>NC_139802.1:27163488-27840988 GCF_963457635.1 Microchirus variegatus | reverse complement strand
TTGGCATCGTGGTTCTATGGGTTTTCTCCGGGTTCTCCAGCTTCCTCCACAGTAATATGGGTATGTGTAAATTGGTCACTCTAAATTGACCCTAGGTGTTAGAGTGAGAGTGAATGGTTGATTGTTTTTTTGTCTCTATATGTGGCCTGGGCGATACTGTACAGTTTGCCAGGGTGTACACCGCCTAAAGAAGGAAGAGAATAACGTTGCAAATTAGAAGAGGGAATGAGTCGTCATTGCTTCCGCCAAGATGTGACGTATTGTCGATCTGAGTTCCTAAATTTGGAAATAAAGGGAATGTGATTTACTAAAAGCTCCACTGGGCTGCATGCAACACAGCCAGTGCCACGTGCACGTGCGAACACACACACCTGAGAGCATAAAGAACTTACACACATACAATCACAATAACTCACTCACTCTGTTACTGTCTGTTGCTCTCTCCCTCATTCTCCCTGACACACACACACACACACACACACACACACACACACACACACACACACACACACACACACACACACACACACACACACACACACACACACACACACACACACACACACATATAGTGAGTGCCTGGCCAGCTTGCCTCTGAGCCCCACACTCTCACGCAGGCACTCATGCGGCTCAGCGGCTGTGACTTTGACAAATAACCAGGAAGTCCTGGTGTTGGCTTAAAAACTCCAACTTGTTCAGTTGCAATTCTGCATTTGTCCTGCTTTAATGGCTGTGGAAGTGGCTTTGGAGGTAATCTGTCAGTGATTGATTAGAGCCCGAGCCAAATCCCCTTCGCTGAACGCATTGGTAGGCTGCAGGCCCGTCTGCTGCTGTGTGAGCCACAGTGAGGCACAGAGATAGTGGAAGACACAGATCGCTGTAACAGACTTATCCCATGTGGTTGTACACGTATGTAGGTATCCACAAACACAAGAGTTTGTCCACGTCACATAAAAATGAATGGATAAATAATGGATCAATTACAAATAAGAGAATCCAGCTTGTATTGGTGAAGTTTTTGACCTGCTTTATCTCATCGGACCCTTTAGCTGTTTTCAGACATGAAGCAGGACAATGTCTGGAGCGTTGGGAACACATTTGCCCCAATTTGCTTAACTCAAGCAGGAAAATCTCCAGAACAGCCAGGAGAGGGTTTGCACCAGGCGAACCCTAGGGGTCTGGGTGCGGAAAGCAAAGGAGACACATTGACAGGTTTAAGTGGGGTGTACATGTAGAAGGAGGAAGTCCAAGACGGACAGCAACAGGGTTTATGACCTTACTGATGGGAAAGGGACCAATGAAATGACAACTTCTTACAGGGGTGACGTAGACAGAGATCCCGGGTGGACAACCACACCCTCTGACCGGACAGGCAGCGGAAGAAGTTTCCCATGAAGCTGGGCATGGGAGGGTTTACACGCCGCACAAGGCAGACAGGCTGCCACAAAGCTCCTTGAAGGCACAGTCGGCGTTCCTCTGGAAGGGCTGCAACACAGAGGTGAGAGGGTGTAGAAGGAACGAGACAGAGCTAAAGTTGTTCACGAACCCCCAGGAAGCGCTGAAGGGCTTTCCTGGAGTCCGGAACTGACCAGTCACGCACCTCTCCGGACCTTCTTGGGGTCCATCCGGATCTCTCCAGGTAATATGATGAACCCCCAAGAAGGAACTTGGCATGAAACTCGCACTTCTCAGCTTTTACAGCTTTTTGGTGCTGCAACAATCTCTCCAGTACCTGACGGATATGATTGGTGTGGGTGACATGATCTGGGGGAAAAAAATCAGGATATCGTCTAGGTAAACAAACACGAAGACGTTGATCATGTCGGGGAAGACATCATTAACAAATACCTGGAAGACAGCTGGGGCATTGGTGAGTCCGAACGGCATCTCCAGGTATTCGTAATGCCCTGATGGGGTGTTAAAGGCTGTCTTAATAGTCTCACACTCGACTGGAACAGAAGAGCAGAGTTCAAAAACTGCACTGAGGCACAAATGTGCATGCACAAAAATCCACTGATAAGTGACAATAATCCAAGACAGAGAGGAGAGCTCAAAAAGTACGTATGGAGTGGTTGACGAACGAAGACAAACTCACAACAAGACAAAGGAAAAGGGTGTGGTTTCAATACACTGAGGAATCAAGGAGAAGACGAACATCTGTGACGAACAAGACACAGGTGAAACAGGTTGGGGTAATCGAAGTGCACACAGACAGGGACAAGAAAACTTCAAATTAAGAAGGGATTTTCACAATAAAATGACATGGACAAACAAAGCATGACAGCTATAGTTTTTTTTTCTTCTTAGAAACGGCCTTATTTCTCATCTATTCAAAGATAATATGTGTTACAAACATGGCAGTTTTATAGAATAATTTATCAGAACATTATAAATGCACATATTCACTCTTGCCATGGAGGTTTACACACTGAATGTGAAAAGAAGAGTGCCAGATTATGTATTATAATGAACTGTAGTGTCTCTGGGCCACACGGTTTGTGGCAAGAAGACCCTCAGAACAAGGGTTTTTCTGCATGGAGTTTATCAGAACCGGCCCACCAGAAGTTCTAATCTGGCCTGCAAGAGTGTAAACTACTGTTGAAAGAATGCTGGGGCCCCTTTAAGAGCCGGGCAAGTGTATGTGCAGGGAGAGAGTGACCGAGCAGCACTGTGTATGTGTGTGTGAGAACAGAGAAGCCGGCGGACAGGCAGAGTTAGCATTAGGCACCATGAAGTGGGGTAAATATGTGTTGTGTTCCAAGCCTGTTGAGAGAAATAAGCGCTCAGACTCTGGAGGTAATATCTCCCCTGCACTTCCCCGATCACTTTCCAGAAGCAGAGGAAAGTTGGCACTAAGTGGAAGATAATCAACTGCAATTGTGTAGTTATATACACAGTCAGATCTTATTTGTCCCCTGGGGTCACCTTTTTATTTCAGGAATACTGCATAGATGTGTAGTAAAATATTTTCTAGATCTTGATATGTTCTAATGATATGTGAAATACTAGAATTTTTTCTTCCAGATACCTGTGACTAAATGTGTTGTACTTTTGTAGATCTACTGTGATCTGTAAGCTGTAATGCACGTAATGTGTGTAAATGGTCAACTTAAACCTAACATGTTCAGGCTTTGCATAATATGTTTTGTGAAAATATTCATGAAATGCAAAACAAAGGGGAAAACATTGGAGTTCTAGTTGTTATAGGCTATATGCTCTGTATGTGGCCCCTGACACACAATGAGTTTGACACCCCTGCTCTTAATTGACTGTAGGTGTGACAGCGAATAGCTGTCTCTATATGTGATCCCACGATGGACTATAGCGACCTGTCCAGGGTTGTACCCCGCCTATCACCCTATGTCAGCTGAGATTGGCACAGCGACCCCAACGACCCTCATGGATGAAGTGGTAGAAGATGGATGTATGGATGTAGTGTCCCTGCACTGTAAAACTGGTCTAGTTCTATAGGACATATATCAGAACCTGCAGTGTCTCAATATGGCTAAAATCCATATTAGCCTTTATTTTACAAAAAAAAGGGAGGTGTTAATGGCTGTGCACATTTAATCAATGCTTGTATTTCACATGCTGTAAACGAATTAGTCCACTGATGATTACATTTCCAATGATGTAATCACTTTTATGCAGCATGGGTCAATGATGACTACATTTGAATTCACTTGTAGAATAAATGAAGCTGGTAGTTATGTTTTCATGAATATAAGTGACTAATAACTAATCAAAGGACACTTGAACAGCAAAGCAATTAATGCAATTCAATGTAAATGTGTGTAAAATGGACACTTGTGTGTGTGTGTGAAATGTTCATGCTGCAAGTTGTCAAGACTGACCATGAAAATGAAAGTAATTGGTGCTAAACAGTGTTTACAATGTTCTGCAGAATTACTGTCCCCGGTATAATCAGTCAACTCATTTCAGGCACACTAAAAATGTTCCATTTCTCTTTCTTCTCCTTTGTAATCAAAGCTGAACATATCCTTTTGCAAAACATGTGGAGGCTCTGACCATGAAAATGTTCAGCATGAATCTTAATATTGCTTAAGTGATAATTATTCTGCTCGCCTCAAACCTGACTAACAAAATGGAATTCAATCAGAGCCAGCACATAATGACAGTCATTATGAAAATAATGAATAAAAAAGTAATAATGACATCCCTATCTGAATCCAGACCTCTTTTTCTCACACATCTCCATGGTGATCAGGTTTTTATCTATTTTTTTTTTTTTTATTAACCCTACATTCTGGTTGGCCCATGGCCGCTTCAGTCACATTGTTTATGGTAAACCAAGCGTTGTGTGCTAGCACTGTGCTTGGACTCATTTAATTAACCACTTGAGAGGTGTAGCCGTGTCTGCAGCAGTCCACCGTTGTCTCCTGCAGTGGTGAGTGCAGGGTTATTGTTGCTGACCAGTCCATCTCTCAGCGGCTCCCTGCATCTCTCACTGCTGCTTCTTTGAAATGAGACGAATCTCACTCTGGACAAAAATATGCCTTTCAGCCACTAATGTGAATCAACGCCCGAAAATCAAGAACAGCATAATTATGAGGAAAGCATCTCACCAGGGTTGTGGAGGAGCAGATTACACATGCTGAGATTAAATGGGAAATCACTGGCTGCTCTGCTCCATTAAAGCCTCTGAGTGAAATTGCAATGAAAAATGTCTATTTAACTTTACATTATGACGATTTAAATAATTATAACTAGATTTTAAATGATTAATTAATCACAAAGTCTGCTTTTGCTGTGATTATCAGTTATTTCAAAGTGTGTGATTTCACCTGCATGAAGCATGAAAGGTGATTTCTGTGCGCGCTGTAGTTTGTTTCGTGTGGGTATTTCTTTTCTAAGCTCCCCACTCGGCAGAAGTGTGTGCGCTGGACCATGTCCTTGAGGTTTACTCTTTTGATTCAATAGCGCTCCACATGGATGGACTCAATCAGATACCTCAAACCCAGTGAAGGGTGATGTTCAATGGAGCTGAAGTTACACTACAGCAGCAGCTCCTTAGAGAAAAGACAGCCTGGCTCTCAGATTATGTTTACATGGAAAGACACTAATTTTTCAGCTTTTATAAACCAGAGACAACCTGATTATATGTACTGTATGTAAACAAAGTCCCCCGTGTCTTGTTGATATGAACCAAAATGGATAAATTGTTTAATTGTTGAAAATGGCCCCGAAACATTTCATGTTTTGGATCAAGTAGCATTTTGTGCTCGTCCGTAGAATCAAGATTCAACATAAGATCAATCATCTTTTTTGTTTTACTGTAAAATCCACTTTTATGCAAATTGTTAAAATGTGTAAATCAAACAGTAGAAACACATCATTACTGATAATAAAACTGGATTTATATCGCTTTGAAAACCGATTTAAAATAACGGCTGATGGCTGTCAGAGAATACAGCTGCAGTAATCTGTACACATCTTTCCAGGATGCTGTCCTGTCTCTGCTGGCAATCACAAGCACTTCCTGAACAATAACTGTGAAGGTCTGGCCAAAGAACTTGAAATGGCCAATAGGTTTCTGGCTGTAGAAGCCATTACTCCTTGAATACCTTGAGGATAATGAAACTGGGGCAGGGGAGAGTGGAGAGATGGAAGAGTGTGCTGTTGGGGTGCAATGAGCCATCGCAAATTTCTGTTTGAACCCATAACACTGTGGCCATGTGACAAATGATAGCAAACACAGAGCCTGAGCCACTCGTAGAAGATTACCGTCAGCTGAGTTTAAACTAAAACTCAACAAAGGTGATTTTTCGCTCCCTTTTCTTCTGGATTCACACTTAAGCTGTTCATGTTACGATTGCAATCCTTTTTTAACTCACAGCAGCTGACAGGGACCTATTTTTATTTCTGCAACAACCTTTCGGTTCAAGTAATATGAAGGGGACAGTTTGATATTTTTTGGGAAATGTGCTTATTTGTCTATTAATATTTACATGAAGGGAGATGTTGAGATTTAGATGGTTAGCAGTGGGAACAGTTTACCTCTATGTTGGGCTTACATAGGGATTTAAGGGGTCATTCTGCAGTACGTTTCTAGAGTCCTGAACTCCCATGGTGCCTTGTTCCCTGAGTTAAATATTTCGAGAGTCCAAAGTTACCAGGTTCCTCTGTTGCCAAGCTCCTATAGTGTCCTATGTTACGGGGGCTTTATGTCTCAGGGTCCTGTGTTCTCAGAACCCTATTTTATGACAGGCCTATATTTCCAGGATCTATGTTTACTATCATATTATACCTCAGAATGTCGTATTATCCTTCAGGGAACTTATCACATGCTTGGAGTTTTAAATCACCAAATGTCAAGTGTTATGTTTCCTTATAAGCATAGGGATTTAGGGGTTGAGGATGTGGCTCCAAGCTAAATCTAGACCTGGGCACCGTAAGATTTACTCAAAGAGTAAGTATAAGAAAAGTCACAAGAGGCGTTGTCATTGTCAGGGTAAGTAATCTCTCACTAAATATGGTTTAAAAGTTTCTGTCATACCATATCACAGTAAAAATCAATTTTCTCTGAACAAGCAAATACATTTTCTTGCACTTTCAGCATGAAGGGCTACCCAGACAATTTCTGATGTGAGTCACATGTCAGCTTCTACCAGCTCGATCTCAGAAATGAACATTGGCTGGGAACAGGACTTCCTGATTGGTCATTTTGAAGCAGAGAAGTGCGTCTGCATGTCCTGACCTCTGCCCGTTGTTTCTTCATACTCTGCTGTATAACAAGACCATCACACAGCAACGGCAGGAGACAGGTCTCAGCTGCTCGCACTCTTATCAGAATGGGCTGTGCGGAGTGAGACGCCTCAAGGAAGTATCAGTAAACAACGCTATAGGGTTCCAGTTGCTATACGCTCAGACGCTCATGCAAAATTCAGCACTTTGTAGACTGAGATGGAGCCAAGGCAGAAGGCAGGGGTTATGTTTTAACTGGCGAACCTTCAGAAGCTCCACTATTTCCCCTCTAATTCTGAAGGAAATGTTTGCAAATATGACCTGAGTGTGCGAAACAGAAATATAAATTTACGTATTTATACACAAAGAAATTTAAACAGCTGTTGCGATCGCGGAGCTCCAGCTCCAACCAGTTATCTCTAAAACACTGTCTTCCTCTCGAGCCCTTTAATGGTGTGATCGCCCTTAACGCCACTGTAAATCTCTCCCCCAACAGCTTATGGTTCAAATTAATGGCCCTGCCATAAGTGTTTGAATTTCATGAATTGTAATAATACTTACATCACAAGACACATGAAGTCATGTCTCCCTCTCTACAGTGGAGATATGATACATTTTAGAGGGACGCACAAAGTGGTCCCCTGGTAGGGTAGTGATGTATTCTAATAGACTGAGCTGGCCAACCCCCGGGTGCAGATATTCATGATTCATATTTGAAGGCAGCAGAACATTTAAATGGGACATTAAGTGGCGAAGAAGATTAAAACACTGTTGGCTTTGTGGAATAACTGGGACGTTCGCTTGTTGGGTATTATGCCTTTTATTTCTTTATTATTTTATTTTTTGACCCTGTAGACTATAATAAATGTGAATCTCCTTTTTATGTAAGGAAATACACATTCGAATTATAATACAAATGTTTTTTTGCAGATGTTTTGTGGTTATTTGAAAGTGTCAGCGGTATGATTCACAGATGATGTCTAGGATGCAAAAAAAACAACAACAAAAAAAACAGGGTGTCAAACTCATTTTCACTGAGGGCCACATCAGCATAATGGTAACTCTCAAAGCGCCAGATGCAACTGTCATACACAATAAATGTAACTAAATATAGCCAAATAATATAAAGGTAACTACTCCGTAACATAATTGCTAAATAACTTTCTGTATTTATTACTTATTCAAGTTACAAATATGATGCATTATAGACATAACCCGGTCCACGATGGTGTTTCTTGACAAACTAACAGTTTTAAAAGTCTGTATCTGGTCAGGGAAGACCTGCTCACACACCCCCAGCATGCACTGCTTCAAAAACACACCCTCAGAAAAAGACTTTGAAGCACGGGTGATTTCTTCAGCCACAATAAAGCGAGCTTTCACTGCCGCATCGTTTTTGGTTGTAGCTTTTGTGAACACATTCTGCTGCGATCACCGTCTCAATCTCAATTTCACTCGTTGCATGACGCATTATAAAATGATACACTGGGATCTAGTGGCAGGATGCCGTCACGTTGCGGGTAACGCAATCGCCGTGCATTGTGGGAAATGTAGTGTATGGTCAACGCACGCCTTAAAGCAGCATAGACCTATTTTAACACAGATTTTTAAGACCATTAAATTAAGACCAATTAATCACTCGTGGGCCACATAAAATTACGTTGCAGGCCACATCTGGCCCCCGGGCCTTGAGTTTGACACATGACAAGAGCAAATGTGTGCACGATGTAACAGTTATAAATAAATTGTGATATTATGAAGCAACATTTTATTGCAATAATTACATTGCTAGATCTTTTTAATTTTACTTTATTCTACTTCAACAACTCAACTTTGGCAGTATGGCAATTTGAACAGTGTAGATACAATTAGAAGACAGACAGATGCATCCTTGTCTGTCATTAGCTCTATCTATAGCCATTATTATTATACTGTAGGTGCATGTTGTGTGTCTGTAAGAGTTTGTGTGCGATGGAGACGTGAATGTGCATGTGATGGAGCAGGAGGACAAGCTTGATGATCGCATGTCTCCCGGTGGCTGTGTGGAGCCAGCCAGCCGTAGCAAGACTGCCATAACTACCGGTTGAGCTCTGTCAGGGAGATGACCCACTCTCTATTCAACAAGACCTGCCACCCTGACAGACAGACAGGCAGACAGGCAGATAGACAGTAAGACAGGCAGACAGAGAGACAAAAGACACAGCATTTGAATATTTTAACTCATGGCTGATTCTGTTAACTCACAGCCTCGCACCAAACTGCTGAAAACAGGAAAAAGCCGTAGGTGTAATTGGACTGCAGCAGCACAGGTCAGGAGTCAATGATCTTATTTGAGGGCTAACACCATTTAAGACTAATTTGAGACTATGTGTTATTGTGCCTTTAACTAAGTTTCTAACCTGATCTGTACAGAGGTTCACTGTGCTTTTAAAAAGAGACCTGGTGCCCTGCAAAAGGCCATCTAATGGTTTTTCAAACCCGCAGTATTACTTTAATGTACCGTAGATCAAAGGATAAGGGGGGAGAAAGAAATATGTGTGCAGAGATGATTTTAGTTTTTCCTTTATAAGAAGTCCATTTGGCTTCTCACTGTCATAAATAATTATCCTGCAGATCAAAGTTGTAGCTTTACAAAAGATTAAAAGGCACTTCAGTGAAAATCAAAGCACATTTATTGTGCATTTTAGCTCGAACATGCTGTATTTTAAATGATTGTGATTGATGACTGTGTTGTGTCCAAATAAGGCATGCACAAAAATGTCCAACAAACCTATTTTATCATTATATTTGAAAAAATAAAAAAATAAAAATGGATCTTTAATGTGAATTCTTAGCATTTCCATCAACATATTTGGATGCACATTTTTGATTTGCTCATACAAAAACCTGAAAGGAAACGACAGAAATCTTTTTTCTTTTCTTTTTTTTTTCTAAGTCCGGAGGTTGGTGGAAAAAGTGTATTGATAAATACTGAATAAAAGCAGACGTGGCTGATTTCCACATTTTACTGCACTGAAAAAAACACCAGGAACGACAGAGACTGCAGGCAAGAGGAGGAATGTGTGGACTGATGAGGAGACAGCAACACTTTTCAACTTAAGAAGCAAATAGTTCTATAATAATTAACTAAAGCAGTAATGAAATTCCACCATATATCAGCTGCTTTTGGGGATCTTTATTTAGATAAAGTTGCGTATTATTATCACTCTGTGGTAACATGGACTTATGCTCCACTTACTGCTCATCTAAGTCTAACTTTAAGTGTGGATTTTGCCTAATCTTTGAAAATTCGGCTACAATTTGCGATACACTTTAATGGAAACTGTGATTCTCATTAAACTAGGTGCTCCCATGTATGTTCACGTCGTCGTGCATCCTGACACTGTTGCTTCAGTGCAACTGTAGTGAAACTGTGTGCATGAGCGAGTTCATTTTTGTCATCGGTGTTTGTGTGTAACTAGCGAGGTCAGGACCCCGGCTGGAGGCCCATCCCTGGAGAGCTCGCCTCCAGCGTGGCCAACTAATACTACAAACAATTAAAAACCACTGCTGCCTACCCCCAGGGCGCTGGGCTTTATCCCGCTCAGCTTGGAGAGATCGCTGCTTTGCGCTGCACAAGGCTCCAAACTAAACCATCAGTATCTGGTCTATAACGATGCCGGGCAACACTGAAGATGGAATGGAGGCAGAATCGATATGGCTACAGCCTGTGGACCAGTGTGGAGACAGAGGCCTATTATTAGGACGTCCTTTCTTTACCACCTGAGCCACTTACACACTTACGGTAGTCACACACACACTCAAACACACACATTGTACATTTATCGCTTTCTTGGTCAAAAGAGCTTGCATGGAAGAACGAATAATGCTTTGGGGTGTGTTATTTAATCTCCAGAGTTATTACTGCAGACAAGCCTCATTTTCTAGCAGCACTCCCAAATATTTACAGTAATAAATGCAACCCAGTCTCATTACAAAATGTTTGATGGCTATGTTGGGCACAATAACTGCATATAAAAAGTGGACACAGTCTTCCAGTTTGTAGGTAAGAAGTAAGAATTAACTATAAAATGCAAATAATACATTGCAAAAACAACTCAATTTGAATGGAAGTCTATGGGAAAATTAGTTTAATTACTTCTCACATGATTCATTGGGTCAGTAAACATTTTCCTAAGGAGTTAATGCTCTCAATCACTAGGTTCAGGTCTTCTTCAATCTAAGATAATGCATTTTTGTCATAAATTATGTTCCCATTTAGAAAAAATTAATTGATGATAACTCTTGCTTTGCAGCAAGAACACCCGGGTTCGAGCCCCAGTCCGCGACAAACAGATAAATGGAAGGATGGATGAATTTCCGGTTGAAATGTAGGCATCAGACAACACGTTCTACGTTTGATCGTACTTTCTGACTCTTGGCTAATGAGGAGGTTAGCAGAGCAGTCTCCAATAGATGCTAATGTTGCAACGGTGATGGTGATGTGATATCTGCCATGTCCACCATTATTGTATGCACTTTGTCTTACAAAAAACAACAAAGAACGTCTGTGTTGGCATTCTTACTTCACCTCACAGAGTGGGAGTGAAGTATTGTTTTTAGTGGCTCTGTGTGTGTGTCTGTTTGTGTTTCCACACTTGCACTTGCCAATATGACCAATAGAGGCCGCCATAGGTTTGTTGTATGAATGGGGTGAAGTCTGCCATCTCTGCTTGCCTTGTTGCATATTGGTTGACACTCACAATGATGCTTGGGAAGTTGGACATTTCTAAAGTTTTGCTGCACACAATGTGGCACAACAGACCCACAATGCAGTTTGGCAACACTTGACACTGATTTGTTCAAAGTGAATGCATTTCAGTTGACACCGCCACAACATACGTTTTTGATGAGACTGGCTTGCAAAATCATGAAAACGTGTTCCCTCCCTCTCGCTCCCTCCGCTGCTTTGAATTCACTTGAATAGAAACAAGACTACTGCAAAATTAATCACAACTCTGAGAACCAACAAATAATTCACACTAGTGGTCCCATCTGATGCAGTGATGTATAGTAGGTGCACTATGGAGCGGGCCCACGTGTTCAGAGCAACGTCTGTTTGAACTGAATGGATTTGCATTTCATAGTGGACACAGTTAGCGTACCAGTCAGCCAGTAAAGATAACCAGTCAGCCAACCAGTTATCTCCCTGGGCATATGCTGTGTCCACTGCTCCAGAGCCAGACTGTCAAAGCCATTGTGAATCCTAATGATCACAGTGCATCCTATCCACTCAATACACACACACACAGACACACACACACACACACGCACACGCTAACCTACACACACTCCCCAGTCTTCGCTCCAGGGGTCCTGACAAAACAGGAGACGGCGGGGACTTGTCAGAAGACAGCGCTGCCGGTGCTCTCCACCTGCTCACTGATTCTTACGCCTGGAGGAGCCTGAAGGCACTGCCATCACACACCCTCCCTGTCCATGCATGGCGCACACACACACACACGCTCACGCACACACAAATCAATAGACACACACATGCCCACACACTTGCAGACACACATAGATGCACAGGGCGCATATACACTCCGGTCTTCCTCGTCTCCTTCCTACTTACCTCCCACCTCTTTTCTTCTTAGCACCCTTTCCCTCCATATCCTGTGCCCCCGCCTCACCTCACCCTCTTCCAAGCGCAGAGCGTATGAAAAACAAAATACGCACACACACAACCTCACCTGTCAGGTAACATCAGAGAAGGGGAGAGTTGAAGAGACGTGACAGCATGCTGAAGGAATGGTGTGCCAGGGACACAGACCTCACCCCGTTCAACTCTGCTGTGCTGAAACACAACAAGCTCCAGCCTCTCACCTTTGTAAAGGATCAGGTATGTTTGAGTGGAGAGTGCTGGAGAAGCTCCAACAGTCAGAGCAGGGGAGACATGCTGAGGAGAGGAACTAATATATCAGAGAACAGAGAGGGAGTTCTGATAATCAATAAGGCACAGAGAGGAAGTTGGAGAGGAGGAAACAAAGACAGAAAGAAGGAAAAGGAAGCACAGGGTAGGGAGGGCCAGCTCATGCAGCCCAAAGGCCTTTTCAGTATCCATCAAATTCAACAAGTTGGCCTGAGAGCTTGCAGCTGCTGTATGTGGTGAACCATTTACACAGCGAGGTCCAGCATTTCAGTAGCAGCAGCCGCAGCCTGGCAGACACTCTGCTATGGAGGAAAGTATCCACTATGAAAAGAGTCAAAGATTTTTCTAAATCCAGCCAATTTTGATGCACTTTCTTACTTTACTTTTTCACTTTGGTCAATTTCGGCTATGCCTTTATTTTTAGAAAGGAACAGCTGCCAAATACGAGACAAGCTGTTAAATTACTATTTATTTAAAAGTCAATTATCATCTTTATCTTTTATCTAATTCATTTGATTGCTATTAGCTTTGGTCATCAATTTACTGATAGTATTTACTGATTCTGAAGATACAGCTAACGCTGTTTACTGACTGCTTTATTTAAAGGTTTAGTGTGTGAAAATTTTAATTATGCTCACTCATCCCTTTCCCAAGTGTTACAGGGAACTGCGGGGGCCTTAGAAACGATCCCATTTGTTGTTTGCATAATAACTGAGGAATGCAAACACACATTATATCTGCCAGTAAACCCTCTTAAATGTTACAGACTGGACTAAATAAGTTTTCCAATGGCATAAAGTATATTAAAGTATAATGCCAGACATTCATAAACATGACTTAAGTTGTAATACTAACATAAATGTACTCCAGATACAAAAGCTCAGGCATTATACACCAGCTTTCCAATATTATAATTTTTTCTACTGCCAGAAACGGGCCAATCAGAGTGAAGTAAGCTGTCTGGGATGGAGGAAGGAGAGGGCGGTCTTCAAGAGCCTGGAGCTAATAGTGCCTGTTTCACTCAGAGGTTCAGCTTGAGAGGTTGTATAACAGGCTTGAAATAAATAACCACTTCTTCTCCTTTTTTGTTTTTTTGTTTTTTGTTTTGTTAAAGTGATTTATGCAAAGTTACTGTTGTGGATTCTTTCTAATAAAAACATATTGAGCTGGAAATGAGCACAGAGATCCCCTTTAAGATATAAAATACAAACATATTTCTGTAAAAGAAAAAAAATAAAGATCTTGCTGACTGACACATCGCAACTCTGAGCAATTGGAATGCCCAGTCCTAAAAATTAAATAAAAGTTAAAATAACATTAAAGACTCCAGACAAAATGTTAATGTTGTCTTTAACGGTGTCAGATAAGAGTTGCAGACCTGTTAATAGTAACAGGGCTGTTTCTCTGATTTTGAATAGATCCGCGTAGTGAAAAGACTTGTCATTGACCCTGTGTCAGGCTGGTGACATGAAGGGATTTTCCTGCCTCCTGCAGAAAATATGCTGACACAGACCTCAGCCTCTTGTGATCCCAGAAAGCATGCAGTAAATACTGAGTTATCAACTTTTTTGCTATTTCATTTTTCTTAGCTCCTGAATGTTACATGCACACAGTGTACAATCATCAGTACAAAATAATGTGACATGCAAAACTCAATGTATTCAAGCCAGGAGAATGAATTAGTAATATGTCTGCATGTCCTGGCCTTGGGAAAACATCCCCGCTTTATAATTAAGCCACTGGCAGTCTCCAGCGAACCTTAGCGCAAACCTCTGCGTCTCCCCACTGGTTCGAGGGGAATGTTAAAAGCGTTGCAACTAATTGGTTCCCCTGCCTCCTGTTTGTCATGAGAATGACACAACAATCAACTCCCTCCATCAAGTGCTCCGGAATTGGGAAGTGAAACAACAGCACGGTTGTTTCGTGTCACACCAAATAGACTGGCTGTCAGTCGAGGCATTAGTGAAGACTGATGTCACGCATTAGTTGTGTCCATTCATCGTCTGCCACTGTGTTTGAGCCACAGCAGCCAAACTTGTCCAATTATCATGAAACAAAATTGACCATAACTTCTTTGTTTACACTGCCTGCGAGGAATTAACTTCTCACACTCAGCAAATGCCTCCATTGTCTAATCTCATTATATCATTTACTTTAAGGGAGCACTCCATCATATATATTCAAGAACAGCTCTCCAATGCAGATTCGAGAGGCTATTTGCAAGTCAGAGAAAGCTACTCCACCAATAACTACCGAGCTCTAGTGTTAGTTATCCTCAGTATCCACAAGAGCCATTTTCATGACAGGGCGGTGAATGATTTTCTCTTCATCAGGAAGAAGAGGATCTTCTAAAAACAGTAATTTTGTTCCCTGCATCTTCCACGTGCACCCACCCATCCACCTCGAGAGATGGTGCCAGCTGAAGAGCCTCTCAAAACTTACATCATGCATTGTTTCACTGCCTGGTATGTTTTGCAGGCTCTTGGCCTGCTCTTGCTGGATTGAGTGTGTGTAGGTTAGTGGGTGGGAAACAGAAGTGGGTTCTCTGCAAGGGGCAGTGGATGCAGAAATTCCTAATAGGACATAATTGAATATCAGCACTTAGAAGCCGTTGGCTGGTGTTTTCCTGATGTGCAGTGAAGGGCCACTGCAATCATGTGCTACACGCTGCTGTGCTCAACATGCAGTCGAAGGGCCGAGCATCGTATGCATTTCAATAGATATTCAACTTACAGTATGTGTACACTCTGCTGAGGGATTTCTTTTGCAGACTGAACTTTGTGTCGCTGTTGGATGGAGAGCAGCAGCCTTGAGAAGTTTTACTGAAATGTGACAAATTTCAATGAGCAGGCTGGGTGATGTGAAGTGGATGGCTCACTGAAAGAGCCTCAACCTTAGTATTTGTGATTTTTCTCTATCTGTCTTTCTCGCACCGCTTGTGTCCGCCACTTTCAGATCAAACGGTTCTTTTTTACCTTTGGATACTTCCCACCCTCAGATAGATTTGAACAATTGTTATTAAAGTGTTTAGCAGATGCTTCATGCAAGAAGAGTCCTTGTTCCATTTAATTCAAGTTGAAAGGCAAAGAATGAACTCTTAAGAATATATCGAGCGTGGGGTATGATCACCTCACTGAAGGACATGCCGACAGGAGAATGGAGACATGGTCAGAGAATTGTGCTGAGTAGCAAAATAGCACTGCTATTTGCTTCCATTGTGTTGTACGAGGATACAAAATCTATTTTTACAGGGAGGACGCAGCCTTGGCAGTGGAAACAACTTGATTAAAGAAGAGGAAACCAAAGGGAGCGTAAGAGACATAGACAGGAGCTGCACAGGCAGAGGTTACATGATCCAGTTCTGATAATCTTCACATTTAAATGGTTCGACAGCAACAGAGCTGAAATTCTATAGCTGCCCACCGCACTCAATCAGCCACAATATCTTGCTCCAGCACACAGAAGCTGTTCCGGAGCCGCTTAGCACCAGGATAATGATCAGATTAAAAGCTTTCGACTGGTGAGGCTTGGACTAATGCCAGGTGATGGGAGCAATTTGCTGCCCAATCAACACTGGACACAGGAGGGAGAAGTGCTCCATTGGCTAGCGACGACAGCAGGGAGGGGTTGTGAGGGCGAGGAGAGACGGTTGGAAGCTTCCAACCTCAAAAAGCAGCTGGTGATTCAACAGTTCCTAATGTCAGATTCCATTACACACCTTTCCTCCTTTCTCCCTCCCCCATCTGTCTATCTTCTCTTCTCTCTACCTACAGATCATTTATCCGTCCACATCTTATCTTCTCCTTCCACTCAAGTTATTTTCTCGTCTTCCCCACTGTTACTCTTCAAAAATGACATGCTCAGCAGAAGGCCAAGGTTTTCGCTGAAGATTATTTCTGTGACTACATGTATATCATCCACTCTGCCACTGGCCTTTTAGAGATCTTTGAAACCGATGCCCCACATTCACTTCCTGATTGATTATTAGTGGCCACAACCTCACCTTCGCTCATATGTTGTGTTCTTGTCACATGACCCCCTACCATAAGAGAACAAATGGGCCCAACCACCAAATACCTGCCTATGAGTAAACTTGGCCTGTGAAGAGTAAAGGGGACATATTATGCCAAACCAACTTTTGAATCATTTTAATAATTATATTTGATACCCTGGAGGTCCTATCAGTAGGCAACGTGTGAAAAAACATGACTCAATCATGTTTTTGTGGTCTGTCTCTGGCTAAGTACAGGAGATAAAACACGCAATGTTAAGTTCTGCACCATATCTGATGTCAGTTGGTGTAGTGGTTAGCACGCTTGCCTTTGGAGCAGGAAGACCCGCGTTCCCCTGTTTGAGCCTCGGTGGCAACAGGGGCCTTTCTGCAAGGAGTTTGCATGTTCTGCCTGTGCTGAACAGGGCTGTTATGGCAGGGTGATTGAACTGCTGTAGTGCTTCATCCTTAAGGTATTTTGACCAAAGCATGTCACAGACATGTTCATTAGGACACCAGGGAACTAGGTTCACTTGTAGAAATAGGGTATAGGATAGAGTCCTTTAAAACAGGAACCTTTGGAAAATATGAGGCTGATTGGTTCTTATCAGCCGAGACTGGACTATACTAGACTATAAGTAAGGATGCAGATTACCTCTGAAACACAGATTAAATGCTTGTCTAGAGGAACTGTTTTTAACTTAGAATGTACTAGTATGTAGCCTGTATTTGGCTTCAGCCATACACACACACACAAGCAAACACACCAAAGCGCTCTTAGAGATGGAGGGAGATGCCTTTGTCAGTGAGAGAAAGACATGAGTGGGCCAGCATGCTAATCATCGATCGGATGATTAAGGCAGATGAGGAGGGCTTTTTCCCTCAGTGAAAGATCTGATTGTCGGTTTCCTCCAGCCTGGTGTCCAGGGAGCGCGCCGGCGGCAGAGGCTCAGGATCAATACACTCAATCGCAGCTGAGAGGGCGAGCGTCAGTCACACTGTGCCAGACTATTAGAACCAAGTAGGCAAACAGTGAATAACTCCATGCTTCCCTACTCCAACCTCATACCACAGGGGGAAGGGAGGAACTGGCCACGCTGGCTGGAAGGAATGTGTGTGTGTGTGTGTGTGGGGGGGGGGGGGGGTGTGTGTGTGTGTGTGTGTGTGTGTGTGTGTGTGTGTGGTAAGTGTGTGCACTTGTCACACCTGCCTCTGGTTTGGTTACAGGAGTAGTTTTACACCTTGTGGATTATGCCTACTGACTTTCTTGCTAAAGATTTGATTTAGGTTGCATGTACCTTGTTATGTTTCATTAAAAAAAATTCAGATCCATATCTGAAGTAATCTGCATCCATATTAACAAAGATGGAAACTTACAGTATATGTGACTGTAATTAACACTGCCTGTGCCTGTGTAAAGCTGCAGCTGTCATCTTAGTTTCAGGAAAATACAGCTAATGAGAGATCATAACGGTGAAATTTAAGAGTGGAGTTTTTTTTTTAGGTTAATCTGAAACTAAACTCCCTCTCCCAAACACATTAGGAAACTATGGTGGCCTTTGCAGAAAGGATGCATAGTAAGCATCAATGTTTAGCAGAATACACACGTTGGTTGGTTTGTTCGGGCTGCTGCAACAAGATGTACAAGATGGTATCCTCCATAAGGCAAGGCCATCTTTTTCCAATGGAGAAGCTGAATACATTATGGAGACTCACTATCATAGTGAACACTATTATTAAGACTGTTGAGAAATGAAAGGGAAAAACTTATTGTGCCACATAAACATTCCCACACTTTTCACTGAAGGAAATAAAACAGCAATAAACATTTTTTCTTTCCCCTATACTTATCCTTTCCACAGTGTTCCCTCTTTATTTACAAGTCCCAGCACTTCAGAATGTTACACTGGAAATATATATATATTTTGTACAAAAGAACATAACAAATCAGTGCAATCTTTGTTAATGTCAGAAAAACCACACATGCAGCCATCAATGATGCTCATGCTCATCTCTTTCCTTGAACATCTTGTGCATTGACAGTAAAAACACATCCCGTCCCTATTGACAACATCAACCTATGCGGCAGGGTTCAGTAAAAGACCTGTTAGCAACGTAAGAAAGGAGAAGGGGAGGATGCCACTTCTCAGACAGCTGTGTCCCTGACAGACAATAGATGGCCCAGGTCCATCTGGATGCAACAGCCCTGGACCAACATGATGTATACTGTACGTCTTCAATAGCCAGAGGGAGCCATCAATCCCCCCTTCACCATGGTGTCCGGCGGTGACAGCCCCTCCCTATCTATATATCTTTATTTTTATCTATCTATCTATCTATCTATCTATCTATCTATCTATCTATCTATCTATCTATCTATCTATCTATCTATCTATCTATCTATCTATCTATCTATCTATCTATCTATCTATCTATCTATCTATCTATCTATCTATCAGCTTGTCCTCATAGGAGAACCATTTTTGGCTTTTATAAAGGTTCCACCTGGAACCCATTTATTTGGAGGGTTCCACCAAGAACCCTTTTAAAACCCTTTATTCAGGAAAGTGGTTTTAAAGGGTTCTCTGGATCAAAATGGTTCTTACTGGAACCATTAGTGTTACCAAGAACCCTTGAAAAAGCCTTTCTTCAGGAAAGAGTTTTCCAGGTTCCAGGTAGAACCTCACCCCTGTAGAAGGAACATTTTGGAACCCTTAATTCTAAGAGTGTATCTAGCTTTCCATTCTATGCATCTCCAGTCACCTACCTACTCCCTTGCAGGACCACCTACCTTCCCACCTACCTTGTTAACAATACCTACCTACAATGGAAAAAGAAAACAATTGACAAAAAATATTTAATTAAATTTTAATAATAATAATAATAATAATAATAATAATTATAATAATATGTTCAATTCCTTAAAACAAAAACATAGCAAATTATATGAAACCATCTACATATCACTTGCCAACCAACTAGTTTGAATGATTTAAATTTGTGTTACCAACTGAAGTATTTTTTACTCTTTTCAGTGTACCTACCGCACTGTTTTATCATCTATTCACCAGCTATTTTTTGTATTATTTTAGAAATTCACTATGATCTCTTCAGTGGAGCCTGCTTTTGAATAGAGTGTTTGCAGCATTCCACTCTAATCTACACCTTTAAAAAAAAAAAAAAAAAAAATTCACAGGCAACCTTGTCAGGCAGCAGCGTGGAGATGCAAAGAGAAATTGGAGGAACGGCCTTGCTACAGGACCATTCTGAATATGTTAACAGCACTGCTTTCCTTGAACTGTCATAACTTAAAAATCCACCGTGTTAAGAGCTTCACATGCAGGCAGCCATGAATATCTGCACACATCCAAAGACTTGGCCACAGAGGCTCTTAAAAAGCACTTGTTGTAATACATGACCAATTTCCCAGCAGCAAGTGTGGGAGAGCGTTAACATCTCCTCAGCCTGGTTCGGTTTTAATGTGATGGAGATGTTATTAGAGCTATCACAGGCCCAAATGAATGACCAGTGGAAGAGCCACAGCAGGAGAGAGAGGGAGAGAGAGAACAGGAGAGGGGGGAACACACTGACCTTCGCCTTACCAAGGACAAGGACACTTGTGCTCATAAAAAGGGGTGGTCCGATTATTCACACCAGCCATGTCTTACATGTTCATCCTACGCCCAGTTAAATGACTTGTATGTCACAGACTTTTCTGGATTTGTGCCACTGAATGAAAACAGGAACATTGAATTAGAAGTTTCCAATGACAATGTATTCCTGCAGAGGTGGAAAGTAACGAAATACATTTACTCAAGTTACTGTATTAAATACTTTTTATGTGTATTTTGTATGTTTTAAGTGCAATTTAAAATCAGTATTTTGTATTTTACTTGAGTACGTATTGACTCAAGTATTGTACTTAGTTACTTTATAAATCCTATCCGTTACTGAGTAAAAATAAAAATTCAGCACAATGAAGACCTACAGGGGGAAAATAGACACCAGAACCAGACGAATGATGATGTGATTAGCACCAGCACTGGCACGTGGACATAGAGGGCGTGGCCAAAAGTGACGAAATATCCACTCGCCGGGCGTGAGCTCCAAAATAGTTTTGGATTTCTGACCCCTTGTCATAGTTCTACTACCCTCACACCCCACGCAAAGTAACTAAGTAACTTTTACTTAAAGTACATTTCAAATGAACTACTTTTTACTTCTACCTGAGTATTTTTTCAGATGACTACTTTTACTTCTACTTGAGTAATATTTCATCAAAGTATTGGTACTTTTACTTGAGTACAATATTTTAGTACTTTTTCCACCTCTGTATTCCTGCCATCTCCAGCACTAATCTACAGTATGATAATCTATGTGGATTTTGGGTGCCATGAAAACAAAAGGAGGTGCTTTTTCGGTATCTCTCAATGAATCCTCAGGACAACTCGCCACATCACCTCATTACCTTTCATTATATCAGTCTGCCTATATCTTAAGCATAACGTTACAGAACAGGGCGCTCCAGATTATAGTCCCTGATATTCATGAATCTGTAATATGTATAAAATTGTAGACTATAAGTGACACTGTTTCAGTTGACAATCATCTAATTGGTGTGAAGCTAATTCAACACTCACATATTCAATGACTAGTGACATTTGACAAATTTGTTCGCATTCCATTGGTTACAATTTGCTGCCCTGCACTGTTGTGGTGAACCGTCCTCACTGTGACAAGAGCTGCTCTCATCTTTTAACAGTTCCGCTGCCTCCCTGCTCCTTTGAAGTATAATTATTTCCCTGTAATTAGAAGCGAATCATGCTTAGTAAACACAAAAACACGGTCTCTTCAGATTAATAAGTCGGGAATGCGTTAGGCACGGTGAGTTGCTTTGAATGGGCTTTGGCTCCGCTCCAGCTCAGGCATGATTCTCATTGTGCAGCAGCTCCCCACCCTGATGAACTGACCACTGACTAGCACTTGCAGAGGGGGGGGGGAGTGAGGATACAGCAGAGAAGAAACACAAGCCTATTGTTTCAACACAAAACATGTTGTTCTTTGTTGTCTGCCATTAATAATACATTGTCCAAAAAATCCGTAAGTCAAATACAAACGTGTTATACAACTTTTGAGCATGCGATGAGACTTCTCATTTGTGCCTTGAAGATGATTTTTGTTTTGAAGGTAATTATTGTTTAAATTCTCATTTAAATTAGAAAACAGAACAGGCCTTTGTTGCAATTTGTTTAAACTATGTATCCAGTAAAATGTGTTGCAGTCTTTGTAGTTGAAGTCAGCTGAGTAATTTACTGAATCTTTACCGCGTATCATTTCTACGGTGGCCCTGAGATGCAAAACACAAGTGCAAACCAAAAATCACAAATGCAAATCAAAAAACATAAACGCAAATCACAAAAGACAAGCGCAAACCAAAAAACACAAACGAAAATCACAAAACACAAATGCAAAACAAAAAACACAAATTCCAAATCACTAACGCAAAACTAAAATCACAAACGCAAAACTAAAAAACACAAACGCAAAACTAAAAAACACAAACGCAAAACACTGACGCAAATCACAAAACGCAAACACAAATTGTGATTGTGCACCTATTTCTGGGGAGAGACTGAGGAGGGAAAACAGCCCCATATTCAACAGTGACCCTGAACTGGAAGCACTATAACGCAAAATAACATTCACCAAGCATACACCTATGGATGTATTACATAACCCCTTTTGGTGGATAGCAGACATCCATGATAGCAGGGTGGATAGGCGTCTGGTGCCTTTGCTTCCTGTTAAAAACACGGACTGTGCGTCCGTCCAATGACCGATGGCCCTGGTCGATCACAGTAACCTGCCTTTTCCGTTTTGAGTTAATGTTTTTGTGTTTTCTGCTTTTGCGTCTGTGTTTTTTGATTTGCGACGTGTGATTTGCTTTCGTGTTTTTTGTTTTGTGTATGTTTTCTTATTTGCGTTTGCGTTTGTGTTTTGCACCTTAGGGCCACCGTACATTTCACATCAAATCATTTTAAGATGAATTAAGATTACAAGAAATCCACAACCTTTTCCTAACACTATCAAACCACAAAAAGATAAAACACTCTAATATTTACTCGCCAGTTTCAGCAGCCGGGGTGGGAGGGGGGGTGGTATGGGGGTGTCGCTCGCCCAGCAACTAATTACTTAAGCAGTTGTCAAAGGTTTGAAGCTCGCTCTTGAATTCCAATGAACACTGTCCATGGACAGCGGTGGTTTTGCATATATTATGAATATTTCAGCTTCTCCCAGTAACCTTGGTGTCGTTTGGCAGATAGGGGCTGGCAGAGAGCCATTTAAAAGCTTCTCTGTTGCAGAAGGGAGGAGACAGGGTATTAAGCTTTATCTATACTTGACATTTCCAAGCATTTGTAATTAATTCATATAGAAAAATCCAACCCCCCCCCTCACCCCCTCTTCCCTTGCCCCCCACTTTCTCTTAATGACCGGCTGTGAAAAGTCCATCGCAAAAGGTAACCACAATTGTTTCTGTGAAAGGACACGAGACACAAACCAAAGTGGTACCTCACTAAAATGCATGGAATCAAAACACACAGAGTTACTTCCACACATCACACCACGTCGTGAGGTGTGTTTGTGCTTGAGCTTGTATGCAACCATCTCCATTTACGTATGCTGTTCAGGATTCAAGGTGTGAGCTGAGGCGCTGCCAGGCCCTGAATACAATCGCCGAGGTTTGAGACTCTGGGTGTGAATAAAGATGCACATGTTAATGTTAAAGAAAGTGAAACGTGAACAGAGCAGCCAGATGGACAAAACTATAGACTGTCTGCATGTCACAGCTGCTGGCCGGAAGCCAAACACACAGGTGTGTGTGTGTAGGTAAGTGAGTCTGTGTGTAATCTCTTATTCATTTTCATATGAAACAAAGACTACCATTCTACAGCCTCTACACCAGTGTTTTTCAACCAGTGTGCCGTGGCACACTAGTGTGCCGTGAGAGATCGCCAGGTGTGCCGTGGGAAATTATCCAATTTCACCTAATTGGTCTAAAAACATTTTTTGAAAACAAATAATTAATTATCTGCAAATAATATGGATATAAATATTCAAGACACTTTGATAAGAATGACTAAATTGTTAATATAGGCTACAGAGTATCATTTTTTAAACATTTTTGTTTGGTGGTTTGCCTCATGATTTTTTCAATGAAAAAAAATGTACCTTGAATACATGAGTAAGACTCTTTTGAACAATTTTTCCCTTTTGTCTTTCTTGCATTCGTTTCAAACCAGCAGATATTTAAGTCAGGAGAGATATAACACAGAGCTAAATTACAGTGAAAGCACGTATGTGGTCAGAAACATGCTTCTAAAGTAGTTTTGTACTTACTTACATTTGTAGAAATTAACTGTCATCTAAATTTGATAACATTTGATCAGATTTTGCTGCTTGATACTGTCACAAAAACCAATCAATGGATATTTATTCAAAATAAAAAAGTAATATTCACGATTTACACTAAACCCGATAATGCCCAGCTTACAAGGTTAATAACAGGGAAAAAAATAACAATTTCTCTCTTTGCGCTATGCTTCAAATAAATTGTTTGTTTTAAATGTTCACTTGGACAAGTGACCCGACAACACATTTACCACAACTTTTAATATACCTGAATTCAGATCTACAACTGTTCGGAGACAATGAGTAGATTAAAACAAAGCAAAACTTTAGTGTGTGTTTAAAACACATTGGTGATTCAATAGCTACCATTTCCTGTATTCCCCCTTGATAGAGGGTTAGCTTTTCAGTAAATCTGATACTTGCAGTTGCTCAGCCTCTTTGCTAGAGGTGACGTCAATCCACTGAGATGACCATGCAAGTGTAAAGACTCCAATCTGCCTCATCTAATGCCAAAGCCATCCACACTATTGTGTCCATTTTCTAAAAGAGTGAGTAAGGGGTGTGGGGGTAGAGAGAGAGAGAAAGAGAGAGAGCGAGAGTGGGAGTGTGTGACTGTGCAAGAGCTTGCCAACTGGGATTAGGGGAATGTGAATCACGGAGGGACCACCACGGTGGTATCCAGTCGTTTCGAGAGTGTGCCCCCCACCCCCTTCTAACTCACACACGTGTACACGAAGCCCCCCCCATCCTCACAATTCACAATTCTACACCGGACCAATCCCCGACAACCCAGAATGCAACCCCCCCCCCCCACACACACACACACACACACCACCACCACCCTTGTCCCTTGTTTCTGCCTCAAGCTTTATCACTTCCTAGTTTACTTCTGCCTGAGCGCAGAGCAGCTCTCTCTCCAATTTAGTGAGTGGCAGGGAAGATCTGGACTGACACTGCACTGATTCACTGAAGTGTGTGTGTGTGTGTGTGTGTGTGTGTGTGTGTGTGTGTGTGTGTGTGTGTGTGTGTGTGTGTGTGTGTGTGTGTGTGTGTGTGTGTGTGTGTGTGTGTGTGTGTGTGTGTGTGTGTGTA
Organism: Microchirus variegatus; assembly: GCF_963457635.1. Classification (NCBI taxonomy): domain Eukaryota; kingdom Metazoa; phylum Chordata; class Actinopteri; order Pleuronectiformes; family Soleidae; genus Microchirus; species Microchirus variegatus. The sequence continues at coordinate 27,815,879 of NC_139802.1, read as the reverse complement.
TTTGACCAAGTCGCTGTGTGTGTGTTAGGAAGACACATGGCAAAGAGAGAGGGAGACAGAAAAAAAAAAAAACACAGTTAATAAAATTAAAGTTGTATGAGGTACAGACATGGTCAGTGTTGACATCAAACATGTTTGCCAGAGGTTCACCTAATAAAGTCCATGCCAACTATGATATGTTAAGTTTGACGCTTCATCTCAACGGTGGACAACTACAAACTGAAGTTGGCATCACTTTGTAAACCACTCACTCTCAGGCACCAAAATCCATCCACCCACCTTCTACCGCTTTGCAGGGGGAGCTGTGCCAATCTTAGCTGACAGGGCGATAGGCAGAGTGGACAGTTCACCAGTCCATCACAGGGCCTCAGACATAGACATACAACCACCCACTCTCACAATCACACCTATGGTCAATTTAGAGTGTCCAATTTACCTAATCCCCAAATTGCACGTTTTGGACTGTGGGAGGAAGCCAGGGAATGTGGAGAAAACCCCCCCACACATGGGGAGAACATGCAAACTCCATGCAGAAAGACCCTTGTTCCAACCGGGTTGTTCTTGCTGCAAAGGCAAGAGCGCTAAGCACTACACCAACCGTGTGGCCCGGCATCAAATTCCATTGATAAAATTGTTGATTCTGCATCACAGCACACAGGAGTTGTTGAGCCACTGCTGCCTCCATCAGTGACTTCAAATGTGAATGAAAACATCAGTATGGATGAACCAAAGTGACACAAACCAGCAGCTCCTGTATCCCTGCAAGCTGAAAATGCAGATATTCTTTATGGACTTTGGCATAGGAGAGTGCGCAATGTACAAACTTTAGTTTCCCATCAGAAAATGTTGTCTAATGCTGACATAAAGTGATCATATTCATTACATATCGGTTAATTAAGCAGGTGTCAATGTTATTAGTTGGTGTGCCCCAGCAGTCTGAAGAAGTATCTGCATTTAAGGGGTGTCCCATTTTTAAGTGACAAAATAACCCTCAACACTTGGTTTTGAGGCCAGTTAAGATTAAGGGTTGAGCTTGAGGGTTAAGATTGAGGGTTAAGATAGGAATTGGAATTGGCCCTAAACCTCTGTCTCAAGCTGGGTCTTGCAGGGGGCTTTCACAGTACTGCTAACTGTGTGTCGCTGCCTCCACCTCAAACCGCACTTCAAAAAAGCTGAACTATCATTTCAGTGTGAATGTGTGTCTGGGAGAAAAAAAAAGGCTCATAAGTAGCCGAACAGTGTCTTGATTTCAGATCTATTATCTTTCCAAAATAATCAGCAACTGCTGCCACATGACCTGTGTGTGTCGTTCCTGATTAATAACCAATTCATGTGTGAGAACAAGCAGACAAAGAGAGGCTTTGAAGAAAGGACCGCATCATATCCTCCATCAACTCCGATGTCATATCGCTAAAACCCTCTCTTTTTATAGTGAAGACTGCTGTTTGCACAGGGGCTGCTTCAGTGTAAAGCGTGTATGTGTGAAAAGCTATAGCTCTCTATGAGAAGGCCAGCGCTGAGTCTTCAGGGTGCCATCCTGTGGCAACATCAGAAGAAATGTCAAAGATTTTGAAGGCTTGGTTAAATACGACTGGATTTCTTTGCCTTAAACCTTCAATGACATTTTTGGCTGTCGGAAAGGTCAGCATGCAGCTCCTGTGAAATGCTGAGCTCTTTTGGGGTGAACTTCAATACAGGATAATAAATCCCTCTCTCTTTTTTTCCCTTTCCTTATTTTCAGCACTGGCTACATCACAATAGCCCGTCAACAAGTAGGAAAACATAAGATTTGATGAATATCTGTGTGCTCTGTCTTGTGTGATAAATCTCTGCACCCTGGAGCTATTCTATTTATTTTTTGCTGACTTTCAACATACAACTCTATAAAATATCTCATATATATATTAAATACAAATAAAGTTAAAGCTATGTTTCAAAACGAATTTCATTTAAATGCAGAGTAATATGAATGCGCCTCACCTTGGAGGGTAAGCGCAGTGTTTCTTTATCAAACTCGACACTTCATTTGTTATGAAATTTGTCTGGCTTGTACCAAAAAAAAGGCTTTAAATACGAGTTTTAGAATTAATTTTCAGGTGAATTTGCTAAGAGCTTGTGTATTAACATTCCACCCACAGAATCTGCAGTTTGGTATCCTTCACAATCATAATAAAAGAAAAGATGTCAGTCTTGGCCAGGGGCTGCAGGCAAGCTTTTGTAAGCTTATTCAATTAAATAAATGTGACAGCATTCTTATGAGTAATGCATATGAAAATGTCTTATGTAGGTGGGTGCAAAAAATCAGAAATAGAGGCAAATATGAAACGGAACTCAAAGTGAAACATGGAGTTTCTGAGTTGTGATGGAATTTTCTTTTCCTGCAATATCCCAAAATAACCATTTGTAACATGACAGTTACTTTTAAATGACCTTTTCAGTCATGAGTATTGTAAGGGACTTTATTTTAGTAGTGCCATAACAACTATGGCTGTTGGAGGTCAGCAGAACAGGAATCGTTGTAGTCTTTGTCTCAAAGCTGCATTCGGTAGGATCGCTAGAAATATAGTTGATTCCCTCATGTTTTCGGACCATTCCATCGATATGACTGAGTAGATGATGCAGAGTTTAGTCCAGAGGAGGTGCAGATGTGTCGTTCTCTCTCAGATCACTTGATTTACATTATGCTGACAGGTTATAATGGAATTATTAATCAATATCACCCAAATAAATCATGAATACTGTGCATTCATGAAGATATTGGGCATAAATTATCTACATCTTTAAAGTGGACCGAGACCGGAAGTTCCAATAAAGCTGCTTTTTAGTGTGTATCTGCGTCATTTCCTTGTTTACGAAGCCCTGAAGGTTCAAAACAAACAGTTCAGCCACTGCTGAAAACGCTGTGTTTTATTGTAATCTCGGGCTCAGCGAGATCTCCCTTCTGGTTACGTGAACAGCAGATCCTCCTGTGCCGGGCACTAGTCCGGGCTCATCCGGTTGTGTACATTGAACCGCAGAAGAAGAATAACATCCGTTGTGGAGGTTTTTCACAAGTGACACTGTCTTCTGACTCTGGTGCTGACTCCGGGTTAAAGTCATAAAAGGGACTGCGTTGGAGAGTCTTGAAGAAGCTATTTTTAAACATTTTTAAAACCATGTTTTGATAATGAGTAGCAGTGCATCCACTGTTCCAGAGGGGGGAGCTGCGCTTCTGAGAGCAGGTGTGCTGAATATGTCACTTTCGGGTATTGGCCAATCACAAGACAGTTGGGAAGGTTCTACGCTGGCTGGCCAATCACAACACACTCTGTCTTCTGGGGGTGAGAGTTCAGTCTGAAATATGGCGGCTGAGGAACACCGTCAGAAAAGAGGATTTCTACCGGCTCATTTACAGCAACTAGGAGGTTTTTTACCATAAAAACAAGTTAATGTATGTAAGTAGACCTCCATAACTAACAGCTTTAATCTGTTGTTGTTGTTGAAAGTTATAGGGAGTATAGGCAAGAGCTCTAGGTGGAGGCAAAACACAACACTTGAAATGAGGTTGGAGAAATCCTGCTGTGGTCAGCTAGTGGATTGGCGGTGCAATTGCAAAGCAACACATGATCAGCAATGCCTCTAGGGGCTGTGTATGGAAGCCGAGAGCGGCCAAGTCTACTACAATTTATTTTCAGTCTGTTATCTTAAGATCACCTAATAATCACTTTGCTGCTAAGATAGCAGGGCTCCTTTTCTCGTGATAATGAGATACACGAATGCCTTATCTTTGGATTATAATTATAACAAGATTATTGTGGAGAGACTGTATAGCGACACACAGATTGGCCCTTAAACCACTGCCACTTGTCGGTGAGGAACCAAAGAACTTGTAAACAGGCCCAAATTGGATAATTGGTGTGGCCAAGGTAGCTTCGGTAAGAGAGAAGGACGTCCAGTAATCACGCTATGACCGACTACTAATATCTGCACAGTTCTCTGCTGGGCGCAAAAACATCATTGATGCACAGGAGGCAAGGCACACAGATTTGTGATGCACCTCGTAAGGGGAGACAATTTCAGATTCATTAATGCATTTTCTTGGAAGGTGGGGGGGGGGGGGGGTGTAGAGGGAGAGTTGTAGAAATGTATCGACTATGAACGATGTCTGATCCATGTCGGTCCTTTATCCCATAATAACAAATTGACTATTCCGTGATCTTGAGATAACAGCCTGAAAAAGTATATATATATATTTGCATGTCACATATTCGAGTGAATAAGGTTGAGATATTTTGCCATGTGTGACAAGTGGGGGAAAATGGCTTATAGGTGAATCCAGTAAAAAGGAAATCTAATTCATATAATCTCCACTTGTGCGTGAATGAATGTATTACTGCTGAAAGAGCAGCGTGGAGACACCTTTACACAAAGATGTAATTAAAATATTGATCACAGTAACTGGTATTGGTTTTCAGTCACTTTTCATTAGCTGCTGTTGTTTTCACTGTGCTGACCCGAGTCACTTTCGCTGAAAAAGAACATTACCACTGTATTGTAATCAGTCAGTACAGTGCATTAGATGGAAACATAATTATAACAGTGAAAGAAGGGGATTTCATTTGTGAGTTTAACGTGCCACAGAACACGAAGTCATTAAAACATTAAGCCACAACTTACCCTCATATGTCACTGTGTACTTGAACGGCCCTGCTGTACGTTTACCCCTTGCTTTACCAGAGGATGTTGCACTCCTCCATCCACAGTGATGCACAATTACTCCCTCAATATGATGCCACACAAAGACGATTTGGAGAGATGGAGAATCTGATGAAAAGCATTGAACAGGAATTAAATCATGTTTTCCACACCATAGGTTCAGAAAATGGTGCTTGAGACACTGGAGAGCCCAGCGGCAGATTCCAATCTGTGAGCTGAAATTGGAAATGAACAGCAGTCCCGTCTTCATTCTGACAGCCTTGTGTCAATAAAAGTCAGTCTCCCTCCATTGCTTCACCATCACTGACCACAAAAGAGGACTTTTGTCAGTTGTAGTCAGAGCTGCAGACAGCTAATATCGCACTGATATGCAGAAAATGGTGATTGCACAGATAACAATGCGAGATTTTAACGATATATGTTGCCACACAGATAGAATATAAAACCCAGGAAAAGGTAAACAGAGTATTTAAAACCTCCACCTGTGCCCATAAGTGTCATATTATACAGCAGTGATTTGGTCGTTTGCTGCTTCCAGAGCGAACAGCACACGACAGCTCCCTGTGCAGAGAAGATCATATAATGTGATTTATAGTTCTGGAGTGAATTATGGAAACACTGACCTTCCTTTTACATCCCATCAAACAGATAACTGGCCAGTAAGTTGCTGTTATGATAGGAAGAGGGGGAAGAGCACCGTCATGCCTGTTTACATGTTCTGTTGCAGGCGAATGGCAAAAAGGACGAGATTCATATCGGACGTTGGCTTTGATAAATGCATGAAGGTCTGAATTTTGGCAGTGGATTTGAAACTACCTGCTTCGGCCTTGATTGTATGAGATGACATTAATGGTCATATCTGTTTTTCTTTTCCAACAAAATGTCATGACAACACCATCTTCAAGATTTTTTTTTCTTTTTTTTTTTAAGGCTCCTTCATCTACCCCACCTTTGTTTGCACTTTCTATTTGCATATCAAAGAAATCCCACCGGGACCTGCTTTGCATATTTACATCTGATTAGTAACTTTAAATGAACATGTCAAAAATGGTCGAGTTTTCCTTTTTGAATGTGCAAGGACTACCTCGCTTGTATAATTAGTGCCAGCACATGTAACATAACCAAAAACACAAAACAAGCTGATTTCAAACAGCACAAGAGGCACCTTTTATACTACCTTTCATGAGGCGTACTCAAATATTCTTGTCTAACCTTGGACCTCAAAGCCTGCTAAATGATAAATCCCTTCGAATGATAAAGACAAAAAAAACGTGCTGTATGTTTGTGGTAATATTTCTTTGCAATGACATTAGGTCTCATAAATTCCATCAGTTTGCTTCTGATGAGAATATTTTTAGATGTACAGAGGAAGAGTTTGAAAAGAGAACGGCTGGGTTCAAGGTCACTTAGTTCCATGACAAAAACAATCTGTCTGCTTACCGTCATATAGTTCAAAGTCACAATAGGGTAAAGTGATATTCTGTCTTCTTACCTGACAGCAGTGTATGTCTCAATGCTGACATGTTATTCCTCTCATTCTAGAGAGCAGAAATGAGATCTAAAACCAAATTTAAACATTTTCTCTTTTTTTTGTTTTTTGTTTTGTCACATGTGGGAGGGACAGACTCGAGGGCCTGTGCCTTCTTATTTCCACCAAGTTGAAACTTGACATGTTTGACAATCTCTATCTATGTGTGGCCTCCCCTGGGAATTACTAAAACAGTCTGTACTTTTACATGATATCTGGAAAACAACAAAATATTGCGTTCGTCTGACTAAAACTGTACATTTAAAACATGTAAGTCGGACAGAATTGGTACTAAATTGAACCCACACACACCCAGGTAACGCAATTGGGAGTTGAATTACTACTGCATGTATACATTTAGTCGGACCAGAGTCTGACTCAAACTAGCCTGGGGGCTCTGCGCAGGTACCACAGATCCCAGTCCATGCACTGAGTGTTTTCCAAAGTGTGCCCCTGGTGGGCCCTGAAGGCACTGCCGTTTATTGTCTTCGTGATTTAAAGTTCCGGTGGGCCACAGAAGATTTTCAGAATTTAAATTGGGCCAGGGCATACTTACACATACTGGGAATGGCCGTTGTAGGAGGATGCTGGTAGCCTGAAAATGAACTAACTATGTGATTATTAATTGGAGTCAATTTTGATTCAGTATTCCACACTGCATATCGTCACAGGTCCTCAGTGGGATTGTGTCTGCATATAGCGATGTGTTGGGGGGGGGCGGGGCGTGGGGGGCAGTGTCTGGAAGGCTATGCCGTTTGGAGTGCAGCTCGCAACCCGCACATCGGCATACCAATGAGTGGGGTTAAAAAGGCACGGCTCCTCGCGGAGACACCGTTCCTCCAGCAGACCCAATCCGCCAAGTCTCCACGGACCTATTTCCAAAAGCTGCTCCTAATGTGGGTCTGTGTCAATCACCCCCCCCCCCCCCCCCAGTCCATATGAAATAGTCATACATTAGGAACCAGGGGACAGAACCTCGCTGTCTATGAGTCCTCATGTATTCTAATCCTATTCAAAAGCTATGGGTAGTTAAGTGAAAGACAGTTGCCGGATGCTACATTTGGGTCTTCAAAGAGTTGAGCCTCGACACGCAAGCATCTGTCTGTCTTTTGTCTGTGTGTGTTTGTTTATGAAGAGTCACACTGTGCAGGCAAGGAGAGGATTTCACAGAGGAAGTGTTGTTCTGTCAGCAGGTGGACGGGGGGCTAGATATTGGATCTTGCCGTGACATGTTTATGTGACAACATCTTTTGACAGCTTTGACACTCCATAGACAAACAGCTTCAAAAGAGCTGGCTGTATACCCAGTCAAAAAAAAAATGCAGGGATACCTTTTTGCTGCCAAATGTACCCTAAGTTGATGGACTAAATGTTTTTTATTTGTATACTTATTTTGCAGACTTAAAGCTTGGGGTGCATTTCAGACGTGAGGTGAACTAGATTTACTAGATTGCAAAATCTTGGTTGTAATTGTAAAATGAAAATCAATACCTTTACAGAGAAGTGTTTTTGTCCATCCCTCCACAGTTCCTCCAAATCCACAGCCTCTAAGTCATTTGAGTAACAATGTGAGGGACTGAGTGAAAATTAAACAGAAATTGAAGGTCTATCAACCCATAAACTATTTTCTAAAGACAACAAGGTGAGCCGATAAGATAGTTGGTCTTTTCTGGGGAAACGTTCATGTAACTGCAAATAAAAGTAAAGATGATGTTCTATTCAGATTTATTGGAGCCTGGAGACTCATAACTCTACAGCTAACGCATTATCCTGCTGTAAGGAGTCGTACTGTGGTGCCATGGAGGCGGCCGGCATCATGTTCCTCCATGATCAAGGATCCAATCTCCACTGGGGTCAGAGTACATCGAGCTTCCATGCCTGGTCCAGTAGCACCATGCTTTCCTGAGTGCAGCCCATGCTGGGCCGGAGGTATAGTGGCATGTCCACAGGACATAAGAACGGATGAGTAAACCACAGGGATCTGAGTGGATTTACTCTCCTGCCAGCATCCTTTTTGGTCAACAGTGGGACTATTGTATTGGCTTGATATGTTTTAAGCAATAGGGAAACAAAAAAAGACAGAAAAATGTTGATGCTCAAAGATGGAAGGGGAACAAGGACAGTTCTTTTTTCAAAAAAGTGGTTTATCACAAAGAAGCCAATCAGCCCTGATAGAAAAAAGAACCGAAGGCCATGAAACTGAAACTTTAAAGTATAGTTTTTGGCTCGTTGTTGCTGATGTACATCTAATCTCCTGAATTAATTGGATATATATGAAAAGAATTTCATAACCCAATTAATTGTGAACAAGACAGCTATGCAGAGAATGTGGATTTCTTTTAAAAAGATTGATATAAAGTGTTGAAGGCTATTCCTTAGTGAATATCGTTCTACTCTGAAAATTACCACCGGAACATGTGGCTAAAATGTATTAATTTGTTCATGTATTGTTCCGACCTGAAATTAAGTTTTAGTGCACTGACAATGAAAATAAGGCATTGCATTGGTGTTAATTTATCCTGTCACCTTGTGACAAATCTGCCTCTATACCAGAAGCTTTGAGAATTTATTCGTTGGATAAAGAGAAAGGGTCACGGGAAGATGGTAAAATGTTTTCTTTGAAGATGCTGCTTTGAAAAGTTGCTTCTTTATGATGCACAAACCTGAAAAACCCACACACAGTGTCGGGAGAAACGGTGCTTCAGCAGTAATGAACAGTTTAGATGCTTGTTTGTGCCTGCTGCTGCTGCGTATCGCGGCATACAGAAAAGCATGCAACTTTGACTACTTCACCTTTATCTGCTTATTGAGACGGCATTTATTTTCAATTCAGTGGTTTTGCTGTGAAGTTCAACTTCACTTTACTGTCAAAAAGCCTTCAACTGTACAACGTGATAATAGTTTGCTAACTAATATCTGATATGATGATCCATAAATCTGAAATATCACATATTATGTCTTGCAAAAGCTGGTGACTTGATTATGTTCCATTACTGTTGTGAGACAGGAACAGAATCAGTGTTGCAATGATCATTTCAGCTGTGTTAAGGTGTTTTTATTTAAAAGGGGCAAAAAACAAATAAATCAGCATAGTATAATTTTGTTTTATAATAAATAACATAAAGAAGCAGGGATATTTTAACAGAGTCCATGTTCGTTACACCTTTGAAACATTATGTTTTATGAACTTAACTATTTGATAAGGTATGACATGGTATTGGACACAAAGAAAATGGTACTAAACCATTTCTTTTCAGTTGTATATTAATTAATACATTTAATTATTGGAAGATTTGTTGCTTTCACAGGAAAGTGATGCACTGAGATTTAAAACGTTGTATTTTTGAGTCATTCATAATTTACTTGATATTACTCAAAATATGTATGTAATCAATTAAACTTGAATATCACATGACATAGTTACTATATAGCATGAAGCCCAGTGAAGGAATGTATCATTACTGTGTGAAGCCTGACAGTATGTGTGCTTTTAAAATTAATGACAGAAGCACTCTGACTTTTAGTCCGTCTAAAATTTTCATTAAATTTCATTATTCATCTGTCTCTGTGGCCCTGAATTAATAAACTCCAGGTATCATATCATGAATTCATATTGCATTTGAGACGGACAGTCCGTCTCACACTTTACAATATTATAACAAAAACATACAATTAAAACTAAGTCCAAAGCTGTTTCTTCAGGACTAAACTTTGGTCATTGCCTTGGAAACAGATTGTGAAGACAAAGGAGACAGGGCTGCTGCCTTGTATAGCTGTGGCACACACACACACACACACACACACAGTATTTTGTAGACACTAACTCCATCATCATTCAACTGCACGAAAAAAAAAGGTCTCTTTTTACTGACACTGACAAATAAAGAGCACATGATCGTGATTGTTGTTACACCACATGTATCATTCATGTACTGTAACAAATCACTCACCAAAGTCCATAGAGAAAATCTGGGTTTTTACATCACAGCACACGACAGTTGTTCAGTCAGGTTGTTTTGTGACTCAGCTAAATTGTTGATTTTCTCTCGTGACTTTGGTGTGGGCAGAGAGCAGTTTGACAAACATATCTTTAGAAGTAGATTTTACTAGATGAGATAAGTGTCTAAAATCTAGTTTTTCTTCTGTCTCTGTCAGTGAGAGCGAGAGCCCAGGTCTCAGGCTGGTTCACGGAAACGACTTTATGATTAGTTAAGCAGCAGCTGCATAATCGTTTTAAGCAGAGTTGTATATGTGCAAGGCTACCAAAGCAGTTTGGCTCAGAAACTCCGACAGACAAATATCAATTTAAATCTTACCAAATTATTTCACAAAAGATGCCTCTTTTTTTGTTTGAGTGCGTATTCTTCAAGGGCTTTCAATTGTTTCTTTTCCACATTATAGCGCACTGAAGTCAAAATTCTGAAAGAATTCAAAGACAATTTGTACAGAAGTCCGTATACAGTATCTCTCAGAAGAGCAGAATCTGAATCACACATTCCTGCTGCGTAGGGTTCATGTTTGTTTACCCCGAGTGTGATGGCGTTCAGGTTACAGCTACCTCAAGGCCCTATAAAGAACTGGAGCTAGAAGCCAGCGTGAACACCTGTTAATAGCATTGGCCTTTACTTCAAATATCTCTTTAAAGTAAGAATTTTTACATAGCAGCATTCCTCTCCATAGAAGCACTACCTTTCAGTGCATCTCTCTCAGGCTGTGAACTTCCCACCTCAACCTCATTGTAGCAGAAATGCACGTTCAAATAAAAATAATATAGATACGTTGCGTATTTGTGTGTATGTAACACAGCGCAACAATTCACAAGCTAAGGGAAGTAACATGCTGATAGCTTCTGAAAAAGGAAGGGCAGATATGGAGACTATCAGCTCAGCTTGGATTTAAGGCAAAAACCAGGAAACATCTACTCAGACTTCAGGTGAGAAAAGTCATTAACTACATTCAAAGAAAGTCTTTTATCTTTTCCCCCTGGTAGTAAACTGCTTTAGTGCTCCCGCTGGCCCCACAATGGATTCCTGCCAAATCTTTCCTTCCCATGTCTCCTTTACGGTTTCTGGTTTTAAAGGTGCAGTGTGTAAGAATTAAGGATATGTAATGTGAGACTTCAAATTGTAATAAAAGCAAAGCAAGGCCCTTCAGTACATATAAGGCACAAACCAAACATTTTTTTTAAATTAAATTCACTACACATCACAATCTTTTCTTAATATTGAAGTAAGATTTCTGTAAACTCAAAACATGCATTAACTAGATTATTTGTCATTTAAAAAAAGGAAATGTGGCATCAAAAAATGTGACTCAATGTGAGTACAATACTGATCATATCTTTAGGAAACAATATAGCACATTTTTTAATCACAGATTGTAATTCCCTTGTTATTTTATTGTTTTTATTTTTTTAAATAACTATATTAAAATGTCTTTTATTTTAACTTAATAAATACATTTATGTGTGTGTTAATTTTAAACAAAAAAATTGGATCTCTGTTGAGCATGTTTCATAATTTGTGGAATTAATTTCTCTAAGAGTTATGCATGTTGCAGAGGAACCACCATAAAGATGATGGAGACAAATGTAGCTAATTGTCACATAACCTCAAATTGGGGGCAAGACTGTGCCTAAATAATGGCAGCTAATTTGCCTCATATTGTGCTTGTATGATGGGTTTGAAATGAATGAGTCAGGATCCATTCTGGCGTAATGTGGAAGCCGCGACACTGGTTCACACCGCAGACATTCAAGGTCGAGGTTCTCCAAATGAAGGGGGTGACGGAGGAGTGAAGAGATTTAAAGTAAAGGAGCTGAGTCAATGGGTGGCCCGGGTGCAGATTTGATTCCATATACATGTAGCCTTGAATGTTTTTTTTTTTTTTTATTTCTGCATTGAAAGCCTTTTCCCCTCAAAAATATATTCATATTTGTCACCCACTTTAATGGCACAACCAACCTGGAGAAATTGCAGTCGCAAATTATTCATTGTAATCCTCCATATGAGGGGACTAATGCCTCTAATTGGGCTTTTATGACTTACAAACTGTGTCTTCCTCCCTTTTAAATTTTTTTTTCCCCTCTGGCGTTTGTTTTTCTTCCTTCCCGCCATGGTGTGGAGTGACATTGAGCCTCTCCCTGTCGGGGTGCTCTCTTGTCTCACTCCAGTGCACATTTTGCTGTCCCCTCTCCTCCTCCTCCTCCAGACAATGAGCTTTTGACTGAATACATTATCCGAGCTGTTGTTCTGTTTGTTGTTGTTTTAGCATCCAAGAAAAGAGATGAATTATTAATGACGACAGACAAAAAAAAAAAAAGTAGAATATAAAACTATTATTTTTTTTTTTGGGGGGGGGGTGCTGTCAAGTGCTGCGGCTCCATCAAGAGGCCTTCTAGAGACCGTCTAACTGTAGGATCAACTTAAACATAAATATCATATTATTATGTGGCTTAATAACATATCATAGCAGAGTCTACATTCTGTAACCAGTGTTACATTTGTCCTTTAGTTCACTCATGGGGTCACCTCAAAACCAAGGCAAGGATTCAGATTTGCAGAAATCACGTGTAAAACTCTTCATTCGGACATTAAGGATTTACCAATTGTCCATTGTACAACATGGAAAGCAACAACTGCTTTTCTCTACACTACAGTGACAATGAATCTCACCTGCTCGCTGAAACTAAAGCTCCAGCTGTGAAGTGATTCACCCTTACTACATCAAGTTTTTTTTTTTTTCTTTTTGAATAATAGTAAATTAGAGGGAATATTCATTACATATATGGTTGCTCTATTAGTTCAAATCATTTCTCAACCATGTCTTCTTTATGACTAAGAAAGGATACACTGTCTGACCACACTTAGATATGTGAAAGCAAAATAAATGTCTATTAATTAGTTCAAATTAACTAGTTTTTATCTCCTACACCATCTACCAACTAACTACATCAATATATTGTACTCTGTTATCTTCGTAGGTATAAATCCTGCTCAGGGTCATCCTTTATAACAAGTATGAACTGTTGGTATAGCAAGAGGGACCATCTGAGTTAGTCCTGGACCTGCCTTTAGCTCTTTAGCTGCCTCAGATGTATTTTTTTCCCCCCTCTCAGTTTAAGCTTCTACAGACAAAAACATTTAAAATACATGGAAAACAACAAAAGTCAACGCAATCATTTTGCCCCAATATACAGATGACTTTGTTTCAGAACCATGGACAGCACTATTTTGTGTATGTGTATATGCAGTCAATGACAAAATGTGTTGCTTCCCTGCACTGTTCTGTATATCCCATACATTTAGGATTTAAGGGGTATGATCTTTTTCCTTTGACATCCCCAATTATTCAACATATTCATGTTTCATTCAATGTACCTCCATTTGAGAACCAGCACTTTCTTCAAATGCCTGATCCACACTATGAAATTAAACTGTAATTAGTCTGCTGTGTTGTGAAGTGTCACCGCAGTAAATATGAGTTTTGCCCAATAAAGTAGAGATGAACTTTGAGTGCGGCCAGAGTTTAACATTCAGAAAATATGGGTTGCAAATGAGTCCCACTATCTTAAGAGTGAAAAATAAATCTACTAAATAACAAATAATTAGTAATTTATCATACAATGTAATTACAGACAAAACAATAAAAGAAGCTGCAACAACTGAAAAAAAAAAACATAGTTGACTGTGGGTTTAATTATCGTAGTTAAAGTGAGTGCATTTGTAAGGCTGATGGTGATATCACTGTTGTGAAGCAGGGATCATGGTGCCCCCTCTTGGTCAAAGACTGGCACTGCACTGTCATCCAAAGCTTCATTTGAAGCCCCACAGACTCCTCAGAGAGATTACTTCCCCACTGCTGCCATCATTACAGTGATTAGATATGAGCGTCTGAGTCAGAAATAAACAAGGGTGAGCACATGTGCTGTTCGGCATCACACTGCTCATTTGCTTCGTGGTATAGAATCCTATACATGAAGCGGAGGTTTTGATCGAACCAACAGACAGCGATGACAAATTCAGGTAAGTGATTGTGTCAGATTGTTATTGCATTGAATCAAATATGTCATCACAGAGAAAACCAAGCCCCCCTTCTCCTCTCTCAGGACTCGGTGATGAGGCATGAATGAAGAAAAATGACAGAGAGAAGGGGTTCGTCCACAATCTGTCACAGAGCAACACAGGCGGTGTTTCGCCAAACTAAACACTGCTTCTGCTTTTCTTCCCAGCTGCTTATTCCACACTGCACCACCAAGCGCCATGAATCAAAGTGGCTTGACTTTGTGGATTGTATCAAAAAGGCTCAACCCCCGTCCTTTCATGCACAAGCAGTGGTGGATGATCACTTCAAAGGCTTCAGCTTAAAACTGCAGCATGGAAGTTTAGAACGATCAAATCTGACTGAAGGAAGGTTTATGTGTATACACTGACAGTGGAGGGACAGGTGGGGATAAGAAGAGTTTATTCTGTCAACAACTGGGTTTTCTGAGCAATAGAAATGACTTTCAAAACTTTTTGTAAGCATTTCCTTTTGTTTTCAGTGAAACCCGTTTGCGATCATCTCACTTTATTAGCGCAATGAAGCTGTCACCTTCATCTGCCCTGACATACAACAAATCACTTCCTGTTTGCAGTGCAGGAATGTCAGAGTGACACGAAATGTAAACACAGCTATCAAAAGCATGTGGAGTTGATAGACTCAAAGTCCTCATGACAAGCTAACTTCTCTGTATTAACACGTTTCTAGTGAAAACGATCCGCAAAGGAGGGATTTGCCACCTATTGATTGGTATTCAGAGCAGCCACTTGTGCTGAATGGACTGAACAGCTAATGAAAAAGCATGATGACATACCTAAACATAGAAGACAGGCTAATCTCTATTGTGGAGGACGTCTCACCAAGGCTATAACTGTGGTGACGGCTTAAGAGGAAGCTGGGAGTGATGTCTCTGAGGGAGGAAATATCCGATGGGAGGCTGTAGAAAGTATGTTTGAACTCATGTGGAGCTGCTGAGGAGGTCGAGACTGAAGAAACGCAGGCTCATCTCCACAATTGATGTTATGGAGCTGATGCATCTGAATATCAGGAAATAATGGCATACAGTGCTTTGATTGAATGCAACTGAGGATACTTCCCCAAGGATGAGTCAGGCATCAGATTCAACAGCTAATAAAAACCTCTAAAATCTGACAAAAACATTGGAAAACTGCTCTTGAGTTTGATGTCTTGGGGAGTTTAATCAGCATTGTGTTAACTAATTTGACAATGGACAACTGACATTTGACAATAGAATTTTGTTTAAATTTAAAAGTTACACACAACTGTTTTTTTAGTAAAACAATCCTCATATTTGATTGATTTGAACACTGTGCAGCTCAGTTTTTAGTTATCTATTTTTTGTCCAGCTGTTTGTATTTTTAGCACCTCTTTAAATGCTTCTTCCCTAAACCGAGGAGAGGGGGGCGGAGGCGGGGGGGACCTTCCTGTTTGGAGTTTAAAGGATCAAAGAGGAGGTAAATATCATTTCCATAACATTTGAACCAGTTAACCACAGCACAATGCAGAGAAACACTACTGTAAGCGCCTGACAATGCCAATGAGGCAGGAACTCTGTGATTTGCCTCTCTGCCAAAGAGGATGGAAACGAGTGCAAACATAGTGGAGGTGAGAGGTCAACTGTGCTCTCCCTGCATCACTTTCCAAGAAGCCCCTGAAGCAGTGGTGATGTTTTAGGCAGCCGTGCCTCACTTTGGGGAGGGTGGTGGTGGTGGAGCGGGGAGGCCTGATGGATGCCATTCCCAAGGTGAGTGGAAAGAATAGCATTAAGCTGCACCACACTGCTCGGGGGAGGACTACATTGCTTTTGGTGATTCATCTATTGATTATTTCTGGCCAAGCATGGAGGTGCCATGTAAACACACACATATATTAGTAGTGTTCTGCTCTACAATGCACATGTGCACCTCTAACACGCATGCAGACACAGAGGACTGCAACGAAGCACGCCTCAGGCCTGCACTTACTGTTTTATAATCAGATTCTAACTTCTGCCAGCTCGTGGGCATCTTCACACCACAAGGCAGATCCATCTGATGGATAAATAAATAGAGATGAATGAAGAGATGAAGGAATAAATAAATGATTAATGCACATTACCACTATTTGTGTGGGCCAGCTATTGTGTTATTGATTTGAGTGTGTGTAGGCTTCAGTATGTGGGCCAAAGTCATATTGTTATTCGGTGCTGTGCAAAATGAGTAAATGTGTTTTTAGCAGAGCACTAAACAGTATCATGTCATGTCAGATAAATGAGATATCTAAACACTAATAATATCCACTGATACATTTTGTTAAAGGATAGCTCTTTAGAAGTGGAGATATTTGTACACAATACATTTGGTTTGAACAAGGAAAGCAGAAAAATGAATCAAAGCCAAATGTGTGCTACATTTTGAATATTTTCAGCCGTTTACCCCGCTTTTAGACAATCCAATTCTTTGGCACTACATGCATTACCACAACAGAACCAAAGCAGTGTTTAAACATGGAAGAATAGCTGGTAAACTGCTGAAAAAACTTCACACTTAGAATGTTATTGATTTTTTTTTTTTTACTGGGCAACAACACATTCTCTCTGTTGTCCACTTTCACAGCAAAACAGTGTGTAAATCATGTTATGGTTCTCCCAATTCCCTCTCCAAACAGGCAGCACACTGAAGGCTGCAACACATAAAGTACCTCAAACAATCCCACTTCAATTTATTTTAATTTTGAATCATCCAAAAAGGTTTTACAAATGTCTGGAGCACTACTCGGCTTCCCACTGAACCCCAAGTGTTCTATAGTCCATGTTCAACAGTCACAGTTAATAAAAAGTCACACAATAAAAACATACAAAATAAAAGCATTTAATAGGAAAAGACCAGATCCCACATAATAGTAAATGTCATTTGATAAACTTATCAATATACATTGAGCTGTTTTTTAATGCATTGCACCATTACTTTGATTTTTTATTTTATCTGTTAATTACATCCTTTCTTTCTAGTCTCCTTTCTTTGTATTGTCCTGTGTAGTTCTGTTATTGTTCTGTTGTTAAAATGTGATCTAAATCAACCTGCTCTGTCAGTGACCGTGAACTGTGGTGCAGATTTTTGGCACCAAACGACAAAAAAAGAGTAAACATGGCTCATACTTTGTAGTTTTCTGACGCTAATAAAAAAGAGTGTTGGAAATACAGTGAAGGAGGGAAGATGGTGTCACTCGTTCTGTTAACAGAAGTGCAGAGCCCTGGAAAATGAAGTGTGCTGCATAGTGGGGATATTTTTTTTATTATTATTGTTCTCACAGAACTTATGAAATTAGTCCAGGTATATGCAACAGATACATTTTCATATCTGCATAAAATGTATATTCATGAGATGGTCACAACTTTTCCTAGATCCTCAAAATAAAGACTACAGATATCCTGGTCCCGCCAACAGATTGTGCCATTTCTCATCTACACATTGCTTATTTTAGGAAAAAAAAATTTGAACCATTATTCTGAAAAGGTGAACTAGTAATTTGCAGGAAACAAAAACTCACAAAAAGTTAGGGATATATGAAAAGTTCATGCGACAGGGATATTCTACCATGAAAGCAGGGCATTAGTAGAAGGATGCAATGGTCATTTATTTATCTTAAACAAGAGCTAACAACAGTGGAGGCAATACCACAACAACAAAAATCTCAATGTATCAATAAGTTGATCAATTTTAGAGTGTTGTCTTGGTCTCATGATGTCAACATTTGAACATGAAGAGGACTTACGTTTGAATACACATTTTTAGTGGTTCAATATCAGTTGAACCACTACATCAGACAGTTTTTGCACTTAATCACCTCGTTACAGAACAGCATGTTATTCAAGAAGTACTGAAACATTGAACAATTGGACATGTGCATTCACAAGTTTAGAGAAGGTTAACTTAAGTTCACCTCTAAAGTTATTTTAGGTGCGTTCTGAAATTGAATCCAAAAGCCAAATATCCCTAGCTTTTTATGAGTCGTGTATGTTTAACACATTAATCACAACTCAATTGTATGCATAATTAGTTCATTCAATTCCAGCAATTCAGTAAGTGAACTCCTGACTTCCAGCTCATCATTTTAAATGTAAGACTGATAAAGGGGTACAATGGTTGCAACTAAGGTGTATATCTAACATATGACACTTTACATTTTCACATATGAACAAAACACAATTACAGACGGTGTTGACAGTGTTTGTTCAGGTGTGGGATTCACTGAGTGATCACTCGTCACTCACGCCACGGCCTCCTCATTAATTTGAATCAGAATGAAGCTCATCATGTGACTCATGTCCGCCAGGTTTTCAAACACCCTGTTTGTTCGTGTCACTCTTGCGCCTTGATGGATCAACAAAACCTCTTTGTGTCCGACGCCTGTTATTGTTCAAAAGGTCTGTCGGCACTGGGAGTATTTAAGCCGACGTGCTTCATCATAAATGTACATGACAGAGTAGCATTTCATGCTATGCTGCATTATAAATCCAGCTTTCTTGTGTCTGCATAATCATGAATGCTGCTGCTCAGGTTGAAATCCAACCTTTCACTGCTTAAAAGGATAATGCCAGAGTTGTCACTTTCATTGGATATCATTGCTTTAGGCAGGGAAAGAGCGTCACTCTCTAACATGTGTGCGTTGCTCTTTCCACAGACTTTTTTTTAAACACAAGATGTGTCTCTCCCTTAGGGGCGGTAATGGCATTCTCCATGACAACGGCAGTGTGACACGGCCGTGCCCTTGAGGGCCGGGTGCCCCCTCTGGGGGGAGCGCCGCAGAAACACGACAGGGTCAACGGTCACCTCCCATCATCCACCAGCAACTCGTCCTCCTCTCTCGCTTGCCCACTCCCTCTCTGCCTCCCCATCTCTCTCAGGTGAAGCAAGGGATGTTAGAGACAGAGTGAGAGAGTCTTGAAGCGAGCCCACTCAGTCCAGGCCTGGCAAACAAGGAGCTTTAGCCACAGGCAGTTCTGGCTAGATCTCTATTTCACATCGTTCCTTGCTGTTCCTCCAAGGCCATGGCTGGATCAATACATATAGTAGATTCTTTTGGCACCCAAGTATAGCTATGCAGTATTGCCCTGAGGTGTAGGTCCATTAAAGACATTACAGTGTGTGCATGTGAGCAAAGTGGACTGAGTTTATTCAGGAAGGTGTTGAAGCACTTGGCATAAAACTGATGCTTCCAACAAGGATTTTGGTTTTATATATTATTTATACAAGTATATTGTTTGGAAATTAAGGAAATTCTCATGTTGCCATTTTTTATTACGTTATTGGTGAAATGTCCACAGATGGTCACAGATTCTTCATAGAGAAAAAAAAAGAAAGATATCAAACCACTTTTTTAAATGTGTTAAATTCTGTGTCTAATAATTTAATTGATGGCTCCAAATGTGTGATATTATTTATTTTTAAACAATATGAAGTTTTTCACAGAGATGCATCAACCTTCACAAATAGATCCTCATTTAAAAACAATGCTCTTCTGCCACCTGGTGACCAAAACGCAAAATAGTCTCAATATAGACTCGACTTGAACTACTTCATGTGTGGAAGCATAAAAAAAATAAATACTTCATCCTGAGGGGGAAAATAAACATTTGCACAGACACAAAATAAGCCAATAATTGCAATTACATCATTGCTTTTGTTTTCCACGCATGAAAAAAAGCAGCTCTGCCGTCAGAGCTGTGTCCGCCTTGGCACATCTTGAATGAATGTTTAAAAGGAAATAAAGAAAAAAAAAAACAGGACACTCAGTTCAACAATGCATGTCCTGTGCATTTGGCCATCTCCACAACAGAAAAGGTTCATGTTCAACCTGTGAACAGTACTTCCAAACTAAAACAATCACAAAGCTGTGTCTTGGGACAAAAATTAAAAGGATGAAAACCCTAACAGTAACCAAATGGGTGCAGTCTTTCTTACTTGCTAAATCATTGGAAGGTCTTTTGCTGAGTGTGGCGTAATTGGTCAGCTGGGAATCCTTCACTTTAAGATGTGTGAAGAAGCCCGTCAGGCACCTGCAGCAAAGGAGTCAGAATACAAATATATCTGTCAAATCTTTACTCTACAGGCAAGATTTACAAGGACTAGGACACAGTCATGGTCAGTCAGACATCGGACATTCAAAACTACTTGACACTGTATTTAATCTACAACTGAAAATACCTCCATAATCAGTGTGTTGTATACAAGTGACTGTGCTTGTGTGCTCCCTGTACTGAGAAACAGCCATAAGACACTGGGTCAACCTAAAGATTTCACACTGAAGTAAAAAAAAACAATGGAGGCAACAGCAGGTCAACAACTCCTTTGTGCCTTGATATAAAATTGCTGATTTCCTCAATAGACTGCGTAACGACAGTGAAAATGGTGAACATATTTTTGGTGGTTGAAGCTTATAAGAACCTTTATATGGTCAGCTGTTTTTTAAGTGGCTAAAATTAGTTTTTTCCATCATTCCCAGTCACAGTCATGTTTGTGCTGAGCTTGCATCAGTCCACTTCCAGCTGCTTCTCAGCACAGGAAGTAGCTGAGCAGTCCCTTAAAACACTGACCTCATACATATCCACTCTGAAAATCACAAACGATCCCTATGATCTCTATTCACAGAATAATTCATTTTAGTGCAAGTAGTTTTTCACATCCTCCTGGAAAGCTTTGACTGGTGTAACTTGTGTAGGACGTGTGAGCCCCACTATGATTAGGACACTTACCAAACTGATATGTAGACCTTGGTGTGGAAGTGTGCTGTGTGGATCAGCGGGGGCTGGTGGGTCCACTTTCCCATGACTCAGGAGGCGAGACCTTTGCACAGCTAATGCCACCGCCTGTGCAAATCTGGATGAAGCTGTGCTGGTCTTGACCATGGGCTGTGGTGGCTGCTTACACATGGCTGAGTTGGACTCATCTCGATCATCATCACTGAATGCATCAGTCGGTCCATTGTCGGTAGGACTTGAAGTTTGGGAAGAATGTAGCGGAGAAGTGGCGCTGTCTTGCTCTTCTGTGACTTCATTAAAGAAGACAGGTGGAGGAGGGGGAGGGAACACATCCTCCTCCAATTCGTCTTCCTGCACCACTTCCTTCACTATTGTCTCATCAGTATTTGAGCCCCTCTGGTCCAGTTCTGTGCTTACACACAATCTACTGGGGCTTTGGAGGCCCTCACAACGCTCTTCCGAGTGGATGCGACCATAACAGGCAAGCTTTTCATCACTGCAGCCCGACTGTTCAGCTACCGTCTCATCTTCTTCAACGTTCTGTCCTTTATCGTTTCCTACAACCTCAGAACGAGATGTCACTGCAGGATCCTGATCATCTAAACCTTGGGGAGGTGGCGGGGACTCTGACCTGTTAGAAGTCTGGATATCCTGACCAGAGAGCTCCTCAGTAACTAGAGGTGTTTCAGTATCTGATCTATGAGAAGAACATAAATCATGCTCAGGCTCTGTTTGATTACTCTCAACCTCAGGAGGAGCTTCACACCCAGGCTTATTTTCTACCATTACCTGGCATTTATCTGAAGCACTGCAAGTGTGTTCTGGTTCATCAAACTTCTGTTTGTTTAAGGGAACCACTTTGAAAGTGGTCATCCCCCTCCTCTGTAGAGGATCCTCCCACTCTGGCTCAGTAGGGAGCTTAGAGTTAAGAACAGACTTGAGTTCAGAATAGAAAAGCCCATTATCTGGACATTTCTGAGTCACGGACATAAAGGAGGAGCTGGTGTATAGTTTTGGGAGGGTGGCAGCATTCCTGAAACGCTTGACCAGTGTTCCCTTGGAAACAGAGGATGTCAGGACTTTGGCAAGAGCACAACGGGCATCAGTGAAGTCTCTCCTGCAAAATGAAGGCAGGTGTGGGTCGAATGATGGACGTGAGAAGTATGACGATGAACACGTTTGAGACGAATTTGGTGATGAAGATGAGGAGACTGAATGATTTATGGAGTCTGACTCATCACTTTCTCTCTGTTCCTCCAAAGAGTTCAGAGTGTCTACAGTCCCTAGAGAGACAGGAAAGACTTAGCAATGCAAAAAAACATTTTCAAATTAAGGGTCTGTTGAGTAAACACGTATAATGTATCTTTTATTTTATTTTTTTCTATTTTAAGAAACAATACTATGTTCAATATCCTGAACATAAAACAAAGAGCTAAAGTAACAGAGGAAATTAGTAATCTTTAAATCTAATTGCTTAAGTCAAAAGTATAAAATATTTACGATTAGTAGAAGACATTAAAAACAAACACATCATAACAATATGCAACAGGTGTTATTATCGTATAAACATGGTTATAATAAAGAGAGCATTATTAGTTCACTTAAGTAATAAAAACCAAAACTACTCAAAAAACAAATGAGGATTAATTTCTCAAAGTGATATTGATGTGGCTTTTTGTTTGAATTTAAGGCATGGGAATTATTTAACAAGAGTAACAGACAAAAATGACTTGACACAAACATGAGGAAATAAAAAGAACATTACAGAATTTCCATGAAAAGAAACAGGCAGAATAAGAGGATGAATGAAGTGACACATCCATGAAAGCCACTAAGATGGGAAGGAGGAACAAAAGGCCAATGCACGAGGAGGATGGAGAGGAGGAATAGGATGATGGAAGGAGGAGAGGAAAAGGAGACAGCAGCAGCAGGAGGAGGAGCAGGAGCTCTCAATCACCTCCATCAGGGAACACAGAGTCTGTAAGCAGGGAGGAGATAATGCTTAGCTTTAGGGCAGTGATCCTCATGTTTCAGGTTTCTCTTCACAGTTATGACCCTGTAGCTCTTTTAAATAAAGTCTCACACTAAAGCAAACAGTGGCCAATCAGAGCAAAACTCTCACTGTCACAATCTCGCATGGAAGTTTGATTGTGAACTTTCACACACAGATTAGATTTGTGTAGGAGGACAAGGAGTGAGTTTTAATGATCATCGACTCGTGGCTGGGAGTTGCTTATTCAGTCTGGGCGCACCACCTACTCAGCAGTATGTTTCGCTATCACAGCTAAAATAAAAACAAGGGAGGGACCCAAGACACCAACACAGTTGAAGGAAATTTAGTCTGATAATTACAACATGGACTGAAAATACAAGTCCACTATTTTAGTTAAAAGCTACGTCTACCATTTGCAAAAGCATGTATTCCTCACATAATTACATTTCCCTAATAACATAGTGACTATTGTCCATTCGTGTGGGCGAGAGCAGATCAGTATAAAGGAACCATGCATAGAGATAACTAGAATCCAGGCGATAAAAGCATTTCAGTCAAATTAATACAGGGAATAAAAGCTAGGACAACGGAGGATTTATCTTGGAACATGCTAAGGCCAATGTGTTCTATGGACAGACTCTTTGGATAAATTGAATTGCCTGGAATATAGTTAAAGGGTTTTCACTGATAAATGCTCAGGGTTTCCCCCAGAAAACCTGCTTAGCAGGGGAAACCAAAAAATGACACACTCTTGAAAATAAAACATTATTTCAATCCTAATTAAGTAATCGGCCAGTGAATCTTAAAACAAGCCATGCAATGCTGGTGACATTTAAAAGTAAAACAAATCAACATAAATAAAAAAGTGGTAGTGCCCCTCTCATTTGGTGCAGACACACCGTTTCTCTCAGGCAGGCTCTCCATATCCAACGCAGACTGAATAATTTCTCTATGCATAGTTTTATCCCCACACCCAAATAATAATCTTTATGACGAGGATTTAGTACAGTCGCGATCAAGTACTCGCGAATTATCGGTGCATCCCTAAATATAACTGCAATAATGACGTATTTGATAGTGTCACTGGGCCCTTGATCCCCGGTTTAAAAAAATGTGTGGTGTATATAAAAAATCAGTTTAAAATAAATAAACAAGCAACTGTAGAGAAGTACAAAGATGGACAAGAAAAAACGCAGAATAACTAAATAGTGGCTGTACTTCTTAATAAAGACAGAGGCCGAAACAGATCTCACTTTTGCTATGTAAGTGGACCCGTTAGCAATTTAAAAAAAGTTTTTACCTTTAATATTCGTGTCCTCCAGCAGCTCCTGATGCGAGTTTGCACATGGAGGGGGTGGTGCTCTCCTCTTAGTAGTTCTTAAGGTTGATTCTGCAGATCTCTACAGAGAAACAATGACATTCCTAGTGATGCATATTTTTTCCCCAATTCATCCCACCATCTCCAGTGACACGTTTTACAATATGTATGTAAAAATCAGAATAGCTGCATTCAGACATGAAATGGTTCTGTGTTTTTTTTTTATAAAAAATGTCTGAAAAAGTTGCTCCAGAGATTCTCCTGCCAGCTCCCTGGTATAATCTAGGGTGAATGTTCAAGACACCAAATGAGCTCATGTCTCACAGAGAGAATGTATCACTGCATCTGTCACACCTGAATGTGACACGCTGCAGACGTTACCTAAAAAAATGTCTAAATATGTCTAATAAAATACGTCTTAAGATTGTTATCTTTTTCTCCGCAGGGTTGACCCGTTACCTGTGGCCCTCTTAGATGATAGGTGCTGAGGTTGTTGGGGACACTCTGTGATGCACCCATGGGTGGCTGGGGGGCTCGTCTCTTCTTGGGCATATTTGCTGGCAGGGTTATAGGAGAGGACACATCCTGCTCCCTCAAACCGACAACCATTTGTTTGTGAAGTCCAGGAGAGGCAGGGACACTCACTGCTCCTTCCTACAAATAGGAAAGTTTACACGTTTACATCGGTCTGCATGTTTGATGAAAGAGTTTGAGGGAGATAAAAATTCAAGTTTAAGCACTGCAAACAAAAGCTGGTGTTGACATACCAATTGAGGTTTTTTCTTCTTTCTTCTAAATAAGCTGAGGAATCCTGCATTCTCCTTCTGCTTGTTCTCCTTATTTGGCAGATCTACTTCATGCATAAAACATCATCAATCAACGGCATACAGTACATACAAACAATACTGAGAATACTGGATCAATGCGTTACCTGGCTGTGGATTTGGTGAGATGACCTCTGTTGGTGTGAAAATTGCAGATCATTATGTCAGTATGTATGCATGCCATAGTTCATTGCAAACAACATGTTATGGGTAGTCTGTGGGAAATTCAGTTGAAATTAGGAGAAGTAGGAAGAGGAGTAGGAGGAAACTACTGTAGCCCTAAGGCGTAGGTCAACACCTTGGCAACTTTAGCAACCAGACAAAAAACACACTCATAATTTAGGAAAAAACAGATAAACAGCACATTTAGAAGGAGTAATGGCGAGCAAATCGACAAACATTCTTATGACCACTTTTAAATGGACACTGCGTAGTATTTATATGACCCAACATCCACTTTTTTATACATATTTTGTGCTCCTGCATTGTCTAGTCGCTGTATAATAGTTTTTGTTTCATTTTCGTTGCGTTTCAAAAAGTCATGTAAAATAACATGGTCACGGGCCGCGGTTGCATTGCCACTGTTAGCAGCGAGACGCCATGTTTCTACTGGAGCCTGTAAGGACAAACGCGAGAGAACAAATCAAGCATCGCTTTACTTGTAGCGGTCCCGCCTCCTCTCTCTCCGCTTTGTCTGCTACGGCCGCGGTAGCTCGCCCTCTCCCTCGCCGGCTTCTGACAGCTCTACCACGGCCACGAAGAGCTGTCCCTCGTCCTCTCCCCCTCCCTCTCCCTCTCGTTGTCTGAATAAATACTAGAACCTCATCTGCTGACGACGAGGACGACATTTGACCAGCTGAGGATACCGTATCGCTCAGTGAAGGGAGGGGGTGAGCAGAGGAGCAGTTCGTTGTTGTAAATTTCAGCCTCTCGTCTAGATGTCACTATAAACGACTTACTTTACCTTTAACACATGCCACAACAAAATACACAGCAAATACACAAAAACCCATGGTGACTGTTGGATTTTGTATTAATGTGACTTTAGAGGAACACAGTATAATACTACTACTACTAATACTAATACTAATACAGTACACTTAAACACTCCATGCTTTCTATTTGGGAGGATTTTGGTATAGAGGCTCTGACATACCCGCTTCAGTTGTTTCAGGTTCATGCTGACTGTGCACACACTTCTTACAAGCTGTATTTTTGGCAAACAGTTCTCTCAGCCCGTGTTCATTCAAGGACTTGGTCAGATCCAGAGGCTCTTCAGACTGGGAGTTTCTTAATAACACCGTTGTGTCCACTTCAAACTCGCACTTGTCACATACCACTGGCAGCAGCATCTCAAGGGGCACTCTGGGATTGACTCGCACTACGGCCTTGTGAGACTTGTTGTAGTTGATCAACAGGCGAACTGTTGCCTGCAGAAAAAAAATGTTCTATTTATTTCATGCAACTGCGGAATGAGACTTCACTTTTAATATGCCAGAAAAATATATTGATTCCCAATAGTTATGGCTCAAATAAACTGTGGAACTGGCCTACGGACAAAACAAAGCCCAGAAGTAAGTAAGTAAGTGACAGATTAATCATTGAGACATTAGGTCCTTGTTTCATTCCTTGCAGCATTGTCTGCTCAATTTTCACCTCCGGCATGTACGGCCTCCTGATCTTTTCCTCCACTCCTTTGGGCTTCAGCACAATCTTCTCTGCCTCAAGAGAGCCAATAGGAGAGTTGGGTTTGAAGCCAATGTTGTTCTTGTTGGGCGAGAGAACCTCGACAGTGTAGTCTGATGGATTCAGATGGTAATTCGCACAAAGGGTCACCAGTAAGTCCATCACTGGTTTACTAGGAAGAGAAAAAAAGAAATGAGATAATATATTTTTGTTATTTGTTTCATTTTCTACACACTACGGTCAAATTCCTCAGCTCCACTCCGATCACATACCCTGGTATATACAGTAGTACAGCATTTCTGATTTCTTTCCAAGTACCACAAGAGGAAGCTCACATACTACTGATGGAACATATGCCACTTTTTGAGAACCTTAGCCTTAAACAATACATGGGTTTGTATGCTAAATCTAAAACTTTTCATAAAACTTGTGTTCAAGTACGTTCTTTGAAATAATCCTTCATTTTCTGGACAACGAAAAGGACAAATCCATAAATCAAAGGTTATATGGGGATATTAAATACATCAGCTTTGCCCTTTATAAGCTCCAAGACATCCTTCAAGCCATGTCAAAATGTATGTATAATAGCACTGTAAAAAAGAGGAATACAATACAAAAAAGACAACATTTTACAGTACAAAGAGAAAATAAAAATGGAATACAAAGATACACATTTAGAAAGTCAAAACATTGCACATTAGCAGATGAAATCAAGGACTTCAAGATCAAGTCCCCAAATAAGAAAAGTTCTGTTTCCCTGTAGATAAAGCCTGAGGTTAATGTGACATTTTTTTCCAATTGCCAGAAAAGGAATAAAAACAATTGCTTGACCAATGACCATGTTTTCAATGCTGCCACATGTAACTTCTCCAATCGATGTTGCTAAACCTTACACACTGTAACTTTATGGCCTACCTTCCATGCACAGTGGCATTCTTCTCTATTCCTCCCGGCAGAACCACAGACAACAAGTGGTCTCTCTCTAGCGGATTCCCCTGTTCATCCATCTCAAGGGAAGTCAGTGGTCGCCCAAGATCTGACGCTGACCAGTGTCAAAAAAACCTACAAAGAGATAAAGATCACATAAGTCACACATGTCCATACCTACACAACTACACAGCTTTCAGTCGTTACCAATTTTGAAAATACTTGGACTACACAATAACGGACTGGTTTCAGCAGATTTATTTATGTATCCCACCTACTCTTTCATTGGCTGTTGGTAACATGTTTTTGCTGTTCAAACAATTCAAACATGTATGATTAACTGAGACTGAGGTTGTGTCTGTTACCATCACACACAGACAGATTTCTGTGCCAAGTAGCCATGCCAACTGTCGCCAACTAGTGTTGACTGGTGCAGACTCTGCCCAACAATGAATCACGGTTAAAAACATTTTGGCAGTGTGTCCCCAACTTCAGACGGATGTGAGCTTTACAAGACATAATTGCAATCACTGCAGTGACAATATGACTTAAAGTTGATCTCTACACATACACATTCATTTGTATCATTCACCATTAAGCTGCCGCTTCAGGTTATTCTCATTAAAAGTCAATCTGCTGAAGAATTTGATACAAAATGTCAGAATATGGTGTTACAGAAGATAAGATTCACTAATCCTGCACTGGGGGAGTTCACTTGTTACAGCAAAAACTTGGAGTAGGTAAACAATGATAAGAGCAAAGAGAAATGGACAATAATATCCATAACATAAAAACGTTTACACTGTGGTGCTATTACAAATTCAGATTCAAATTGAGGGGAAAGCACATGTCCAACATCTGACATGAAATCTATCTGATTACGTTAATATTTCATCTATAGCTCACATATTCACATTGTTAAATGTGATTAAAATACAGGCTGTTAGTGCCTGGTGATCGACTGAACACTGCAACACCGACGAGGTTACACCCTTAATCGTGAATGTGCTCTTTCACTTCAATTCCAATGTCAACTCGTAAAAAAAATAGATTAAATAAAGGTTATAAAAGGTAAACAAAGAGATTACCTGAAAAGCTAGTTCTTCAAACGAGTAACACGTGACCATCCTAATTAACAGCCCCAGCTGTAAACAATAAAGTAAAAAAAAAAAAGAAAAGGAATTCTACCTTTTTTTCATGGAAAACTGCGACACAAATTCGCTACAATGACAATAATGCTGTCGAAACCGAAGGAAACTTATCTCTTTAACTGCTCTTTCTGTCCTGTCCTCACCTTAAACTTTTCGTTGTTCTTCCCCATCGCTCAGGAGCAGCTGCAGTGCTCCCGGAGCGTACCAACGACACAGCTGTGCGTGCGTGCGTGCGTGCGCGTTCATGTACGTATGCAAGTGCACGTGTACCAGGAGATTACTTCACAAGTTCATCTAAGTTATAATTTAAAGTGTTTCCAATCATTTATTCTATATTTTTAAATATGTTTGTATTGTCTGTTGTATGCATTATAGCCTCTTCGTATTTATTGCATGTATTTATGAAATTCAAATGTATCCTTGTTGGTGTATTCTATATCTATTTTGTTCATGTTTTTTTCAATGTTATATTGAGGCCACACAAGTCAAACAAATGCTGCATGTCTCATCCACGCTATACAGGACAGGATCCATTCAGCTCCTGTTTATCCTCAGCCATGTTGTTCAAGCAGTAATGCTGAGTTCCAAATAAGCTTACACTCCTCCTCGAGTCACAGGGATTAGTGCTTGAAAAGGCTGCAGCTCTCCATGCAACTAGATACGTAAACACGTTAGTGATTTTATGAGTATGGCTTATAGTATCCACCTGTTTCCTGTTATATAGTGAGCAGCACTTACCTGTATCCATGGGCCCTTCCCATCCTCCTTTAGCTTTAGTATTGTTGGTGCTGAAAGGACAGAGTTCTCTCTCTCTCTTCAAATCCCCTGTTCAACAGAGGAGTGACCACACCTACAGGCCCAGCCCAGTCATGTGACATCACTTTGCATGTCTGTGTTTGCCTGTGTGTTGGAGAGGTGGAGTGCTATTTCCTGCACGGGCACGAACATTATTGTAACCTGATGATGCTGTTTTTTAATAGATCATAAAAGGCCTTTCATCCATATAAGCCATGAGGCTCTGACTCAATTACGACTGATCTACACACTACACTATACTACTACACACCCTTTGGACTGTACAGCAGGCATAACACACAATGCTGTTTTTTTATATTTACTTTATCTCCTTTAAAAGATCCATCAGTAGATGATTGTTTGCTAAAAGGGCGCTTCAGATATGTGTTCGTATCTCTCCTGACAGAATTCAGAATGGTCAGAAGTGACCTTTCAGTTTTGCATGAGGCTGTTTGTGCTCCAGCAGAAAGTCACACTCTCTCCCTCACACTGTCCGTCGTCTTGTGTAACAAGTTCATGTCAGTGCTCTCAGTGCTCTCTCCCTCTAACTGAGGCAACTTGAGGGACGAGTGTGGACTAAAACCTAACAACAAGCTACATCTCTCCTTCTTTGAAACCCTTTGACAAATGCCATGCATTTGATAGAGTTTATTTTCTGTCCTTGGATTTCAAAATGTTAGATGTACTTATAGAATGTATTTACTTGCTATATATATTAAATCAGTCAAAACTAGTGTCTTTTAAGTACAGAAGGGGTGTTTGCGCACAAGCACATACATATTTTACATATTGTTCTTATTATTTTCTAGATGTTAATGTGCTGGCATTAAGGTTTGCAGCTTCGTAGATTTGTACGATTATTTTTATGTAAATAGTTTGATATTAAATGGAAGTAAAACAAAGCCAAATGTTTGCATCTGAATAAATCTAATCTAATTTTTTTTACCAACATGCAAACTACCACTCCCTTCTATTTTTACATTACAGGATTTATAGGATTTATTTACAGGACTTTGATTCGGAGAAGGACTTTCTGGCTTTTACCTGTCAAGATAATCTGTCACGAAAATCCCTCACTGTCACAATGTTTTTTAATGAGTCACAGGAAGCTAAAACAATGTCAACCAGAAGAGATTGACTGCATGATGGCAGTATCACACAAAACTCTCGATTCATCCACATATACAGCAGGTGAGCCGTAACAGGCAGATAAGTGGGAGTTTTAATCAAATGAAGAGAAGGGAACACATGTCCACACACCAGCTGTAATCTTGTAATCTCATTGTGAAGTCTGTCAGTGGAGGCTGAGTGGGCCTCTGCAGTAGCTGGTTACAGTAAACACAGCACTGTGTGGCTGTCAAGGTTAATGAACTTCTTTAGATGACGGGAAGCCTGTTAGTCACACCCTCCATTCTTTTATCACTTATATTGTGAAATGGAGAAGGGCCAGGGAACGCACATCCATTTAAACCAATATGTACAACAGTTTCATAAATACAGTGATTATATATCCTTTATCTGTAATATTTTTCCACAGAAAACACCTTATTATTCACCAATTTTAATTATCTGGGTTAATTTTCTGTTATTCCATTTGATTTCCTGGTAGTGTACAACACATGAATGACGTTGGGTCAAATTTAAATGTTGTATTTTAGGTTAGCTACACCCACCCTCCCAGTATTCCTTTTGTTTGTGACATAACCATAAGATATACAGGTTCTCCTCAGTACCCACATCCCCCCAACATAAACATGTACATTGCACTGCATATTTGAACTCCACTGTCATATAAACAGGTAGAAGGTGTGGTGGTTGCATGAATGTGATTAGTTTTATTTTTCCTGTCAAAGGAAATCAAAAATGGCAACAGTGTGATTTCATTTCCCAGTGTTATCCTGTCCTCAACATTCATGTGTAGATTCTATTCTTAATAGATTACGTAAACCCGGGAAGTTTTTATCCAGCATTGTCCTCACTCTGTGCTGCTTAAAGTGTGTTTGGCTTTTTCTTTTTTCTTTTTTTTTAATCTGAACAATTACAGAACGTTTTTATGCACATGAGAATTCTATTTGTTTTTCCAACTGTATCATAACAGGCATTCCACAGGAGCCAATCTGGGTCTTCCTTTGCAACAGGCTATACAGGCTAATTCTGGTATAGTCTGAACAAGGCTCCCAAATTCATCACCGTGCTGCTAATGAAACATGAAGCAAAGTCACAGAGAGCTGCCAAGGAAAACTGTGAACTCACCCACACTGGTGAGATAATGTGCTGTATATAACTAAGGAAACACCATTTACTGTTTATGGAAACACCTTTATTTTTGCAGGAAACTTTCAAAGTGTTTCCTCAAATCTTATATATTCACTGTTATTTCTATAATGCATACCTGTATTAAATCTCTACATTTATGATAGCCGTTAAACAAACATGTTAGCTGCAGTTTCAAAATGAACGGTCCTTAAATTGTATTGACCTATGTCTCCTTCACTCATCTTTGCACAAAATAACTAAGTTCAGACAACATAAATCAGCATTTACTCCAGAAACGCTATTAAAATTGAGAAAATATTTTTACTCTTTATAGATTTTATAATCTGCAATTTTAAATATACATAATTTTCTCCTTACAAGAAATCCAGCTAGATTAACGCTTTGAACTGATACTCTCTCGGGTCTGGATTGGTCAACTTGATGATTAGGATTAATTAAATTAAATGGCTGGATGATGCAGTGACAAATGGACAATGATGGAAAGATTAATCAAAAATTGTGGTTGTTCATTCACTCTCACTCACACACAAACGTTTGTGTAGCATTCAGAGTAAGGACCCTCATAGACTTAACGCATTCCCTTGCCCCTTACCCTAACCTGAACCATAACAATTAATACCTAACACTTTCCCTAAACTCGTGTTTTCCAATCCTTGTTGTCTGGGATGTTTTAGATGTTGCCCCGCTACAAAACACCTGATTCAAATCGTTATCAGGCTTTTGGAGACCTTGATGAAACTGCCTGCACCATTGACATAACAAATAGCTGAGAACCTGTGAATTTTCCTTTTTATCCACCCCTTCAAATCAGATAAATAAGCATATTATCAAACATATCATGCCTTTAAATTAGTAGCTGAAATAGAAGGGAACCAACTTTTTGAGGTGGACAACACAAATAAAATAAAACAGAAATAGAAAATTACGATTACTGAAAGATGTACACTATTCAAACACAGTCTAATTAGTATGCACAAGCATACCTGTTGTATAATTTATGGTTTGAGTGTAACTTAGCCATGTGTCCAGTAGGTGGCATAATTTCACAAAAAAAGCAGGGGGCCGAAGTCTGTGCATGCACACGTGCACGTGAGCACGCAATGTCAACCTGCTCCTCCCTCTATTTCAGCATGAAAAAAAAAAAATTGCAGATTTTAATTGCGCCTGAATTATAAAAATATGCACGTTTGTGACACAGTATATAGAGTATATAGTCAAATGACAAAAATCCAATTCATTATTATTTTATGCAGTAAGGTCATTTAACGTTTGGTTTTTGATGTGTTGTCACAACAATATTTATTTATAAGTGACAAAATAACTACATATAATATAAGTTTTATATCCTTAATTAAACAGTTCACACTTGTTGCCTAGAGGAACCCATGATAAACTGTATTATAGACAGTGGTTTGCACAGATTTTGAAGGGCAGGGGCAGAAATTAAATGGGTACCCACTGCTGCCAGGTCCCACTGGTTCGGCTTAAGGCAGGCATGTCCAAAGTGGGATCTGGGCCCAAAGGCAGTCTTACCCTGGGGATTGAATTTCATGTGAACCTCTATATGGACTTCCACACATTATTGTTTCAAGCTGCGTTTTGTAGCAATGTGTGTCACCTTTAGAATTGTTGTGTCTTTGAAGATATGCAAGAAAGCCGTGATGTCAGGGATGTACAATATTGGACTTTTTGCCGATATCCGATATGCCGATATATGGGGACTGCTTAGGACGACGACCGATATATATTTATTTCCTTTTGCCCAACTGCAGAGGTCATTTAGTTTCTTCTGTGGTGAAATGAACATATGTTACATAAATAGTATACTACTTTTCTTTAGTGGATATACATTTTGATGCCAGTATTTGCCGATACTGATATGGTGCTGATGATATTGTGCCTCCCTACTTAATATGCTATTGATTAGTAATATCCCAATGAACTGTGGATTTTTAAAGGGTTTACTTAATCTGGCCTCCATTCAAAACCCTGGCTTGTGACTTGTGACAATGATAATTGATGTACTAGAATTATTATGGATTTTATAAATAAAATCCAAACAAGTACAGTATATAAATATTCAATGATATTGTCAACATGTATCTGCCAAAGTGGTGATATAGAGTTAGAGTTATAAATGAAATATTTAATATATGTATTTATACATTTATAGGCAACTTAAATATATGTGTGTGTAAATTCTCCAGTTGTGTGACTAATGCAGGATGATCTTATATGGTTGTGTTATCTTTAACAACAGGTTGCTGTCTCGATTTAACCCCTGTGACTTTGACATCATCTGGCAGCAGCAGCATCAGCAGCAGCATCAGCATCAGCAGAAGCATCAGTGTACATCCAGGCCATGTTGTCACCGCTTTAAGAACATTTTTCATTTCTTTCCCAGCCTGTGATGCCTAACGAACCGGAAGCGCGGATTGATTTCTCCACTGCGAGCAACAGCGACTGATTGAGAGGAGAGAGCGAAAGAAGAGGAAGAAGAGGAGGAAGAAAATAAATAAATGAAAACTAAAGCAGCGTTCATGAAATAATTATCCCCCGACGAGGCAAAAAAAAAAGGCAGCTGACGTGATTTCTCAAATCAAATCAAGGATTATTCTCCACGAAATGGGATCTACCTTCAAGGTCCCCACCTGCTGGGCACCGTAATGGTGGTGAGTATCCAGATCTGTGGAGAAGCTTCTCTCAGCCTTTTTTAACATGACTCTCTGAAAATATTAATATGTAGGTGTTGGCTGAGGAAAATAACTATGGCGTTTTTTTTAGACAATTGACGCAATTAACCCGCAATGATGCTTTGGTTTCATAGCTGTATTATACACACATTTAATTTGATATTCCTCCGCTCGTCGCGACAAAAGTGTAACATCCCAATATTCACTGTTCGACATTTTGTTTCAACTAAGTGTACGGTGTAAAGTAACATACTAGTACTGTTGTACTATATTTGTACACACTGTATTAGGAGAGTGTGCTTATTTTTCCTTTTTTTCTTTTAAAAAAACCCAACAAAAACAAATGAACACCCGTGTCGTCGTGACAAATTCAAAAAACACGTTTAAAATGTTAGCATCTCTTCTCCATAACCGGAGAGGGGGGAGATTAGCTACATGGTACAATTTGTGTTTGAAACGTGAACTATTCCTTATTTAAAGTGTGAGGTGCTCAAAATAATGACTCGACACAGAGGCACTTCATGAATAAACCACCGGCTGAAGTGACAAGAGGGGAAAAACAAAGGTCTACTTCTATTTTTGGTGAAGCAGTTGCTGCCTGTGTAGATGACTGATTAGAAGCATCTGGTGAGGGGAACGCCCAGACTCAACGAGCCCCTGTCACAGCTTTAACCACATTAATACTTCTGGTTTTTATATTTTGTTCCACATTGTGGCTTTCACAATAGCTGAAGGTTCAGTTTTACGGAAGGTGTCAGGGGGGAAAACAGCTGGTTTGAGCCACAGTCCAGGGAGGGTGGCTCCCCGCCCGGACACCAGGTGATTGGGCCCCGCTGATGTGTGGATGGGTGTCTCCTGCTGGAGGTTATTCGGTCATGTATGTGTGCGTACGTGCCGTCGCCTGTCTGCTTGGTGTTTGCTCCCGAGAGTCGTGCTGCTTCTGGCGTGTCTGGAGGAGGATATGCAGGGAACAAGGTCTCGTTTATGGTAAATATAACGCAAAGTGTCTGTTTCTGGATATGACGCGGAGACATCATCATCATGGCGACAGCAGCTGCGGCCACATCGGCTCTGTTTGAAACCGCGACAATCCAGGTATCGTCTTCGGTCATGGTTGTTTCACCTTTTATAATTTAATCAGACAATTAGTCAGTCTTTTATCTGCAACATAATCAGACTACAGCCTGTTATAGCCTCTTTATTTTCAGATCGAGGGTGGAAAAGTGCTTCAACTCGATACATTTGTGTTGTAATTGCAGCTAAACAAATACTAAAACATTTATCATTTTGTTTCCAGTCACATTGGTCTCCATTGGTTGACCGAGGCAGTCCATGTTGCAGAGCTCAGTTTTAAGCACCATGGACAGCAACATTGGACTGTCCTCACCATGACGGCTGACTTTTCAGTAATTTGTAGGAAAGCTGATCAGCTGAGGTTTAACTGAGCAAAACCGCTCATCAGAGAAAAGAGACACCGTTTTGTAGTCAATGTTTTGTTTGCTTTCCTGAAGCAGCTGCTCTGAAACATCTGTCTATGGAAGCAGTGAGGTAGTGTTTCACATCAGGGAACTTAAAGGAGCAATTACTGTTGTGGAGATGAGAACTTATTTGACTTTAACACTATATTTGCATATTCACATCAATGTTTAAGAGTTTATTTTGACTGTAACTGGTTCTTCGTGCCATATTTGTCACATTACCTTCCTTGGTTCCTTTCTAGGTGAAACTCAATCAAAGCTTCACTTGTCTGTATTACACAACAACGTAAATGTTACAGACTTTTTAGTTCCGTCGTTTGACATTTAAATAGTAAATTGAGCCATGGTGGTGCAACTCACTTTGTGTGTTTTTAAATGTGAAGTCCATCATAGTGTTGCCTTAACACTAAGACATTAAGCAGATGTGTTTAAGCGTGTGGCTAAGTTAGGGCTGGGCGATATGGACCACAGGTCATATCCGAATATATTTAGGCTGAAAATCGATATATACGATATATATCCTGATGTTTTTCCCGCAAAGTGAGAGCTGTGAAATGAAATGTTCAGTCAAAGTCAAAGCCACAAGTAGTAATCAAGTGAATAAATAGTAAACACAGGTTTCTTCACCTGGTTCATGAATAAATCATCAGCTGTTAATAAAATGTAAACTGTATAACAACGGGAGTACATTTTTTGAACTCAAAGCTCCACAAGGAGCTATATCGATATATGTGCTATGGTTCTAGCTGGTGGTGCTAATTCTATATACCATTTAAAAATATATTGATATATTTTTTTTATATCGATATATCGCCCAGCCCTAGGATAACAACAGAGTACATTTTGACGAAATGCAACTGATACATCCCACTCGCTTCCATCAGCCCTCTTGTGAATCCTCGTCAACACTTTAAAACAATGGGAGTCGTGATCTGTAGCAGAAATGTAAACACTGTCTGGACTTTCTATGCCAGTTTTCTTTGACTAGCTTGCCTACTTTTGGATATTGTTTGCAGGGTGCTACAGACAGCAGCTTTTTTTCCATCTTTCTCAGAGTTATTCTATTTGTCAGGACAAGGGACAAGGGGCAAAACGTGTTTCTGAAACAAACTGCAGAACCAAGTTTTAATGGCAAAACAATGTCAATCTTTCAAACAGGTTGTCAATCACTAACAACCTATCATTAAATTCACTAATTAAGACCATGATTCATGACTGCAGAAATACTTGCTTCTCAAGTGTTTTCCATTCAGTCGCGTTATATGTGACTCCAGGCATGACCATGCTGACAGTGGAGCTCAAAGGAGGATCCGGATGTTAGACCTGTAGGGGTGGCGGTTTGATAGGGCTTTCACAACCCCTCTTGTTAGCAAACCGTTCAGACTCACAACACAGGTCCCAGGTTGTATTACATTCTTATGTGTGATTATTCTACATATTTCTATAACCCATGAACCTCAAAAGCAGCAATATTAGCTAAAATATAAGTTGAACTCTAATGAACTCCAAACAGTAGATTGACATTTTGAGAAATATGCTTAATTACCTTCTTGCTGAGACTTAGACAAAGATGACTGATGCCATTCTCATTATTTTGTTGAGTATAAAACCAGAGCCTGTAGGCACTTTGCATTGATTAGAGTAAAGACAGTAACAGGAGGAGATGGCTGGCCTGATTGAGTGAGAGTAACAAAAAAAGACAAGCTATGTTTCCAGTCCTAATGCTTAGCACACAATTTGTTCACAAAATGTTTATATTTACAGCTCAGTAGAGAAGATCATCAGCAGTTTAAGTTGTGTGGTGGCACTGTTGGACCTGTGGATCATACCTAAGCAGTACCATGCTTTGTGCTTTACACAGTGTTCCTGACCTGCTCTTGATTTGCTTATTGGATGTCAAAATGGATTAAAAACCTCATCTTGACCCCTGCCTTTTAAAATGGAAAAAAGTAGGTTGTTGATACAGCCTGTGTTTCTCCATCTCCATTTGGGAAAACGAGCTAAAATGACGACTATATAAAGGAGACTTTTTGAGATTCTGCCAGAGGGGAGGCTCCTGTTTTCTGGGCTTGTACAGTGTCCCAGGAGGAACAATGTGGCCCCCAGTGAGACTGCAGAGAAGGGGAGGCACCAAGGAGTTGCTGATAATGGCTCACCAGGGTTTTTGGGGAAGGTCTTGTTTGTGTGCCTTCCAACGATTTCCTGTGAGAACAAGGTCTGCCTCTGGGTGTGAAGAGTGGTACAAGAGATGCTTGACAGGAGTGAATCTGTTATTGCTGATGATGGGTACAGAATAAAACAACAAAAAACAACCAGTGTTTCAATAACAGTTCATTAAATAGTTTGGTAACACTTTATATTAGGGAACACATATTAACACCATTAGGTGCTTACTAACATATATAAATATCTCACTAGCCCTTTATTAGTTATTAAGCACATATTAACACCTTATTCTACATAACCTTATTCTACCTCTATTATGACATGAATTAACAGTTTTCCTTAATAAGGTGTTAATATGTGCTTAATATTTTACTGATAAAGGGCTCGTAAGCACCTAGGTTGTGGTGAATATGTGTTCCTTAATATAAAGTGTTACCAATAGTTTCTCTAATTCAAGATCACCCACTAAGTATGTGTGCAATAAGTTAATCTATGCTCTCTTTGAAGCAACACGCAGCAATACATTACAAGAAATTAATAAATAAGGAACAGTGTCAAGATTCAAAGTATCTTGCGCCTGTCTTTATCTCATGCTGTCCATCTCAGTTGTTGCTGGCTGTTTCCCTGTGAATCAGCTTGGAGGCGTGTCCTCGATGTCAGACACCATATTTACCGTCTCTCTAAAGCCACCACCCTCACTGCCCACAGGCCAGCATGATTTTTTTTTAGCATTGTACAATCTACAGTGTGACGTTTCAGACGCAAAAATATAGCCTGTCAGTATATCAGCTTTTCATTTGTCCACACTGTGACTGTGATGTGAATTCTAGTCATCACTCACTGGTTATGAAACATCAGAGGCCAGCTGGAAACGTCACACTATTGTTTTATATTGCGCTGCACTCAAATTGGTATTAGTCACTCCATTTGCATGCGAACTGTGCAGTCTTTTATGTGTTTTTCTCCTCTAGCCTTTCTAAGCCAGCTCTCTTTTACCACCTTAATGTCTTTGTGCTTGTGTGATAAGGCTCCTAAATGAAAAATATTCCATCGTTGTACAAGAAAGTCAATCGTGTGGGTCTCACATTTCTTTTTAAGACATGTACCTGTTTTTGTCTTAACATGATAGCAGTTTGTGTTGGTCTCATGTCAAACATGTCAAATGGACAAGGTCAGACCTGAGAACATTGCTCCAATACTGTTGGAACAGGTCAGACTAAAAGGCTGCAGCAGTATGTCAAAAGCAGATATATTACATTTCTTAGTTTAATGTATCTGTGTTCAAAGAAAATTAATGCATTTATTGTAAATGAAGGGATTTTGAAATTACATTCCTTTTATGTCAGTTAAATTGATTTATTTTCATCCCTTTTCCATTGGTTTGGATCAATGTAATCATGAAAGCAGCATGGGAACAAACAGTCATTCTGTGCGTGGACCCATTTCAGAATATATGGCTGTGGAATTCAGTTTTTTATCAATGAGAACATGAATTAAAAAGTGTGATGCAGTGGGGGCAGGGTCTAAGTTATCGATTATTGCTTCAGTGACTTCTATTCATTTCAGTGATGTTTTGCAGCAGTAATCCCACTTCATGTCAGTTCTTATTATTAACAGAAAGGACAGCCTAAATTTGAACAGCTTGATGAAATAAACAAATTGTAATTTGTAATCATACTGTACGGTCAGGAGTGCCACTTCTGTCTCAATGTATAATTTCTGGTTTCCTATAGCCCCAGTTTGTAAAAAGCATCTTTAATTCTGTCTCAAAAACTACATATTTTTGTGAAGATCCACAACTTGGCTCTTAAATTTCACAAAAAAAACTTGTTTCTCAAGTTGCATCTCTCTCTCTTACAGCTGGAAAGACATTAATTCAATTCATCCATCCATGCCTCCATTATCTACCACTTTATCCTCCACCAGAGGGTCACAGGGGTTGCTGTGCCTATCTCAGCTGACATAGAGCGATAGGCGGGGTACACCCTGAACAGTTCGCTAGTCTATCGCAGGGCCATGGTGATGACGTATAATAATAATAATAATAATAATAATAGTAATAATAGTAGTACCTGATCTGGATCCTGCAACCTGCAAGATGAGGACACAGAGAGAGAGAGAGGAAAGGAAGGAAAGACACAAACTTCTACATCTCTACTTGCTGTTTTTGATCACTACAAGTTTTATACTAACAGGTAATTTGGATAGTGTGTATACAGCAAATAATTACAAAGTATGATCAAATATGACAATGTTGGTTCAGACAACTTGAGTAATGACACACTGTCACTTGCTGAATTGCAATTATTATAGTTTATCATGGCAGTTTCATGCTTCTAGTATGGTCCAGGAAGATAAGTTGACTTCCATAGGTGAATGTAACCAGTATTTAAGTAAGCCTGTCCCTGACCTCTGGCCCTTTCACTTGTCACCACAGCTCTCTGCCACAGCTGAGCCCTTTGCTGCCCTCTGAAGAAGCAGGATGACAAAATGGCACAGCTGCTTGTACCGCCCGGACCTGACAGCTTCCACCCCTTCGTCCCCGAGTCGCTGGCCGCCATCGAAAGGTGCATCGCCGAGGAGGAGGCCCAGAGACCACGGGCGGAGCGTCGCAGCGACAGCGATGATGAAAATGGGCCAAAGCCCAACAGTGACCTTGAGGCGGGGAAATCACTGCCCTTCATTTATGGGGACATCCCTCCCAAACTGGTGTCCACCCCTCTGGAGGACTTGGACACCTTCTACAGCAATCAGAAGGTCAGTTCCAGTTCTATTTTATCATATAGTGTATTGCATTGTATTGTATAGGGCTTTGTTTGTATTGGCAGGAATCTGGCTATATGATACTTAGCGTATAATATGGTGTGACAATACAATTTTTGTGATATACTGTATTAGGATACTACAAGCAAGGCAATATATTCCCAAAAAGAATATTTCCATATTGATACATCACTTCAAAAAACTCACTTCAATATTTCATAGTGTCCCACCATCTCCAGCAGTGTTTTAGATGGTGTCCCACCATGAAATATTGCAATATTTTAGTGCATCATTTTTTTTTCCACCCCTAGTATCTAAAATATATATTCTTTCTTGCTCTGTTTGTCTTTACAGACTATCTTCTTTTGTTTGCAGCTTTTACCCTAAGCTTACTTACTGCTTGTTCTTACTTGAGGATTTAGCACGGCAACAATTAAGATGCTAAATTCTAAAAAGCTAATCTCTTTTGCCATCTGACCAACAGTGTCAAACATGTACTGGACTCATCCGGCTCACAGCTTAGTCTTCTTTTCACTTGTGCATGTGTGATATTAATCATAGCAGCAGCCTTGAAGAACAAATAGATGAGCAGATCTGTAATTTGTACAAAAAGCTTCTCCAGCAGTGTTTTAGATTTCCACTGGATGCTGCATCCTTGTATCTGATAAAATCATGTGACTAGGGACAACAGGATGTTTTATATGAAAGATTTTAATTATGTTTGTCTTGTCTCTCTTTCAGACCTTCATAGTATTGAATCGTGGGAAGACAATCTTCCGTTTCAATGCCACCCCTGCCTTGTACATCTTGAACCCCTTCAACCCTCTAAGAAGAGTAGCTATCAGAGTTTTAGTACACTCATATCCTTTCAGAGTTTTCTATGGTTGCAGCTTGATTTGGATTAATGGGTTTAATCAGACAAAAGAGGGATTTAAATGAGATGATTTTGAAGACTGAATGCAATGACTGCTTTAGACTTTTTATTTAGACATTAATCAGGCTTTACATCAGTTTCATAGTTTAAATTTAACATAACATAACAGCATGCAGGATTTGTATTATTAGGGTGTCAGATTTGGTGATCTATGAATGGTTCATGTCATGTAGAATTTATGCCTAGAAATTTCAGTTTGAGTTTGAATCTATTCCTTAATCTATATTTTACGATGTTCAGCATGTTGATCATGTTCACCATCCTGACCAACTGTGCTTTCATGACCCTAAGTAATCCCCCAGAATGGGCCAAGAATGTAGAGTAAGTTGTCTTTTGTTATTATTTTCTCTCATTTCTGACTGTTAAAATACGTTATTTGCTTATACACTACATTAAATGAACTTAAATACCTTATGTGGCACACCTTTCCCTCAGACAAAACTCAGTCAAATGATCATCCAGACGTGACACTCAAAGGCCCCATGGTTGAGAGGATTAAAATGCTGTTCATTGAAAGCGAAACACCATGAATATCCAATTTTGTTTGGTTTTTAGGTACTAATGTTTGCCATGTATCACAGTATTCATAAATGAAATGTTAAAGCAAGTCGGAGAGTTTATGAAGGAGTGAAATTGTATAGTAAAATACAATAAAATAAATGTATAAATATAGTACATTTTATCACCTGCAGAGCACCAATGGCATGACATTTCTAAGAATCCACATTAATCCAGAAAGAACATGCATTTTTCCATAAATAAAACTGCATGTGACAATGTGTCATGGAAAAAGGCCAAGCACTCAGAAGGTCGTAGTATAACTAATGATGACAAATACATCACAAATTAGGATACTCGGTGTTGTGCTGGATGTGGCTAAGCTCACCATCAGTGTTGCCAAGCAACATATTATTGCATTCAATTATGGAGTGATAAATAATCTAGTATAGTTCTGGAAACATAAATTGATACCAGGATGTAAATTTAATACAAGATACAGGTTGATCT
Organism: Microchirus variegatus; assembly: GCF_963457635.1. Taxonomy (NCBI): domain Eukaryota; kingdom Metazoa; phylum Chordata; class Actinopteri; order Pleuronectiformes; family Soleidae; genus Microchirus; species Microchirus variegatus. The sequence goes on along the minus strand of NC_139802.1, from coordinate 27,772,843 downwards.
CAAGCTTGATATTAGCCCCACATGAGTATTTTCAGAAGATAATGTAATAATCAACAAACTCATTGAGAAAATCTTTGACTAATTAGATTTGAGAAAGCGGAAATCAGGATGAGTTAAAGAATCAATACTGCACTGTAAACAGTAGATGTGTCACTTTGCCTCTGAGTGTGTTCTAATTTCCTATCTTCCAATGTTTACCAGGTACACATTCACAGGGATCTATACCTTCGAGTCCCTTATAAAGATCCTGGCAAGGGGCTTCTGCGTGGGGAAGTTCACTTTCCTTCGGGACCCATGGAACTGGCTGGATTTCAGTGTTATCCTCATGGCGTAAGTATTATGACAAGCATGGTTAGGATCATCTTCACATGATGTGGCATAGATAAACAGGCCAAATGCTTTTTATGCTAATCACCCGGGCAGCTTATTAAATTGCAGTAAATGTGGGAATTTCAGACAGATGAGAGTCTGTAGCTTATTAATGCTTATTGGCGCATGTTTTGAGAGCATGGCCAGAAAGTACAACTCATCTCTGTACTGGATGTGAGTGTCTACAACATGAAGTATGTTGGCCCAGATTTGTTCCATGCCTCAGTGACTCCGACTACTTGTCTTGAAATGAAATAAAGCCTTCAGCAGGAAGGTGCACAGTGAATTTGAGTTGAGTATATGATCACATTATTTTGGAAGTATTACTCAGTGATCACACAATAAATTTAATTTCAAGTCAAAATATTATGTTATTATAGAGTGACTGATGCGTTTGTGAGAGGTGGTTTTATTTCTTAGATGTTTGTGTGTGCACGTTTAATGGCTCTGTGCCTGTGCAATTCTGTGTAGTAACTGTGCATTTGATCCTGCAGGTATATAACAGAGTTTGTAAACCTAGGCAATGTTTCAGCTCTGCGCACATTCAGAGTATTGCGAGCTTTGAAAACTATCTCAGTAATACCAGGTAAGGCCGCCTGCGCCTGCTGCCAGCACTCCTGCCATGTGTCCTCTGTGCGTGACCGTTTGCCGTTCCTTCCTCTGCCCCTACCACCCCCCCCCCCCTCCCACCACCCTTTTGTCTTGTCATGTGTGTGGGTGCCTGTTTGGTGTGCGTGTGTGTGTATGTGTATGTGTATGTATGCGTGTACACTGCACCCTTCCTAAAATTCCCTACTACCCAACCATAACCACCCCCACCCCCCCACCACCACCTCTTCCCCTCCCTTCCCTTACAGATATGTCACAGAGTTTGTGGACCTGGGCAATGTCTCAGCACTACGAACCTTCAGGGTTCTACGAGCCCTGAAAACTATTTCAGTCATCCCAGGTGAGAGAGCCATCGAGGTCCATAGGGTTAATGAAATGCTAACGGCTAACTGGCATTTCGCTAACATCAAAGCAAACCCCTTTCCCCGCCCACTCTCAGCTCATCTCACTTTAGCTAAGCATATGACACCAATCGCCGTTCCTCATGCTGCCTTTGTCCCAAGGCTAGTAAAAGCTGGAATCTGGCTCCAATCTACACAGATTGACATGATTCTTAGCTTTTAGACACATCCTTTAAGGCAGAATTATTTATGGCTGAAATCTATTCTTGCCTTGGGAGCCTCACGCGTAGATTTTGTGCACTATTTATTTTTCCTTTTTGCATGAGACATTGCAAAAGCAGATTTTCTGGTGGCAAGTACTTGTGTGTGTAGGGTTCCTCCTCTCTGTGTTTTCCTGTGCATGACTTGTTCAATGTTGTGTGTTTCTTTGGAGAAATTGTGATATGGTCAGTGGGGGCTGTAATGTGGCATACACTAACAATATTGACATCCCACACTAACAAAAGGTCACAGGTAATCCATTCAGGCAAACTCTCACTGGCTCTTTGCATGAAGACAATGTTGGTTGTTCCACAAACATTTTTAGTGCAGCTGTTTATACCTAGTTGAAATATGTCAATCTCGATTTTTGTTGCAGTGCAAAGACTAGTACAAGCACAGCAAGTTGTCTTCTGCCCTTTAAACAATTATGTTTGTGTTCACCAGTGCACATGGCATGAAGGTGGAAGAAGCAGTAACAAGGTCAAGAGTTTTGTTAATAATCACATTATAGGGAATAGAGCTAAAAGTTCCATGTCTTTTTTTCAAGCAACATTATTCTGCATATAAAAGGTAATAGTTTGACAACTGAAATTCCTATAGGGAATGCAAGGAGTTTGTTACCACTCATGACTGTGAAATAAATAACTTAAAGTAAGCAGGTGTCCAGCTGAGCCTTGCAAAAAGTCTTGATTTATGTCAATATTTTCACAAAGCAAGCAACTTTTTTTTAAGAATAACACTCACACACTATGAATTGAGCAAATAAAAAATAAACCACAAAATCAAAATACAAAAATTGCAAATAAAATATTGATTTAATCAGGGACATGCAAAGAACACGTGGGCGTGCAAACGCAAAAGAGTCTGAGCAAACAAAATTCCAATCATTGAAATATAATAATAGTGTATTTACAAAATTAAATCAGACTAAATCGATGTTTTATTTGCAATTTGGTACATTTCGATTTTTTTTTTGCTCAATTCAGAAAGTGTTGTGTCCTTATAAAAGTGTTGCTTGCTTTGTGAAAAGTGGTGTTTGACACAAATCTAATTCCATAGATGCAGTGCTTTGAGTGCTCATCAAGACCAGAAAGACACCGTAACCACAACAAAGACCACAACCAACTGACCTTCCAGCAAAAAACAGCAGCTTTTCATAACAAATCTAACACAATCAGATTCTGGCTAATCTCATATACTGTACTCTTTCAGTAGTTTAGTCAGCATGTACATCAGTGTTGTTTTCGTCAACGACGACGATGACGAAATCTTTTCGTTGACGCCACTTTTTTTCATGACGATAACGAGACGGTGACGAGATAAATATGACTCTTTGATGACGAAAACATGACGAGACTTGTGTGAGTTTTCGTTGATGAGACGAGAATGGACGAAAATGTTAGTGGGTGGTCTGTCAGACGTTTGAAACGCATGACATTTCGTTTTTTCGGCCAATCACCTGACGGTCACGGAGAAAGCACATGGCTACTTAATATGCACGTACCCCGCTACTGCTTCTGCAGTGTGTGTGTGTGTGTGTGTGTGTTCACCGTTGAATGACGATGGATAAGGAATCCCACAGAGGGACTGAACTGCGGCTGTACTTCTTCTAACCCGACACTTATAGTAAGCAGGTGTCCAGCTGAGTGGACTCGTTAGCATTTTAAGCTAGCGATCTTTATGCTAACGTGTTGGCAAACAACAAACAGATGGATTATTATTTCTTTAGCAGCATGTTTAGCCATGTTTACATTCAGTGATGGTGTGGTCATCTCTTTGTGTGTAATAATAGCCAATCTACAAGCTCACAGTGTGTTGCAGTGTGTTGAACTTATAGATCTGCTGCTATTTTCACAACTTATGTGTGACACAATGTGCCCAACAACAATCCCAGTCCAATGCTTATTGACCTACATAAATTTGTTAAAAGACTAAACTTCTTTTTTCGACTAAAACTAGACTAAAAACTCTTTTGAGTTTTCGTCGACTAAAACTAGACTAAACCCCTTTTGAGTTTTCGTCGACTAAAACTAGACTAAAACTATCACTTATAGAAGTGACTAAAATGTGACTAAAACTAATAGGCATTTTCGTCCAAAAGACTAAGACTAAATCTAAGATGGTTGTCAAAAACAACACTGATGTACATTTCCAAAAATGTTCATCTTATATGCTGTTGCTTCTATCAGCTATCACTTTAGTGAAAATGATTCATAATTCAGTGAACAGGGAATATCCGAAAAAATTTATCCTGGACTTTGTTTTCTACTACACTTGATACTGCTTTATAGTTGTGTGTCAGCATGCATAACAGTAGGATGTGTCACCTTGTGCTGCTCTTTGCAACTGCACTAAAAGAGAGCTCAGTTTAACAGGTTTGCAGTTATAACAAGAAGACAACTGGACTTTAACACACAAACACATTTGAATAATTTCCCCTAAGACCACTATTGGCAGTGCCCATAGCACAATAATAGGCCTGTGACCTGTAAGTCTCTCTCATGGTTTCTCCATGACTAGCAGCGATCTGCATCAACCTGGTTCCTATATGAAAGAAAGCAGTTCATACATGAGCCTCCATTGTAGACCCCCCCCCCCCCAGCTGCTTGCTACTATTAGCTCACTAGCTTCTTCTTTGCGCTTGTGGCTGTAATAAACAGAAACTAATCAGTCTGTGATGTCCCACTCCCAACCCTTGCCCTTTCTATCTTTTAGGCTTGAAGACTATTGTTGGTGCCCTGATCCAGTCGGTAAAAAAGCTGTCGGACGTGATGATCCTCACTGTGTTCTGCCTCAGCGTCTTTGCCCTCATTGGCCTGCAGCTCTTCATGGGCAACCTGAGGCAGAAGTGCGTGCGTATACCCGTTATCAACAATGCCACCAACGGCAGCAACATCACCGGCGATGACATCACGTTTTTCAGCAACACCCCACTTGATATCAACACCATGTTTGTGCAGAACGCCACAGAGAACCCGTTCAACTGGACAGAGTACATCAGTGATGAGAGTAAGCCAAGTGTGAAACTGTTGTTACACGTCTGTCAGGCCCACATAGGGGTTAACTGGTGTCAAGTTAGCATCCTCCCCAGATGGCCTGAGTCACATACTAGCTACTGTCTATACAGAGATAGGTCAGGATGGTGGTGGTTGTGTAGGGGAAGTCGGGCATGATAGGGAGTGACAGCAGAGGCTGGGAGCAGGGGCTGCGCTCTCTTAACGAGGGCTGGTGGGGGAATGCGGCGTATAATCGCCTCAACAATAAAACCCTCTACTTTCACTCCTCTTTATCCTGCATCATTCTCCCATAGCTCATCTGTGTGGCAGGAGGAGCCGTAAGTGGTTGAGGAGGGTGAGTCACTGACCGCCGGCAGGATATAGAGGAGACGTGCATCAGCATCAGTACATGACAAGCTGATGCCAGACAGAGGGAGAGAGAGAGAAAGTGATTAAACTTGCTCAGATGTTAGAATTCCTGACATCATAACAGTTTCTGAATGAATTAGTCATTAAACAAGTTATATGATATTCCTAAGAAGGCTAAGGTTCTGTGTGCAATAAGTGACATTTAATTGTGAGGCTGCAGATTGGAGGCTGTGTACAGTGGCAATTGCATCGCAGAAAAGATAACATTCTTCTTTATTTATATTATTATATTATACACATATATGAATATGAATTTAAAAATTAGATATGCATAGAAATGTTGCACCTTAATGATGATCACTGGACCTTTAACCGGGCATAACTCTGAGGTCTAAAGTCTTGTGCTATTGTCGCACTCACACAATAAACTAATACTGTTTACTTTAAATCAAAGAATGAATCAGCACTTTCCTTTATCCTTGACCCAATAAAAATTGTACATAGTCGATCTTCTTTTTTGTTCCTAATCCACTGCTTCACTCCTGTGATGAGGCTCTGACGTGCCGTCACATTGTCTCCTCTCTCTTCTAGATAATTACTATTACCTCCCTGGCCGTAGAGATGCTCTGCTCTGTGGGAATGGCAGTGGCGCTGGGTAAGACTTGACATGTTTTATTTATATGGCCAATTAGATGCACCACAAAGCTGAGCACAGACTATTAGTGTTGACACTCACCACCACACTGAGGCTTAACAGGAAAACAAAGTGGTTAGCTGTGGCTGCATTTCATTTAAGATGTCTTGGAAAAATGTGTTGGTCTAAACAGGTTGTACAATACACTAACACAGATATCAATCAAGACAGTTGGATATATGGGACTGTGATACATCCTGCATGATCATAATGGCATCAGGTCACGCAGAACTTGATTAATTCTGACAGAGGAAAACCCTTTTGTTTTGTCAATACAAACTCACTAATAGTCACATTTATTTTATTTTATTTTATTTTAATAGTATATCTTCCAGTCACCAGTGTCACTGCTCCAGATCTGTGCTACATCCTGGTTCAGAGCATGTCTAGCATTTCTGTTTTTATTATGTTTTCTGTCACTTGGTGCTACAACACTATATAAGGTTATCTCAGGCAGATTTCTCTGTTCTCTTCAAGTGCCTCCTTCTACAGTCTCAGGTCCTTGAATGATCTTCAGATCAAACTTGAAACTCGTTCTTTTAAAAAAATTTAAATGTTGAATAAAGGAAGTTGTCACTTGCTAACTGTCACTTACTAAGTTGTCACAAGCAGGAGCTTTTTTAATTAATAAATTAAAAAAGATGCCTATAGAGCTCAGTTCGTCACAATGTCATGTTGGCAGGAAAAGCAAAAAAATTAATGCACCAGTGCTTAAGATTTCAATGTGCACTTTAAAACCACAGAATCTGAGCAATATACTTTATCACAGAACCAGACAGGTTGATTACATTACAATACATCTGTACACATCATAGTAAAAGCATGTACAAACAGGGATACGTTTTTTATTGATAGCATTGATTTACCTCTACTGTGTTTTATTTTTGATGACTGTGTATGGGTAAAAATAGTGTCCATGCTAACACAATTGTACACTTGCTTGTCCTGACAGGTTCTGTCCAGAGGGCTTTATATGTTTGAAAGCTGGTCGCAATCCAAATTATGGCTACACAAGCTTTGATACCTTCAGCTGGGCCTTCCTCTCTCTGTTCCGACTCATGACCCAGGACTACTGGGAAAATCTCTACCAGCAGGTGGGCAGGACTCTTCATAGAGTTTTATAGAATATGAATCTTATGGAACACAATAAAATAAAAATCTTAATTCAGAAAAGTCTTTTTAGACAAATTCCTAACCCAACTCTTCTCTCCTGTCCTTTCTCGGACTGCCTTGGACCATCAGACTTTACGTGCTGCTGGGAAACCTTACATGATCTTCTTCGTGTTAGTGATCTTCCTGGGCTCCTTTTACTTGGTCAACCTGATCTTGGCTGTGGTGGCCATGGCTTATGATGAGCAGAACCAGGCGACCATCGAGGAGGCTCAGCAGAAAGAGGAGGAGTTTCAGGCCATGCTGGAGCAGCTGAAGAGGCAGCAGGAGGAGGCACAGGCAGGAACATTATTTTTATTATTATATTTTGTCCTTTTTAAATCAAGTTATAACAAAAGTGCAGGTTACATTACATCAGAGTGGCTATCTCAGATTTCAGAAAGAGATTTTATTGAGAATTGGATTACAGGGAAGTGGATTCAGAGGGCAATGTTTGACCCCGCTAAAGAGACAGGAGAGATTACACAACAGATGATTGTCTGGGAGAGTTTCTCCACGTGTAACTAGGGAGTCTTTTGATTTTTAGGATTAGTCCCTGAGCAGCGTTGCTCAGACAACTAGAGAATTCAATGCCCTGGATGACTGCTACACCTGTGGTGGTCAGGAGTTTTTTGTTGACTTAAAAATAAAAAATTACCAGATACAGACACAGAGTGCAAATGAAACCTCCTATAATGATATTGTCCCTTACACTATTGTAAAATTAAATATTTATTTAGAAGATGAACTTTGAGGGTTAGTAACTAGACAGCCAGCCAGTTATTTTGACGCATATGACAACAAAGCCACTCAGTCTATTTCTGTCCTGCTACACATGTAACACATGGCTGAATGCAACTAGTTCACATTCATGACACTCAGTCTGACACATGTAAGAAATCAGAAATGAGCGTCTTATTAATGTCGATTGAGAAACAGTTTTGGAAAGCACTGTGTCACAGAATGGTTTTCACATTATCTAGTTTGAAATATACAGTATAACAAATTAGATTAATGATGGTCAAAAAATAATTCTAAATACCTATTTTAAGCTACTATAAAATCAATTGAACATGTCAAACAGAATAGGTGGCATAGGTGAAAGGGTACATGACAAAATAAGCTGAGAACTGATTGAGAAGCTCACTCCCCCTTATAGTTTTTACATTTTTAATGTATAAGCTTCACCCCATGAAGATAATGCATCGACTCTGTAGAACTAAAAACAGTAGCCCATCATGCAATATTAAATCTCAGCCTCTAATTTGATCAGTGCTCATAAGAGGGTGCTGCTTGTTTTGTTTATTTATTCAGTTATTTGTTTTTCCTTGTGCATTTTTATTGACCTGTTGACCTGTAGATGAAATACCGTGTTCAGTGTTTCTGAATGTCCGATGTCTGGATATTCTGGACACATTGATATTCAGAAATCAGGCGTCCATTTTTAGAAGGTGTCTGAGGCTTATTTGGCTCTTCATGCCGCTGCTGCTGCTGTTGCTGCTGATGCTCTCAGCTTCCAGGCTTTCTCCTCCGCTCCATTCCGCAGGAGCCTTTGAGACAGGCACTCGTCGCCATGACAACTGTGTTTGTGCTCCCATTGGCTGGCAGGTTGCCGCAGCAGCAGCCACGGAGAGTGGAGAGTACAGCGGGAGAGGGGGCCCCACCTCCGAGTCCTCCTCAGGGACTTCTAAGCTGAGCTCGAAAAGTGCCAAGGAGCGACGCAACAGGCGGAAGAAGAGGAAGCAGAGGGAGGAGGAGGAAGAGAGGGAAGGCCGGAAGTTCCACAAGTCTGAGTCTGAGGACAGCATCAAAAGATCCAGCTTCCGCTTCTCTATTGATGCCAATCGGCTCTCTTATGAGAAGAGATGTTCCTCCCCCAACCAGGTGAACACTTTTCAGTCACACTGAAAACAAGTCACTAGTCACTCATTTCTGTGTGTCTTGTGTGAATCGAAGTTATAGCAGTTTCATGCAGCCATGAAGTGATGACTCTGCACACGTTGAGTAGGTACTTACTAAGTATTTTGTTGTGGAAAACCCACCTAAACCGTGCCGTGCTGTCAAAGCGAGGCGAGCTGGGATTATAGGTGGAAAAGGGGCTTTAGTTTATGCCCTCCATTATCTAACCATAGTTCCTTGTTCCTTTTTTCTCTCTCTGAATCAGTCTCTTCTCAGTATTCGTGGATCCCTGCTTTCACCTCGGAGGAACAGCCGAGCAAGCCTGTTCAGCTTCCGTGGCCGGGCACGCGACATGGGCTCCGAGAACGACTTTGCCGATGATGAGCACAGCACCTTTGAGGAGAATGACAGTCGCAGAGGCTCTCTGTTCTTGCCACGGCGCCTGGAGCGCCGCTGCAGCGCCGTCAGTCAGACAAGTCTTGGGGCGCCACGAGTTATGTTGCCTGCCAACGGCAAAATGCACTGTGCTGTAGACTGCAACGGTGTTGTGTCACTGGTTGGTGGAACATCTGTAACAACCTCCCCTGTAGGTCTCCTACTGCCTGAGGTGACTTCATTATTTCATGCTTTATTTTCTCATTCACCTCATGTTTATGTCCCAAGATTCCTTTAGTTGATCACAGGTGTTTTTTCATACTGCTGACGTTAGTCCAAATTAAGTAAAATAACTATTGAGGGCTCATGAAGTGAAAAAACTTAGTTAGGGGAAGTATATGTGTGTAAGGCCAGAAAAACAAGTCATTCATACAAGCTCAACAGTGGTGTATGAATCACATCTACGCGCATCTCACTCTCTGCTTGGTTTGCTTAAATATAATATAATTATCTATCTGACATTAAAAATCTTCTCTTTTTTGAAATGTTGTGTTTTTTTATAGGGTACAACTACAGATACAGAGCTGAAAAAACGTCGGTCAGGCTTCCGCAAGCAGTCCATGGACTATCTTGAAGAACCTGGACCCCGACAGAGAGCCATGAGTGTGGCCAGTATCCTCACCAACACGATGGAAGGTCTGGATCAAATCACATATTTTTGGCTCTGAACTTGTCATTTACATTTTAAATGTGGAGAGGAGTAGAACAACCAAAATCCAAACCAAATCAATTTATATGGAGCATCATAACCAATTGTGTTAATCTCTCTTTTTTCAGAGCTGGAAGAGTCAAGACAGAAGTGCCCCCCCTGCTGGTATAGATTTGCCAACACCTGTCTAATCTGGGACTGTTGTCCAGCGTGGCTGAAAATCAAGGAGGTCGTAAACATGGTTGTGATGGACCCTTTTGTGGATCTGGCGATCACAATTTGCATCGTCCTTAACACCCTCTTCATGGCCTTGGAGCATTACCCTATGACCGATGAGTTTGACACTGTCCTCTCAGTTGGAAACCTGGCAAGTATTATGTGATTTGCTTCCAAATGCTGACTGGACAGTAATTGAAAAACATTACTCAGATTCATGTGTGAAACCTAACTTTTGCCCCCCTCCCACCATCACACCATCATCAGGTGTTTACAGGCATCTTCACAGCAGAGATGTGTTTCAAGATCATCGCCCTGGATCCCTACTACTACTTCCAGGAGGGCTGGAACATCTTTGACGGCATCATTGTTAGTCTCAGTCTAATGGAACTTGGCTTGGCCGACGTTGAGGGCCTGTCTGTGCTTAGGTCCTTCAGATTGGTAAGCGTGCTGTCAAAGGAAAAACAAATTTTCAATATATGTTAGGATTACATGATTTATCAACTTTTTCGATGAGAAAAGTTCAGATAAAGTTCTACTTCTAGGTTAAGGCCAATTACGTGCATGCTATTAATGAGGTGGTGATGTAATGAGAGCATTTTGTGCCATGGATGATAGGTCCCAGAGGTGTGGAGCCTTTGGGACAATGTGTGTTTTGTTCTGCTCATCAACTAAGCTTTTTATCTGCTGCTGTACAGCTGGACTGTTCAAGGCCACAGTATTGTAAACAACAGTGAAATATTTAAAAAAAGGCTGGCTATTATGCTTTTCGATAAGTATATTCATTAATTTTGCAGCTGTGTTGCCTGAATTTACGTAGAAAGCCCTATTCTCAAACAGTTAAGTAGCACATGTAACAATATTTTCATTCTTCTTTCAAAACAGCTTCGAGTGTTCAAACTGGCCAAGTCATGGCCTACTTTAAACATGCTGATCAAGATCATTGGTAACTCTGTGGGTGCTCTGGGGAACCTCACTCTGGTGCTGGCCATCATTGTCTTCATCTTTGCTGTGGTGGGCATGCAGCTGTTTGGCAAGAGCTACAAGGAGTGTGTGTGTAAGATTTCTGAGAACTGTGAGCTGCCACGCTGGCATATGCACGATTTCTTCCACTCTTTCCTCATCGTGTTCCGGGTGCTGTGTGGAGAGTGGATCGAGACCATGTGGGACTGCATGGAGGTGGCGGGACAGAGCATGTGCCTAATAGTCTTCATGATGGTCATGGTCATCGGAAACCTTGTGGTATGGCGTTATTTTTCTTTGTTTCCATAATAGTGAGAATATTGTTCATGGGAGTGATGAGTCTACAGTGGAAAGCTCATGTGTTCACCCCTAATGCCTAGAATGACCATGGTCCCAGCAGACATTTGGTAACTGAATACATGGCTGGCAGCAGGGAAACACGGATTCAAACCACTTTTAAAAAGGCTCATTAAAAACAATAATAACAAAAATCTAATCTTGCCTAAGTCTACAATATGTTCTCCACTATCTGGCGTTTAAACAGTTTTCTCCAGCTGGAAAAAGGAATTTGTAAACTGCTTACTCTCCCAAACCATAGTCTATAGAGATATTCAGCAACAGAGCAGTTTATAATGTCACTTTTTATTAGTTATAATTTATTAGTCTTCAGTTAGAGCAAGTGTTGTACTCCAAAGTGAGTTCATGAACTGGCAATGCTTGTGGTGAAGTGGGTGTTGATAATACAGTATATCAGTCCCTTATACAACCTCAACTATCACTTTAAAACTCGGACAATAGTACAGTAATCATTTGTCAATTTCAATTGATCAGAGCCTTAAAACACATAAACTCTTTATAAGGGATAGTCAAACTGAACTCTGCTTCCTTGTGTGATTTTCTGTTCCTTCCCAGGTACTTAACCTCTTCTTGGCTCTCCTCCTGAGCTCGTTCAGTGCTGACAACCTGGCTGCAACTGACGACGACAGTGAGATGAACAACCTGCAGATTGCAGTGGGACGCATCCAGCGGGGTATTGCCTTTGTCAAATCCACAGTGCGCCAGTTCCTGCGCCGCCTCTGCTTTGGTGGGGCAAGTAAGGGAACCGGCCTGGCAGAGGAGAGCAAACCCTTGGATGAATTACACAGCAACGGCAAGGGCAACTGCATCTCCAATCACACTACAGTGGAGATCACCAAAGAGCCGAGTAGGGTGTACATAACAGAGGGCAATGGACGGCCAGGAGGGGGGCTGGTGGTGGGAGTCAGAGCTGGTGGGGACACGACAGTGAAATATCCCATAGACGAATGTGACTACATGTCATTCATTCATAACCCCAGCCTGACAGTCACAGTGCCTATTGCTGTGGGCGAGTCCGACTTTGAGAACCTCAACACGGAGGACTTCAGCAGCGATTCGTCAGACGTGGAGGGCAGCAAAGAGGTAAGATGAGTGATTGGCTGGTCGAGCAATGTTTTTATTTGATTAGTTCCTTCTCAGTATATGTGCAATAGTTAAGTCTCTGACTGAAGTCAGTTGCATAGATTTGCATAGAGAAGTCAATCAGTTTGAAAATAACCTGCTGACTCATTTGTACATGCATCATGCTGTGCAGCTGAGGGAATCTTCTGGAATTCTAAAGGCCTTGGCAGGAGAACAAGCAACAACCATGATAAATAATGACTAATTTGTTTTTGACCCTTGTATCAGGTTCACTTTATTCATCTGCCTAGTAGAGTGTATACTGTATGTGTTGTGATCAGAGTTTAGGGGTGATCTGATCCTGCTCTATAACACTGCCAAATGTGAATCTAAATTAAATATTCTGCAATTAGAAAAAAGAACTCCCCCACTGGCACATACTATAATCTTCACATCCCACTTTTGTAGTTAACTGTCTGTGGCCTCAGAGCAAATGGCAGGTGTGTTGTTGTGTGTTGCCACGCTGACAGAGCATCAGGCCTGTGCTCCCTGGCGATGTCAGACTGTCGCTGTGGGTGTGGTGCCAATTCCCTGTGATTCAAAACAACTCCGGGGACTATTTCTAGCCATGGCACCACATGCTACACATATAGATCAGACAATGCTCACCCACATTAACTGCGAACTAGGGTTGCATGATATTAAGAGAACATGGTATGTGGTGTCAAATATTACCAAGCCCATACGATTTGTAATAAATTGACAAATACAGTAATAAACAATAGTAAATAACTTTCTGCTTTAGGTTTGTTGCTGACATTGACTCAAAAACAATGAGCAGCACATGTAGACACTGAACAGACCAATAAAATGCCTTATTTCTGTACCTGTAACAACATGGTATTACTGGAAAAAGTAAACATGCCCCCTTAAAATTTTTTCTTTTACTTAAAAAAATATCCCATTGTTGTTTAAATAAATATATAAAAAGCTGAAAACAATTAAAACTTTGAATATATGTAAACATTATCATTTAAAATCCACTGTCCGTTGTTGCAATTGTTTAACCATTTCCTATTTCTGTGGGTGTTGGGTGAAGTATTGTGTTCTTGGGAGAAAATAATAAATTAAGACAAAATGATTAACTAACTTTATGGTTAGGTTGTAGCACAAGAAACAATCAACATTTATTATAGTTCAAGCAATCTTTGTGATGACGATAGATCTTTTGTGCTATGTAGGAGCATGTTGATATTGTGAACTGAGTTTTGATATTATTGTGCAGCCCTATGCTAAACGTCACACCCTGTAACCAGGGGGCAGCTAGTTCTTCGTAATGCAGTGCAGGTTTGTTCATAAACTCAAATTACAGACCGTGAATATATTTGCATGCAGAGTAACCCAGTAAGCATCTATTAGATGATGAGTCTTACATGTCATTCCCTGTATAAAATGAGCATAACACTTGTTTGTACTGCAACTGCGGTGGAACATGCGTGGAAGGAAATGTGAGTTGTTGTTGTCTTTTGCCATACCTTCGAGCGGTGAAAGCAGGCTTGAGGTTGTATGCTGGCTTTTGGTGTCTCTGACTTACTTTGTTTAACCCCCCATTTGTTATTGCAGCTGTGTCACAGACGCTCTCAAGGTTTTCAGTGAGAGGAGAATTGTAAGACCACTTTATTGTACCATAGCACTAACCATGAGGACTGCCTATGCCATTTACAGACAAACAACATATGTTTTCCCATACCTTCAATGGATTGCCCATTTTTGTTCTTTGCCTGGTCTGCCCTCCGTCCCCCCAAACCCACCCTTTTGCTTTATTACCTCATACCCACCCACCACCCCCACACCCTCCATACAGCAGCTCACACAATGCTGTACGTTTTCCCTTTACCCCCCTTCCCCCTTCATAATTTATCTCCAAGCATCAGGCTGTATTGCAGTTACAAACCATTAGGAATGAGCAACACCACCCTTTTTCATTGATATATGAACTCATCTAACTTTGATTTTGATTTCATTGCTTGGTTTTGACTTGTTTTTTTGGGACTTGAGTGGCATCCAACACTCTGAGCTTGAGAATGAAGGAAGAGAGGAGGTGGAGGAGGACATGAGGGGAAAAAAGTGACTAATTGGAGGAATTAAATTTGCCGTAGTCCGTCAAAAATTCATTTGTGTGGTTCATAGCCCATGCAAACACCCATGAAAAACTTGTATGTATACTTGTTGTTTCTGTGATACTCAGATAATTGTGGAATGATGAAAGATTTGTTACAGAATTCTTTTTAAGGAAATCATTTTGAAATTCAAATGACTCAGTACAGAGTTTCAAAATAGATAACACATGGCATTAACTGATACTGAATCCTCCTCAAATATAGGATTATACAAACACAAAATATTTTGGATTATTCCATCATTTTATGCCTGTGTTATCCGCTTCAGTTTTACTACAACCAGCTTAACATATAATTAGAACCAAAATCATATTTCTAATACTGATACAATCATGGTATGTTAAGATTGAAAGCCTCATATAATCATCCATGTCCAGAAGAGGTAAAAAGGGTCTCTTGCTGCAGGTGAGAAAGAGGTGGGAAACACCCTTCCAAAAAACGATGCACTTGCGAGCAGCATGCTTCCATCATTCCCATGCCGTATTAGCTGGGTCCCACGGCAATCAGGGCTGCTGCACTGTCTAGGATGACATGTTCCAATCCTTCACACGCTAGACAGATCCCACATGAGGCTTTGTAACACCACGTTTGCAGACAGGAAGCCTCACCAACACCAAAATGTCTCGCACCATGCAGATGATGTCGTAAAGCACGTTACTGCAAAAACAAACATGGGTTTAAGGGCTTCAGAGGAGTGAAGAGAGAGAGGGAAGACAAAGCTTTATGAACAGCAGCACTTGTCCTTACATGTGTTTTGCATATCACTGAGCAGAAGGATGAAGATCTCTGAGTACCACACTTAGTCCTGTATGTTTTCTAGGTATGCATGAGTGCCAATTTAGTATGTCTTTCAAATGGGATTAAAAAAACAACAAAACTAGACCACATGCTGTCGTATAAACAGTGCACAGTACTGGTTTTTGCTGGTAAGCTAATGTGGTTAACCGTCTACTTCAACACAAACAGAGGGAGCTTGTACACTGCTTTCAAGGAATGGAAATATTGTGTTTTCATGTCACTGAGGAAAATGTTTAGCACTCATTGCATGGATGGACTCTAGCTCTGAGGGTGGGAGACCTTGTGAATATATTTAAATATTTTATTAAGGGGACAATATTTGGAAAAAAAAAAATATTTGTGTGGATCATTTGTCAGTGGACATGAAAATACCGAAGTACATGTTCTGCTTGGTACTATTTCAGGCTTGGATTGATAATGCACCAGAATACTGCATGCACTCTTCCTCAATCTGAGGTCATATCAAATGTACCCACAGTGCCTTTCCATGACGTTAAGCTCCCCATGCCCTGTGTTGCCACATAATTCGATTTGAGCCTTCAAATAGACCTAATATTAAAGCCTGTAGGTACATTTGATCAATGCTGCATGTGATGATGATGATGATAATGATTCAGTGACGGTGACTTTAAGAGCCCAACTCTGTGAGCTATTACAGTGCCTAGTCTCCACACTAAGGTATACAGTTGTGGCACTGAAGTACATGAGAATGGAGAATGACAATCATAACCAGCTCAGAAGGTTGGCTCATGTAACCACTGAATTTCTGTTGTTAAACACTGCAGAGTAACTTTGTGCTCTTGTCTTCTTCCTCGCCTGTGCAGAAGATCGATGTAGAGCCCCATCGTCTGAGCTCGTCGGAGGGCAGCACAGTTGATATTCGCCCCCCAGGAGACGGGGATGACTCGGTGGAGATGGAGCCAGAAGAGTCTCTGGACCCGGAGGCCTGCTTCACAGAGGGTGAGAGAAAGGTTATAAGTGGGAAAGGAGGATCATGTGTACAAGGAAAGTGGGCCAAAGAAAGGAGGGAGGTGGGAGAGGGAATTCTTCAGAAGCACATTTCAAGTCTCCGACTAAATCGCTGTAACTGCTAAGCTCAGCACCTGTGTGTTATACTCCCTGTTGAATGACAGTGAATACAAATGCTCAGCAGGACAAAAAGAGAGTAGTCTCTGGAATCCTCTGCGTTTGGGATGATACCTGACATTTTATCTGTCTCTTGTACAGTTCTGAAATCTGTGAAACTCTTGAGTCATTCATGAATGTGAAATGAAGACATTTTGTGCCAGTGACAGGTTTTGTAGCATTTGCCTTATGTACTAATGTTTTTTTCTACTCATATTCTTGGCATTTCTTTGTATTATAACTATTTATATGAGTTGGAAAAAGCTTAGATAAAGCAGTCTCCAATACACTCACCAAACTATTATGAAAATGCTCTCCAGTCTGGTGCTGCCCACCTGTTTGTATTATCAATTTGTGTATAAACATAATTAAAGCTTGGGTCTGTGTAGAGGCAGGTTACACTTATAAACAATGCAACCAATACATTCCACCCCCTCCTGCCGACCTTCTTGTCAAAGCTCTGCTCCCAAAATACTGAAAGTCCTCATTTGTAGTGGAGTGGTACATTTTCACTGCACTTATTCTGCCATTTTTTCATACCACTTCTGGCTATAATCGCTGTGGTCTGAGTAAACTGACTTATTGAATGCTGTTGAAGAGGATAAATATAAAAAAATAAACATTAATGGAACCTAGAAATATACATTAATAATAGATATAAGACTTTGTGCTTGACCGAGGTGAAAAAGTTGGATGAATGAAATAATGCAACAAAGAGCGGTGGAAACAGATTTTCGATAAATCATGACATACATAACATACGTAACATGATGGATTAATGACTTAACTCTACTGCTCTGAGATGTTTTAATGGCACCTGGCTAGATAATGAGCCATACAATTGAAAACACTCAGCTTTAGTCAGTGTGGACTCTCCCTGTGGTCCATGTCTCACTTGTCTCTCCTCTCATGTGTCTGGTGGCTGCAGGCTGTGTGCGCAGATTCCAGTGCTGCCAGATCAACGAGGAGGGCACCAATTATAAAAGCTGGTGGACACTCAGGAAGACCTGCTTCATCATAGTGGAGCACAACTGGTTTGAGTCCTTCATCATATTCATGATCCTGCTCAGCAGTGGAGCACTGGTAAGTTGAGGATTCTGTGTGGATGTGACTCAAAATATCCCAAATTAAGTTCTTCATATTGGTACAATTGTTAGGTTGAAATACCATCATCAGAAATCAGTCATAAACCATTCTCTGCCTCGTGAATCTTAAGAACAGTACAAATGGTCTACAAAATTGTAAAGACTGTGTAGATTTGGGGGCTCAAAGGTAAATTTCACTGTGCTCACGTTTTAACTTTTTGAACATTATTAATCTCAACAAGCTCAAGTTGGTCTCAAGGATTCACTCCACTAACTTTGTTTTCCCATCAGCATTTGTAACCATTGTAACCCTTCCCTCAAAAGGCGTTTGAGGACATTTACATTGAGCAGCGGAGGACCGTCAAAACCATGCTGGAGTATGCAGATAAGGTCTTTACCTACATCTTCATTCTGGAAATGCTGCTCAAGTGGGTGGCGTACGGCTTTGTGAAGTACTTTACCAACGCCTGGTGCTGGCTCGACTTCCTCATCGTAGACGTATGTATATTAGCACATAGGTTTTGATCTCAGTGTGACTTTGTAGGGAAATAAAGGTTAAGGAAGCAGAAATCCGCACAAACGCATCTCTGCAGCCTCCAGAAAAGAAACACTCGATGGATCGCCACCTCACAGGCAGAATGGATTACAGGGATAGCGTATGAGATTACATTAGTTTCAGCCAGATCTGAACGCATTTGGTTAGGTTTAAATAAATATAGTAGAAAATATCAAAACATATGATAATATAAAAATTAAATCCGCTAAATATAATGAAATCTCTATTATCTCTTGTGCTTAATCAGATCCTCAATTCTAATCCACCATCTCTGGACCCTTTTTTCTTTTTCATCCTTCACCTTTTCACCTTGCTCGTCTCTGATGTTATCTGCTCTCAGGTTTCCCTGGTCAGCCTGGTAGCCAATGCTCTGGGCTACTCTGAGCTTACCGCTATCAAATCTCTGAGGACACTCCGAGCCCTCCGGCCCCTGAGGGCCCTGTCTCGGTTTGAGGGCATGAGGGTAAGGATGTGAGAAGTAATAGACACAAGAAAAAAAGCCCCACTTGTAAATAAAAAATTATTGTTCATGGGTGAGCTGAAAGTGCAGTTTCTCAGATTAGACTGAGTTCTCTCATAATGACTGCTTTGCTGAGAAACCTGGAATCTGCGCAAAGCAAAATATAAAATGTAAGTTCATTTTTTTTAATGAATCTCTTGGAAAGACAACCAATAATTACATTTTAACAGTACAACATTTAATCTGTCGAGCCGCTTTCAGCTCGCCCATTATTATGTTTGAGTCACACTGCATTTACATTACTTGTATATTTAAAGACACAGAGACAATTGTCTGGCCTCAGCCACACTGGATGCGAGTATCAAAAAAATGTCTTACTTCTAATTTTGTCAGGCTGTCTCTGTGCACAACAAAAACAGATGGTAGAAAAATATCTGTAACCACAGTTTCATTGTTTTTCATACTGTCAGTGTCAGAAGGGTATTTAAATGGTTTTAGCTGCTTTGGGGTTCCGACTCTTAGACTGCATGCAATTTATAACTCCTGTTAAGTAATCTTTTCCTTGCATTTCAGCACTGTACTTGTACTTGTTCTATCTGCATGACTCTCTTCACATTGTGTCAATAGATGACTGTATATAGCTGTTCTCGGCATTGTTTTCTGACATTGCTTGTCTGGTGCCTTTTGACCTGTAATTGTTTTCTTTGTTGTTTGTCTTTTTTTCATTTACAGTTAAACAAAATGTTGTGACTTCATCCTGCCTCTCTAAGGTTTTTTTCTGTTTTGCTTTTTTACCTATCAAATATTACTCTTCTCACCTCTCCACCTTCTTCTTTCCAACTGTCATGTGGTTAAATTCTCTCTGTAGACATGCATGGTGATGAGAGCTTTGAATAGTATAAGACCACTGTAAGTTGTTAAATCAGTGTTGCTCTAGCTCTGAAGCCACCAATCAAATCAGTTGTCCTATTTAAGAGCAGTTAAGTGATTAGATGATTGCAATAGCCACTAATAGCCACAAAATCAAACTGCCTGAGTCACTAAGTTTGTTCATGTGCTTCAACCTCTCCAGGTTGTAGTGAACGCGCTGCTGGGGGCCATTCCCTCCATCATGAATGTGCTGCTGGTCTGCCTCATCTTCTGGCTCATCTTCAGCATCATGGGCGTCAACCTGTTCGCAGGGAAGTACTACTACTGCGTCAACACCACCAACGACGAGGTCCTCCCCATAGACAAGGTCAACAACAAGACGGAGTGCCTGAACTTCGTTAATGACAGTGCCCGCTGGAAGAATGTCAAAATCAACTTTGACAACGTTGGGGCCGGCTATCTGGCTCTGTTACAAGTGGTGAGTTTAAACTGTGTGGCATGAAGTCGGAAGCAAGAACATCATATATGCATATGTATTTACAGAGTTACTATTACCAAGAAAAGCTCTGCAAAAGCAATGGAATTTGAAAATTTTATTTTCCAGCCCTATTAAAGGGATGATGTCTGTCCATCGTGTCTGCCAATTTTCCCTTTGTTGACCACCACTCATGCTTTATTATTAATGTACTACAGGTACATCACATTTCAGCGAGTGTATGGTCATGAAACTGTGTTTGATCATCATAGAAATACATTGTTATAATAATGTATCAACCTTATAATGCCTCGCAGTTGTTAGGACTGCCTTTGCCTTTGATATCAAATGGTATACTGTGCAAATATGTTATTGCATGCATTTAATGCACTTTTTTCTGTTCACAAATTAACATGTATAATTTTATTGGCATCAAAAACAGTGCTGTAGTAATGATGTTGCAAACCATCAGGTTGTGAGTGTGAATATGAGCCACACCCACTGTTACTCTATGAGCCATATTCAGCTGGAGCTAAACCATAAGACATTATGTTACAGCCCTGCTTTCATTAGAAATAAATAGAAACTCAGGTGATGTTTGACTCATTCCAACACAAATTGGACACCCTCTTTAATGTAGTAATAACAATTTATACCCAAATTGAAAATAAAATTAGGTGGACAACATGATTTATTAATATCACAAATAAATAATATTAAAAAGTACTTTGGAAAACAAATTGCAGAGGTTTGAGGTCATAATGTAATATTGAGACTTAAATGGTGATTTACATCACATGTTTTTTTTCCCATCTGCTCTTAGGCAACATTTAAAGGTTGGATGGACATAATGTACGCGGCTGTGGACTCTCGACAAGTAAGTCTCAGTGTTTCTATCAGGTTTCTTGATCAGTTGCAAATTAGTTTTACTTCTTTTTGCTACGTCAGTTGATTGATTGACAGATGCACAATAGCGTTTTTAAACTCCTCTCTCTTGTTCCAGTTGGAATCCCAGCCGAAATACGAAGAGAACTTATACATGTACCTTTACTTTGTCATCTTCATCATCTTTGGCTCCTTCTTCACCCTCAACCTCTTCATTGGTGTCATCATTGACAACTTCAACCAGCAGAAGAAAAAGATAAGTTGCATTTATTAACGTGGACACAAAAAGATTCTTGGATATGGGATAAGTGTTTATTTGTTAATGAACATAGAGCATCGACACTTACTTGTATAGTCTCTATATCCTCTAACTGTCGCACAGCAAACATTTGGCATGTATGTACAATCCTCTTTGTTTGTTGGTTTAGCCTCCTGCTGTTTTACAGCAATAGAGCTATGCATTTGAAGTGATTACCCCCCTGAGGTTAATTGTACATGACATCTCCATACATAGATGACCTTAAATTGAATGTCAGTGATTGATGTTAAGTTCCATTCTTATCCGCTACCACAGATTTACCATTATGGAGAAAAATGATCATAGTCCATAGATTTTGATACCATTTTTAAAAACAACACTCACTTGAGATTTTAAGTATTTCCTCTTTGTTCAGCCAGTTTCTTTTTTTTAATTTCATTCAAAAATATGTATGCAAAATACCCATAACGTATAAAATACACGTTATACACAACAGTAGTGCAACTATTCATGCCAGAATTTTGCCATGGACTTCTATTCTTTGATGCATTTGATGTATTGGACAAGTTCTCACAGTAGCTCTGGCCATTGTAGATACCACAATATTGCACAGTAAAGGAAAAAAAAAATGTCAGGCCATATTTAGTGCCACAGCTGTGTTAAAGAAAGTACTGAGCTACAGAATAATGATTATGTGGAGCACGGTGAGGACCTGCCGCTGCCAAGGACTACTGAGGGGGCATGAGTCACTGAGAAACACCCTGCTTGCATATACACAAACACACACACTCACACACAGGTTTGTGTAGCGATTCTTCTTAAGACACTGTGTTGACTTTCATTGTTTTGAACCTAAACTAAGCATTATCTCTAACCGTAACCATAACCAGTTAATGCTTAATCCTAACTTTATCCTAACCACAATTAAAATTGTATACCTAAACTTAACCAGCCCTTCAGAAATGAGGTTCTGCCTCATTAGGACCAAGTACTGGTTCTGACAAAGTCAGTGTTTATATATGGCAGGTCCTAAAGAGGTTTTAAACGCACATACAAACATACGTATGTGCATACATACGGTACAGTATGTATGTAGTTTGGGTGCATATCCCGACATATTTATACATGTACTGTGTACTGTGTTGACACCCATGTGTTGTTTGGAAATCTGTCAATCATGCATGTGCTAACAAGAATGAATGGCAGGAGGCATCAGGGGGAGGAGGGTGAGAGGCAGAGGGAATGGGGGGAGGGGTGTACTCCATGTTCACTGTGGGTTGTCACTTATCTTACTGACTGAGACACCATATCAGTTGGTGTGGTTAAGCAGCCTCATAGCCACAGCGTCACACAGATGGTTGTTCAGCGCTGACACCAGTCTTCCCTCCAGACATGAATCCCGCACTCTGAGCAGCACCGAGCATGTAATGCGTGTCTGTGTGATGCTGGATTCACCTCTTTGAAAAATGAGAACACAGCAACTATGAGCAAACACAAACATTATTAAATGTTTGTACTTCATGTTTTGCACCACTTGATTTGAATGAAACGGAGACATACAGTCCCTCAGACTGCATGTTGTTTTACATCTTGCTGGAACATCCACTCTACAATAAAGAGTGGAGGGTGTCCCTGCAGGTTTACTGGTGTAGTTGTCCTGTATATTTTAATATATATGGTTTATAGTGTATATGCTCTGATGGAGTGGTGTTTTATCAGCCTATTGACTGCAAATAAATCCATATTGATCACATATGAGGTCACACTCACTGTTTTACCCTCATATTTGGGAAAAGGCAACATGTCCTTCAGCATTTGTAATGCCACCCTTATTAGTTTGTCATTGACAGCAGTAAAGTCCAACAAATATCAATATCCTCATCAGGTGGAGGTAAATGAATTGAACTATAATTTATTTTTATGTAAGCTAAAGAAAACAAGCACATGGTGAGATAATGCATGCATTTTGCATTTGGCTGAAAATGTCAACTCATTTCAGTATTTACTACCTCTGAGCTTATTCCAGCTATCTTTACTCCAGATAGCCATCATGTGGTTCTAGTGAACTAGTGAATGAATTATGTATTGAATTATCAAACACTATTACTATGTAGTGGTCCATACACTAGGTGTTTACTGGGTTGTCCACATTGCTTTTTAAATTGTTCATAGTACATGGTTATAACCAAAATATTTCTGTCCTCCCTTTACTTTGGAGGTCAGGACATCTTCATGACAGAAGAACAGAAGAAATACTACAATGCCATGAAGAAGTTGGGTTCCAAGAAACCACAGAAGCCCATACCTCGGCCCGCAGTAAGACCCTACTGACCCATCTTCTGCTCAATTATCATTTCTCACTAATGGGAACGTGGAGGTGTAAAATATCAAACCTGTCCTATTCCTTTTTCTCCTTTTCCCTCAGAATGCGTTTCAAGGCTGTGTGTTTGACTGCATCACAAAGCAGGCTTTTGACATCGTGATCATGATCCTCATCTGCCTTAACATGGTGACCATGATGGTGGAGACGGACGATCAGACCCCAGAGATGGACATTATCCTCTTCTGGATTAACCTGGTCTTCATTGTGCTCTTCACTGGAGAGTGTGTGCTGAAGATGATCTCCCTGCGTCATTATTACTTCACCATTGGCTGGAATATATTTGACTTTGTGGTGGTGATTCTGTCCATTGTAGGTAAGGAGATGTTTCAGTGTGCCTTAGCCTATTTTATTGTTCTATTGTTTTGTTCTTGTTGTTGGTTCATGATCTCTCTTGTTGGCTTGGAGTGTTAATATGTTGATTTGTTGTTGCCAGGCAAGATGCTTTGTAATATTTGATTAGGCTTGATTGTTCTGTGTAGCACTTTGAAACATTTGTTAAGAAAAGTGTTATACATATATAGTAGATCATTATACTACTACTAATAATAATAGCTGTCTGAATGAATGTAGTTGCAGTGAAACTGTACTTAATGTGATGTTTTTTCTTTGCATCCCCAGGTATGTTTTTATCTGATGTTATTGAGAGATACTTTGTGTCCCCAACACTGTTCCGAGTGATCCGTCTTGCCAGAATTGGCCGAATCCTCCGTCTTATCAAAGGTGCCAAAGGAATCCGGACACTTCTCTTTGCCTTGATGATGTCACTCCCCGCCCTCTTCAACATTGGCCTCCTTCTCTTCCTGGTCATGTTCATTTATGCCATCTTCGGCATGTCCAACTTTGCCTACGTCAAGCGCGAGGCGGGAATCGACGACATGTTCAATTTTGAGACCTTTGGGAACAGTATGATTTGTTTGTTTCAGATTACCACCTCAGGTGGGTGGGATGGACTGTTGGCCCCCATTCTGAACAAGCGGGAGCCTGACTGTGACAGCCAGATGGAGCATCCAGGCAACTCCTACAAAGGCAACTGTGGCAACCCATCAGTGGGCATCTTCTTCTTTGTCAGCTACATCATCATCTGCTTCCTCATCGTGGTCAACATGTACATCGCCGTCATCCTGGAGAACTTCAGTGTTGCGACAGAGGAGAGTGCCGAGCCACTGAGTGAGGATGACTTTGAGATGTTCTATGAAGTGTGGGAACGATTTGATCCAGACGCAACGCAGTTCATGGAGTACAGTAAGCTCTCTGACTTTGCAGATGCTCTTGATCCGCCATTGCGCATGCCCAAGCCTAATATGATCCAGCTCATCTCCATGGACTTGCCGATGGTGAGTGGTGAGCGCATCCACTGCCTCGACATCCTGTTTGCCTTCACCAAGCGAGTGTTGGGCGAAAGTGGCGAGATGGACGTGCTGCGTGGGCAGATGGAGGAGCGCTTCATGGCCTCCAACCCCTCTAAGGTGTCTTATGAGCCCATCACCACCACCCTCCGCCGCAAACAAGAGGACATGTCGGCCGTAATCATTCAGAGAGCCTACCGACGCTACACGATCCGTCAAGCCATAAAGAAGTCCTCCACACTCTACAAGGAGAAGCTGAAGGAGGGCATCCGTGACCCGGACAAGGATGTGATGGTCATCAGCAAGTTCCATGAGAACTCCACCTCGGAAAAAACGGACATGACGCCGTCCACAGCCTCCCCACCCTCCTACAACAGTGTGACGAAATCAGACAAGGACAAATATGAGAAAGAGAACAGGGAAAAGGAAAACAAAGGGAAAGACTCGAAAGACAGAAAGAAATAGACTTTTTCAATAGGAACAAAACATAAGATGCATTTGAGACATGAGAGAAATTTGTTTACAGCTTCAAACATGGGTGGGTGTGGGTGTAGATACGGTAGATGTGTGCTTGTGTGTTGATTGTTCAGCGTTGAGAAATTCTGTGCCTGGTTGGCCTAACATTGGAGTGTGGTTATGTCACTGATGCATACACGGGGGTCGGAAACAAACGATCCAGCAGACACTGCCAGAGACTGAGTGGAACAGGGAAAAAGCCTCTCTGCAAAACGCTTGTGATTTTCCTATTGGTTGTTGTTACTATCTGACACACTTGAGTGTACTGTTAAGTTGTCTGTAGCTAGTGCTGCTGCTACTACTATAAATCCAGTGTCTTGAACTCAAAAATCGATGTAATCACTTAAAAAGTACTCTGCATTGCTTTTCCTGTTCCGTTTATTTCTTTTTTTTCAATGAGAAAGAATGTTTTCTACTTTTTTGCGTCCTTTTCGTGAGAATGTGTCCACAGCTTTCACTGTCTTCTTATATCACTAAGGGCAAAGTCAATGCTGGAAACCACCGCAACCATCAGGAACTGGTGGGGTGAGTGGCAGGGTCAGTTCTAGAATGTAGGTCATTCAGCCTGCAGTACAGGAAACAACAAGCATCCCACTGATTTACAATGGACAGATCTATTGTATTCCTTGGTGTGCCATCAGTGATTGTTCACATGTGTATTGTACTTCTATCTGGACTGCCCTCTCCCTATTTCTATAGATCCAAAATCTCCAAATCCAGAGAAGTTGAATGTATGCAAGGTGAAGGAATCGGATATATTTAAAGGAAGTGTTTGACTTTTAGGGAATACATTTTTTTTGTTGCTTTCTTGCAGAGAATGAGATGATTGGATGTATCTCAGTCTGACGTCTGTACATTAAATGTGAAGCTAAAATCAGAGGACATGAGCATGAGTTGAGTTGAGGCTAGAGGGAAACAGCTAGTATGGATAACCTGTCGAGCTACTATCACTTATAAGGCTCACTTAATACATTTTGTTTGATTAACCCAAACTTAGATGCTTGAAGGTTACAGTGGTCTAATCCAGTATTTCCTTGCTAGTTGTTACCAATATTAAGTCTTTTTATATTGGTATTTACTATTTGAAGATGACAAATCCTTGCAACCCGTACAGTATAATAAAGATACATTGAAACTTGAACTTAGCACTTTATATGTATCCATTTTTTGGTTTGGTTTAAACAAATGAGATTTTTAAGCTTTAAAATTATCAGTTAAACATATTTATTTTACATTTTGGCACAAACTAGCCAGTTGTTTTCTCAGGCTAACGTGAATGTCTTCTGGTTGTAGCTCCATAGTTATCGAACACACAAACATGAGACTGGTTAAATCTTCTCATCTACCAAAGCAATCTGTTTAAGGTCATAGTTCACTCGTTTTTAAGTGTGGTTGTATGAAGTGTCATACTGACACATTATCAACACTGACCAAACTCCATAGAGAAAATCGGCAAACAGAAGTTGTTGTATATGTGTTATTTTCTGATTTTGTGATTGCCAAACAAGGAAGCAGTAGAGCAGTAGCTCTTGTGTCCCTGGGAGATTAAAAAAAAAACCATAGATGTTCTCTAAGGACTTTGGTGCAGAAGAGTGAGCAGTTTATGGCCTGAAAAGGCTTTCTTTTTAAGAATTAAGCAGTAGTAGAGATTAGTAGATATGCCTTATCTCTTCTGTCCCTGCTGGCAGCCTTGTTACCAATGAGATTGAGTGTCAAGGGCAGTGTTGATAATGAGTCAATACCTCATAGATCCACACTTCAGAAACTCTGAACTACCCCTTTAAGATGACACGTACATGTGATCATGTCATCCGCTGTCTTGTTGCAGTGTCCTCCCCTGTTGTACTCCGCCCCACCTCATCCTCTTCCTCCTCCCAGAACTCTTGTAAAGAAAATATCTTAAGTAATAAAGTGTACTATAAAGAAAATGTCAATGTTTCTAACTACTCTTAAAGTAGAACATGACAATTATGCTATATTACATTTACAGGTTGTAATATGACACTTGTTTGTATGACATTTATGTCGTTCTTGGTTTTAAATTGAGAAGCGAGTGGCTTTAATGTAGTGGTCTGGTTTGTAAATAATAATAATTATAATATAGCTATTTGGGCCCACAGTATGCATCACACTTACATTTATGTAAGAGCACTTTTTATCCCCACTGCTATGTAATACCCCGTGTGTACATGTAAGTGTGGTTGGAAGAGAAGGCCTGAGTGTGTGTATTTGTCTAGATGTGTGTTTGTGTGTGTGTGTGTGTAGGAAAGGGAGACTAAGAATGTAAGCATCTCTCTATTTGTGAGTGAATGAGTGTGTGTTAGTGAGTCTGCGGGTTGTTTCTGTTCTACTTGTATAAAAAAATACATTCTTACTATAGAAACTGTATGAGTCCATTTTTCCGGTTTTGGGTTTAATTTACATTTGTCGAGGTGTGTGTGTTTTTTTTTCGTTTTTTTTCGTTTTCCTTCTGCACTGTAATACACAATGAAACACATATATGTTTCCCATATCTGTATATACAAACCATGAGGCAATCAGTAGCCATCTCTCATTGCGCTTGTAGTGTTTTAGTGAACTGCATGCAGGAAGTGACTACTGTCCGCTGATATGGTAACATCATTTTCAAGCCAAAAGAATAAAGGACATATTTTTTGTAAATGCTTGTTTATTTTCTGTTTCATTTTGCTTTGCAGCCGGTAACGATTCAAAGTTGCCGGGTTTTTTTGTTAGTTTTGTCGTTTGCTGATTGTTGAATGACAACAATCGCATCCACTCGTTTCTCTGTCATCTGAACGTGATGTGTGATTGCTTGAACCTGGCCAATAGAAATCATTCATGTGGTTTCCAAGTACATGTTCCGACTAACTGTGTATCAATTTGCAAAATGTGACACGTGACTTTTCTTTTTTTCTTTTGTTATAACCAAAGATGTGGCAAGAAAACAGAAAATCTAGATTCCCAAAATAAATCGATTTTGGGAAGGGTACCTGGCATGCAGGATGCATTTATTGTGAGCAAGTGGCAACTGGATCCGAACGCTCATTTTGACGCCTCGAGATTTGTGATTCCCCGACTCCATGTTGAGGTCTTGCAACTGGAAATTCACAAACATCACCTGTAACCAGGCTTCTTCTTGAATGATACCAGCTGTCAATCACACTGGTGTCCACTCATATGTGCTGTGCATCATCTAGCATCTGTTTATTTCTAAATGGGATCAATAATATCATGTTCTATTGAAGAAGACCTCAAACTAGCAATTGAGACCATTAACTCCTCAGGAAAATGCTTAACTCTTGGTATAAATTAAGTAAAAATTGGCATCATTTCCTCATTTTAACGGAGTTCTTTTCACAACTAATGGAGTCGCCCCCTGGTGGTATATTCTTACTTTCTGGTTAGCATCGACCACATTTACAACTGGATTAATTGGTATATTGACATCATTAAAGATCACTGTGTGTGACATTTATTTACTAAATGTGTCTATACTGCCCATTAGCATGTTAATATTAGTGTGTAATAGCATTCAAATAAAGCATGCCTGTTTTTTTGTTGCCTTAAAATAAGCTTTTTTTTAATTATGTAAATTATTCATTATGGATGCTGCCAACTCGTGTTGCCATTTTTCTGCAGCAGCTGGAACATACAAAAGCGTTTCACATCTCAGTGTTTTGTGGGTATGAATCCGGGAAAAAATACTGATTCTTTCCCACAAAATGGGTTAAACGTACTCATGATATCAATGATAATATGAATAACACATGAATTACCTGGAGAACTGTGCAAGTAAAGCGAGCGAAGAGGCCTGAATCTTCAAGATGGAGTTTTATTTTACACGACCGATCAAAAGTTTCGGGTCACCGATTCAATTTTTTGTTTTCCTTTAAAACTCACACTTTTATTCATCAAAAGAGTTGCAAAATGAATAGAAAATATAGTCATGACATTGACAAGGTTTTCAAGGGTTTTTTAATCATCCAATAGCTTCTAACGTGATTAGCAAACACAATGTACCATTAGAACACTGGAAATGGGCCTCTAGACCTATGTACATATTCCATTAAAAACCAGACGTTTGCAGCTAAAATAGTCGTTTACCACAATAACAATGTATAGAGTGTATTTCTGATTAATTTAATGTTATATTCATTGAAAAAAAAAGTGATTTTCCTTCAGAAATACAGATGTTTCTAAGTGAGCCAAAACTTTTGACCAGTAGTGTAGGTTGGGAATGAGTTACAAAGATATAGAAGATGGATGGATGGACATTATACCTATTTCTTTGCTATGAATGAGTATTTTTTTGGGCACGAATCAGAGTCATGTCTGGGGCTCCATACAACGAAGAAGAAGAACTGCTCCACCAACCGATCCCCTGTCTGTAAATCTAATAGAGAAAAAGGAGCGAATGGCAAAATGAGTGTTCACATCCTTTCTGGTCTGTGGAGATCACCGCAGTTTCCCGGAAAAGATGCGCGAGTGAAACGAAGGAGTCCTCTGCTGCAATACTCGCTGTCACCATCAGATGTCAGTGCTTGTTGCACACCGGACATTTAAGTGATATATTATTACATACTACCCCCCTGCAACCCTCACGTGGAGGATAAAGTGGTAGAAGACGGATGGATGGATTATTACACACATAAAACTGATCATACACATGCATTATTAGATCATGCCTGTTTTCTGTCCACTCTGATTTCCTTCCTCACAGGCCTGGAAGCTGAGAGAGAGGGTGAGAGCGAGGCCACCCCCACCCAGCAGCCCCCTCCAACTGCTTCACTGTTTCTGTGGCTGCTTCTCCCTTCCTGTTGCCTAGCAACCTCACATCACAGCTCTCTTGTCTGTGATTGATCAGCAGCATCTCTACCCACAATACCTTTCTGGCAATAAAAAAAACAGGCATTCCCTTCTCCAGCCCCCTCACAGTAGACACACACTCAGATTAGATTGTATGAGAAAAGGCAGCGGTCAATTCCTGACCTTGTGTTCCCAGTGAAATACTATCCATGGTTATCTTCTAATAATGTACGTTTCATTCAGCCTTGAGGTCGGGCGAAGGACAAACGTGTGTTTACATTGAGTGTGTGTCGTGCTCAGCGCCAGCTGCACAGCGTGTTTGTTGTATGATTACGCAGTGAGCCATGAACATGTTTCTATACATGAACAGTGCTGACCAATCAGTCACTCCTGTCTGAGCTGAGCCTCATGCAAACACTGTGCTGCTTAACTCAGCAGTGCTCTCTGGAGGCCGCATGGTGAAATCGATGCAAAGTGCAGTTTAAATGAGAGAGAGAATGACACAGCAGAACAATACAGGTGTGATGTAAAAGGACTCCCACAGGTTTGACTAGTGAGGGGAGATGATTAAAAACCTATTTAGATGATGTTTGTTGACAGAGGACAGAATCTGTTCTGAGAAAAAAAACAAAAAAAAAACAATGTCACAGATTGTCCTGAGGCTGCCTGGAAACATTCCGTCGACAGATTTACTGACGTCAAGAACGTACAAAAAGAGATTTAACCCCCTCTAGATGAAGAAAGATGACAATGGCAAGAAAGATTAAATCAAGTTAAGTAAGTGATGCCATCTGCTGGTATAGATGCATAGAACACTCTGTGGATTGACTTCTCTGCCTTTTATGAAGTTTAAGTTGTGCCTTTGTGACCGGCAGCACAATTAAAAAGAGATTGGTGTTTTGAAAAGTGTTTTTATGTATGCGCTCATTGAAATAAATCAACATTTGCCCCCAGCTTGGGCAGTTTTAAGAGGCAAAGATATCTACTGTGTGAAGAGAATTTGGAAGAAGTACTGCAAAATGTACAATGATAAATGGTACTCATGGGCAAATATACATTATGCACATAGAATATGCATATTAGTTATCAATTAGTTGCACATTAACACATAGTTTAACACGTGGGAGTGTTATATATTTAGGTTATAGGTTGCTCAGATTTATTGGACAAACTGAACGCATAAAATTGCCGGGGTGGTTAAAAAAAAGAAAAAAGTATTAATTATTACACACAATTATTATTATTTATATATTTATATTATTTATTTATTACAACTAAATCAAACCGTATAGTTACATTGTCACATTTTAAGTTTGTATTGCTCATTATGTTCGAGATGATGACAGTTTTTAGCTCTGTGTTTGGTCTCTACCAACTGCATTAGTCAAGGTGTAGAGTGTTTATCAAAGTCTTTTTGGCTCAAACCATCTGCCTCCTGTGATTAATGTTGTAACTATTTTTTACACAAACATCAATATTCTAAAATGAACTACATTAAAACAATGGTCTAAATATAAGATCCGATCATGTAAACAGCATTTTCTGATTGCGTTATTTCATTGTTGTCGTTGTCTATTTCTTAGTCTCATTATAACGTTTTGTTGTGTACAAAAATGCCGATGTGAGTCACAATCGGACCGCACTCTCTGACAGGATTATAAATGGAATATTAGATTAGCAATTTCTGGAAAAATCATAATCTGAATTATGTCCGATTATGTCAGATTATTGGCGTCCATTACTGAAGCACTGAAAAAGAAGGAGAACATTAAATGCAGTAGCCATAGAAACATAATACACACAGCTCCCCTAAAGGATCTATTGTGGAACCACTTTAATTTTCAATAATGTTAATAATAATGATTAAAGGATGATTAAAAAAAAAACTTTGATAGAACTACAGATCCTTACACACACGCTATCCTTTGTTAATATAAAAATATTTATTTGCAACTTTAACAACTAAAACTACTAGGATGACTAAAAACCGAGCACAAAAAAAGAACAAAACCACAATTTGTGTAAACTTTATGAATGTGTCTGCATTGCCAGTGACATTGTTTATCATTTTACACTTTGTGCAAGAGTTGAAACATCTCAGGTAAAATTAAGACATGCAACACAGACAGGCATTTAACGACGACTGGTAGCATGAGAATTAAGACACCAGCACGATGAGACCAGTGTAACAATACAGGCACCTCAGAATCTCACAGATCTGTCATGGACGCCATCACTAACCAGGAAACATGCAGTAATAATCAAAGACGTCATAACAAGGCAGAAAGGAAAGTTGTGTCGTTACAGATCAGTTACAGAAACACTGCTTTATTGAGCTTTAACACTGACAATGTTTTTGTTGTCCAAACCAACAATACTGAAAAAAGGTTTAGAGACAAACGGAGTTAAAATGAGATCGCCCTCTGTGTTTAAACTCACTCTTTGGAAGTGCACTTTTCAAGAACAAATCTCACTCTGGTGGTTGAAGGTCACAATTCTTGAATCAAGATTTTCCAAACAACAACTCAGTGAATCAGATGCACTCTGCACAGTGGTTGTCTGTCTTTATACCAGGCTGGGATCACTGCATCTGCACTCGCTCCTGTGCTGCCTCTCTGACTTCCTCCTCCACAGACGCAGCCGCAGCCTCAGACTGTGACTCACGGGCGTCTGGATTGTTCTGGAAGTCCGTGCAGACGAGTGACCGTTGGTTGGCCGCAGTGGCTGGTGTGGCATTTGTTCCACGCGTGTCTACGTGGGAATTAGTTTGGGGTGCGAGGGACTCTGTGGGGCCGGGGAATGTTCGGCAGTGGAGTTCTGTGTTTATTTCCGATTCTAATGCTGTCTCTACTGTGGGGAGTGTGGGGGTGATGGAGACACTTTCACTCAGAAAAGCAGCAGTGTCCTTCACAGAGCCGTCCATTTGATAATGCTGCATGGTGGCGGTGTTGTGGAAGGGGTTACTGAGGCGCATGAGCGTGTTGTTAGAGTAACTCAGCACAGAAGGAAGTGGAACAGAGTAGGGGGGAGGACTCATTCCGTGTAACGAGCAATCCCAGTCTTCCTCCTCTTCCTCATCCTCCTCGTCATCATCATCATCATCCTCTTCATCCTCCTCGTCCTCTTCCTCTTCTCCCTCCTCAGGGTCAATTGTTTCTAAGCTGTGCGTGCTGCAGTCTGACAGCCCGCTGCACATACTACTGCCGTCCTCATCTTCCTCATAGGCTTCATCATCCTCTTCCTCATCTTCATCTTCCTCCTCCTCCTCTTCTTCCTCCTCCTCCTCTTCTTCTTCTTCATCTAAATGTGAATCTGTGTCACCTGTGTTCTGGAGGTGCATGATGGGAATGTGCGATGGTGTGCCACTCATCAGTGGAAACTGCAGGTTCGGCTGCTGTTGCTGCTGCTGCTGCTGGACCAAGGAGGAGTCTCCATGGTAACCGTTGCCATTGGTTACATGCTGCTGCTGCTGCTCGGGCTGCTGCTGCTGTTGCTGCTGCTCGTCGCGGCTCTTCTCCAGCTCCAGCTTCATGATGGTGTGCAGGAAGTGGGTCCGCACCCGGACAGGGTTGAACTCCAGGCGTCCTGTGGTGTTGCTGCAGCCGTCTTTTGTGCAGCCACATGGGAAGGACATACGGTCAACCTGAAGACAAACAGAGTCATTCAGCACACGGGTGTGGGACAGCAGTCAAAGTGGAAGGTAAACACAGCTGCCAACCAGAGCTGGTCATGCCTGAAGAGAAACTATAGGCTGTACCTTTAGTTTCATGAATTTTTGAAACACCTCAGTGCAGTAAATGTGGTTAATAACCTGAAAATCATATTTGAAATTTTTATTATATGATGATTAAAATAATCATTCCTGTTTGATTTTAAATCCTCCCAGGCCTTGAGTATAAATGCAATAAGACATTAAAGGGATAGTTCAGGTTTTTTGAAGTGTGGTTTTTTTTTAAGGGTTCTTGGTAACACTAATGGTTCCAGTAAGAACTATTTTGATCCAGAGAACCCTTTAAAAGCCCTTTCCTGAGGGTTTTAAAAGGGTTCTTGGTGGAACCCTCCAAAAGGGTTCCAGGTGGAACCTTCATAAAAAGGTTCTACTTGAAGCCAAAAAGGGTTTTACTTAGCACATTTATTTCTAAGAGTGTACTGCTGCCTTGTTTGGCAAGTTTGTTTCACTTCGTTAAATCAGAACCAATCTGTCAGATGAGTTGATTTCCTCCTGGAAAATGGCCGAACGAGTTAAAACTGACCTGAGAAATCTAATATTCATCACACACATTTCATACTAGTAGCTTAAACAGTTTTTAGTTGTAAGATTGTGGCTGCAATGGCAACACTGCTGCTAATATTAACATTAAATTATCATTGGAATCAAGAGGCCTTTTGGTTTTCCCCACAGGGAAAAGATAGTAGTGTTATTGTAGGTGAATGTTTTATTGTACAGACAGACATGAACAACACTGTAGTATTATTGATGGGCCTCACCACAGTTCCATTTACCTGGCACTTAATGCCGGCCAGGCTGCAAGCACAGGTTTCCGGGTCACATATCCCACGGCACCGGCACCCACACTCCTCTCTGGACATACGGAGGGCGCGCAGCTCATGCTTCTCCTCCACGTCAATGCGCCGCACCCCTGAGGCGCGGAGAAGGGCGCGGCGTCTCCTCGTAGTCAGAGGCTGGAGAAAGAAATACTCATCCACCTCTGTGTTGTCCACGTCCAGGTCGTCTTCGGAGATGTCGTCGAGCGTGAGGGTGTCTGCCTCCACGGATGACACGGTGCCATTCTTCGTCAACTGGAAAAGGAGAGGAAATAAATATAAATGAATACTGGACAATAAATGTAGGCGTGCATCTGGAGATACCGTTAATAGGATAATTTCATGCAGAGAAAACTCAAAGGACTACTTAAACATGCAGAGTGTGTGGTCCAGGCATATTTAAAGGTCCAGTGTGTATCATTTAGGGTTTATTGGCATAAATTGAATGCACTACACATAAATATCCATAAGTTTAAAGTGGCTTAGCTTTTTAGTAGGTTTGAAGCATACTACGCTAACAAAGGAAAGCGTCCTTTCTGGTGATGTGAAGGCCACCATAGTTCCTTTATTAGATCTCACACACTGGAGCTTTAAAAACACAGCGATTAGTAACGATCATTTTCCCACTTGATAGCAAATAAACTCAAAAACTACACTTCAGAATAACACGGCCTCAGTTGGCCCACAGACTTTGAGTTTGATGGCGTTGAGTTTCTCCTCCTTCAGGTGATCCCTCAACATGTTGCGATGGCTCCTTTTCTGCTCCATGGCAAACTCCCTGAGGGTGAATCGCCTCACGCCGCTGTGACGTGGTGACATCCCCAGAGTGCTGCCGCCCTGTGTGGGCACGCTGGTGAAGCCTTGCCGGCGACTGAAGTAGTAGACTGTTACGCTCTCAAAGTGCACGTTGCGACCCCGCAGTCGCTTTGACTGCTGCTGGAGAGAAGCTGAAATTGAGACAAAGAGTTGGGTCTGCTTTAGATCACTACTGCTTAAAGGTGCATTATGTAGTAAATCTAAAGCAACTGGCCATAAAATCCTCCTAATATGTCACAGTGACTCAGGAATTATTCATATAACAAACTGAACTAATCGACAACAACAGTACAGCCAAAATATTTGCATTAAAAAATATATTTTGCAGACCGCCAATGATGTTTTGGCATGTGGCGCCACCTACCGCCGTCTACCAATCATTGCAGTCAGTAGAGTCTCAGCTGGCGAGCAACCACGGGTTGCCAGTTATGTCTGAGCTATAATGGCGGAAAAAACAAAACCTAAAAGATCTCAGTGTTTTGAATTTAAATGAGTGTAGTAACCGTTTTTGGCCACATTCTTACATATGGCGTCTTTAAGGTGAAATGCTATTATTGCAAAATGCTGTTAAAGTATCATTAAACACTTTTATCATCATAATCAATAAAAAATATACAGTAAGTGTTGTTTGAAAAGAAATATAGATTTTTCATTGTGGTAATTTCTTTTTTTATTGTGCATATGACCTGATGCTCAATAATAAAGACTAATTATATAGAGTCTTGCCCTAAAATCTTGCAAATACACATTATTAATATTAGCTCAAATTTTGAGATTTCACAAGTCGGGAATATAGAGTTTTAAATATTTTTGCATTGTGCCCTCTCTACTCCAACTGTATACCTGAAGAGTGTGTGCTGCTGCCTGGGTGTGGCTTTGGATCTCCACCCAATCACTCCACCCCCCCCATCTCATTTATCTGCCTTCCACCTGAAGCAGTTGTAGGAAGTGACTGTCACTGGAGCACTAAGTGCTTCAGATCTGTCATTGTGTGTTTGGACAGATTTGTGCACTGCCTGCAGCTCATCTAACATCTGACCATTGCTCTCCTCGGATCACCTGCTAATTCTCAGTTTATTTACGGTGCAGTGTGAGCCCCCCCCCCCCCCCCCACACACACACACACACTGCCACACTAACTCCTGCAATAACACTGTGCACTGGACCACATTGGACCAAATAGTCAGCTCATTTCAGTTTGTGTCCTCTTTTATGAATCATCGGTCTTAAATCTGCCTTTAAAACACCAGTGTGTAGTAACCAGGTAAACACTTTGGTCTCATGCATACAAACCTGGGTAACGTAATTGACTTATCATACAACAAGCAGCAAAAATATTATCATAAAGTACTATTTTGTGCCTATTTAGGAGCTCCTTGCAAGTATTATACAACCAGAATTATACACAATTACTATAAAGACATTAAATAGGGTATTTGGCACTCGGTACAGTATATGTGCTGACATGATCATTGTGATCTTACAGTTTAGCAGTCCAGAGGGAATGGGATGGTTGAGGCTGTCGCTGCTGTTGCCGCTGTCGCTGCAGGAAATGTCGTCGTCGTCACACTCCTGCAGTGAGAGGTAAGGGGCCGTGCCCTCCTCAAGCTTCCTCTTCAAAATCCCACTCATTGTGTGGCCCACGTGTCTGCAGAAAAGTAAACACAAAAGCAACATCAGCGCATGACCCAAAAGCCTCCTGAAGAGGCAGCAAATGAAGAATGGAGAGATATTTGGATGTTTTTTTTTTGATACGAGAATACCTTAGGAAATTCAAACATTTACATGTTTTTCACCTTAGATCTAGAGGGTTTTGTCCAGAATTGTCATAGAAATAAGAATTTGATCATTAAAACAAGATCATTTGCCATGCCACAGTAAGATAAGATCAAATTAAACACATGCAGCACAGCTTGGTTTCACTTTTTCTTTCTTCTTCTTCTTTTTTTTCCACAAAACTGCATGAAAAAAAGTTGTTTCAAACAATGCTTTTCAAATTAAAACATAGAGGTTAATATACATACAAATGTATATGTGGAACCCAAACATGGCAGTCATCTTGAAGCCTGGTCCCATACTGAGGAGACCGGTGGAGGGGTTGATATTTATATAAAACCAATTTCCTACATTACACGAGCTGACCACAGACTGAAGTACCACTCAATTATGCAGGATTGAATATAAACAAAGGAAGTGCCTGTGGAACAACAACAACTGAATCTTGTGATAGTTATTCCAGAGCCTCGAAGGTCACACCAAAATTCAAGGAGCGCTGTGTATTATATACTGTACAATCCCATTTTTTGGATTTTTTTAAAAAATGCCTCACAATGAGGGAATGAGTCATGAATCTCTTGAGGTTTTTGCCACTTTAAAAGTTGAATTGAATTGAATTGTTGCGACGTACTGATTCCCACAGGATGATAATGTGGAAATATTCCGAGACAGGTGATCGTCAGAGTTGATGAAGTTCTCTCACACACTTCAAAGTCACTGCTCACGGTCAGAAATTAAACGTGAACCCCGCAGCTTTGCCTCACTTTGTCCTTACTTAAATTTCCAATTTTGTTTCGAAACTGTTGAGCTGACTGCTCGAGCTGGTGGAGGATTACATCATATGCAGCAGAGCTGAATGCTGGGCCAAGCTTTTTCCTCTCTTGACTGGCTTTGTCTCCTTTCTCCTTCTCTTAACTATACATATATCCTGCCATACACAGCTCCATCCTTTGCTGCATTATCTCCGTTTCCGCCACTCATGTCTTACCTTATTTCTTGCAGCATTTGGGTCATTATTTAGGTATTTAGTCCTTCACTTCACCTCATGTTATGTCATTTCTTTAGGATTAAAAGAGGAAAATTCATAGTACAAGAAATACTGAACATATCTCACTATATACCATCTCCCAATGGGTTTGATGTCATACACCTTCTGGCTTGAACTCTGCATGTATAGACACACACACACACACACACACACACACACACACACACACACACACACACACACACACACACACACACACACACACACACACACACACACACACACACACACACACACACACACACACACACAGGCGTAGATGACAGGCTCACATGTCTGCATGCACGCACAGCCTCCCAAACACCGATGAGGGAAGTCTTATTGACAGATGTGAAGGAGCATCCGTGATGTGATTAAATGTCTCTCTCTTCTCTGATCCCCTTTGACAGACACTGACCTGTTTCCTTAGCTCGCCTTTGGTTTCCAGGAAGTCCTCCACTCTTTCCTCTGCATCACACAGTGTTCACCAGCAGCGGCCAAACATCTCCATGTGTCGTGATGATGCAGTGAGCGCTGCCATGATGCCTGCTCTCTCTCTCTCTCTCTCTCTCTCTCTCTCTCTCTCTCTCTCTCTCTCTCTCTCTCTCTCTCTCTAGCAGCCTCAGGCACTATTGTGCAGCAATGAGCCTCTCCTGCCTCTGTCTATCTTATGCATTCTCCCTTTGCACCCTCATCCTCTTGCTCATGCTGTCAGCTCTCTCACTGTCTGCTCATCTCCTGCTCCTCTGCACCCCCCCCCCCTTTCTCTTTCTCTCTCTCTCTCCCTCTCTCTCCTCACAAAGACTTTTTAGCTGGATGCTGCTGCCGGCTGGAGCGCTGGAGCTTGACTGAGGTGAAGCAAACCCTTTGAGATCACAGAGAGAAGAGAGAGAGAGGGAGAGAGGATGGGGTGTACATGAGGGGGGTGGATGTGATGAGGTTTGTGGGGGTTGGTGTAGATTTTCCACAATCTTTAGGAGAATGATTATAATGTTGTTGAAACTTTGTGTTTCCCACCTAATATTATCTTATTCTGCACACTGATATGTAAGAGACAGTGTACCATGGTCCCTTGCTTTTGTGATGCTCCTTTTTTAGTATATATATGTATATATATATATATATATATATATATATACAGGTAATTTGAAATTTAAATTGAGAGCAGAGCAAAAACAGATCACAGGAAAAAGAGTCTGTGCTGGAAATAAATCATTTTCACTTTGCCTTTGCACAGAAATGTATGAGGCAATACTGGCTTGTGAGAGTGATATAAATAAACGAACAGTATTGTGTCATTGTTATCATTTTCCAAAAATAATGAGAGGGCCGGTTAATGTGCCTTCGTCACAGCAGCCATTTTAATATGTTTTAGCAGGAGAGGCACAGGTGTTAGTGATCACATTCATGACGCCGCTGACCAGTTTATGTCAGAACACTGTGACAATGAACCAGCGTGCAGCCTGAAACTGAGCACGCTAAATGGCACACATTTAATTATTTACACCTGAGATTTTCCTACTGAGACCTGTCAAAATGGCTGCAAGATCTCATTTTGTGCTTATTAAAAAGTTGATTATTCAAAGCTAATGTGTTGTGCTGATCATATACTGATGACACTGTGAGGGACACAACCAGGCAGAGGGATATGCAACACGACCAAGAGCACGACGTGTACTGTACACCTTAAGTGAGCCAGCTGTGTTCACCATCTTCACAACTGCCATAATACACAGTTACCTGTGTTACGACAACAGCTGTAATATATGTGTAAACAGGTTTGACTTCTGAAATCTCGTCGTGTCTGTGTGTACTTCAAATTTGATTGTGTGTCGCACAAAAAGCGACTGAGTCATAGTGATGTTCAAAGCAGTGACGTTCATAACTGTTTACACTTGTTCTCTCCAAGGCACGATGTAGAAAATAAATGGACTTTTGTTCGTCATAGCAGTACAGCTCAGCAGACAATCCGTCGGACTGTGCAGCATCACTCCAAAACCTTAAAGGGATAGTTTTTCTTAACAGTGTGGTTGGAAGAGCTAGTGATGTATACTCCAACATACAGCTGATTGGATCCTCTTTTTTTTGCATTTTATCAATTGCATTTCAAATTAGGTAGATTTTCATTTGGGTGTGGTAAGAAAGAAAACACATACATTTTAATTGGTAAATGTGTTTGTGTTGGTTGATTTTTTTTATACAGAAACTCATGCTTTGTGCACAAGTCAATTTGGCAACTTGCCCTTCTCAGCCGGGCTTCTATTTTTTAGTATTTGTGTTCTGTGG
The DNA here is from genome assembly GCF_963457635.1 of Microchirus variegatus. Lineage (NCBI taxonomy): Eukaryota > Metazoa > Chordata > Actinopteri > Pleuronectiformes > Soleidae > Microchirus > Microchirus variegatus. The sequence continues at coordinate 27,732,280 of NC_139802.1, read as the reverse complement.
CTTTTATCACATTTTTCTGCTTTAAAAACAAGTGCGCGTTGTTGTAAAGTGACCACAATTTTTGCCACACATGCAGAGCTACTATAAAAAATGAGGTGAACAGAAACACACACGACCATTTCTCTCTCAAAATATGTGATAAAACCACCAAAACCCTGCCCACAAATGCCTATTAACACGGTTGCTATAGCAATGCTGGACCCTGAATGTTCAGCCTTCCCATTATAGTAGTGCTTGGTTGAAAAGTAACAGAAATAAATGTATGAAGAGCCTTAGCCTTGAGTTGTGTGTGTGCGTATTTGCGCGCGTGTGTGTGTGTGTGTGTGTGTGTGTGAAGATATATTGTATTTTAGTCTTTATTTGTCAGTTTTGTGCAACACAGAGGAACTAGGGAAGAGTGTCAGTAATTATGGAAGTATTTAGGTTGGATTATGCTGTAAATATACATATCTAAGATGAATATATGAACTTATTTGACATGTGGAAGGTGAGCGCAGTGAGATCTGCAGTGGATAAACCCTCTCCCCTTCTGCAGTGAGCAGCAGCCTCAGTGTCAGTTTAGAGGGGAATTAAAAAGTGCTGGAGCTTGTGTTCTGTCAGGGAGCTGTTTGCTGAAATGGAAATATCTTGTGTGTGTGTGTGTGTGTGTGTGTGTGTGTGTGTGTGTGTGTGTGTGTGTGTGTGTGTGTGTGTGTGTGTGTGTGTGTGTGTGTGTGTGTGTGTGTGTGTTGAATGTCCTTGACTGTGACACAAAAAGGGCAAAAAACCCACCGGGACATAAATCACAAGTGGTATGAAAATCTATGTGTTCAGGTGCTGCACCTGAGAACTAAACACTAGTGAAATTAACACAATATGTTTATGTAAGTTCCTATACTGGCTGTTTCAGGGGGACTCATTTTTTTGTAAATTTCAGTTCAGCTGTGCTTCCAAAGGCTTTGTTTTCTCCTGGCAAGGATGGAGTGTGCAATGTGCAGGAGAGATGGAGCGATCCTTCCAATCAGCTTCCATGGCAACAGGCCACAAGAGGAGAGGAGGGGAGGGGAGAGGGAGGTGGGGTGTGGGGTGCTCATTTAGGAAGAGGAAGAAGAGGAGGAGGAGGAGGAGGAGGAGGAGAAGGAGGGGGGAAGCTGGGCTGAGGCAGCTCCTGATGCTAAAGCATGACGGGAGAGGCTGGGAGAGGTCTGCTTTTCCACAATAATGGAAAGAACACTGTGTGTGTCTGTGTGTGTACTTGTGTTTGTGACTTCATTAGAACCTTTATAATTACTGACCTTGTCAGGACCAGTTGTCCTCTCATGGTCCTAATGAGGCAGATCCTCATTTCTGAGGAACTGGTTAAGTTTAAGGCGAAGATTTGAATTGAGATTATAGTTGTGGTCATTAACAGGTTATGGTTAAGGATAGGTATAGAGCTTTAGGCAGTCCAAATACATGGAAATGAATAAGAGGATCCTAAAAAGAATAGCTGTGCAACCCTGTGCACTTGTAAATCATAACAAAAGGTTTGACAATAGACATTCAAATAACAGGACATGCATAATTATGGCTCGAGTCTGTCAGGTTTCTGTTTACTGCAGTATCCATCAAATGTCATCATTATGATGAAGTGAATTACGTGAGGTGTAAATTACACTCTAATGGGGATTGGGTCCTGTGCAGCTCCTCCCTCAGTCTGAGCTGATGTGTCTCATAAGGTCAGGAGAGGACACTGCCACCATCTGTACACACAGTATCCTGATATATAACAGAAAAATGCCTGTTATTTTATATATATATATATATACATATATATATGTACATATATATATGTACATATATATATATATTATTGCTCTTTTAGTGTAGTAGGTAGGTTGGTCAACTCAAAGAAATGAAAAATATATGTTGAGAATCCATCATCATGTTGCAATACAATATATTTAGGATGACATTGCACCCCAAGTGTTTGTTTTGATATATAGTTCACACAAAAAATACATATTTATGATGCAAAATTAATCTATGAATAACAAAAAAAGAAGGAAATAAAATAGTAAATAAGTTTTGATTACTATTTTGTCACCAAGTTTGAGTCCTCTGGGTGTACATGTGTTCAAAAGTAGTCAACAGTATGAAAAAAAAAGCCCACTGCTGGGCCTTGAGGGTATTGCAGATTGTGCTCTAAAAATGATATTCTTCCATTTCCATTTACTACATTCATTAGAACATGCAGTATATTATTTATTTTGGGTAAAACACATCTAAATCTAAAGGCAGAATAAAAAAAATTAAAATAAACATTTTATTTTGGTGATATGTGTCTGCTGTTTTTTTAACTGCTGTTTTTAGGCTCTTACCACAGTGATTTGTTGTTTTTTAATAGTACATTTTATAAACATGTCAGAATGGTGCCCTTTTTTAAATTTTCCACAGACACTGTCATGTTGTATCTCTAAAAATGGGGGGGGGGGGAGGGTTGTGTTCAGTAGATTCTCATAGGACAGTCAGTTTATTGTAATCTGCAGCTTCACCATTAGATGCCACTACAATTCAACATACTGAAACTTTCAAGTAAGGTGGAAAAAAGTAAAAGGCTGAGTTTGTTCTCTGAAGGAGAATGGAAACTCAATGTGCTTTGTTATAAGATAGAACTGTATCCACCAGAAAATGTATACATCTTACACAAAGTATTTTATTAAAAGGCTACATATTGAAATCATTCAGAGAGATGTTACAAATGGACGCTACATGTAAAGAATTGCTGAATGATTTATAGACAGCACAGATGAACTGGACTGAAGACATCATTAGAGTTCGATGAGCGGAGATAAGATCATCCACTGTCTGTACCACGGTGTCAGCTTCCAGCAGAGGGAGGTGTTGTACAGTGACACCATCCTTTCACTGTGTCATTTTTTTACTTCATGCCTGAGTCATGAGCAAATGGGAACCAGTCAAGAGCCCATCGTTAATTCCCAGCCCCAGTCTGGCTCTGCTGCCTGGTCAGGAGTAATTGTTTCCCAAGGGACTCAGACGAATGGCTCAGCTGTCGAGTTGCACTGCAACGCGCAAACCTTTGTGTGTCAGTCTGTCTGTGTGTAGTCTGTGTGTGTGTGTGTGTGTGTGTGTGTGTGTGTGTGTGTGTGTGTGTGTGTGTGTGTGTGTGTGTGTGTGTGTGTGTGTGTGTGTGTGTGTGTGTGTGTGTGTGTGTGTGTGTGTGTGAAGAGGCTGTGAGTTCAAATTTGTGAGGACAATGTGCCTGGTCCTCGCAATTTATATATAAATAAGGGGCTTTTGTGGGTTAAAAGTTGATTTTAGGGTTAGCATTAGAATTGGGTTTGGATTAAGATTAGAGTAAGAGTCACAGGCTAAGCATTTAGTTGTGAGGGTTGAGGTTAGGGAAGGCATTGTATCTTCCCCCAGAATGCTGTACAACAGGGGTGTCAAACGTAATGTAAAATAAATAAACCACTACGTAACATATTGCTAAATAACGTTCTGTATTTATTACTTATTCAATTTCACTCGTCGCATGATGCATATATAATGATACACTGCGATCTAACACAATCGCCATGCATTGTGGGAAATTGAGTTTATGGTCAACGCATGCCTTAAAGCAGCATAGACCTATTTTAACACAGATTTTAAGACCAATTCATCACTCACAGGCCACTTAAAATGACGTGGCGGGCCACATCTGGCCCCCGGGCCTTGAGTTTGGCACATGTGCTGTACAAGAATGTTTTTCTTTGTGTGTGTTCTTGTATTTGTTACCTCTTTAGGACCCTTTATGGCATAAACACTGACCTTGTCAGGACCAGTAGCCCTCATGGAACAAAACCTGGTCCTAATGAGGCAGAAGTCCATTGTTGAGCAACTGGTTATATTTAGGGCTAACATTTGAATTGTGGTTATGTAACCGTGTAGTTTGTTATGTGTTTATTATTTTAAATATTGAATTTATGTTGTCACCATTAATATTATTATTTGTTATTATATTACATGTTATTGTTTTGATATGTGTTTAAGTTGTATTGTTAATTAATTATGTTATTTAGTCTATAATGTTTTATTATCACTTTTAGTGTTTTGTTTTCTTAGTGTAACATAATGTTGGTTCCACGTCCCTTTGTTGTGGTGGGGAACCAGGTAAAGGAACGGACCGGAAAGAGAGAGTCCGGCTCCGAATGAGATGCTTGTTTGGTTGTTCTGATACCTGTGAAAAATAAAGTCTCGCTGTCTTGCAGAAACATTTGACTTGACTTCCTTCGAATTAAATTCCCCTTTGTAACCTGCAAACCCCACGGTCCTGGCGCTACCTGTCAAGATGTCGGGATTACAGTTAGATTAAGGTTAGGGTTGGGCATTAACTGGTTAGGTTAAGGTTAGGGATGATGCTTTGTTTAAGATGTCTAAATGAGTGGAAGTCAATTCAGGGTCCTAAGAATAGGTGAGCCAAAGCAATCGTAGCAACAAGTCGGCCCAGCACAAAGTAAACAAAGAAAATTGATTTTTTTTATTGTGGCTGTTAAGCACAGATCTTTGGCTGTGCTTCTTAACGAAGACAGAAGCTTCTGGTCATGACGATGGCGCCGATCTCACACGCTGCTATGCTAGCGGACTTTATGCTAACGCGTTAGCATCTAAGCTAGCCTTCCTATGGGGGTGAGTTTTCATTAACGTCATTAATGTGTGTTACGTTATTGTTCATTCAAAGTCACATAGGCATTAAACATGTTTTCTGCTATAAATATGAATAACAAACCAACCTGATGTGCTTGAATAATGTGTGAATGACAGATTTGTGTATGAAGCATTGACTGTGATGCTAATGATTTAGCAACTCTCTAAGCACGTCATCATCATTCACCTCATTCAGTAACAGAAACCATCCACTCCATATAAACTAGATAAGACAGAGATATTGCCATTTACAATATGTCTCTCTTATCTAGTTGCTTTTATTTCCATATTGACATAAGTTTGTACACCGAAATGTCATATTTACTGATATGTCACTGAGAGAAATCTAAGTGCTTTTGAAATGACTTAAAATAAATAATTAATATAAATGCTCTAAATATGTCAGTATCATTATATGCATAGTAATATACTACTGGTTTTAGTTTACAGCACCCAATTAAAGCCAAAGTGAATAACGGCTTTAACTGAACCTTCCTTGCTGGATTAAATATCCTAATCCAGCATTTAATTTATCTGCTCTTGATGTTGCAAACACAGATTTCTGCTGCTGCTGCTCAGAAGTGACTTCATAATTCAGAAACTTTTATAAACAAAACAAAAACACATGAAATCTAATACATCAAACTGAACTTGCATACATACAGTATTTATTTACTTGCCTATTTCTTATACACGCACGCACACACATACACACTGTAAAGCTTCTTTTAACACATGCAGAAATGAATGAATGATTATTTTTTCTGAAATTATGACATCATCTTTATTTGAAAAAAAACCCAAAAAAACTATCATGCGTTTGTTGGTATTGAACAGCAGATGGCAGGCTTTGGTAAGAGAAGAGGTGACAGTTATGAGCTGAGGGTTCAGCATCGACACCCTCATATGACATAAATTTAAATATTATTTCAGAGTGACTTCGACTTTAGCAATGATTAATATAACATGGGGCTTATTTACTATTTATATAAAGATAACCATATGTACTTTGAGAGATTGTTGAACTTAACAGGGCTCTACAAAACTGCAGGTAATGAGATTTAATTAAAGGGCATAGACAGGCAGGCAGACAGACAGTGTGTTGGTTATATAGCAATAGTTAAACTTATATATTGCCCATTTAAAGCATGTCAGCGTGCAGCCCTGCAGTCTCTAAGCAGAGGAACCTTTTGCAGTGTGGCTTTTGGCAATTCTTCACTTCAACCATTGATTTTAGTATATCGTTCCTCATAAACCACGGCACAATGCTGCGGCCAGCTGTGACTGGTGTGAAACAGGAGAAGACGGTGAGTGCAGTGTCTTTGGAGGAGATTGCTGTGGCTAAGGAGCAGTCAGGAGAGCAGATGGTCTCGCCGTCTGTCTGGTCTGTTAAAAAGAACACCGCAGGCAAATCCCCAAGTCAAACAATCCAACTACATGGCCCTGGATGATCTCAGAGCTTCCACTCCAGCTTTCCACTCATAAGCCTCCCTTCTCCACAATAAAGAGTTTAATCCACCCAAAAGTGCTAGTCTGTAATTAATAGAGTTGTTAAAGAGATACTTAGAGTCCCACAAAATGGAGCATAATGGTTATTACTCAGTATACAAACATAGCAACGTTAGCCTTTGCTTATATTCAGATAAATACCATAATAAATACCAAATGAAATCAGCTTTTAAATGAAACACTGTACACTCAACTACTACTATGACGGTAACAGAGTCATATTATGGTCAGATTTTGTGTCATTTAATCATCAAGGTTCCATCAACCTTTTTCATCCACATCAGGATGAACTGCCAATGCTGCTGTTCTTCATTGGACAGTTAACTGTAACTTTACTGTACCCATCACAATTCTAAAGTTGCAATAACTTTTTATTGTATTATTTATTTTGGCCATTTTTTTAAAACATAAAATAACACAAAATCTGTTTTGCTGTCCATTGTTTTACCCAACGGGCATGTGAAACTTTTATTTCAGTCCGTTTTATGTGGGAGGCCCTTTTATGTTTTGTGCTGTAGCTTCCTTATTTATGTATTTATGCACTTTCTTCTATGAATTTATTTTGTCCTTTCATTTGTTTGGGGAGCCATGTGTCTAACTGGAAGTTTGGTCTTTGATTTATTCACATTATCAGAAATTGAAAAAAAAAATGGTGTTTCCAAAGTTAGTAAAAAAAAAAATATATATATATATATATATACACATACATACACGTGTTTATATACACACACACACATATATATACATATATTTACATATAGCAGGTATTTCAGTTCCAGCAACTTGTAGCCCAGACACAGAAAACAGAATCCTTCATCCAACACAAAAATAATCTGTCTCCTCCAGGACTGCATCCAGATAAGGTGTTTGAATAACACACAGGAAGTCAATAAGTGTTGAAATACAAGGAGAGTAAAGCTCTGCACACAGGAGATGGACCAGGGACACAATTAATATGTAACAGTGCGACTCAATAATCATCTCAAATCATAATTCAAAAGGATTCCTATCCATATTCAACATCTTCACCTTAAAAGACCCACACTTGTGTGTGTGCCTGCCATGTTCAGTTTTCACTACACTTTGCATCCCTGTCCTCTGACTCCATCTAATGACCTGCATGTGTTATAATGAAGGTGAAGTAAAGCCTCAGTAACTGGAGCAGTAGCTGTAATTTGATCTGGACTGACTGCTGTCTCTGTATGAGTGCCTAGAAAGTGAGCAGGAAGTATCACTCTGTGTGTGCGCGCGCGCGTGTGTGTGTGTGTGTGTGTGTGTGTGTGTGTGTGTGTGTGTGTGTGTGTGGGAAGCACAGTGAGTGGGAAATTCCAGGAACCTGTCTGGAGGTATGTACATAACCACTCCACTACTCTTATTACATGGCAGTAAGTCTTGATTCAGCACTTTCCACTGGTAATGAGGTGCCACATGGATCTATTCTTGTTCCATTTATATTTTCTGGTCATGAATCCACGTCCATTATTTATAGCATGCTGTGTTACATATTATTACTTTGCTCCTACTACACACTTTATCTCTATTATCTGCTGATTTATTTATTTATGTTTCTCTTCTCTTTTTTCTCACTTAATTATATGATCTAATTTATAGGTGTTTTTTTTTTCCAGTAAATTGTCAATAAGGACAACAAATCAGACCAGAAAAATGCACACACTACTCTATAACATTGAAATATAGAGTCTCAAATTAGCCTCAGTCCATTATACATGGCTTTGGAATGTTTTTTTTTCTGTTTTTTTTACCACTGCTGAAAACAATGATAAAATCATAAATTTTCTCTGAATAGCATAACATCATCGACAAACCTAAAACGATGAATTACTGTCTGTGCAGTTAGCTTGGAGAATACAAATACAGACAGATTTTCCAGCACAATATTTTTTTATCTCACACAACCAGAGTGAATATTTTTGTTAAAGTAAAAATAATTAGTGAAATATTTTCATCATTACGTGTAAAATGTGTGTGTGTGTGTGTGTGTTTGTATACTGTATTCAATCTGGCACTATAGACAAAGCAAATTGTTATTCTGATCCTCTTATCTTATCAGAGGGATCATATTTCAGTCTGTCCTCTAAATAAAAGTGATCTGGAGTCCTTGGACAGGAATTTCAACATGGGAGCAAACACAGAGAGTCTGCCACATCTTTTATTCAGTAGAAGCAGGCAGTGTTTTACCCTGGTGGATCCTGAGCAGGAAGTCTCTCTGAAGCCCCACTAGGCCTGAAATATTGTCTTGTTGTATTAAAGGAAAGCAGCGTTGGAGTTTGTGTTTGGGGACGTGATGCTTGCTGTTGCATTGAATTTATAGCCCTACACAAAGGCTGTGTGTGTGTATCTGTTTTTGCTATGCAACACATCAAGATGCACATCATAGAAAATCTGTTCTGCTCCATTACTCTTTGCAGAACATGCTCCTTAGTGGCCTGTATTCTCTCAAAATTGACTTTTCTTCTGCTGAAATGAAGTCCCGCAAATGGGAAGGTGATAGAAATTCAAAATGGCATAATGAGCTAGAAAAACTATTGTATTTTTTTATGAGTAACTGCTGTAAATTGAGTGGCCTTAGAGGACACTGGATCCAGCAGAAAGTGACACAGGGATACCTGTGGCCCTCTCTGAATAATGTATCTGCCACTGGTATAAATGGAGTGATACTGTGTCCTCCAAAGTACTATCAGATGCATATATCATGACTATTCATTCATTAAGATTGGATTATCTGGATTGCCTCTCAATTTCTCTCTCCCACTTCCCTGATGTAGCTATTGTGGATGTGAATGAGTATTTCAGGCTTGTGTCTCCGCTGTCATCGTCTCAACCTGATCCTGTAATTAAGCTGTCATTCTTTTTCAGCTTCCTCTGTCGGCTGTATCTACTCTCTCCTCCATCATTTGACCCCTGCTTGTCTTTCCCAGCTCATGTGAGTTATATTAGGGTGAACTTTGAATTTTGTCCCTAAATAACGAAACTCCAAGACTAAAAATGTAGCACAGTGAAGCAACAATCACATTTTGGCAAAGAGTAGGAGAAGTTAATATTCATTTCCCTTTTCTTGCAGGATGAAGTTCAGGAAAACACTCCCTAGGAAGTGCTGGTGTGGCTGGATATTCGTCATCATGGCTGCATGGCAGGTGAATAGGGTTCATTGTTATGGTTCTTCCTTGATTTGATCAGGAATGAGCTTGTCCAAACAGAACTGGTGTTAAACAGAGGTTGTGAGACAAAAAGCTGTTAATCTGTTTCCTGTAAACCCACAGAGCTTCACTTATGACCAGTTCAAAAGTAAAGATTCATCTTTTTGAGGTTGACTTTATTCTTTCAGTGTTAGGGGTCCCACAATCAGTATGTTACATAAAATACATCTAAAATAAGTGACATTTATTGTAAAGATAATTATGAACATTTACTTTTTGTAAAAACATATAAACAACAGCGTGTATCCAGCTCTTACAACTGATATCTCAATTCTTTGAGCCCATATACAAGTTTACGTAGGCTACTGTGTGTATGAGTAATTACAGGGCAGGGTTAGAGTGGAAAAAAAAAGTTTTCCCTGTTAACTTTTTTCTTTTCTCCTCCTCTTTCCTCCAGCCCATCGTCGTGCCTGCACAGCCCAGAGAGCCTGACAGACAAAGAACTTTCAGCCAGACCTCCACCTCCATTCCTCAGCCTCTCACAACTCCCTCTTCTTCTCCGCCACCTTCTCACCCCTCGAGATTCACGTCTTACAAAAGACTTCCCCTCCAAGCACGGGCCTGAAGGGAAGAAGGGAGGGTGAGATACAGTTTCTGGACAACAATGGAAACTCAATCTGGAAATGGAGAGGAGGTGGCGGGCACAGTGTCGGCGACCTCAGGCTTCGTTTCCTGTCGTCCCTCTGGGCCACAGGTAGAGACATCAGACGATCCAGTGTTAAGAGAGGACCTGCAGGCTGCTAAGAGGATTGAAAGGTTTGACATCCCACTTGATAGTCTGAAGAGGATGTTTGAGAAGCCTGCTGCAGCAGACACTGTGAGTACTGCCACTGTGGCTTTTTACTTTTCTATTTTGATGTCAACTGTACTTTCCTGTCCAGTGACTTTTCACTTTCCTCCAGGTACACAGCTGTACCAGGCTTTGTATTCTGTGTCACATAGGATTGGCTTTTTGCAACTTGTATTTCAAGGAATTTCACCTTTTTTTTTGCCATCCTCTGAGAAAAAGTGTAAAGACATAGTGGTGACATGAGTGTGAATTCATGCCTGCAGTAAAACAGATCAAGTTTCCCAGTAAATTTCCCTGCTCCCTCAATACCTCTTCTGAGGTTCGTCTTACTTGTGTTATTATTATGATTTGTGTTAATAATCATAATAATAATAATACAATTCCTATTCTTATTACAGCATTTATTTAACCAGAAAAACCTCAGGGAGTTTAAAAAAACAAACAAACAAACAAAAAACCACCTTTCCACCACTTTAAGGAGTAATGTACAATACAATACATTTGGTTTGAAGGTACTAAACCTATAGCATTTCCTTTTAGATAAACATATTTTATATTTTTGCATGATGCAAAAGATTGAGGACAAAACAACCTCTCTCTCTCCCTCCCTCTCGCTCTGTTGCTTTGGCATGATTCATTCTTTGAAAATGTGTGGTTTTCCTTGACTCTGGTGAAAAACACAGAAGGAGCCTGGCCTTCTCCCCTGCTGTGTTGCTTTTCCATCCCGCCTGGCTTCTCTGAGAGGAAAAATCTAAGTCCTCTGGAAGTAAAGTGGGTAATTATGAGAAAACCTCCTTCACCAAATCCCTGATGAGTCAACAAGATGACCTACTTTTATTCCCCCATAATATCATATTGATTGCGTCACATCATTCCAAGGACAATGACGTCAATGATGGTGTCTGGAAACAGCTCTCTTTTCGAACCTATAAAAATACAACCCTGCAGAGGTCACACGAGCCAATGCATTATGGGTCATGTAGTTATCAGCTGTTGCAGACACTCACCAGCTGCATGTGTGCAGTGCCACTGGGTTGCTGATATTCGATACCCTGTTATTTAAGGCCTATATTGGGTTTATGGCTGAGCAGGATTATAAAAATAACCCTGTAATTGGTATGTCAGCTGCTGCTGCTGCTGGAAGCAGCACCAAACTTCTCTGTCTGGCCAAAGTAGAGAGTGATGCAGAACAAGTAGAATCAAATCACATCTGGTTCCTGAGATGAAAGCTTTTCACAGATTACTGCACTTAATGAGCCACATCACCAAAGCACGAGATAGCATCTTCTGAGGTTTTCTTGTACTCTCTCTCTAATATTATCCTTATTTTTGTCATCAGACATATTTGGGCTTCTGTGCTATCAGCCACTGCACTCTCTGAAGATAAGAGCCCTGTTTTGGCTTCATTGTGACTCCTTCACTTTCCACAGCGTCTCACTGACCATTAGCTTTCTGCAACTTTTCCATTACCATCATTTTCTCCCACATTTCACAGTCAAGGGTCACTGGGGTGTGTGACTGCATGATACAGACTGTGATAAACACATTAAAGCAGCTATAGCAAATATTGTTATAGTAACAGTGGGTAAAAAGAGTGTGTCATGTGACATACCCATTGAGAGTCATTTCCAGCAGCAATAGGCAGCTGTTTCCTGCCTTTGCCAGCTTTGTGAACAATACATTTTTCACTAACCGTGCAGCTGCAAACAGCACATAGTAATAAAGTTAGCTGGTAAGAGGACTGTAGTGGAACATTTAAGAGCCAAAGAGCCAGATTCTTCTCTCAGGGGTTGGTGAAGTTTGAAACTTTGAATACTAGACTTACAATTTTATAAGGCCAGACACACAAGTCCCAAATTAATGCTAATGTTCTTATTATCTGTTGGATGTAAGCAGCTGTTTGCCAGTCGCTTTCAACTTCCCACACACTGCTGATGATGTTGTGATTAGGAACATGAAATGTATGTAAAAAAGCTGTCAAATCTGATATCTTGGATTTTTTTTTTTTACATAAAAAGCACTCAAACCACACTTGAAAGTTGAAAGAAAAGATCAGTTTTAAGGGACTGAGAGAGATGAACCACCCTATATAGCTTCTTTTTAATTTAGATCTCTTCTTGACGCATGGGCTCCTTATCTGGAAATGATTGGAAAGGGATGATCATAAAGGTTTATACCAGTAAACTCCCCCTATGTACCCATTTATCTATGTTGGTTCAAGCAATGGAATATTATTTTGTGATAAATTTAACTGTCGAGAATGTGCATCTTATTAATTTAAATTTTTGTATGATTTATTTTTATGGTTATGATAATTTTTTCCTTTGCTCGCTACTTTTTTTTTTTTCTATTTGTCTTAAAATGCTGAATGCTTTATTTGCACACTGGTTGTGCATTTGCAATGAAAAGTCAAGCAAAAGGTTAACCAATAGAACAATTATCAGTTTATAAGCAATGAATCTATTAATTATTTCAGTCGTTTGTGAGCAGCATCAAAAACGAAAGGACTAATTTGAACGTGGATGTAGTTTATGGCCAAAGGAAGAACTCATTATTCTCTTGGTGACATGGATCTGAATACAGGATTTATTTTAAAACAATTGTTAACCTTGGACAAGATGGGAAAGTGCATGACACTGATGCAAACTGAGCAGTGGAAGTTGGAACGCTGTGAATATTTTCTTGAGTTACTGTTGTTATTGTTATGCAGGCTTAAGTGTTACATGGAAACCATTGACTATATATACTGTCAAAACATCAGTTTTCTAAGTTGACAATGTTGTTATTGTTAGGGAATGGTGACAATAATGGTTATGATGAAGGACAAGTGTTATAATTACTATAATTGCCACTGAGGGCTTTGAATGTGAACGTAAACATGTGGCAGTACAGGGTGTTTGTTGCTGCCGGTTATCCAGGCAGAACAGTCTTGTTTTTGTTACACTGGTTTAATCCCTCGCGTCTACTCCCGGCATCATCCAGATTTCTGCCTCTTAACTATTGTTCCTTAGTTTCACATTTCACATTTGTTGTCTTATTTTTTAATATACTAAATCCTCAATTTCAGTCCCTTTGGAAGAGAGGCTCATTTATTCATAATCTTTTCTGAATGACAAGCTGGTCAAAAGTGCCTGTTACAAGCTGCCATTGCAACACATGCTCTGTCTTGGAATTGTATCGCGAGTGCTTACAGTCTGTTCTTTTCCTTTCACTGTTGTCGGTGTTAATGGAGCATATGGGCAATGTTCCCAGATTCCCAGAGAGAAAAGAGGACTAAAGCTCTGCAGCCCACTGGTTATAAAATATGACCTTGTCTTCAACTCATCCGTGAGGCTGAGTTTAATATTTGATGATGCACCCTATTTTTCTTTCTTTGCCCCGTTTCATTTATTTAAACGCTGCAATGTCACTGGACGGCCAGTCATAACAATGAGTGATGGATTCCCAACTGATCGCTCAGCTGTGGCCAAAATCCACAGCAGGACAGGACAGTGATGCATGTTCAGCTATAGCACATGTGTAGTGATGCAATGATTTATCCTGAGTGCAAAGAGCATGTTTTTTCCACTTGTGTAGCCGCGGGATTCTCCCGGGACAGCAACTTGTGTTCACAGCATCTGTCTGACCTTCTGGTCAAAAGAATAGACGTGAGATACATTAGGACAACCCTGTTGTCTGCAATGTCACCATATGGGGAATTAAAAAGGGAAAAAAAACATTTCTGGAAGCACACATACAAACACTGATAATTAATTTATGAGAAATATGCAATAAAAAGGCAAGGATTGCACTCTAGAAAGCTTTTCATGATTATGTTTTGGCTCATTCAATTGCCTGTGCATCAGTTAGTGGCGACACAACTTTAATGTTTCTATCACTCCTGCCTGACTTGCCTGTCGCTCCTGTTGCAATGGCTAATGCAGGCCAATAGGTGGCAGTGTAGCATCTGTGGTGTCCACCAAAGTGTATGAGGGGGAGGATAAAAACATGTGCTCTTCCTCAGTTTATCATAGTAGCCTAATGTTAATTGGTGGGTTAGGGTTAGGCTGTCGGATTATCAGGATTTGTGTAGCAGGCAAATTATCTGATTGTGACATGTTTAGTTAAATTAAAGCAGAGAACATCAATATTTTGGACCTGCCTCCTTCACCTGGGTTTTCATTTTCACTCTCAAACTTCACTGGTCTGTTTTATTATAAGCTTGATTTATTTATTATTTTTAATTCATTTGTTGCCTCTCCTTTTATTCCTCCTGATTTCTGTTCTATCACTCGTACTATTAGTCTCCCTCATCTTACTTTCGATGGTGTTCAGTCTTTGTTTGTTTTGTTTTATCTGCCATAAATACAGACTGATTGATTGATAAAGTGATAAAGAATTTAAAAGGATTTCATCATAGGGGATAAAAAAACACAGAGGTTGTAAACAGGACAGTGTTTTTATGTGGTTGGCTCATGTGTTCTCTGGCCTCTGACCAAATGCGGTGCATAAATTCATAAAGTGGCACTATATCTCTGGAATATCCCAGTGCTTTATTTTCATAACCGTCACTGACTCCAAGTCACCCTCATGTTTTTTTAATGTGCGCGGCTGAATGGCCTGAAAATGATCCTCATCACTTTCCTCCTGTGACAATATTTTCTCTATAAAGCTTTCATTATATGATCTCAACAAATGGCCTGTTTTTCAAAAAAGGCGGTATTCATTGAAAAAGACACTAAGTAGAGCAACGCGTACATATTCAATGCCTTCTCATCGTTCAGGCTGTCATTTCACAGTGTGAGTCTTTATCCTGGCAGGCTGACAACATTTACACGCTCAAAGCAAGAGAAAGCTGACTTAAAGGTACAGTATGTAGGATTTAGCATCATCTATTGGGGCATAGGTGGCAATTTCCAGGCACAAAGAAGAACCTAATGTAACCTTCTGTTAGGTGTTTAGTTTGTCCATTAAAAACATGGTCCAAAATAGTGGCCTCTGCCTCCTGATTACACTATACAAGGCTCATTCTGTCGTAATGAAAACACCAGTGTACTATTTTATATTCCATCACTTCCAAATGCTAATTTCACCAAGTCTTACTCACTTGTCCTTTTTTAAATAAAAACAAAAAAAAAACATATTTTATAGCTTTTTGGCTCATTTTGCAATCAATATTCTACAGTGTTCCCAAAAGCACTAAACTGAATGTTAAATAAACTAAAAGCCACAGCGTGCGGTGTGAGAAAATGATCCAGACTTGATGAAGACAGCGAGGTCCTCATCAAGTCCACTGAGCTTGTAAAAATTCCATTAACTTCCACTCGGCATCTCTTTTTCATCTCACTTCTACAGATTCAAATCTTTTAATGGAGCTGGCAGCAGAGCCGTGAGTGACGCATTGCTCCTCTGCTGCGTGATGATGACTTGTTGCTGCCTTGGCTCTGAGAATAGTTGCACTATTATGTGGTTTGTCAAACGGCAGCTTGGAAATCCCCTGCTTCACTTGACTCATTCAGACAAGTCATTTGTCCACCATTTGTTTGTTTTGTTTAAGGATTCTGCAAATTGGAACATATATTAAAGTGTGCGCTGCAGTGCTGGCAGGGCTTTTTGGTAGCCTGTGCATATTTACTGTAATGTATGATAATCATTTATTTTCTGAGCTGGATAATGGATATCTCATATCTCCCGGCTTTGCTTTCCCCATTCAGATTGTAGTGGGACTCTTTTCTCTAACACAGCTTGACACCCACAGCCCTACAACAGCATATGTGTTCAACAATTAACCAAAGACCTTGAAGGCTCACTGTTTTAATAATTTACTGTATTTACAGCACTGTAGTATAAACGTTGGCACACAAAACAACACTGAAATGACACTGAAATAAAATCTAATACTTAAAGGGTTAACAAAATATTAACAAAAATGGCCTATTTTGCCAAGTTAAACTAGTTCCATGGTGTTCTAATGAACATATCTGTTACATGCTTTGGTCAAAATATGAAGCACCACAGCAGTTCAATCACCCTGCCAAAACAGCGCTTCTCAGAATGCTCGGTTTAGTAGTATCTCTTTAGGTCCACCTTAAAAAAAAACTTAAAACGAAACTTAATTGACAGTAAATGACATCAGCCACAGAGTCTACAGGGAGCTAACAGCAGTTAGCATTTGGAAAAGTGATAATTTTCAGGCTCTAGCAGGCACATTGCTGTCATATATAACGTTTATCCACTCGACAGATAAATCCTCTGAGGCTGGAAGTTTGTGTAGAACTCTGTGCTGCACTGTGGAGCCAAGAATAGAACTTTTGGTGGACTTCCAGTTTTCGGATACCGTTGCCCTCGCCAGCACTCTCAGGTGTTTTACAGACAAAGCTTAGGTCCACGGGACAACAGTTTCAGGAATTTAGCGCATTGTAACATCCCAATGAGTTCGGAAGTCAACATTGTGTGTTTTGTCTCCTGTACTTAGACTGAGGAGGACCACAAAAACATGAATGAGTCATCTTTTTTCACTTTGCCGACAGATAGGACCACCAGAGTCCCAAATAAAAGGATTTAAATGATTAAAAAGTTGATTTTGAATAATATGGCCCCTTTAATATTTTACTTAAATTACTAAAATGCATAATCTCAGAAATAATCTCAGAAAGGATATGATAAAAATGTGATACAATCTTATACAACTTTGATCCAAAACAGGTTTCCAATGCTAAACTTAATTAATTAAAATGTATCAAGATGCACAAATCACAATTCTACGAGAACATGCTTTACATGCTGTGTAGGTATAACTGTATGTTTAGCACATACATTCAAACTTTTTTTTTACTAAACATGAGACCATATTCTAATACATACATTTTATTGATACACTTTGCGTATAAATAATCTGATTAACAGAGAAACTAGGTAGGCAATCTTTGACCTACAAAACATAATGACATAGTGACATTTTCAGTAGTCATTCTCATTTGTTCTGCTACATGTTCTGGGAATATGAAAACAAAAAAAATCTATATATACTGAGGCTATAATGTCCCATTACCCATAATAGTAACATCCTGATGCAATTACTTTTTTTCACCATGTACGTTTATTGTGTTATCAAATTAGCTACAGACGAGATAATTTGGCATTTGTTTTGCAGGTTTTTTTGTATTGTATTGCTTTAATTAAAAGCTAAATAACAAAATAGGATGTGTCTCATGACAACTCATGACACAGTATTTTGTACTATAGGAAAATATCAGTTTAAATACAATACATTTTGGGACCGTGGCTGTTTTAGATATCTTTGGAATATATCTCTCATACTCATGCATGTCTTTAATTGCATGTGCAACTTTTCACAGTTCTCCCACCCAAACCTTGAATCAAAACAAAGAATATGATCGGATATTTTCATATATTATTGATTTTATAAACATATCTTTTGAATCAGGCCCCTGTAAGTCTACCGTACAAATAAATGATATTGCAATCTTACAATTTCCAACGCAACATTTTAAAATGAATCATTTATGTAACAGTTATTTAAGGCTTCATTACAAACTCCAAACTCTCTTTTTTATTTTATCTGTTGTTATGACCTCTCACCCACACTTTGGGAATCACCGCTCTAAAGGGTATTGAATTAATTCAGTGTGATGATTGTGCATCATAAGCCAATTCTTTTCAGGAAACACCTTGGGGAAATATTAGGAAGTAATGGAGCTGTAAAATGTAACATTGCCCCCAGCTTTCACAACAATCCATCATGCAGTTGCTTGGATATTTTATTTAAAACCTCATGGAGATGCTGAAGTGAAAAGTAGGCGCTCATTAACGTCATACTGAATAATCCCACGGGAAACATAAATGTTTTAAGCCAAAAGTCATTGAGCTATTTTGGTGTTGTTGACCAACAGGATGAACAGCAAACCAAAGCCCTGGTCACATTTGGTTGAATATAAACTCAAGTATTCTAAGTGACATGAAGTTTATGTACCTGCATGAGCTTGTATTACACACTGATATAATTATAGACTTAAATCCCCCAGAATATCTACGAGGCATGCAGCATGTCAGCCGATGTCAGAGCCATGATTCAGTGTATATTTGGAGAGGCTGAAAACAGAGTCGGGGCACAAGCCGGGTTGGAGTCGTCATGTATAAATAGTGGTGGCGGATGATGTTGGCATTGCTTACTGAACATTATAGCATGCAGCCTGATGAAAGAGAATGAAATATGATTGACATTCATTGAGCGCAAGACCATAGGGTGAAAGAAAGGAATGGGAGTGAATAGGAGCAGTGACAGGAAGCCAAGGAAGGTGATAGAGCTTCAGAGTGAATCCGCAGGGTGGAGGGTGGGGATAAAGAATCAAAATGAAGAACGGGTTCATATTCATGCAGGTGAAGCGGGTCAGAGTCTGATTAACAAGTTATATTAATGTTTCAGTTATGATAAGTGTCTTCAGGCTCTTGCACCATCACTCGCACTGACAGTTTTCTACAACGTTCTCTCACTGCCTGTGATTCTCAGCCCTCAGTTAAGATTTAATAATCAGGAGAATAATGACCACAATACAGAATGAACAGCTCGACTCTGAATATACACTGTACAGCAGTCATTTCCAAAGACTGGGTTGGGATCCACACATAGGTAGCAGGAGATTCCCAACCATTTGTGTTAAGTTTATGCTCATGTTTTCAATAACATGCATAAAATCAAATCAAATATGTATGTCACAGGAATGTCTGGTTCACACTTTATAGAAATGTCCGTAGAAAAGAGTCGGAAACATTATATTAGGCGTAAAGTAAAGGATATACACGTACGTATATTGTGAATTGAGAGTTATACACTCTTAGAAATAAGGGTTCCAAAAGTGTTCTTCTACTAGGGCTGAGGTTCTACCTGGAACCATTTGTTTTTCAGGGGTTCTTGGTAACACAAAGTGTTCCAGTAAGAACCATTTTGATCCAGAGAACCCTTTAAAACCCCTTTCTTGAATAAAGGGTTTTGAAAGGGTTCTTGGTAACACTAAGGGTTCCAGGTGGAATCTTTATAAAAGGTTCTACCTGGAAGCTAAAAGGGTTCTCCTATGAGGACAAGCCGAAGAACCTTATATGGTTCTACTTAGCATTTTCATTTCCAAGAGTGTATCATGCGTTAATTCGAAAAAATACAGTATACTCAGACAAAATACACAACAATGAATATTTAAATATTCAAGTTGTGTTATGTTATGTTCTGCTGGTAAAAAGAAGTGACATTGAATGGTAAGACAGATTGTAGGCTGTGAGCCTCCTTTTATCTGAACACGTCAGGGAACTACGGTGGCCTTTGCATACTCTGACAGGGCTGTCCATTCTGGCTGAAACATGAGGGCAGCCTCTGCAAAGCGAGGCCTTTGCCTAAAGTGCACATCCAATGCTTACCCTAAACATAAAAACTATACTTTTTATTTTAAAGCGATTACTTGTGGAAAGTGTGTTACATTTCGTGCCAATAAACCCTCCTAAATGTTGCAGACTGGACCTTTACAATGTGCTTCATATACAACCCACTAGCCTACATTAATCATCTGCTAATGTCCCTGTTAGTTTTCATCAGTGCATACACACAGGGACTTTCTGCAGCCAAGCTTTGAGACTCAATCACTGGATGTCTGTCAAAGTTTAATTTTCCTGCTGCTCACTAGATTTAGGTCAGATTTGACATTTGCAAATTGACACAAATGGCCAGACTGTCACTCTCCTCTGCTTCAGCAGCATACAGTTGAGAGTGATTTTTGAAAAGGCACTTAACCCTTGAAATGGTGCAGGATTTATACAGACATTGAATCACAAATGCAGTATTTTATTTTTAGGCAAACCAGAGTGAATCTCTACAATAATATTTGCCTTTAGAGAATCAGTGACTTTGAGGACAAGTTGGTGGCTAATAAGCTTAAAGTGCTCCTTTTACTTTGAACTGTCCAACTTTATGTTATCTTTGTTTTCCCAGCAGTAGTCTCTTTGCTGCACTGATTCTATTAGGGCTCCATCCTTTCTGCCAAAGATTATGCTCAGCTCCATCACTCACATTTATACACTCATTGTGTTTGATTTAAACTGTCTATTTAATTAAAAATAGAAAATAATACCTATCTGTCCCTCCTGCAGCAAAGCTGCCCCATGAGAAGTGTTCGTTAGTCTAAAAATAGCAGCAGGGTCAGTAATAACCTCCAACCACTGCGGCGGGGAAGCTGCTCAGTGGTCAGCAACAGACAGCTACGCTTGCACCGAGCAGATCCCTCGTGTAATGTGTGAGGATCAAAGTCGTGGAATATGTGAAGGTGAACTGTCAAGAACAGTCGGTCAGTTTGAGTCCGTCAGATTTGGCTTTCAGTTGCCAGTTTTTGGGAACATGGAGCCAAGGAAAAAAAAGTATTCGGATGTCAAATGTATGTGAGTGAAGGCCTGGAAAATCTATTTTTTGCAGAAACGCTGACATCTTGACAGAATTGACCTTTAAGAGGACGGAGGATAGATAGACCATAATGGAGGAAGTTGTTATGACTTACTAGAGATGGAATTTAATGTTAACTGCTACAATAACAATTTAAGGTATAGGATCAATATGGAGTCTGACTTTACTTTCTTCCTTAAGCATTTTTATCATATACAGTACATACCACACAGTCTGTTTTTTTTTTATCATATAAGTTAACACTGTAAGTGAGATAAAATGAAGCAGAAACCACAGCAGTGTTCATTAGTCAGAAATGGAACGGTACATTTTGACAGGACAGCACCACAAATGCCACTGAGGGAAAACTCTGACTAAATATTGCATCATTATATCCAAAAAGGAGAGACGGTAAAAAAAAAGACAGATCCACACATGCTTCTCTCGCTTGCTCAAGATAAAAACACAACATTTTATGTGTCCAAAAATCGCCAGGGAGCTAAATGAAGTGCAAGCCATAAGCGTGTTTTTCGTGACAGGCTTGTGTAACGAAGAGCTGCAGTAGTTCCAAGTTCTTTGTTTCCTTATTTGTTTGTCCACTTTTTCTGGCCATCTTATTATTTTGCAGTTGACAAACTGTAGCGTGACTCTGTCTGGGTGTTTGTAACCGTCCCTCCTCGGCCTGATCATTCTTATCACCTCCTTGCAGTTGTCTTCTGAATATCTCTGCCGTCACTTTCTGTGGTTCATCAGGTTTCTTTTCTTATTTAGACGACACCATTCTACACCCTGTGTCCTTGCTCTTTCAGGCCCACACGTCTTGTGCTCATGTTCGCACATGATCGCTTGAAATATCAATGTGGGCTGCCCTTGACATGTTTTTCTTTAGTCATATTAAAGACAGCCAATGTAGAATGAAATACAAGGGACAAACGTACTGGATTGCAGAGGCAAACAATCATGGTGCCATGCAAAGAGAGAGAGAGAGAGAGAGAGAGAGAGAGAGAGAGAGACGGAGGCTGATGAAGTGAATGACCTTCAAAAGAACAGTGCTCGTGGTTGCGTAGTACAGGCGACAAGAGGGTGAAATAAGACAAACATATAGCAGCTCTGGTGTTTTTTGACTGTTTTGTCTGTGCTGCTTTTTGTCAATGTTCTAACCTCAAACAGCACAGGTCAGCAAAGCTTTTCTAGTGTCATGTGACTGGCAAATAAATGAAAATGTGACTTCTTTTCTTTTGTCTGGTGTTTGTCTCTGCAAACCATCCCTGCGATCTGGACACTGCTGGACGCTGATTTGCATCCTTTATTAGTGGGAATAGTGTCTATTCACTGTAGTGTACGGGGAACCTTGGCAGTTCTTATCACTTGGTTAATGGACCAAAGAGCAGGACTTACCGAATCCAATTAACCTTCACTCTCTGTAAATGGCTGGAAGTAAAAATATGCATTCAGTAAAGTCAAGTTTTTAAATGACTCACCAGAAAAGTCATCATCTGAAGTCTGAAGTTTGAGAGTTTAGTGACACTAGTGCTTTAATAATGTCTCTTAAAGGTGAAGTAAGTAGTTTATAGTGACATCTAGAGGAGAGGCTGAAACTTACAACAAATAACTGCTCTTCTGCTCACCCCCTCCCTTCCCTGAGCGCTATGGTATCCTCAGCGGGTCAAATGTCGTCCGTTGTCTTTCTCCGTGTCAGCAGATGAGGTGAGGGAGAGGGTGAGCTACTGTGGCCGTAGCAGACGAAGCGGAGAGAGTGGAGGCGGGACTTCCGCTACAATTAAAGCGACACTTGATTTGTTCTCTCGCGTTTGTCTATACAGGCTCTGGTAGAAACACGGCGTCTCGCTGCTAACAGTGGCTATGCAACCGCGGCCCGCGACCATGTTATTTTACATGACTTTTTGAAACACTACAAAAATGAAACAAAAACTATTGTACAGCGACTAGACAATGCAGGAGCACATAATATGTATAAAAAGGTGGATTTTGGGTCATATAAACCCATAAATACTACACAGTGTCCCTTTAAATTGACAAGGTGAGCCATTTATAGACAAAACTGAGCACTTTTGGTGGATATAACACAGAATGTTGAATGTTGTAGGATTACTATGGAGCCATTGCTGCTATGGCGTGGCTCACTGAACCAATCTACTGGACTTAATATAAAAGTTTATTGTGAGTACAATTTACTTACACACACACATTTATGATCATGGACCTCAGGCTGAAAAATCCCATAAGAAAGCTTGTATTATAGGGCTGAACAATTATTTGTTTTCAATGTGCAAAGGCTGTAAGTTAGCATATGCAGCAAGATATGTTGGCTGTGATATTTTTCCACAATGCAATACACAGCATTATCTTCATTTAGCATATAAACAAGTAACTATAAATAGAGCTATTGTATATCAGTCCATTAAGGTAACCAATGGAAATGATGCCAAGCTTTGATGTGTGATATTATTTTGACATTCATACATTTAACACACAGCACAGTTAATAAGTTTTGTTTCATATCCAATTAATTCAAAGTATAAATGTTGCTGTGGATAAAACAACCATGATTACATGATTGGAGTGATTTTCTCTGGCTTGCCAAAGCTTCTGCAGAGCCACAGAGGACATTTAGTTCTGGTTTTTCAGCCCATGACCAGGAGCTGCAATGTGTGAAATCAGTGAAGTGCCTCTTGAATGCCAGAGTCTTTAATTACCAACAGGATACCACAATTACACAGAATAATGGGGTTTTATTACGGTGGGTCACAATTACAGGGGGTGACGTTGTGATTACTTAAGCTTTTCAGCCTCAGTGAGATGAAGATTGCAAGTCTTAGATTAGTAAATGGTGGAAGTCGCTTAAAATTGTTTGGTCAGACACATTTCTGAATCTGGTTTCCTCATGTTTAGGCTGTCGTATAAACCTTGTCCACTTCAGGAACGTAACAACTAAAAACCCTGATTCTACATTCCGTGGATTAAGACTCATAATTAGTGATAAGTAGAAGAGTAGAAGAGTAGAAGAGCAAGCAGAGGACAACAAATACCCAAATATGATTTCTGTGTCTGTTGGTCCATTCAGTTTATTTCCAATCAATCAATGTTTTTATTTTCTTTGAATGACCAGTTTTGCCACAAAACCAAAATGTTATATTTAAACCTCATGACTCCATGAAGTGCCCATGAAGTAGAAAAGAGTGAGACTGTAAGTGTATTTATAGGTATGAACATGTTTGTCGCTATGGTCAAATATGGTATCTTAATTAAAATTAACTCACTGTAAAGTTTCTACTGCATAGTAGTTTGAAATCACTGCTAAGTCCCAATAATTTTTATTGTTGATGAACCGCATGGGAAACGTTTGAGAGCAGCCTCTTGTATGTTAATGCCAGCCAACACCTACACTGTAAAAAGAAAACAGTTGAGAAAACTCAAAATTTCAAGGCAACTTACTGCAATCAATTTTTTGAGTTTACCGCCCCAACAGAAGATCTCGAGTTTTTAAAAAGTTCCATCTACTAATATTATTTTGTTGACAAACTTGTAAGTTAGAGTTGTGCCAACTCAAAATTCTGCTTTCAAACAGTTTGGCTAACTAATCTTGTTCAGATAATTTAAAGATTGCCACAACTCTAACTTACAAGTTTGTCCAACAGAATAATATTAGTTGATGGCACTTTTTAAAAACTCAAGATCTTTTGTTGGGCTGTAAACACAAACATTGATTGCAAATTAAAATGATTGGTAATAATAAGAAGAATAAGAATAAGACATGTACATTGATCCCCTTGAATACTTTTTTACAGTGTATACGGCGTCATTCACGGTCAGATTCACTTGTTCCAAGAGCAATTAGAGGGTGCATGTGTGTGGCTCTACTAACTGCATGTGTGAATACACTCAATCTGTGTCCACATGATTCACTTATGTGTCAAAAGATGGACATTTTCCATAGTATCAACATTGAATTCAGTGAGGGCTCTCACTGATATCATGGCTGTGGTCAGGGACAAAGGGAAAATGGATATAAGCCACTGAACAAAAAGCTCACTTAATAAAAGTCTTTTCTGGCTTGAAAGTTGAGTTTGTAAAGCAAAATCAGTGATTTTATGTCATGGCACAGACACAGCACACTCTCCGAGTAACAGAGGAAAGTAAGATATAGGCAATGTAAAGCAAGGATAAAAAAAAAAAAAAAAGTAAGTAAAAGTGGTCAGAGAGCAGTCCCAATAAGGTTGCAAATGTATTTAAGAAGTACATTTCGCTGAGGCAGACAGCCTTTCTCCTCCAAAATGTCACATCCAGTATTGAATCCATGGACCTTATTGATTTCGACTGCTCCTGTAGCTCCACAAACTCCTGCAAAAGCAGCGTGGGCAATTTCCGACTTATTAGAGACCAAAGTAGTTGGATAGAAGCTCAATGCTATATTGTATTCAGACTCACTTTTAGTCATTTTGCTGACAACAGTGATCACCACTGTAGCCTCAGGACCCCAGGTGGGTTGTGAAGCTACTGTGGATGGGCCAGAGGAGAACACACAAAAAGAAAGGTTTTTAAATTTGACTTTTGTCATTAAGCTTCAGATATTTGTTTTTGTGAATTGTTCCATTATGGATTTAGACATTTTATAGAGACAAAAATTAAAGGGGTCATATTATACCCTATTTCTCCAAGTTAACCTAGTACCCTGGTGCTCTAATGAACATGTCTGTGACATGCTTCGGTCAAAATACCATAAGGATGAAGCACCACAGCAGTTCAATCACCCTGCCAAAACAGTCCCCTTTAAAGGTGAAGTAAGTAGTTTATAGTGACATCTAGAGGAGAGGCTGAAATATACAACAACGAACTGCTCCTCTGCTCACCCCCTCCCTTCCCTGAGCACTACGGTATCCTCAGCTGGTCAAATGTCGTCCTCGTCGTCTTTCTCCGTGTCAGCAGATGAGGTTCGTGAGGTGAGGGAGAGGGCGAGCTACCGCGGCCGTAGCAGACGAAGCGGAGAGAGTGGAGGCGGGACTTCCGCTACAAGTAAAGCGACGATTGATTTGTTCTCTCGCGTTTGTCTATACAGGCTCCAGTAGAAACATGGCGTCTCGCTGCTAACAGTGGCAATGCAACCGCGGCCCACGACCATGTTATTTTACATGACTTTTTGAAACGCTACGAAAATGAAACAAGAACTATTATACAGCGACTAGACAATGCAGGAGCACATAATATGTATAAAAAAGTGGATTATGGGTCATATAAACCCATAAATACTACACAGTGTCCCTTTAAGTAAATTAAACAGAATCCTGGCTGAAGCCGAAAGAAGATTACGAGTAGTAACATTTCCTTTTTTATCATGGCACATTTCTAGATTTATTGACCACATTTTACAATGATATTCAGAGGCCTGATTCAAGGTTCAGATACTATTTTATGACTGTTAATGAAATGTAAATGTTCGTTGGTTGAGGATGATGATGATGATGATACATTTTCAGACTGTGTCAGGAGATAACAAAACTCATCAGACACCATCCGAGTTATGTCTTTACACCTGACATTCTCTCACCCAAATGACACATTTCCATCCGTGGGTTGAGAAAAAAATAAAACCTCTACGAATCAATTCTTGACTAACTGACTTCTGAGACTGACATTTTGGAAACGGAGGGTGACACAGGAGGGGAGAGAGGGAGGACAGATAGAGAACATTTGAGGAGAGAGAGGCGAACTGATCTGGAGACCTGCCATGCACCACAGCATGTCATTAAAGTCCTACTTGGAGATGCCGCTTGTCAGAGGATGAAAATGTCAATAGCTGATACGAGACAATCAGTGTAAATTGAAAAAGTCCTGGATCGCTCTATATGCCCTGGTGATGTCACCATCTAACAGGCACCAATGTGAAGGTGGGGGATGTCACTGCTTTCAGTTGCCATGGTTTCACCATCATCGTGGGTCCGACTGGCCTCTTTGTGGGCGTCTGTCACACGTGAAGTGGTCCCAGATGGCCTGCACTGATTTCATTAGCTGAGCTACTTTTAAGAGGTGATTTTTTTTGTTCTCTCTCTATGGGATTATCTCTCATGACAAGCCAATGCATTGAGACAGATTTCAGCTACCACTGTCCCTTATTAACTCTGTCAGTCTGTCAGTCTGTAGCTTACACACGCACTCTCACACACCACCCCCACCCCCACCCTTCTTCCTCTGTGGCAGCCTGCGCCAAAGACAACATATGGCAGGGACTCAAAGTGAGATCGCACTTGGTTTGCATGACACGTTGCGCTGAACCACTGCTGCTGTTCATCTGCTTATTGTATCTCATAAAAAGTATTATACCGTCATACTCACTTTTAATCGGTGGAAATGTGTGGTAAAATAAAACTGTGGTCGTTTAAAGGGCAGCGCCACTTAAATGCACTAAACTCACACACCAGTGATGGAATATCGTCATACTTTAAAAAAATACATCAACACAAATGTTCCAAATTAATGATCAGTCTCGAGCTGATACAGAGTGTCTCATGTCATACCTCTGGTGTTTTTTTTTAATAATCTTTAAAAGAAAACCGTATCCTGCTTGTGCCACTGCTGATGCTATTCTCCTCTCCTCTGAAGCTCTTGTCCTTGACCATCTTTCTAAAGAGATAAATCGAGTTCTGTCTGCAGAATTACTTCGCATTGTCGGTTTTTCTTTGCATAATGATTGCTTTGTGGCTGTCTTTGTGTGGCATCTTCTACCAAAAACCTGTTTTTTTTTCGCAGGAACATGATTCATTTTGTATTTTCAAAGTTTACTGGTGTCATTATCAAGTTCTGTTGTTTCCCTGCTACATCCTTTTGTGTTGGCTTCGTTCAAAAAAATAAAATATGTTGTAAAATCTTTTTTTTATTGTGCTGTTTCACAGCAAGAATATTACAAATTTGATGTGCATGGGTTTTCTCCAGATACTCCAGCTTTGTCCAACAGCCTGAATACACACAAAATGGGGATGGGATTAAATGATAAATAATAGTAGTAATTATAATAAGGTATAACAAGGTTATATGCTTTATATGGATTAAAAAAAAAAAAGAATAATATGCAATTCAAATACAATGTGTTAATAATGTGTGCACATTCTCTGTTAACATTCTGTTTAATATCTCAAATGTGAGCAAAAAATAATTTGAGCAAATCGATTTATTTAACACGAAGACAAACAATTTGTCCAATTGTTTAAATAATTACCATCAGTTTGATTACAATGGAACTAGAGTGCAGCCCTAGTGCAGTCCAAATTGACTTGAACTAATGTAGCGATGACTCTCCAATTGAAGACACTGCTACTCCCTGGTCATTTAATAACCTCCAGAACACATTAAACCTTAATGACTTTGTGTCTCTGAGTGAGTTCAGACATGATCTCAACTACTGTATCTCCTTTTTTTTTTTTTTTTTTTTTTTTTTTTAAAGTCCTGGGGTAATTTTGTGTTTTATAGCTGCTGTGATGCAACTGTATAATAGAAAGTGATAAACAGAAAATGTCCTTCAAAATAGGTCAGAGCACACACACACGCACGCACGCACACACACCATATTATATTTATAATTCAGCAATGTTAAGTGGAAACAAGCCCACCAGAAATCCAAAGGGAGTTTAATGTCTCAATCCCCTATAATGACTTTCAGAGACATTCACTCCCGTAGCTTCAGTGATGTTCAACCACCACAATCTCACACACATGCACACATTGTTCACACACTGGCCTGTGGAACATCCTCACAGTTCGCGCCCTTAATCATTCCCCAAGCAAAGTAACGCCCTGATGAAGACAAAATGACGTGTTTAACGTCAGAAGTCAAACACGGAGCACTGGGGAGCTGTGGTTAGCGGCCAGTGAGGACTGTGTGTTTCTGCTCCTCCCAATTTACTGAGTTTCATTTGGTGTGAGTGGTGCTTCAGCAAGAGT
The DNA here is from genome assembly GCF_963457635.1 of Microchirus variegatus. NCBI lineage: Eukaryota > Metazoa > Chordata > Actinopteri > Pleuronectiformes > Soleidae > Microchirus > Microchirus variegatus. The sequence continues at coordinate 27,703,722 of NC_139802.1, read as the reverse complement.
GTGAGGATAACTGTGGTAGAAAGGGAGAGGTTATGTTTACATCCCCATTTTATCTGTGTGTGTGTGTGTGTGTGTGTGTGTGTGTGTGTGTGTGTGTGTGTGTGTGTGTGTGTGTGTGTGTGTGTGTGTGTGTGTGTGTGTGTGTGTGTGTGTGTGTGTGTGTGTGTGTGTGTGTGGGGGTGTGTGTGTCTGCGTGTGTGCGTGCGTGCGTAATACTGTGTAGGAGGGTATGGGGATTTGCTAAATTGGATTTCTGAGTCCAATGTTTTGTCCTTTGTTGCTTTTCTGAAATTATGTTTGACGCCTTCAGCAGAGAGAGGAGGGGATAGAGCCTGACAGACACAGGTTTAGGCTGTGTGCTTGGAGTTGTTGCATGTTTGTTGTCACGTTGTGCCGATGCCCAAACCAGAAGTTGTCGGAAAAAGGGATGAAAAACAAAAAAAAACACCATGGGGAATAAATTTGATTTGCAAATGATGAGGAACACACCTGCACATTTGCAACTACACACACACACCTCCACATGAACACACACACAGGTGTGTTTGTTCCCCCACAGCGATGATTTGCAACTGAACAGCCGACTTCTAAGCTAGTAATCAACCTGTGATGGGGTTTAAACCCAGAAACAACACCTATCAACGCATGTTAAAGTTCTGACCATAAACTGTACTTACAAAGTGGGCGTTGTCTTCTGGTTGCAAAATTAATGCTGGTTGTGAAGCCTCAAGATTTGCATGTCAGTTTGAAAACCTGAAATTCGCAGCAACCAGGCTCCTATACAGCTGTCAATCACACAGGTGTCCGCTCATATGTGCTGTGCTTTATTGTCTATTTTCCTCTAAATGGGAGCAAAATGTATGTCATGCTCAATTTAATGAGACTCAAACCTAAAGTTATCAACAGATAAAAATAAAGATAATTTTCTGACTGATAAAAGCCTGAATTCACCAAAGCCATGCCGTTCACCTGAGTTCTCCTTTCTTATCACCTCTCAGAAACACAAACTCTATTAAAATTCAACCACATGCTGTTTGCACTAACTTTCCAGTCGATGTCTACTGTTCACGTTGTGTTCAAGGCCATTGCTCTTTACACTCAACCATGTGACTTAGCGATTGTGTTAATCTGTGCGTGTGTGTTTAAGTGATTTGGGCTAGTTCTTCTGTTTCGCCTCTCCATTTTCCTGTTAAGAAACACAGGTGTTTCCTCTGATAACTCTCCCTCCCCCTCTCTCTCTCTCTCTTACCAGAATGTAGCAGCTATTGACACCTCCCCATCCAAAAGAGTGATGTCCAGTAGTCAAATAGAGGCCGACCTGTCCACAGATCAGACCATGAGCTCACCTCAGGACCTCAGTCTGTGTGAGTACCTTCTTGTTCTGGGAATTATTCCGTGAAAGGGGACTTTTGGATGCAACATCGGATGTGTTTCAACATTGCTGCTGGCTCGCCTGTGATTGTATCATGCTTACAGCACACTGTCAAGCTGATGACCACAGCTGCAGAATGGTTACAGCAATTTTTGTTGGTTCCATTTGTTTTATGAGATAACCATTTGGCAGAAAACAGCTTTTAAAAACTAGATTGTACTTTGCTAGATAAGGTTGCCTCCCTGGCAGAAAGCTAGAAATGCTAGACGTTTGCTAGATACTGTGCTTCCATTAATGTGATAGCAACTCTGTGGTGGCTATTCAGTTTATTTCCACTGACGCTGATAGCAATGTACAAACAAGATGGAGCTTGTGCAGTGCAAGGTGCAGTAAAATGGGTCCGTCTCTCAGGAATCTCAGTGTGTTGCTCATGGAGTCAGAAAGACCTTGCTGAAAGTGAATTGAGATAAAAAAGAAAAAAAAAAGAAAGAAAGGATGAAACATTAAAAAGAAATAAGATGGTTTGGTAAAAAATAATATAGAACTACATATGTAATTAACATTAGAATATAGTGCATGGGTTGCAAAAAGACTGACATGTCTGACACGGCTACTAACATTTGTAAGCAGCATGTTAAAGTGATTGCTGAGGCTTTTGAAGTGTGGTTATATGAGATACTGTTACAAAGAGCTGTGCTTAAGCCTTGCACTGAGCACCATGTGTGTATGTGTGTACTAAAACATTAACGCACATTAAAATGGCTGTTTAGGATAAGGGGCTAGGGGATGCATCATGACTACGAATGTCCTCATTGTTGCACAAACGTGTGTGTGGCCACCCAATCCTGGGTTTCCACCGGGCGCGTTACAGCAGCGGAACGTCAGCGGCGCGGTCGCCGTTGCTGATCGCTTCCATTCTAATCAATGTGAGCATTTCCACCGGGCGCTATAGATAGATAGCAGTTCTATTTTTGCCGTTGCTGAGTTGCACCAAACTCAACAGAGCAGATCGTACCAGACATCGTCGGACACAGAATTAAAATAAAACACTTCCGCCTCGCTTTCAAAATAAAACACAATACGCAGGTCATATAGCCTATCGCAACTTCACATTACGTCGTCGCCGGTGCTGCCAGGTCAACAGTCAAATGATCAGAGGGTCTTGGAGAGTCATAATGTACGACAAGAGACTGATTTTTGAACTGGAGAAACATAAAATCTTTAATGACACCAGATCGTCAGTTCTTCCACGTCGGAGAATTAAAAGAAGCTGTGTTGTTGTCGTTTCCTTTGTACACACATTCTATCGTGGGATCTCGCGAACTCACGTCCATTCAGGATTATCGCGTGATCTTCCGTGAATACCGCTGGCTCCCAAGGCACCGCTGCGCTGCCATAACGGGGATTGATGCCGGGCAGAGGACATTTCAAAACCGCGCCTCTGTCGTTCTGCTGCTCTAACGTGCCCGGTGGAAATCCGCCTTAAGCCTTTGAGGGCCATCCACAGGAAGACTGTTGCTAACAAGAGAGCGGTAATAATTACTGCAAACTGAAATGAACTGGTAGAACAAAACAAGGTTAATGGAAGCAAAATCAAAAGCAAAATTCAATGTAATCAACCGTGAAGTGGAAACAGAGTATTTTTGATTTGTACCATTATTGGACAGTGATAAAGAACAAATGACAGAAAATGAAAGGTTAGAAAGAGATTTGGAATGACACGAAACAGGGATCCAGATCAGGGTTTCACACTCCTGGTCTTGGGGAGCCACTGTGCTGCATGTTTTAGATGTTTCCCTGCTCAAACACCCCTGATTCAAATGGTCAGCTCATCAGTAAGCTCTGCTGAAGCCTGATAACGAACCAATTTATTTGAATCAGGTTGGAGCAAACACCTAATACATGCAGGACAGTGGCTCCACAGGACCAGGAGTGAGAAACCCTGATCCAGAGCATAACGTGAAGTGAAACTAAATATATGGAGCCCCAGACATGACATAATGTCCATCCGTCCAACTTCTACCGCTTTATCCTCCACATGAGGGTACAGAGATAGTGTGATTGAGTTTTATTTTAGGTTGGGTATGAATTACAAAGACATTGTCAACTTCTTGCACTTGCAGTGCCAGGCTTTTGAGAATATCTTGTTGAATGTTATTAATACTATTCATGTGCAAGTTTTACCTATTTTGTGTGCACAAATAATTTTTTTTCCCCACGTCATGTCTGGGGCTCCGCCAATCTGATGTGTGGCACAAAAGAGCCACATTATAATGTATCTAAAACAAAGAGAATAGTGTTCACATGGTACAGCAAAACTTTTTTCAACCACTGAAATAATTAATATATATATATATATGTATAATACTGTTTTAAATTAATTTATCTATCAATTTATTAAGGTAGCAGCTACCCTGTATTTTTTTCGTACCTATTACCTATTGATGTCTGAGTGCTTTGGTGCACTGCAGGGTAGTGCTCTATTACCTCATTCTATTTCATGTCACAAAATCATTCTGTTCTATTCTAACTGTAGAAAGTGGTAAAGGTGTTGACAGGCTTAAAAGTGGTATCAATGTGTGAAATGCACAAATACACACGCACACACACACACACACACACTTGCTCATAAATTTGGCCATGCATGCTCACAGTCAACATAACACACACATGTAGGTGTGCGCCACTATTCTTCTTAGGACACTGCATTTTGACAGCCACAAGCAGTGAACCCCATATTTAACCTAACCACAATTCAAGTCTTAGCCCTAAACTTCTCCGGTTACTCCAAAATGATGTCATGCCTCATTACGACTATGTCTCCATGAGGACGCCTGGTCCTGACAAGACTACGACAATGAGCTTATTGACAATCCTCTCGTCTTCCTGTTTTCTCCCGACTGAGTGACGGCGTTTGTCTCTGCTGACAAGTTGTCAGTGACAACACTGCATGATTTGTAAGGCCACATGACTGACTGTGGTGGTGGCAGGAGGGCTTCAGGAGCTTGTTCCCCGCAAAGCCGTAATGTTTAAATAGAGCAGTGTGTAACAGCACTGCAAACACATGCAAAGCTCACTTCTAAATCTCCACACTGCCCTTTCCAAATAGACAGCCCTGTTTACATGAGAAAAATCATGATTGCCTCGTGGCACACACAATGGTTCATTTTAAAAAAGCAGTGCTTTTCACCCTGTTTGTAATCAATCAGTCTTAGGCCTCCACAAAATGTGTAGTTTTAGCAATGCTATAATGACAATAAAATATAATTATTTCTCAATCGCTTTAATTGAAACACATCCAGGAAATATGGGAAATATATATTAAACTTTAGAACAACACATTTCAAAAAAAAAAAAAGCTGCTTCTCTTAAATCTGGGGTGAAGTTACTTTATCTGTGCTACTATTCCATATCAACAAATATTTGCTGAAAAAGGTTGATTATGCCAGATTTATTCAAGACATGCTTGAGCATTACACTCACAGATACATACATGTTGTACGAGTTAAAGTCAACTTGTTAATATAAGACCAACTTTCAGCAACATCATTCTAATCCTAATGCCAGTGATCACAGAACTTGACAGATATTAAAACAACAAAGCTGGTGGTGCACTGAGACTTTTGCACAGCCCTGTAGATATGCTGTTTATTTTTGCTGTTTATGACTCTGTGGCTGATTAAACTAAGCCCAAGATAATTTCTCAAAGTGGAAAAATGCTGCCAGTTGGAGGTGGATTTGCCAGTTTTTGTTGAGTTATTCTCCTCTTAGAATTGCCTGCCAAATGATGATATCTTTATAATTGTATTCTGAAGAAAAACAACACAGTTTTCTCTTCCTCTCAGTTTTACATTTTATCCCCTTCGCTGCTATTATCTATTATGGCTTGCAAATTGGATCTTAAGGCATGACTGATGTTGGGAAATTAAGAATGGCTCCTGTTCCAAATCAGAAAAGCTCAACATGAAAGAATCAGGTGCCTAGAAATATACTTTATTGAAAAATAAGAAGCTGCAAACATGAAAGCCTCTCCCAACGTTAACTGTTTTCTACATATTCATTTCCATGTGGCCTGCCTTTGAATACCATGCAGTACATGTCATCATAAGATGGCCTCAAAAGGACAAAAAATACATAGTGGTCTAATAACCCAGTAACTCAGTGTAACTGATTTGTAACTGTAATGTTATTACTGTTTTGTAAATTGTAATATCTTACACTTCCCCTAGTGGCCTGTTTGCACAACTGTAATTTTTGCTGATAATTGAACAACACCTGCTACATCAGGATGTGTCTGCATAACACCTGCATCCACACCATTGTCAGTTTCCCCCTCTAGTGTTCAAGAGGTGAATAAGGAAACTCGGTTAATGAAAAGAAAATGTGCAACTAACCAACAAAAAAAACTCATGTGAACACTAGTGGAGCAGTATTTCACTTTGATTTAGGGGGCACATTTTTACAGACGTGCTAATGCACCTGCATACTGTAAGTGTGTGCACAGATGCTCTTTATTGGAAAAAGTGTTTTCTTTTACCATAACGATCTAGTTTTTAAAGAGATGGCTTCGGAAAACACAGCTATGATTAATTAAAGGCTATATAAAACCATGCAGCTGGCACAGCAAATCTTTTTCCCCACCTTTAAACTATAGCATAAGTGGATTTTTTAAACAACTTAGATTCACCTGCTCCATGTGCATCCGACACTAATATATAGCACTTTGATTCTCTGTGTGGCATTACTGAAACCAAACTCCACCTGCCGATTTTGTATTCCTCTCACTAACAGTGTAATCATCCCTCCTTCCACTTTGCTCTGAGCTGTGTAACCTGCACCTGTTTGCACCTGGTTTGTGCCAACACTCACAGCCACAGAAAAAAAAAAGCGTCTCACACATTTTTGTCCGAAAATGTTGCTTGTTTTTGCTCTGAAACACATTTTAGGAAAATAGAGCCCTTGCTGTCATGAAAAGTCAAGGCAAGTTTTTGTGTGTGTTTGGTAATGATGTCCTAGTCCCACCAGGCAGCAGTGATGGAAATACTATACTATACAATAATAGGAGGAGATTTGTTTTTACAGAGATTGATTGGCTTTAACAAAACGCTCCAACCAGAACGTTCCTGAATTATGTCAAAGTATTCTCCCGAGTACAAACACATAGTTGTTTTGTTCCTGGTACTAGTTTCTGTGGTGGAAGCTTGCCAAAAAACCAAAACATTAATGGTGTTTCACTACTGACAACTTAATTTTGAACTCGTTTGCGGGCAAAAACTGACTCTGGGCATCAGACTGAGGATATTCACCGGCCCCTTTGTTAGGTATTCTACAGGAGTGTGTTTATTTTCCACTTTAGGAACAGGAAATCCATGTGCAATTTCATTGGGATTATCAGCAGAGTGCAGCTTCTCAACAAGGCCTGATAACCCAGCTTTTCTTCAGTCGATGTGCTGCCAACGGCATCTCAGGGGGTGGGCTCCCTTAGAACACCTTGTGTTTCATGTATGAGTTCAGTAAACAGTCATGATCGCAGCTAATAATGTGGAGAGGATAGACAAACACACAGCGATTCCTGCAGGGTTATGTAAGCTACAAGGCTGTCTTGTGATGTCAAATAGGTTGTAGGTGGAAAAAGAGTGAATGAAAGGCCTCGGGCTGATCAGACATAAACAGAAGGTCACTGGTTTAAAAGAAGACCTTTGCCATTGCTTTAGGGCAACATATGTCCAAGAAAGACAAAGAGGGAGGGCAGAAATAAACACAAACAGAAATAAAGGGAAGGGAAAGAATAGATATCAATATGACTTATCTTTCACCCTGAATTTCCACTTATCACTTGAGGTTTTGTTTAATCATTGAAGGTTTCTCATTTTGCATGCAATCATTTACAAATGTTGAGCAGCTTCTGCGGGCATATTTGACTCAAGAGGAAACATGAGCACATGTTTAACATACCAACAAGAGCTAGTCTATAAAAGTGTCTGAGAAGAAGCTTTCATTTACAAGAAGTGGGGTTATTATTACCACTCCTTGAATCACTAATCAATATTGCACCCAGAGAGTCAAAGACGGAAGTCAGCTTTGTTTAAATCTATCTATTGTACATTAATATTGAGATGTATTATAGTAAGTAAATATACTTGGATAGATAGGATAGTTAGAATAGAACAAACAATTGGTGACCTTAGCATAGCTTAAAAACTCAATAAACAACAGACTTGTCTCTCAAAAATATGCCTGTCAGCACATGGAGGGACAGAAGAGGGCCAAGCAGGCACAGGCCGAGGAAGGCCGAGAGGTCAGCAACCTTGTGACTGAAGAGACAAAACAACAGCAAACAAGCAAAAGATAATTACAAAGTGACAACACTACTAAATAATGGATGTAAATATACACACTAGAGAGACTCAGGACACAATCAGTAACACAAACAACATCAATTTTATTTTTACTACTACTACTACTCCTGTGCAAGACAAGTGGGAAGCGTGTAACTTGTCCTGGGGAAAAGGGCCTCTGCAAACAGCAGCTGGGACTGCCTGCACTTGGCAACAATCAGATGCACCATGCTAATTGCAAAAAAAACACCACTATTAATTTTTAAATGTTTGTTAGGATTTAAATCGACGACATATGTTTTCATTTGTGAGCTTCTGAGGTGATTGTGTGCTTAAATTTGAACATGTTTTTACAATGCCAGCTACATCTGAATCAGAATCTCTTTTAACGTGCGTCATCCAGACGGTGCAATATCAACATATTCAGTGCACAGGCATGACGGTAATAATGCTCTTCTCATCCAACTGCGGACAAGAAAGCAAATAAGTATTGTATGTGTTCCAAAATGTTGCACAACAACAATCTGGGCATGACATATTATTGTATGTATGTGTGTCTGTGTCGTCCATACAATGTCACGTCAAGATATTTACAAATTCTTACACAAGCAATAATTCTAAATGCCACACGTCTCTTCTGCTGCATGAGTGACGGATGTACTGGCTGTTTTCCAGCTCACAGTGTCAGACGTCTTAGTCCATAAGACCACTGGTGACATAGGTTTAAAGGCATCCTGGCTACCTTGATACATGTTGCTAAAAAAAGCAAATCCGCATATACCTACCCGCTCCCCGATGTCCATCCTATTTTTTACGAAGGGGGACTTCTAAAATAAAATCAGCTGTCACTGGATCCCTGGGCCTCACTGAGCTGTAGAGTGCACTGCTGGAGCTGGTCTCCAAGCCACACTGTCCGTCTCTGCCCAGGATTTGCTTGCTGTGTTGGGTTGACGCTCGTCAATCAGTCCCATTTTTCCCTGGGGTTCCACGGTTCTTTTTTGCTCTGTTGGAATCTATTTGAATTATTTTATTTTATTTTTTTAGTGTGAAGAACAACCTACACAGTAACACAAGGTAAGAAACGTATATGAGCTTTTTTTTTATCAGCATTTCAAGGCTGACTCTTGTATCAACATGAGCCCCACTCAGGCACAGCTCTTTGAAAGGCTTAAGCAGAGATGGAAGGAGACAGATTGTATGTGGTGGATGACATTTTACCTCATAATAAGTCTGTTTGATGTGCCAGGCTGCTGACATGAGATGTCTTTGATGTCAAATCAGAGATAAGATGAAGGGGAGGAGCTGCATTGAGAAGAAGCGCCATAGAAACGAGACCTGATAGTGCAGTATATGTCTGTGATTCCACCAGGTGCATTTGTGCATTGTCATGTATGGGCTTGACCTTTTTTCTTCTGTGAGTCAGAACCAGCAGCAGTGTAATGTGGAATACATAGAAAGCATAGCAAATTGGAGACAAAGTACTTAGCCAGGCTTACAGAAGAACTCCGGGGCAATCTGCTCACCATGTGCAGAAGTTATTGTGATAGATTTGACAGCTCAATTATTGTGCCTGTTTTGCTTCCATCTGTAAGGTAGAAATCACCCTCTGTGGCTGACATTTCAATTAGTGTAGCTTGTTTTGGCTCTCCTTTCAAACCTAGGCCATCAACGTCTTTGGTCAGAAGGTACTGAACAGAAAATTGGGTTGCTTAAAGTCTTGTGGGCAGAGAATGGGGGTGACACCTCTGGGATTAGGAGTCGGCGTCTGCTTGACTCAGATCTACTGGCTTTGATTTAGCTCTGTGCTAGAAAGCCTTACTGCAGCTCCCTTATACCCTTAAATTATCTTTCTCTTTCTTGGATACATGCTCCTCACTTGTCTCTACACCCTATGCCACTGTTCACCTCCCCACTTCTAACGAGAAGGCGCTGCGGTGCCTCACCTCTCAATGCTGTAGCACAGGCAGCAGCGAGGAGGCAGTGACAGTGAGGTCAATGGTCCATGTCTAGGCTCAATATAGCCAGTGAGTCGTGCATAGCGGCAGCAGCAGCATAACCTCCCCTGTTGGCTTTTCCCAGCTTCCCCCCCCTCCATTACACCCCCACCTGGTGCCAACACTTGTGCCTCTGCTGGGGAATTAAAGAGATAAGAAGCTAATACTCTGAGAGGAAAAAAATAGTATCCAGTGTAAAGGGCTTAATGTGACTTTGAACAGTTCAGGATTGGAAATGACTCAAGTTACTTTTTTCCCCATCAATACTGCACTGTAAACAGAGATCCGGTCCTCATTGGAGTGACTGATAATCTGTTGGCACCAGTACTAATGAGTGCACCTAACCACACATTTCAAGGTGGTGGTTTAGTTAAAACAGCTTGAAGAAGCATACTCTTTCAACACAGATGGGTTAACTTATGATAACTTGCTGTTTAAATGTGATATGTCTGTAGTTGACTCCAGGCCAGAGTCATCGTCTGTAGTTAGCCGCAGACTTGCTTGAGTTTAAACTTTGAGTTTAAGTTTGATATACCCTGCCAAGCGAGTGTACACTTACAGGTTTCTTTAATTTCAAGAACATGATTTTAACAATTGTTTGGAATCTTCCCAGTTGCCTTACATCATGTTAAATTAAAATATGACAGTAATTTGTTCAAAAATGTCATATTTATTTTTAGTTTTATTAATTGTTTCACAGCTCTCTGTGGATTACTTGAAAAATACTGGCTTTACCTTTGGCTCCCCCACCCCTTCCATTCCTTTATGTAACTTCAAAAAGACAGAAGAAGTTTAATGAATATTTGCCACAAATTTTAAGTTAAACTTTTGAAAACTAAAAATAATCACGATAAGTAGCATTATAAAATGAAAACATTATTTAACATTACTGTCATTAAGTGTGTAGCTCATACACACTTCCTCTCCACACGTCTCTCATGTATCAGGGGAACATGACGCTGCACACAGAGCTCGTTTATAAAAAGGCTGATGGTTTTATTTTTTTTCTTCCAGTCAGTACCCCCAGCCCCCCCTGGAGCCGGTTACCTCATCTCTGTGCTATGGCACATTTGCATCCCTTTGCAACAATTTGCCACAGATATCCAAAGCACTTCTCTCACAGCTCTCAGGCGTCAAAACCCCCCCTGTCTGTCTCCCTCTCTGTGACAGCTCCAGATCATGACCTGAACATTGATCTCTGGTGATAAATGAGGGCATTATCCTTGTGTTTCTGTCATCAGGCTGGTATTGGGTCACATCGCAGCCTCAGGTATAGGATTCCTGACCCATATTTATAGGATGTGGTGGCTACTTTACAAAACCCTATTTATTTTCAGATGCTGCTGTCTCGGTCAGCCTATCTCTCTCTGTTTTGCTGTCTCTCTGCCTCGTGGGTTATTGGTTGCACTAACATGCCTCACATAGCAGAAAGCTAAAAATGGTAGGATGAGATGAACCTGGTTTTGTCACATGGCATCTGTAATAAAGCTTTGTTAAACCCGTAGACTGTTACAGAAATTGCTGTTGTTGTCCTCTATAGGTTGTAACAAAAAAAACAGAACAAAAAAACTACCTCTCACATGATTTATAGAATCAGTAAACATTTTAGTGTTAAAGGTCTCAAACACTAGTGTCTTATTCAGTAGAACATGATGTGAAATTCATAAATTATGTTCCAATTTACAGACAAAATTATGAATGACAGTCGGACGCCAGTGTGATTGACAGCTGGTATTGTCACCTGCTTAAAGGTGACATCTGTGAAATTCACACTTTAAACTGACGCTGGTCAAACGACAGCACTACGTCCATCTTCTTTTATGGTAAAAGAGTGTGGCACAGTAGAACTCCTCAGGAAATACATGGTTCTGAATTTCAACTGAAATTGCAATTAAACATTAGCGCAAAATATATATATATATATATATATATATATATATATATATATATATATATATATATATATATATATATATATATATATATATAAAACATGAATAAAACATTAATTCAATGTCGGTCCAAAATTCATAAAATATTCAAATAAATGATCAGCATGCAATGGCCAAAAACAGGGCAGTTCAAAATCAATCCATGTTCTGAATCAATTCGACAGCATCCAGTGAGACTCGCTCTCAGATTCAGTTTTTTTTGCATCTGATTCTGAGCAGCTTGAGCAAAAAAGTGAAACTTTTCCTGTACAGAATTTAAGAACATTTAACAAACAGCAGCAAAGAGTTTCCAATACTTTTTTAAAAGGTGTAAGTCCCCAGATAAGTAGGGAGTAAACCCAAACTGGAAATCAGGATGCAGATGGAGGAGGAAACTTCCAGGAGCAGTTTGCCCCCTCCTGTTTTGCAAATCAAGCAGCCTGAGGTTTGAATTAAAGTGTTAAACTTGAACTCAACATGAAATATTTTTGCAGATCCACTCATACCACTGAATCCAATACATTTCAAATAAAAAATAAAATAAATTATATTTTAGATAAAGCATGCTTAATTTCCTTTCCTTTTTTTAAGCTCCCTATTTATTTTTGCAATGTAACCTTTAAAAATAAAGAAACATTTCATCTCTTGCTTCAGATTTTCCTCTCTCGGGGTCTCCACAGCGGATGATCCACAGATTTGATTTGGCAGAGATGCCAGATGCCCACCACCCCCCTTTATAAATGTTCTGAATTGATATTTGATAATTGAATTATGTTACTGTCTACCTCTGAGAAATATCATAATATGACATACATTTATTTCAGTACTCATTCACTGAATTCCATCTAGAATGCCATTCAAATTCAAAACTTAATTTAAAAAAAGAAGAAAAAAACCACCTAAAACATGACATATAGCCTTTCACAGAAAATCTGTAGGTGTTTGATTTCTTCATTTTGTTGACATAGAATCAAAGGGTGGGCTGTATCAAGCCAGGGTCAGGATATACAGTTTACTATAAACATCACTATAAGAGGGCGGACAGAAGCATTCTCTGTTCGCTTGCACAGCCAACCAAGAATGTATGGTATGTACTAATGCAGTAAGCGCTGAATCTGACACTAATCTCCATACTACAACAGCACCAAGGGGACCTTCATCAGATCTACACTATATGCACTGACTGAAGGAGCAGCTGCTGTAAGATTTCTCAAATAAGCACCTGAGGTAGAATGTATCTGGCCTCTCTTCTCTGAGTCAAAATTATACCAACAGAACAATATGTGAGCACCTATTGCAGAAAACAAATCTAGGATTAGAATTTCAAAATGTCAAAGGGTTACAGTGTGAGCACATAATGAGAGAGAACCATTTCTATTTATGGTTGTCTTTCATCCCACAGTGTTGTTGCCTGGAGAGAGAGAACATGGCAAGTGCTAAAAGGTCCAGTGTGGGTGTATGCTTAGTTTTAACAAAGGCCTCTCTGTTGCCTAATGATGCTTTGTAGCGCAGAAAAGTCAAATGTAAAATCAATGGCTGTTTTAAATTGGTTATCCGCAGGGATGTGCCGTGCAGTGTGAAGGATCATAAAGTAGTCCTTTGTGACTGATGAGTATTATGCTTTCATTTGAGACTTTGTCTCTATGATTCTCACTTAAAAGATAAAATCCTTACGCTTTTAATGGCAAAAGAACCATACAACTTTTAGGCCTTAAAAGACGCCACCTTCATGTGCTTGCAGCTCGGTTTGCATTTGCTTGTTTGAAAATGACCAGAACCCGGGAAACATTCCAGTTTTGTGTGTGAACCCAACCAGAGCCCGATCAACGTCAATCAATGTAAGCTGCGCTCTGTTTGAGTTATCCTGCCCTGAAGGCAGTTGTTACCATGGTTACTGCTTTTTTTTCTTGACTTAAAGACGTGCGAATTAACGAAAGAAAATGACCCGACTTGAATGCTTCAATATACAATATAACAAGCTGTGAAAATTTCAGCAAAACGTGCGGCGCACAGGTCACAATTGTACATTAGCAAGAATGCATCACAACATTAAACACATAACCTTGAAATTCAACTATTTTATACAACACAAATGATGACCTCATAAAATGACTTTGACTTATTTTAATCTTCAATTATTATCTTTCTAGAACACAGAATATATAGCTTGTTATGTTAAAGGGATCTTTTTTTATATAAATAATATCAATGACTGAGAGCCACCTGCAGTACCTCCAAAGCCCACCAGTAGGCCACAGCCCACACTTTATAAAGCACTGGTCTCGAGAATACATGCTCTGATTTTCTTTCAATTCTTTACCTTTCATTTTTCCCATGTAATCAGAGTAACTACACTGTAATTATGTCATAATTTAATAAATGTGTGCCTCTCTCTGAAGCTACTATATTAAAATCAATTTCATTGGTTCTGCTGGAAAGGGTCTCATCAACTTCTTCATGTATAATGAAAGAAAACTCTCACACACATACTCATCTCTTAAGTCTGATTACAAAAAAGAGTCTTTTTTTTATGTGCCAGAAAAGTAGAAGAAGATGGAGCATATCAGCATATCTCTTGCTGATATGATGAAGATGAAACTAAGGGGCTGGATTTGGGGCCAATTCCAATTCCTATCTTAACCCTCAAGCTCAACCCTTAATCTTTACTTAATCTTAACCCTCAAAACCAAGTGTTGAGGGTTATTTTGTCACTTAGAAATGGGACACCCCTTAAATGCAGATACGTCTTCAGACTGTAGGAGACAGAATAACGCGAAAGCTGCGTCCAGTCTGTCAACTCCAAAAAAGAAGAAGAAGAACACATTTACGTCAGGATTGTCAGTCAAGTTATTAGGTTGTCAGTTATAAGATGATACTCGTACAAATACCACAACCACGGACATATTCAGCTAAAAGCAAAATAAAATAAAAATAAATGTTACGCAACAATGACATCAGTAATCCATAAAATGGGTCTAAACTAAGATAATAAAATGGTTTTCATCATTTGTATATCTCTATTAACAAAGAAAATACTTAATTTGTATCGTACTCGTTCCACTGCTTTCGGCACCATCTTTGTTATATGAAAACACGCAATGCATTCTGGGTAGCCCTTGCTCCCAAGGGTGGTCTCGGAAAAACTCAATATTGAGGGCGATACAGCCCTTAAACTTGCCCCTCAACTTAATTTTTCTGAGAATCGGGACAGCACTTGCACTAGAGGGAGCGCATTTTTTAGATTAAGAGTTAAGATTGAGGGTTAAGCAAGGAATTGGAATTCACCCAAAGTGTGTGTGTGTGTGTGTGTGTGTGTGTGTGTGTAAGTGTAACAATAAAGGGCATTCGTGTCTTAAACAAAACTCCTCTGTGGTTGTGTTTGTAGCTCCAGGCAGTCCGGAAAGATCCAGGTCAGGACATCCCAAGGAGAGGGCACTGAGCACAGAGGACCAGGAGGTTGAGTCGGTGTCGGTGAAAGAACGGCTGGCGATGTATCAGGCTGCCGTGTCCAAGAAAGAAACGAGCAGCTCTGCTGCGGTAAGACGATAACTTCAATGGGATGTAAGCAGAGATGGAAGGGAAACAAGGTGGCCATATAGCAGATCATAATCATAATCATACTTAATGTTTCATAAGTGTACACCTGATTGTACAAATTGTTGTTTTTCCTTTTCTAATGCTATATCCTGGTGCTGAGTCAATTCTATGGATGTTGCCATTTTGAACCATCATGTTTTTACAATCGCCCATACAGACTTTGTACATCATCCATATAATCACAGTCCTGTGCCGTTTTCACAAAAGGGACACTTGAAAACAAAATCGAACCCGTTTTATAGCATATTGAACAAACTGTTTTCATCTCTCCAATCTGACAAAAGCATCCGTTCTGTCGTATTGAGTGGTAAACACAACATGTCAGATACTAACAAACAGATCTTTGACTTATTTCACCAAGCAGTGTAAACAGTTTTTTATTACGTTCTGTTTTACATTTGGTTTCCACTGGTGACAAACAGGTTCTCTGATGAGGGCGATCCACATATCTATAACATCTGATTTTAAAAATAAATACATCCCTTATTTTAATCAGAAACAGGAAAAATTAGTCCACACCAGATGACATGACATATTTTTCATATTTATCCTCCTATTTATCATCTCCCGACACCTCGCATTTATCTTTAATTCCTGTGATAGGTATAAAACAACTGAACCATCCGCACACTTCATCATTAGTGTCATTAGTAACAATCTAATAATGTCATTTCAAATTATGTACCACAGGGGTCATTTTAAAGTAGTTTTGAAGTTATAATTAAGTATTTTGTTTACATTGTTATATTGGTAGTCAGAAATCCATGTATTCATTACAGCACTGGTGCTAAAATAATCACTAAAAGCAAATTGTAGCACAAAAGATACATATGCATTGCGATTTAATTCAAGTAAGCCATTATCTATGTGATTTGAATGTAAAATGATACATTAATTCACATTATATTATTTAAATAATATAAGTCAGGGTAGAGAAACAATGCCTTACAGAGAGGTAGTCCAAAGGTAATGCACAAAACCATCAATCACTTTGTCAGTTATGTGTAAAGTAATGTCTCTTGAAACTGTGTATTTCACATTAGAGTCAGATGAACCCACACAGGCAGCACAAAAGCAGGCGTCCGTGTCTAAAATATCCCTGAATCATTAGTCATTACCAACAACACAACAGCCGCTGCAGCTGTGAAGAGCCTGCACGCACTTTATGAACCAAACACAATTCAGCTGTATGACCTGCTATTCTGCTGTCTCCTTGTAAACTATAGGGCTGCCATTTCTAAAAATCAAGTTTGTAGGAAAAGTATGTGACATGTTATTCTATCGAGTTAATCGACACAGGTGAGCAGTCAGCTGCTGTTTTCAAGACGTGTACCTGCTGACCCCCAAAAAAACAAAGCCTCTGTCTTTTTGCTGGTGAACCTATATTGTGAATTTATTTTCATTTTTATTATTATTTAAATAATCAATGTGGAGCATGTTGTTCATGAGGTCACACTGTGGCTTGTTTACAGGTGGTGACCTGCCACCTTCTGGTGCCTTTTTACACAGCATGGCCTATGTAATAAGGCAGTAAAAGCTGTGCTTCAAAGTTACTAAAATAATAAACAGTGTACAGTGTGGGATAACAACGTCATTACATAATCTAAAAGTGAAATTAAAAACGCATTTTTAATGAGTAAAAAGTGAATGTCGTGCTCCACAATGCAACATAACATAGATAGTTGATCCCAGGTCTGCATGGCAACAAGCCCCTTGAGTCGGAGCTTTACAGCCATTTCAGAACACACGAGAGCTGTTGTTAACATAAAACTGAGCGCTTTCCTCACTGTGCTAACATCACAATCAAGCGCTGCCTCGAGTGGCTTGTTGCTCTGCATGCAATTATCGTTAAAAAAAATTCAATGGAACCCCATTCACGTCATTTTATTGATTGTTTAATAACAGCGCAGTGTCTATCTATCTATCTATCTATCTATCTATGGAGCTGTTTGCTCATCTGCATGGGAGTCTTGTTTTTTTTTCCTCATTACATTTTGCAGCTGTCGTCTGCACGTCCACACAAGTGACATAGTGTCACTCAGTCTGTCCAGTCTGTCACGCAGCTTTCCTCACTTTTTACAAATGACCGAGCCTGACAAATTATTTATATATGCTACTAATTTGCAACAAGAACTAGCAAAGATGACATGATGCTGCCCAGAATCATCATGCGTTTTCTCCAGTGAATCCATTCATTGTTTCTTTGCCTCAGCTTAAGTTGTGTTGACAAGATGGGAACTTTTTATTTTATTGCTATTTAATCACAAAGCCAATTCTTCCCCTCGCTTAAATGTTAATATAGATAACTATATTCTTGTCGAGAGGATGGTGATGTAAAAAAAAGCAGGGGATTTATCTGAGTCAGGCAAGTGGAGAATGTGCGGAACATCCAGGAGAGGGGTCAAGCATGGGGCAGGACACTCGTCCACTCACTCACTGTTAATCATCCTGAACTTTTCCTTCTCACATTGGATCATTCTGACAGTATCGACACTTGTGACCATGGAGCTGATGCTATGGACAAAAAAAACATCATCACAAACCAGTCAAATCTGTGTCGTGATAGTTGAACGTGAAATATAAAACACATGTCAAACATTTCCCTCATCTCGTGTAATATCTCAAAGATGGTTTGTCCCACATACTTATATTACAGCAGCTGAGGACAGTTACATTTCATAAATATGTATGGAGATACATGAATTCTTATTGAATAATTTGCCCAGACATATGGGAGCTGACAGGAGAAATTCCATAAAATAATACTTTAGTGGGCATTTGTGTTCTCCTATGAAGCACAGGGGAGAGAAGTTCAGGAAAATGTCTGAATTTTAGCAGATCTCTGCAAAGAAAGCAGCTTTTGACAGTCAGGTCAGCATGAAGACAGGCAGTCAGCCCAGCTCTGTCCGGTAAAACAAACCCAATCAGCTGGTAAACACAGTTTCTTTAAACGCAGATGAACCTCCAGTACACTTGACTTCTTTTCCACTGCAAGCAAAAGGAATGTTGTTGTTTTTCTCTGCACAACGCCATGAATGAACTGACCGCAGCTTTTCTCTCTGCAGACAAAAGCTAGATGTTAGTACAGTGTGTTAGTGGCTTTTGACCAGTGGAAAAGATGCTTAATTAACGAACCACTACGCCTCATTTTATCTGTGTGGTTTTATGGAGGTCATGCACATGAATGGTCCACCTTATCAGGAGCTGATGCCTCCTGAAGTGTTGTTCTTATGATCCTTACTGTATGTCCACAAGAACTATATAGATGTGTATGTCTATATAAATCTATATGTATACATCTATATAGATGTATACATTCCAAAGCTTATACATTCAAAGTAATAGCAGTAAACTTGACTGTAGCCTCAAAATCATCATTAAGCAATTCACCTTTTTTCTTTAGTGTGTCAAGAAAGCAAATAAGCAGATTTTCCCCACCATTTTTTTTAAAAAACTATTCAAAGTGCTTCTGCCACTAATGCAGGACTCGGGATGCAAACCTCGTTCTTCATTATAGTCTGGCACTCCTTACGGTTCATCTCTAAATGTTAGCGACAAAACCAAATTAGCAGTGTGTGATTTTGCGGGATTGAATTCATTGCTTGTGTCTAATGGGATTGTAATTATTCACACAATTCAAAAACAATCAGCTGGAAAAGGCCATGAGACTGTGTACTTACTGTGTACAAATGAATCTACTGTGTGTGTGTGGGGGGGGGGGGGGGGGGGGGGGCTCAAGTGGACATTATATGTGGCAGTTATTTGAAATGTTAGACGTTGATTGCATGTCATATCCATGTAGCTGCACGTTAATAACATGGTTCCCTCCTTCTAAATGCCACTGCCCTGATCCGCTCTGCAACAGTGAATTGCATTGTTCTCCTCATTTGCATAAAAACATGTGCGTGTGCATGCGTTCCAGGCGTAGCAAGCTTTGAAATTCCGATATATGCATATGGAGCTGTTTTCCAGGAAATACTGTATGCAGAAGCCTACTTATAAATGTTTAAGTAGAAAGGTAATAGACAATACAAGAAGGAGATAACTGCATGAAGGAGTCAGTGTAGGTTTTCCAGCTGAGGACTCCATTTTCCATACAGATGAGATTTAGACTATTTTCAGCTTTGCAAAGAAACCGGGCTTTTATGTTTTCCACTTTAATAGAATAAGTCCTTCCATAGCTTGCTATATTATGCTATAAAGTGTGAATTATCTGAAAGTCGTTTCTTTTCCTGTGAAAACCAGTGCTTGAGAAATAAGGGAAAAGTAACTCAATTAAAACTGAGTGCCAATGAAATTTCTGCCTGGAATAAACAAATTATTTTCATCTTTCAAGGGCTCCATTTGGACAATGTAGTCTCAGAGCCTAATGAATAAATGTGATTTAATTACCTGGTATTTGTGCTTGAATATTTGCATTACAGGATTCGATGCCCTCAGAGAGAATGTGCAGCTTTATATTCGAAGTGTGTGTGGGAGTGTGGCGTGAAGTCACTCTCACACAAGAAACCTGTCTATAAGAGCAGCATAACAATGTTACATTGACAAATATGATAGAGACAAATCACAACATTCACAAGCCTACACGCAGTCTCCTGTCAGAGAACAATAAATGGTCAAGGTTGGCAACAAAGCAGAGATTGCTTTACCAAATCAAATCCTCTGAATGACGTCCCATTTCACGTTTTACTATATACTGTATGTGTGATATGTGCTGCAGAGTAATGTGCATTACCTGTTTTCTGCTGATAGATGATGGACGAGTCGGAGGCATCTTCGATACCTGGCGGCCTGGCGAGCGTGAAAAGACAGTTTGAGACTCAGGAGTTTGCCTCATCGTCCTCACATTCCAGTGTCAGCCAATTTCATTTCCAGCAGAAATCTGTCCAGGTGAGAATGTAAACCGACTCTGTTTTTCCCTATACATTTCTTAAATGGCCACTGAATTATGTTTTGCTGAATGTTTCTCTTTGAGACCATATTATTATTTTTTTACGTGAACGATATTTCAACTGAAATTTCCATCTCATAAAAAGGGGGGAAGTGAAATGGTTCAACATTTTGTCAGTGATGCTCATTTGCAAATTGTGCCAGAAAAGTAATTTCAAACGGCAAACCATGCCTTTAAAGTAGAATAAATATGTCATTTAATGGGAAGTTTGGCTTCAACAATTAATCAGTTGGTAACCAATTCAATTTAACTATTGTGTAATGTAACTATTTTGTAATTTTTTTGTAATATTTTTTTTTCAATATTTTATGAACCAAACAATTAATTGAATCCTTCACAGAATGAAATGGCTTAATCGGTGATAAACATAATTTGCAGCCAAAGCATTCATACAATGTTAATTTTGTTAGGTAGCTGTTTCCTCTTCTCGTTATTGTAAGCAGTAGGGTATAACTGTATAGGCCAAGCTTTTAATGTAGCATATTTTCTATAATAGATAATAAAATACAAAAAACACACATTTTGTAAAGTGAGTTTCTCAGAGTCTGACATTGAAAAGTTGCTTCTCTAGTGAATGTGACATTTCTTTAGACAATGAATTGTTAAAGAAAGCGAGCACGACAGATGAAAAGGACATTTCACTTTCTCCAATGGCTTTTCTATTCATCAGCTCTGTGAGAAGTGAGAAACATGTGAATGTTGCTGCATAATTTACATTCCACTCTTGCTCTTTATCGGGAAAACGTGGCTATGGGTGCAACGCTGAGAATTTCTTGTAGGTCAAATCAAAGAGGGCAAGTTAAACTTTGCTCATCTAAGTGCCACCGTCGTGCGGTGCAATGTTTAATGCCAGAACACATCAGTTGTCTGGGATCCAGATCTCACTGAAGTCAGGGTCAATGCTGCACCTCCATGCTCATTCAGACAGGAAGCAGAGCTAATTCATTGAGTGCACACGAATCTTGCTGAATAATGTATTTAACATGGATTGCACTGCAATGGGAAACCACTTTCCACTCCTCACAGGTGTCATTTCCGTGTTCAGTTTTGAAAAAAACGGGTGTTCATCTGAAATATATTACACTGACACTGAGTGGTTCCAGAACTGCAGACCCACCATCACTAACATTCATGTTAACAGTACAAGATACAAAATCCCCTTATTATATTTCTCTTCTATCAATTTCATAGTGTGTGTTTCTCACTGGAGGAAAGGCTTAATGTGGGACTGGGATTGATGCAGTTTTTGCAATATATTGCTGTTTCTCACCAAGACTGAACTCCTCCTGTTGAGGAATTTAAAGTCTGTGCTTCCCCAGGAAGCAGCTCAGTAATGGAAAAGCATTTGTTACCAGCTGCAGAGGGATTTTATTAATCTTTTATCACAGTGCAAAAATTACTTGCTCTCCTGCTGATTTTTACAGCTCACAAACACAGGGCCATCAACCCACAATGTGTGTGTGTGTGTGAGATTATGCTGTGTGTATATTCAGGAATAAGGGTTTTGTGAGTGTTGTCCTTGGGAGAAGCATTTCAGAGACGCTACATCCTCATTTATCTGTGTTGGACAGGAAATGTCAAGCTCCTCAGAGGTGACGGTGAGAAGCAGTGCCAGAGAAGTCGTCCCCACCACAACCATACTTCACAGTCAACAAGAGGTGAGAGGTTGCTACACAAACTATTTGTCACCATCTTTCAACTATCTCCATCTCAACACGTTGCAAATGTAGAGAGTAGTCTCACTTCAGGTGCCACCTTATTCAGAGTAGGCAATCTGTGAATAAAAATGTACTTAGTCTTACACATTGAAATATGGAAGTTGTAGTTTGCGCCTGGTGACGACTCCACTGGCCACAAATTTACACAAACTCTATTTGAGTGAAAAAGTCGACCTCACTTGACTGAACATCACTTCACATTTCCAGCTCTTCTGTTTGTATCAGTTTTGTAAATTATGTCACCGTTTAGTAGGAAAATACATGAGTGGACATCATTGTGATTGACATATTCTCCAAAAGAGAAAAAGAGAAGGTTTTGGAGAATAAATGACCTTATCACCATTTGAAGACTGACATTAGGCAGTTGGTCAGAGAGATTTGAGGAATGAACTCTTGTTTGTAAACAGCTGTGCACATTCACTTGTTTAAATTGTGATATTATCAACAACACTTGTTCTCAGTGGTTAGATGTATACCACTTGGAATGAAACAAATGTAAATTTGCAATATCAATATCTTGAAACTGACTGGATACAGGTTTGGTAGAAATATTAACATGCATAATAAACTGCATAATATCATCCAGATTTAAATGAGAGTGTGCTGTGTTGCTAATAATTTGCCACTATCTTTTCTACAGGTGATCCATGATCAAAGAGTCCAGCAAAACAACATGGCTGGCAGTTATGGGAATCATTACAATGAAACAGGTTGTTCTGCCTATGCTTTTTTAAAATTGTAATTTGCACTTTTTTTTTTTTTTTATCAGAGCACTGCCTTGGTCCTGTAAATTAATGATAATTCCCTCTATTGGTGAATAAGGGATGAGCTATGAAAATGAGTTGGCGCACAGATGATTTTCTATTCATTGCATTGCAGCAAATCTAATCAGGACAGAGTCAGAAAGGTAAAATATTGGAAAGTGGAAATTGGGCAATCACCACTGCATGGTTTCAGAAAATGAAAACTACTCAGGATTTTAATGAAATGATTTATTTCTTTTCCTAATCCCCCTGAGCTTCCTCACTGTGAATGACTTAATGAGGCAGCCTTCTTCTTGTGTCTAATTCAGTTATGCTTGTTGGAGGAGAGGACCTACCAAAGGTTTCCACTCAAGCTTTGAAGCAACAGTATGAAAAAACTATTGAGGAAGCGGCACCAGCCAAGGAAATCAAGGTAATGATGCTGTCTGTTTGTCTAAATAGAGGGTAGTTTTGGCTTTTGATGGTGTATCAGGATGATGATGGGGGCCCCATCATGAAATCATGAAAAGGAAATTGTGCACACTATGAGTTGATGGGAAATAAATTGGAAAGCATAAAAGACTGCATGTCATTACACAGCCAAATTCTGGAAGTTTTTTTCATGGCGTCAAAGGGAAAATGTAGTCTAAATCATAGTCACACATTAATATCTGCAGTTAAAGTGATCTTCAACGAATATTTAAAACCAGTCAGATTACATAATGCATAACCAAAACATCTATAATAATTATTTCATATTAAAAATGTATACTTAATTTCCTGAATTACTTTGTAAGGCTTCCATCTCTGATCATTTTATGACCCACATATGACAAATGACATTCATTTTTAACTTCAACACAATGTCTTTCTTTCCTCAAAAAAAAAAAAACACTTGTGAACTAAAGGTTGATGTCGACTTCAACCAGTTTCAGTGGGCGCCAATAAACCAGTCCTCTAAAGCTTCAGAAGTGACAAGCTATGAAACTTCTTCCACTGTAAAGACTGCCACTGCATCATCAGTTGTATCTACTACATCAGTGGCTCATGAGGTGACCGACCATTTTCCTCCTCCACCCTCAAACCTGCTGCAGGAATCACAGAGCATTTCAGAGTATGCTATCTCTTCCCAACCTCATGAACAAGTCTACCAACAGAAGTACACTGGTAAAGAACAGCACTTCAAACACAAGAGCATGGCAGAAGTGAAGCGCCTCTATAAACATATTAATCCAGAGGTGCGCAAGAATCTCGAAGCGGACTACTTGAGTCAGCTTACTGAAGCAGAACTAAAGGATTTGCAAAGTGAAGAGATGGGTGACGTCCAGCAGGCATGCTACATTTTTGAAAACGACGGAACCAGTTCAAGTAGATGCTCGAGTCCTGACAGGGAGTCAGTGGAGTGGGAAGAGATCCTTAAAGGAGAAGTGCAGTCCATGCGGTGGATGTTTGAAAACAAGCCACTAGATACCATCAAAGATGAAACCCCAGATGAGGAGGAGTTGAGTAATATTGCTCAGCAGGAAATTATTGCTGGCAAAGATGTCAGACACACAGCATGGATGTTTGAAACTAAGCACATGGATGCTATAGGGACAGAGACAACTGATTCCACTGAGCAGTCAGGAAAATTGACTGATCTTGCGAGAGGAGATGTTCGCACTGCTACATGGCTTTTTGAGACTCAGCCACTCGATTACCTGAATAAGATCTACCAAGAAGATGAGCAGGAGGCAGAAGATGTTGTTGTCACCAAAGACATCACAGGAGGGGATGTCAAAACTGCCAGGTATCTCTTTGAGACCCAGCATCTAGATTCTCTTGGCAAAACAGAAACCATCGAGGAAAGCCACTTTCTGAACCTCAAGTCTGAGTTAGAGGAGATTAAGGGGGATGTGAAAACAACCACTCGCCGGTTTGAGACACAGCCCATGTGCGTCATCAGGGGGGATTCTGGAGAGATGCTGGAGATCACCACAATTCGCAAGGAGGAGACTGAGAAGGGTGATGTGAAGACATCACGGTGGATGTTTGAAACCCAGCCTCTGGATATGATCAACAAAGACCCTGCAAATGTAAAGCTGATATGTGGTATTTCCATGGAGGAAATTCAAGGAAGTGTGAATAAAGGTAGATGGCTTTTTGAGACTAGGACTCTCGACACCATTAAGGATGAGGAATGGGAGACTTCCAGAAATCAAAGAGAAGAAATAATTGGAGCTGATGTAAGAAAACACTGCCAGGTTTTTGAAACCCAACCCATGGATACTCTAAAGGACAATGCTAATGATCAACCTATACCCTCTGAGGAGATTATAGGAGGTGATGTTCAATCAGCAAAACATCTGTTTGAAACAGTTCCCATGGAACACTTGAAAGAACTGCTGGAAGTGGGAAAACTAAAGAAAATGGTTGCATCAGAAGAAGAAAAGGGTGATGTAAGGCATCAGAAGTGGGTCTTCGAAAGCCAGCCACTGGAGAATATAAGGGAGGAGAAGAAAGAGTTTACAAGGACTGTGAACATTGAAGAGCTTGATAAAGGAGATGTGACAAACTATAAAGAAAGATTTGAAAGTATGGATTTAAGCAAATGTGAAGGTACACAGAGAATTCAAATTGAAGGTGTCACAAGCGGTTCTGTCAAATCCAACAAAGTTCTTTTTGAGTCTACCCCTATGTATGCAATGCAAGACAGCTCTGGCCATTACCACGAGGTGAGGACTGTGAGGCGTGAAGAGATTGTGAAGGGGGATGTACACAGCTGTAGATGGATGTTTGAAACACATCCTATTGATCAATTTGATGACAGCATCAATAAGTTTCAGATCATTAAAGGTATATCCAAGCAGGAGATTGAGTCAGGAGACGTTAAAACTGCTCAGTGGTTGTTTGAAACTCAACCACTTGATTCCATAAAATGTTTCAGTAATTTTGAGGATGAAGAACATAAAACTAAAGAGGAAATTGAGATAGAAAAGGGAGATGTGAAGACTTGTAGGTGGCTCTTTGAGACTCAGCCCATGGATGTTCTGTATGAAAAAGTGGAACAAAATGAGTCCGATGTAAAGGAAGTGCAGAAAGGTGACGTCAAAACGTGCACTTGGCTCTTTGAGACCCAGACACTTGACAACATACGTGATCACTCGGAGTCCGAGACCGTTCTGAAAACATGCACTGTAAAACAAGAAGACATCCAAGGAAAAGATGTGCGACTTGCTCGCTTCCTCTTTGAAACAGAGAATCTTGAAAACATCACAGGCGAGGACGGCAGTTCTTTCAGGAGGGTCACAGAAATTGATGTCCATTCAGGTGACGTCTCTAGGATGAAATACATCTTTGAGAATCGCTCCTCAGACATCATGAGCTCCACCTCCAAGGAAACAATGCAGAGGCTGAAGACGCAACAGGCCGAGGACATCCAGAGGGGAAACGTGGTCAATTGCACCTGGATGTTTGAGAACCAGCCAATGGATGCTATCCGTGATGATGTCACAGAGGCTAGGGAGACTCGTACTGTTACTGATGTTCAGGGAGGTGACGTTGACAAAGGCCGCTTTATTTTTGAGACATACACTCTGGATGAAATTAAAGAGAAATCAAGTGAGACTGACATCTCAAAACTCACAAGTATCTTCAGAGATGAAATAGAAAAGGGTGATGTAAAAAATTACACTATGATGTTTGAATCTCAGCCACTGTATGCCATCCGTGACAAGGAAGGCCATTATCATGAAGTAACTACAGTTACTAAGGAGGAAATCATGAGAGGGGATGTAGTGGGTGCCCGGTGGCTGTTTGAAACCAAGCCACTGGATTCAATTAGAGATTCAGAGGAGGTCTATGTGATTAAAGCTGTGACAGAGGAAGGTATCAACACAGGAAACGTTAACTCTGCCAGATGGAGATTTGAAACACAGCCTCTGGATGAAATTACAGAGGAAATAAAAGTTCGGTCAAAAACAGTTGCTGATATTCAAGGTGGTGATGTGAAGTCAAACAAAGAGCGATTTGAGACTGATGAAATGTCGCAAAAGTACATCAGAACTGTTAGTGTGAGTGAAATCCAAAAAGGTGATGTCAGATCTGCCACATGGATGTTTGAAACACGCACAATGGATGAGATCCATGGTGAAGGAGTTGAATATGATGATTTGAAGAGAGTGACAAAGGAAGAAGTAATGAAAGGGGATGTCAAACAGTCTGTTTGGCTCTTTGAGAAGCAGCCGCTTGATAGTATCAAAGAGACTGATGGCACAGAGCTGACAGTGACGAAGGAGGAAATCCCACAGGCTGACGTGAAGACAACAACATGGCTATTTGAGACTACTCCATTCCATGAATTCAATGAGAGCAGTGTTGAAAAAACAGAAATAATAGGTAAAAGTATCAAAGACACACTCCATGAGCTATATTGTCAGAAAATGGTGGACTCCCAAGGCATCCTTATTGAGACAGATGAGATCGGTGATGTCCGCATGGCAAAGTATAAACTCATGAATCAGGATTGTCCACAAATCCAAAAAGAAGAGATTATCAGAGGGGATCTAAGCAATATAATGATGAACCTCCTGAACTGCGGAGAGACCACTGAAAGAGCGATAACTATTGATGAGGGGGAGCGGGGGAATATCAACACCACAGTGAAACAGCTATTTAGCCAGGAAAGGGGAATCAATGTAGAAAAAGAAGAAATTATCCGTGGTGACATTCAAGAGGCCATAAACAATCTGCTCAAGAATGAAGGCTCCTCCAAGCGTGGTATTCTGATTCAAGAGGATGAGAAAGGAGATGTGAGGATGACGATCTATTCCCTGTTAAATAAAGATGAGAGGGCTAGTATGGAGAAAGAGGATATTATTCAAGGAAATGTCAGCAGAACTCTTCATCGTCTTCTCTCCAATTCAGGTGGAGAAGACTCTAAAAGGATAAAGGTGGGGGACACAGAAAGGGGTAATGTCAGTTTTTACACCACATGCATTGAGTCTGGAGCTATGGATTACCTGACACAGCTCCAGAGTGAGTATAATGAATCCCAGGAACAAGTGGAAAAGGAGCATATCATAGGAGGTGACATTGAAGAGACTAAAATCTTGCTGAGGAAGAAGCAGCAGCAGGTTGGTCGCACTGTAGCTAAGGATGACATAGTTCCTGGAGACGTATGCAGCTCTGTTAAAGTCTTCATGACAGAGCCTACTGTTACCTACAAAAACCTGGAGGAAAAGGATATCGTTAAAGGTGACCTCGGTGCAGCCTTAGATTCCCTGACCCAAGCTATCAATCAGAAGGTGGTTATAGAGAAAGAGGAGGTGTTGAAGGGAGACATACCAACAACGCTAAGGTCTCTGGAGGAGGCCCAGCATCAAGCCAAAGAAATGGAAAAGCCAGAAATTGTCAGGGGAGACATCAGAAGTGCTCTCGAGTCGCTTGAGAAATCTTCAACCACTAAAACAGTTACAGTTGAAGATTTAGTGCCAGGTGACATCAAAGGGACCCTGAAATCCCTGGAGGAAGCACAGCAAGCTGTAAAAGAAGTGGAGAAAGAGGAGATTGTTAAAGGAGACATCTACACTGCCATGCAAAGTTTGCATGACGCCTCAAATGATAAAAAGGTTTACCAGCATCAAGTAAGCGAACAAGGTGATGTTAAAGGCACTATCCAACTTTTGCTTGAGCCGTCAATGTCTTCAAAAATGCAGCGCAGAGGAAGCATCGAGGGAGATGTAAAAACATCCATAAAGTCTCTTTATGAAGGACAGGAGACAATGCAGGTGGAAAAAGAGGAGGTAGTAAAAGGAGATGTGCAAGGGGCAATAAAGTGTTTGATGCAACGAAAACAATATTCAAATCCTAAACGTATGTACTCCCACAAGAAAACAAAAGTGCCTGTGAAAAATCCATTAACTGCAAAGCAAGGGGAGCATGAATGTGTACATGAAGCAAAGTGTGATAGTGCAGGAGTCAATCCAGCCCCCGCTGTGAAAAACCTCTCTCAGAGCAGTGAGTCACAGAAGCACGCGCAGAGGCACAACGAAAGCAAATCAGTAAAAACACAGGTAATAACCCAAGAGAGCCACTCAGTTACTGTAGCCAAAACAGACAATACCACAGGGGCCTCTCAGCAGAAGAACATAAAAGAACAGAAACAAAAATCTGTGCCCCCTCAGAAAATACACGCTTCTAAGCCTGTTATGATAAAGACTAAACAAATGACTGATAATGATCAAACAGAGACACAAGCAGCTGATGTGAAAATGATAAAGGAGACGAAAAACACATCACAGACGAAAATGTCAAAGAAAGTGTGTGAAACAAAAACAATCAAGCAGGTGCAGACGACAGTGATGGAGAAAAGCGTTACGCATAAGCAAAATGTAAAGGTATCAGAATCAGTGTCAACATCTCAAAAGCAAACAGAGAATAAGGCTCTCGCAGAAAAAGCAAACATTAAAAAGAAGAAGGATGATCAGTCTGACCTTGAAGTGAGAGGAAAGGGGATGATCAAAAAAGGAAAACCAGAAATTCATTTCCCACCTCCTCCTTCTTCCCCACCCCCACGGTCAGAGTCAGAGTTTTCCCTCCCTCCACCACCATCGCCAGTGTTGGAGAATCCAACATTACCCTCATCCCGACCTTTTACCATGCAGGACAGTGATCTCCCACCGCCACCACCTCCACCTCCCATGGAGAGCATAAAGTCGGAGTCTGAACTTTTCCTCCCTCCTCCTCCTCCACCTCCACCTCCACCTTCAGTAGGTGGACAGGATATTCTCCCTCCACCTCCCTCGCAGCAAGAGCTTTATGCTATGCCTCAGCCTCCCTCTGCAAAAATGGGCAAACCCATCAGCAGGCCTTTATTCAAAGTGCCCACACAACCAGAAACAGAGAAACAACCCATAAAAGTTAAGCCCAAATGGCAGAAAAAGCAACCAACGCCACCTCCACCACCTCCACCACCACCAACTCAGCTGCCTTCTGATCGAGAAAAAACAGTGTCAGCAGTCCAGAAAGAAGAAGCAAAATCACAAGAAGTGAAAAAGGAAACAATCCAACAGATTGAAACAAGCAAACAAATTCAGTCTATATCAACAGCAGTGTCGGCGACAAAAATCACAAACATCCCAGTTGTAAAACCAGTGCAAAAAGAGAAAGTGTTTGTCCCACCCATCAAACTGCCTCCACCTCCTGAGCCTGCTCCATCTCCGAAGGCTCGAACATTTGCCCGCAAATTTAAAACCCCACTCATGCTTGCGGAGGAAAGGTATCGCCAACAAAAGGATCAAGAGGACCTTGAGAAGAGTAAAGTCACAACTCCCACTTCTCCACCACATAATATACCCTCCTCTACTGCCAGTGCTGAGCCTATATCAGCACAGAGTACTGAGAAAACAATGGTTATGCAAGAGACAACAGAAAAGATGGAAGTTAAGACAATTTCAAAAAAAGAAGCATTGGCACAACTCACACCTGCAAAGAAAACCCCTTCCCAGATTCCCATGAGCAAGCCCTTGATCTCTGTGATAAATAAGAAATCAGGCCCAGGATCTTCAAACGTGTCCTTAGAAAAAAAGCAAGTTTCAAACGAAAACATACTTGCCTCAGCTGATTCTGTAAAAAAGAATCAAACAGCATCCAAACATCAGACTGCTTCTCTTTCTCAGTCTCATCGTGTGGTCTCAAAGGTTGAAGTAGAGTCACATTCAAATGTGGTCACTTCTTCAGTAAAGGAGCTCAGCACTGTCACAAGTGCTGTCCAGGAAAATCTTCAAAGCCAGGCTTCTGTCACAGTGAAAGCTAAAGATGTAAAGAATATTAATGTACCCGTCACACAGGAGGGGAAAAAGAGCCCTTCTCTACCTACTAAAATTCCAAAAGTAACTCCAGGTTTTAAGGTGAAAACCTTTAAAATACCGACAGATAAGAAAGAAGAGAAATGTGACACTGTGGTACAAAAGGATGCAATGAAAAGTGACATGCATTTACAGCAAGAAAAATGTTCCATATCACAGAAAACTGAGACAAAGGTGACCCAGGAAAGCAAGCATCACACATCAGCTAGAGTTGAGATGGAAACAGAAATGAAAGTAAAGGAAAAGAAAAGTCAGGTGACCTCGCCCATGAAGGAAGCCGAGGTGGAGGTTCATGCGAAAAAGGCAAAGCAGGTGCACAAAAATGAGACTGAAGTGACGCTGTCACCATCTGTTACTGTGTTAATGCCTAAGGTGACAAAGATAACGTCTGCAGCTCATCAAGGACAAGGCCAATTATCTGTCTCCCACAGTCAGCAGAGCATGAAGGCAGAGCACATTCAAAGGCATGAGGAGGTGGTCGTGATGGAAAACAGGGCACAGCAGAGCCTGCAGAAGCAAGAGACTGTTCAGATGCAAACACAGCAGATGAAGCAACAAGCAGCAGAGACGAATACAATCCAGATAAAGGTTGGAAATTCAAAAGGCGAGCCTAAATTTGGGTCTGTGAAAGGCGTAGGGAAAATGGCCCATACAGAAGAAGCTTGTGCTAAAGAAATCACAGACTCAGAGAAATGTAATGTCATGCAGAAGCTGCTCATTCAAATAGAGGAGCTCCAGGGTGCGCCAAGCAAAATAGACACCAAAACTGTCACAATGATTATAAGCGAACTCGCTGAATGGGTGATAGGCTTGGATGAGAAAAAGAACCTAAGTGAAATTGCCAAACAGCAAAGTAAGAAAAAGTTAAAGGAGATGCTGGTGTATGTGAAGAATATTGTCCAGACAAAGTTCCGATTTTTGGAGGACAACTTGAAATCTGTTGAAAAGCAGGAAAAGGAGCACCCCCCAGCACCACCGGTTGTGCTTCCAAAACCAGACAAGAATGTATTGACCGCAAAATTATCAAAGGCTGGTGCTAGTGTGTCTAAAACTGAACAGAAAGTGGTCACAGAGAAAATGTCACTTCGTGGGAGCAAAGTACATCAGGACCTGAGTGAGAAGTCTGATTACAGAGTGTCCTCTCCTTTAGCAAGCATCCGCACGCCATCACCCACTTTCATTAGTATAGAATCAAGGAGGGTGGACTCACCGCTCAGAGTGACACCTTCCCCTCCACCATACAAATCTGTCGGGACGCCTCCACCTCCTCCTCGCAAGTCATACACGCCCACATCTACCTTCAACAGGGCCACACCCTCTCCAACCCTGAGCCGCTCAGAAAAGCTGATAAAACTCCGGGATACGACCTCAAAGCTCTCTCACGGCATCACCCCTCCACCTCCTGCAGCACTACCAGAGTATTTTGCAGCAGAAAGAGAGCAATCATCCCCTTTTAGTGACCGGGGAACACCCATAGATGAGGAGTTGGCAGATATAGCAGAAATGGTGGACTCTATGAAGACAGTCAGGGACAAGAAGTCTTTCTTTGAAGAAGCTCAAAAAGCTGAGGTGATTAAGAGTTACATTCGGAAGGATCCCATTGACATCCCCGAACGTCTGGGACCCGATGCTGAGGAGAGCACCGAAGCAGTGATTATAGATCTCATGAAGGAGGATCTTCCAAAAATTGACCTAACTAAACTGGTGAATAGATTTGAGTCTCCAAAACCACAATTGTTTTCCAGGAAGGAACCTATTATCATTTCAGAAAGGCTTGGGAGCGATACAGAGGACGCAGAGGCTGAACCACATACTCCAAAAACGGAAGAAATGCCTACATTTAATGTCAGAGCGATAAAGGATGTCTTTGAGACAGGAGAGCACAGCTCACAGGCAGCACGAGAGCTGAGAGAACAAATAGAACGAAGAGAACCAGACTCAGTTTATTGCAGGCCAGTGGATCAATCTGAAACCACATCAGTCACAGAGCAATTCTGCAGCATTGACGACACTGGAAATATAAGGAGTGAGGTAAGGAGTGAGATGCATTCTGGGAGCTCTGTGACCCGTGGCAACCCTCCATCCTATGCTGACGTGGTGAGAGGCAGCGTTCCAACAGTAGACATGCTCCCTGAGGCCTCCAGCGAGGAACTGCTCAGAAGCTTCCAGGAGTCATGGGCTGAGGGCCAAGGAGTTTTCCAGAACCTGGGATTCAGTGTCTCGGAGCAAAGGACCTCGCAGATCGTAACACACCACCAGGAGACTGTCGTGTCGGGTAAAACTGAGCTGTGCCGCATGAGGGATACTAAACATGCGTGATGGTGTGTTTAACACGCTCTGTTTGAAAAGCATTTTGTGGAAAGAAAAGAAGCATTAACACTATCGCTCTGTTATTTATGTCTTGTGATTTCCTTTGATGTGTTTTGTTTGCAATTTCTCTCCCCTAATGCTCGGAGCAGCTCACAGTTAAGGCAGCAGCGGTTTGACACCTTTTAATATTCACAGGTTACACTGTTTGTCCTGTTTACTCATGCCACTGATGTGTGAGGCTGGCAGCGATGCAAACATATTGAATTAATATTCCTCTTGCTGTGTGATGGATGCTGTTTTGACTGCGACACAGCACAGAGCTGCTTGCCGTGAGAAGAAAACAGTAGTTTTGATGTATTTCGATTCGGTGGTTAGAGTTTGACATGAAGTTAATTCAGATAAATAACTTTTTTAGACGTTGTTATTGTTAAATTTGCATAGTTGTAGTTGCCATTCTGACAGATTTGTTGGAAAGACAAGTTAAACATTAATTCAGTAGTAGTAGTATAGCTATTTACTATAAAGATCATCATGCTATAATAGCAGTTATAGGTAAAATGAAATGTACATTTGAGCACAAGTTTATTAAAATTCGTTGTTTATTTATATTATAAACTTTGCTAATATCAGCAACCTACTGCATGTTGAACTGTAATCGTCATTTGCATTAATCTACATTAATTTGCATGTGGCGAAAAAAAAACACATTTTATTTTGTAGTGACACAAAAAAATGATTTTAGCTGGGAAATGTTGAAAAAGCATAGCTCTAAAACCCTCAGTGCTGATTTCCTGCCACAGCTAATTAGTCATATGACTTCCATATGACAATGTTGTTTGTTATTAATTTACTTCAAAGTTCAAACTCATAAGAATATTTTTCATTTAAAAAATATGCAAAGGAAAGGAAAATTCCTTATGTCCACATTTATAATTACAAACAACAAGACAATGTTTGTTGTTCAAAGGACACACATTAAAATAGGATGGATACCCACTGCTCTGATTTACATTAGCAATTAACTGAAACTAATTCAGTGTAAAACAGACACATTCCTCATCTCTCTTATCTGTTTTATGGACTAATTTGCACCAAAATTGCCTGGTTGCTTTGGGGGAAACTCCCTTTTGAAAAACATAAAATTATTGTAAAATGAACTGTTGCCTTCTCTTTCTTCTGCAGAAAACTCGAATTCCAGAGTCCGAACTGTGCAGGCTGTGTCGGAAGAGGGTCTACCCCATGGAGTCACTGATCGCAGACAAACAAACCTTCCATAGAAGCTGCTTTCGTTGTGAACACTGCAGAGGCAAACTGAGGTGAGACTATTTCACAGAGCCCTCAGTGTTGTTGTTTATTTTACTCTATTTTAACTGTCTTCTTGTTTCTTTCCTAATAGCCTTGGCAACTATGCCTCTCTCCATGGACGGATGTACTGCAAACCACATTATAAACAACTGTTCAAGTCCAAAGGAAATTATGACGAAGGATTTGGACAGAAACCACACAAAGAACTCTGGGGTGATAAGAACCAGCAGAATTCCAACCAAAAGACAAACGTCAAATCACCATCACCTGAAAAGAAAGTCATGGATTCCAGATACTCCACCATTCACAACCCATTAGTCACTCAGGATGATGATATAAGCAAAACAGTGGAGGAAAACAAAAAGCCCACAAGTAAGATTTCTGTAGTGTGGCCTCCACAAACAGATCAGCCAAAGAAAGCGTTCACTATAGAGGATGAATTGAAGTTGGTGAAGCCGTCGTGGCCCCCTAAGGAGGGTGTAGTCGAGGAAAATGATCCTGTAAAGCCTTCATTGAAAGAGAATGATATTCCTGGAGCTAAAGTACAAAATGGACCCCAGGAAAATGACAAGGTGCAGGAGTGTGTCTATTTAACAGAGAATGGGGGAAAGTCTGAAGAAATTCCTGTCTCCCTTGTGGCAGTCACTGAGGACCCAGTGAGTGTTGCTCACACTCAAGAAACTAAAGAATCAAACAGTGGCCCGAAGGCCACAGCACAAGTGGTTTCCGAAATGGACTCTGAAGTGCAGCCTGGAGAGGCAGCGCGAGAACAAGGTGAAGGGAGTGATGGTGGAGCAGTGCTGGAGGAAAGTAGAGAAAAGTTGGAGGAAGTGACAGTAAATGGAAATGAGGGTCAGACGGAGAGTGCAGCAGGTGAGACGGACAAAGGAATGAGCAATGTGGAGGGTTCAAAGGACACGTTAATAGATAAGAAGGTGACGGCAGAACAGAATGCAAACTGCAACAACAATAATAATAATGATAACACAATTTGTCTGACACAGATTAACGAGGAAGTCCTTTTTCAAGAGCTTAGTGAGACAGAAGACAAACAACAGACAGTTGTTGTGTCAGATACAACGAGAGAAACAGATTTCTTCCAGGCTGATGACTGTGAAGAATCAAAATGGATGCCAAGTGAAGTGCTGCAGTTGGCACAGAGAGATGATGCGTTTGTGCCAGCGGGTGCCAAATGTACTGAAGCCACAGACTGCTACGCAGACACTTTTTTCTTCGCAGAGACAGCCGAAGGAGCGTCTGCTCACGAGAGCGAAGCCAGCAAGCCAAAGACTGGCACGTCAAGCTTCCTCGACGACATTTTCGCCGTCCTAAATACCAGCAACTCCGACCTGCTATCCAGTTTCAAATCGAACACCTCGAGTCAATCTGCAGCGGAGACGACGACGACATCGGCGTCGGCACTAGATGACCTTTTGGATTTCGGGATGGAGACGAGAGAGAGTGCAGATAAAACAGGAGGCGTGAGGGGAAGAGAGGAGATCGGTGACAGCACAGGCAGAGAAGGAGCTTCTCTGTGGGCCGATGACGACGAGGATCTGACTGTGGAGGAGCAGATAAAGAGGAATAGATACTATGATGATGACGATGAAGATGTGAATTCAGCCCATTATTAACTTGACAACGTTGACCACATGTAATTTCACAACAATGTCCATGGAGAGATGAACTGAACTGCTTTGATTTAATTTAGCATTCTTTTTTTTTCTTTTTTAAACCATATTTCTGCTCTTTTATTAATATCTAGCTTTGTTTGATGCTGACTGTTTGCACCTGGTGTGCACAGAAATGGAAAGTGGACATTTTGTCCTTGGATGTCACTTATTATGCATATCACAGTTATTTGCTGACTGATTTAAACAGGCTTTTTATTCCCGAAAATTGCAATATCTGTTTTTCTTTGAACGAATGGCTGTCAGCTTGGGTTTGTGTCTGAATAAAGATGATTTTTCTTTCCCTCTTTTTCCCATTCCTAGTGTGAAATAAAGTTTCATGAACTCCATAACATGACTTTTCAATCAGCACAGACACAGGGGAGGAGATGCTAAAGCTACTTAGCTGTGTCCTCCGTTTGCATGGCTGGCTAGTTTGATGTATAGCTTACCTAGATAACACAGTCCAGCTGAGACCTCTTTGGCGAAAGTCATATTGATTTCCTCTGATTGAGCAGGCCTGTTGTAAGGGTTACAGATTTTTCCATTAGGCTGCTTTTGTCACCTTTGACATATTTTTTCCCTCCTCTCAGTTACAGCATGAACAGACCGGGTAATTGGCTGCAAAGAGAATATACTGCAATGTTAATAACACCAGGAAAAAACAACAAAAAAAGCTATACTCTGTTGTCAGAAAATTGATGGCTTTACAAATTCAGAGTTGCCAGTGCTTACACTTCCCTTCAGATGGGGAATAATGTTGTGCAGTCAATAATTCAGCATCTTTTACTGGAATGCTGTTTGGCATATTTTTAATTGGGCTTTTCTTCTCCCTCATAATGTTTTTTTTTTTTTTGACAGTTGAGCGAAAACATAATTTTGTACATTTTTAATTATTATCTCTCCTGACAAACCAACTGTCCTACCAAACAGATGCAACAGGCAACACATAATAAAGCAGAGGGTAAGACTTCCATATTCATATATGAGCCATCTAAAGTGTGAAGGTCCATTGTCTTAGTGTCACTAAAGCCTTTTTCTAAGTGTCTTAGATCAATAACCATATATGTACATTAAGCCTCGGCAGATATTCCACATGTTCTCCATAATGACTCTGAAGGGATTAGTTTCACACATGGTAATGTTTGTGAATGATTTCCAGAAGCAGAAGAAGAAAAGCTCACCTTATAGAGCTTGCACCACTGATGCAGATCAGATTTGATTCCAGTCTGCAGCCCCCAAAAATGCCCCAAAATATCCTTCTAAAAAATGAGATGAAGTCAAGAGAACACCTCAAACCGTGACAAGATGCAGAGCACACACTGTATTTGTGCTGTAATTTTATTGCCACTCTGAGAGTGGAGGCATGTGTGATATTTAAAGGATTAAGTTCCTAGGACTAAGTAATCTGAATATCTCCCATCTCACTATGCACACAAAAGTGTAGAAGAACCCGCTGGACACTCTTAGAATTAAAAAGTGCTCAGTAGAACCATATAAGGTTCTTCGGCTTGTCCTCATAGGACAACCCTTTTGGAGGGTTCCAACAAGAACCCTTTTAAAACCCTTTATTCAGGAAATGGGGTTTAAAGGGTTCTCTGGATCAAAATGGTTCTTACTGGAACCATTAGTGTTACCAAGAAGAAAAGAAAGGGTTTTTCAGAAGCAAATGGTTCCAGGTAGAACCTCAGCCTTTGTTGAAGGACCATTTTGGAACCCTTATTTCTAAGAGTGTAGCCTTCACATAGCATACAGTACACACAACAATTAGTGATAGTGAATGTGTCCGAACACACACAAGCCAGGCGCAGGAGCAGTGGAAAGCACTGGCCCATCCCGAGATTGAACCAGCAACCTTTTGCCTCATAGCCCAATTCCTTCCCTCTTCACCATGGGATGCCCTTATGGTTATAGGGCTCAGTGTTTTCTTGGTTAAGGACCATTACAAGTGAAAACAAGGGAATCAGAGATGGCAGACTTCACCCCGTTCACACAACAAGCCTCTGGCGGCCTCTCCTGGTCAAATTGGCAAGTGCAAGTGTGGAAGCACAAACAAACCACCAAAAACAATACTTCACTCCCACTCTGTGGGGTGAATAAACAAACTAGAGACCCCCTAATCAATTACCCAGGATTAGCTTGATATGATATGTAAATCATTGGATTACAAAATAATCAATAAATAATAACTCCATACATACATATCATGGTAATTTAGATGGATTCATATGGAAACATTTCTCACACTTCCTGCTGTAAAGACAGTACATTGGATTTTCAAAAATGTCCTTCATGGGCTACTTTCGAAACATGGTGGTGCAATGTGTCAGACTTTGTGGAATTATATTCCATTATATTCCTTTCCACCTGTAAGCTATACACGGATGACTTACTTACTCATTTTAATCTATATACTCCATAATCCATTTATAGCTTAGTGAGGTCACAGTGACCTTGAAAGTGACCATCACATTCTAACCAGGTCATCCATAGGTCAAGGTGAACGCTTGGACCAAATTTAAAGAAACTCCCTCAAGGTGTTTTTGAGACATCATGGCCACAAAAAGAGACAGAGAGACAACCTGCGGCCAAAGTGCTGAAGCAGAAACAAGACAAAGACTGTTACATCAGTCACTTTATTCCTTTCTATTGTTTTTCTTGAAAAGAATAACATCCTTTCTGACATGCGAAGGCCATCATAGTTCACAGAGTCCTCAGTGCAGTGCAGTCAGAGGCGCAGCTTGTGAACAGGCAAGGCAGGCAACTGGATGGGGCCCCGAGCCGATTGGGGGCCCCCCGACACGGCTGTTTTTACTGAAATGTGCAGACCAGCCGTCCCCCTTAAAAAACAATGGGCGATTTTTAATGACATCTCAGTAGGAAACCTCCCTAAAGGGGCCCCACCTCACTTTAACCTGTGTGAAGTTATCGTTCTGCAAGTTGGAAAATGAAGAGGATTATTTACAGTGTAATGCATATCATTTCTACTCAGTTTATATACGTTTTTTTTCAATTATTTACTGTATTTTATTGTTCTATATATTTATATTGTTTTATAATGTGGGTTCTTTACAGTGTAATGTATTTTTTTTACTAAGTTTATATAGTTTTATAAAAGCTATTTACAGTATTTTATTGTTCTTTACATTTATATTTTGACGTGCTTTTAAATTACAAGGTTTTTTCATGTTATTTCATTCATTTTGAAAAAAACATTTTTTTGAGCATACGGTTTTCATTGGTGTCAGATTATTTGTAACATAATGGTGATGAACACTGGTTGGAAGGGCCCCCTGGGAATTTTTGCCTCGGGCCCCTACAGACTCTAGAATCGCCTCTGGGTGCATTCTCACAGTCAGATGTCCTTATTGCTCACACACTAAACCTTAGAGATCTGCTTCTTCGTTTTCTTCAAAGCACAAAATGATAGGGTTTCATTTTTGACACTTTTATAAATAATCAACACAAATAAATAAATAAATAAATACTAATAATGTCACACAGCAGCACGAGCCTCCGCCTCCCTCATTGGTTCCAATTCTCTCTCTCTCTGTCTCTCTCTCTCTCTCTCCCGCTGATTGGACAGCACCTCTTTCCTCCGCCGCGCGCCGCCGCCTCCTCTCCATCCACTGGTGAACTGCGCGCGCCGAGACGCAGAGTGGAGGAGGAAGCCGCGCGGTGTGGAGCCGACGGACGGGGCTTGGCGTCCACGGGGGCAAGTTTGGAGAGCAACACAAGGCAAGTGGGCATATGTTGTCGTGCTGCGGTGCGTGTGCGGTGCGGTATCTATCCCCCGCAGACACGGATTGTTTTGCCTCGGCGCGCACGCGGTCCCCCCCTTTCATTCCGCCGCTGCCGCCGCGCGGATGCCGCTTTTGGAAGTGGAGACAGAGTTAACAGCCTCGCCATCATCATCATCATCATCATCTTCATGTGCAGCTGTGTTTGTTACTGTTGCTTTGTTCTCTTCATCTCTGCTGTGTCAGTCGATGTCGGACTTTATCACTGATTGACGCTCCTGTGGTGACTGTGGGGATTTAAAAAACTTGATGCTGACGTTTTACTTTTAAGCACAAAGCTGTTTGTGCATATTCCTCTGGTGATGCGGATTCCTGTTGTGAGCTCAGTTGTCAGCAATAGGTTTAATCAGCTGTTTCATGTGCATCCCCTCGTTTAAATAACTGTGTGTGTGTTTGTGTGTACTTGTGTTTGTGACCTTTTCTGGCACAAACACTGACCTTGTGAGAACCAGTCTTCCTTATGGAGTCGCGGGAACTTAATTTCTGATGAACTGGTGAAGTTATGGGCTTAAGTTTTGCAGTGTGGTTAATGATAGGTTTTGACATTAATGGTGTTTGTTGAGGCTGCATGCAATGCATGTCCTTAAAAGGACAGCTGTGTAAACCTGTGTGTGTGCGTGCATGGCAGAGAGACCAAATAAATCCAGATAAGCAGATGAGAGCATTGTGCACTTTGCAGACTAATATCAAGTCCACTCATGTATCTGGCTTCTAATCCATGTCACTTTAAATGAACCGGGAAAATCCATCATCAGCACTGGCTGCACAAAGGGATGAGCGTGTCCTTCCTCTCTCTGTCACATCCTGTTCCATTATTCCAAGGAATCACTGGGAACAGTGGAAATGGAAAGTAGAGTCAACCTTCATCTCTACGGGATATATATATATATATATATATTTTTTTTTTTACCTTGTAGCCATGGGGTTAAAACAACAATCCCATGTGGGAAGAGCGTGGCCGTGCTCCTGCAAATTCATTTTGGCAGCTTCTTTGAAACTTGAGTGCCACAGTTCTTGAATGAATCGCTCCCCTACTGGGAAGATCCCCCCTTTTTTTAATATATATATGAGAATTACTCCACCTCGTTGAGGTCACAGCAGTGCTTCCTCACACAAGCCCCATTTCTTTTGTGAGCACTGTGGCTTTCAACCTGACAACAGCGCCGTGGGTTGTCGATACTGGCCAGCCTGCCAAATTCTCTCATTCAAGTCTGTGTGCTGGTGTGTGACCAGACACTAATATTCTACAAGTTTGGCGAGAGGAAGGAGAGGAGGAGGGGACGAACTTTAAATTCCAAGACTGTCCCACAGTCCTCCTGAGACAAGAAATACTGTGGTTTAATATCAATTAGCCGAAGACAAATCATAGTGGCTGCTTTGCATGCATTGATGGATTCAGTAGTGATGAACATAGGCTCAGAAACTATCTATTGCTTTTTACTAGTTCATTTGTATGCAAACCATTGGAATCTTTGCACCCCATGTTGCATATCAGTGTTTCCTAAGTCTGCGCGGAATAAAAAGATATTTCCTGCAATGTTCTCACCTGGAGGAGGAAACTGGTGTGAGATTTATGAGGATTTATGAGTGTAATAATGATTTCAAATATGTTATGGTAATGACAACATTCTGGTGTGTCTTGATGTGTAATGATGAGATTTGGACGTGTTTTTATGGAGATGTTTTGTTGTAATGATGACATTTTGGTGCGTTTGCCGTGTTTTCAGGACACAATTTTGTGACGCTATGAATATAAAAAAAACCCCACAAAACAATCTTTTTCTACTCTACCCAGGTGCCAAAACCAAACTGCAGTTTACCCACACAGTTGTCACACAATAAAAGCATAAAAATGACAAGTAAAAAGACATATTTTTCACATATTCGCCTCATGAAAACATTGAGATGCAATGATTTGTTTGTCTGCAGACATGTACTGTACCTGCATTAGTTTGCTGCTGGAAGAACTCGGTCTGTGTTTCCATTTTTCTCTCTCCGTGTCTCTACATGTCTGCACAGCCTCTATTTGATGAATTTGCTGTCACCGACGCTCCAACATGATGTACAGATTGAGGAACTTTTCAGATTTAGGGACACTGGATCGCACATTATGGCTTCATAATTCCTCATCATGCCATGGCTGTTAGTCTTTTCAGATGGGCATAGCAATGGTTATGGTTCAATAAGTTACTGCCGCAATACTGTTAGGAGTCCCTTAGTGTTTCCTTTTTCATTGCGCCTGTAATTCCCCCCAAAATCAATGATTTTCACTCTCCCCTTTAAATGGCATCTAAGTTGCTGTAAATCATGATTAAACACCTCTAATTCTTATCTCAGCTTGTATATCTATAAATGGGCTGTTTACGTCTCCTCTGTTGTAAACTATTATTGACATCCTGCGAGACGAAGCGAGCCCCTGCGTTGGCATCTAGTAGTCCTGGTTTTAGCGTGGGGATTAGATGGGTTTTTACATGTGAAGGCATCCACGCTGTCAGTTATTGGCCCATGGTGACAAGGAGGATCGATCTTTTGAAACGTTCCACACTAAATAATTTGACGCCATTCTCACTTGTAGCACAGAAAAGATCTGCAATCCCCCCCCACACCCCACTGACATGAGCAGATCCTCCTAATTACATCATATTTTTGTTCTGGGAAGTGATTGAAATTGGATTTACGGAGCAACGCAGCGTCTCCCTGATGAGATAAACTGCATGTGGCAGAGATGAATGTCGTTTGTAAAGAGGACTTCAGAAAGGAGTGTTACAAACCAGCTTATTAACTCGTTCACAGTTTCAGTGCACTTACATGCTTCTTGCTGGCTCGCCTGTCAACACAGTTGGGAGGGAGGATCTGTCACTCTGTAGGTTGCTGTGGCATTCTGGTGCCTTGAGGGAGCAGATTATTTCTTTCAAGTGTATAGCTTGTCAAATGTCACAGCTGTTTGGTCAGATTATTCGTTCAAAGTATCTTGTTTTTTAGTTATTTAGTACCACCTTTACATTTTAAATCTGTAGCGTCTAACTTCAACAAACAATCAAACCATTGTCATTGCTTTCACTAGCCATGTTATGTTAAAATTCTAACTTATTCTTACTAAATACATTTTTGCTCTCGAGTGTTGAAGAAGCAAAATAAAATGTGGGTTTTAAACTTCTTTTATGAGCAGATTAAATGACACATTTCACAAACTTGAGCTAATATTTATTTATTTCATAAACATTATGGAATATTGAACATTTTTAATATCCAGGGGTTTCATGAATCTCCAAATCCTTGATTTGATTCTCGATCTTTTTCGTTCTCTTTTAGCAGAGATGGTTCTGCCATTTTTAGACTTGTCTAGTTTAGTTGAGGATCATTGTTTTTTATGTCGTGATAATTTGTTTTTGACTATCTGCTGTCATGTCATAGGGCTACAACAATTATTATGTCGATTACGCGACGTAATGAAACTGCAGGGGGCAGTATTGCTCGCTGTTTACATCCTGCAAGGAAGCAGAGAAGAGAGACTCGAAAACTCTGGCCCTGAAAATAACACGTTAAATGCAATCTCTTATTCCATGGTCGCACTACGGCGATGCACAAACACCTTAAACGCCGACACCCCTGAGCCACTGTATCATCACGTACCACAGAGAATCACATCACATAAATCACATGCGTCTATCAGTCGGAAAATCATGGAAGA
This sequence comes from Microchirus variegatus, assembly GCF_963457635.1. Classification (NCBI taxonomy): domain Eukaryota; kingdom Metazoa; phylum Chordata; class Actinopteri; order Pleuronectiformes; family Soleidae; genus Microchirus; species Microchirus variegatus. The sequence continues at coordinate 27,660,455 of NC_139802.1, read as the reverse complement.
AGCTAGCTTAGCAAACGCTAGTTCACTTACGTTAATGTGTACTTTACACCAGCAATCTGTGAATTACAGGCGAAGCTGCTTTGACATACTTAATTTCAGGTCTTGTCGGACTAGCATTTATTATGTATTGTAAATCTCTGTCACTTATCAACTGTGTGATTTGGAGCATATTAATGAGATATTTAAGCTGTAAGAAATCTGTGATAATTTGTTTCAGGTATTTAACTGTGATAAATGGCGTGTTATTAAAGCACAGGCGTGAGTCCACTGTATGTAGGTTAAACAGATGTCCAAAATAGGTGCTAATGAAAATAATCCTGATTAATCGATTAATCGAAAAAATAATTGAGAGATTAGTCGAGTGTCATGAGTGATATCATAGCCATCATTTGTTTGCACGATATGAATATAACATTAACCAGCAGATGCTTAAATCCAGGGTTTACCACTACTGACTAAAGTTGCATGTCTGATGCCACTAGTTATCGCTTAAGCCTGAGTTGAAGGATGATACACTGGGGGCGTGGGTAAATCCTCAATTCCACCTTTGCTTTCGAAGGTCGACATCTTGACATTGCTCCAATCAATATTGGATTTACAACACCCCTACTAAAATCATGGCTAATGAGAATTGTATCATAACAATAATTCTTATTGAATTATTACCTTAAATGTCAGGTTGTCATGAAACTAACGCTCATTTTGCCTTGATTCAATCTCACCTCACTCTTTGTACCAAAGCACAGTTGTTAGCAGCCTCCTACATTTAGCTGGCTTCATATGTCTGTCTGTGACTTATTAAAATGACAAACTTCATTGGAGGCAGATTATATTAACTGTAGCTAATTAAAGTTTAATTCTGTTGCAGCTAAAATTAAAAGCTGGGGGGCTCTCTGGTTAGAGTGTTCTCTCTCCAGCTGACATTTGTGCATTAGACAGAGATTGTGAGAGAAGAGACCACCAACATGGTACTACTGTAGCTCCTAACAGTGCATTACACCATTATTTTAGCACGAGTTTTAGCCTGCATCTATGCTAAAATGATTACTATCCAATCCAAATTAAGATGATTAGGTGATTTCTTAGGTGAATCTGCTAATGACTTAGCCCAGTAATCCTGTCAAACTCCAGTTGGCCAGTTTAGGTGTGGGGAAGATGAACATTTGCTGAAGGCTGACATATCATGATCATGATGCCTCACTTGGGTTGGCCACCAAACTCTCCTTTTAATGGTACTCGCCAAATTAATATGGTTCTGCCAAATACCATTTCACATTAAATCTGCTACATTTTGGTCCGTGAAAGTGCAAATAAGTAAAGAGAGTAAAGAAGTTTGGACTTTTTTCCTCTTAAAATTAACTACTTTTATTTTGTCACAGAGAGACTTGGGCACTAGCATCACAACACTGGTATTGGTATGAATTCAAATGTGAACATCAATGGCTTTAACTGTCAGCACACTAATTTAATCGTCCCTGCGATACAAATATAAATTCTCACTGTTTATTTAGGCTCATTTTCAGTACCAGGGACAGCGCCACTGTAGCAGCCTAAAATCACATTACATTGCATTACATTCATTTGGCAGCTGCTTTTATCCAAAGCGACTAACAAGTGGCAAACACTGCCATCACAGCTATCTGGAGCAACTTGGGGTTAAGTTTCCTGCCCAGGGACACATCGGCATGTAGACTATAGTGGACCAGTGTATCATTTGATACTGCAAATGATTATCAGACAAACAACCAGCAGATTGATTTTTTTTACTATCCCTCTGCAGAGCTGACACCTCCTTTTTTTTTTTTTTTTTTTTGTTTATCTAACTTCCCTGCTAAGTAATGCTTCCTGTCTTTTCCCCAAAGTTGCTTTGTATTCCATCTCTTTCCTTTTGTCCATTTGTAGCTGCAGGCTGTGAACTGAGGTGAATTAGGTCAGCGAAAGCATTAATTGTGTTTCTGCCTTTTCAGCAAACAGAAAGTGATTAGAGGTCCTTGTGTTATTTCAGCAGTTAGTTCCATGCACACAAAGGTGAAACTAATAATAAAAACTCAGTTGGGGAATTAAAAGACCTTTGATCGACAACTGGATTTGAATCAGACTCTGACACTTACCTTGCACATCTCATGCAACGTTTGAAGTTCTTTATTACTGACAATCGTTACGTTTACATGCACGGTTTAATCGAGCGAAAGCTGCCGTCCGATTTATTAGCCATGTAATCTGACTCCACCTCCGTAGGTGGCGCTGTATCTCTATATCCAAACAACCATGTGTGAAATGGTTGCGTGGAAAAGCCTCTCAGTTCTTCGTATTTACAGAGTTGCGTGCACATAATGTATTTCTATCTGTATGAAAACAAGCCGTTGATCTGGTGTGCTATGAATCTCCATTTTAGTTCATTGTTTAGTCATACAGACACACTGCTCATTAGGGCTGGGACAATATGCGATTACTTTTAGCTGTTTGTGTTCATCAAGCAAGTAGAAATATCATTATTCGCAATTAGTTTCACCCCCACTCTTATTAATAATGTAGTTGATTTAATCACATTTTCAGGGCAGTGTCATCCTTTAAATCCTGCCCTGTTTGGGTCACTGGAGTTTGTCGTCTTCTTGGTAAGGTCAACAAGGCTACTTCCCTCAGTGGAAATAGTAAAGTCGTACATTATTGCCTCCCTCCTGACCTTCTTTATGAATAATTAATCAGCAAATTGTTCGGTTTAATTGCAACATGAGGGAGTAAACCATGGAGGATAGCATTGCCCTGTTGTCCGTTTTTCATGTAGAATTAATGGTTTCTGTTGAACAACTCAGTCATAATTTACAATGCATTAGATTTTATTACTGTCTTGCTGCAGTGTAATTACTGACAGAAGGAGGCTGTAACTTATGACGCTGTCATCCTTTAGAAGGTCTTGAGTTTTGTGGCATTACAGTTGTCGGATTTCTTTCTGATTCGGTTCTTTCTCTGAAGGCGTTCACTGGTTTTGGCCTTGATGTTCTGTGACCCATGCCGTTCCTCCACACTGGCTCTCTTTCACTGTCAGTGTGTCTCTGCGGAGAGGGGTTTGGAGGGCCAGCTACATTTCATCTTTGGAGCTGAGCCTGTTGTGATCATGTCAGTGGCTGATGCTTCATACTATATTGGATCATTTGATAATCTTGTTGGTCGGAGCTTAGCCTCGCATGTCACCAGATCTGCATATGACTCAGAAGGCACAGATGATACATTTAAATCAAACACCATAATGCGATTATAAGGATTTTTATATTCATATTTTATATTCATTCAACAGAGTGGCACATTATGAAAAGAAAAAACTATTTGTTATAGTTTGATACTTCTATGTGTTACAGTGACATAATGATCATGGTAAGAGAGGGAGAAAACATAATTGTCAGAAGTGGCTGATGTAAGCTTAGTATTATATCCAGATATAACAGGAAAATTCAAATAAAACAATCCAAAAATGTACAGTATTTGTGAATGATTGCAGACAGCAGCATTAGTGCAAAACAGATTAAGCACATTTCCTCAAAGCTTATGGCGACTTCATAAACAGTACATTTATGTATTACCACAACAAGGTTGTAATACACAAGTATGCTGTACCTCAACCGTAACCTTTAAACCACTATGTATTTTCAAAGGCTGCAATTTAGTATATTATGCAGCACATCTGAGACAAGGTTAAGACCTGACTGTTCATGGTTTCAGTCATGGAAATTCATAGCTTCTTGCATTCAGATAGAAAGCAGCTACTTTTTTTTAATGCATATAATTGAATTTCCCTGTTGTTCACGGCAAAGGATAACGATGTGAATGGTTATTTTTGCTCACTGCTCAGCTAACGCATTTGTCCTCTCTCATTCTTGTGAACTGTACATAGAGAATGCGAAACATGACTGACACTCTCTTCCTTGCTGGTGCGTTTTAGCCTGATGAGGTGAATGACTTACTTCCGCAGCGGGCTCTGATAAAATAGACGTGCTGATTACACTGTTCGATTAAACGGAGTTTATCTCACTTAAGTGCTGAATTGCATTTGCAAGGGTCATGGCAGATCATTTTTTTTAAGGACCGTTGTCACATTATGCACGGTAGATGGTTGGAGGGATGAAGGAAGAGTAGGCATAAGCTTTGGCAGATTCATGCCGCTCTCCCCCATCCTGTTATCTCTTACTCTACCAGCTGTGTTGGCTGCCACTGCTTTCCCTTTTCCATGCACAAAGCTCAACCAACATGGCTTGGCATGGTTTGAGTGCAGAGTTGAGGCTCCTGGCCCTGTTTTTTTTTAACTGGGTTCTGATGAGGGGACTTTGTTGGTTTGGCAAGCTGGCCATTGTGACTATTGATGCCCCCCCCCCTCCCTCGGTAGATGATTGGATTTCCATCGTAGTGGTCAAATGGTGCAGGGAGATAGAAGGGTGAGGACCCAATCTGCTGTCCTCTGCTGCAACTCTAAAGGCTGTTTGGCCCCAATTGTGCGGGTTCTTTCTTTCTTTCTTTCTTTTTTTTTTGGGGGGGGGGGGCATAATTCAAGGAAGTCTTTTTTGTCTTCCTGCCTTATCTCTGCTGCCGTATGGTACCTTGTTATTGTAATTTTGAGCTTCTGAATTGAAAGTTAATACTGTCTATGATGCTGAGCATAATATTTGCACACCCTGTTGCCTATGAAACACATTTTAAAACCAAAACAGAACTATGCACTAAAATTTAGAGCATGATTTTGTTTTGGTTTCCAAACAAACAAAAAAAATTAATAAAAGACCTTTAGAAAACATGTTGAACTGCAGCTTTGTGCTTTTTTTGTTCTCAAGGCAGATAATAGTGTCTGGGAAAAGAATTATCGTTGTTTTTTATTTTCTCCACACACTAATCCTCTTTACAGAAACCCTACATGGTTTCACACTGATATTCATGCAGCTAAGGGTTTTGCGGTGAGTCTGTAGAGTTTTTAATTCATTAATGTATATTTTCAGCTAACGCGAACACATAGAGCACAGCTCCACAGTCAGTCACAACACCATTATGTTGTCCTGTTTTTGAATATACTGATATTAATATATTGCTGTGTGCACACATGACTTCAGTAAGCATCTGCTCTCACTGAGCTCACAGTTCTCAGTGGACCCGACGAACCCATTTCAATCGCCGTGTGTTTGACTTGTAGGCCTAATTATAGACCGTGCGCTATTGTGTGTGTGCACAAACACTATGCAGAACATCACTACTCTCACACTAACTAGATGCAGCACTAATTATTTTTAGGTGTTTTTGATAAATTTTTTTACACACGTTGAAGGGTCTTAATCCTTAGAGATCTGTATGTAAATTTGACATTTTGCCTCGTGCCAGATTGCCAGATTGACGTACACCAAACTGAACTTGAGTGCAGGCAGATTTAATGTTATCCTCATCTTATCCCAGCTGGTCTTGTTAATGGTCTCTCTCGAGATCATGAGAAGAGAAATACAGTATATTTAAAAGACTGACAGAGCTGGATTATAAAGTTTCCAAGCTAACCTTCTGGTCTGAACAGATGTTGCCTTTCAAACAGGTAAGAGAGTGATCTTGATCTCTCCTGCCTCCACTCCTTGTGTTGAATTGAAGCTGCTGCAGGTTACTATATGCACTCAGCACTATACACCGAGCAGTGCAGCTGCTTTTATCCTGTGTGGGACTGTAAAGCGTTTGTACATACCATGTCAGACCTCATCAAGATGTGAAGCGGCGCTTTGCTTTGGTGAAACATTTCGTCAAAGTTAAAGTGCAGTCGATATCCAGTTCTCGCTGCATCAGGGATTCACTGCCTCCAACCCACATTAAGGATTTTATCTCCACTTCTTCACATTGATATTTGCAGGGAGGTTGAATTATTCCCAGAATGCAAGAAGAGGTTGTAAAAAAAAAAAAAAAAGGCCAAAAAAGGGGATATTGGGTAATTTCCTTTTTTTTTTTTTTTTTCTTTAACCACTGCCAGTGTATGTGGATCAATAAGGCTGCCTCCAACTGAGCTCATACACTAAAGCTGAAACTGTTGGTGTTTTTCTCTATCTATTTGGTCATGAATAGAAATGATATATAATTTGTTTGCTATCTAAAAACAGGCTCTATCAAGCAAAACTATCAGACTTGACCAACAGAGTGTTTGTGTGTACACACAAACTTGAGTAATCCATCAAATATGTACTGATTCATTTAGTAGTCCATGATTGTTGTGGCCCTAAAATTGATCAGTCATTATTCAAATGGTGTACAATTTTCAGCTACTCCATTTATCAGCTTATTATGTGTGTGTTCAGAGGAATCTGACACACACACAGTTGTAGATCTAATTAAGATCTTACTGTGCTCGCTCCTTAACAATGAAATTAGTAAAGATTTGATCTAACATCTGAATGCACTTGCGCTGTAAATAATTTCATTAACTCTAGTGTTGTGGGGTTTTTTTTCCATTCGAAATCATCTTCTATGGAGGATCATGTTTTTGTTGAAAGTTTTAAGTATACGGTCTGTTCTTTCCATTCATGGTCCCTTATATGCAGTAAAAGCAGTCATGCTTAAAAACACAAGACCGAGTTCTTTCACAGTTTTCTCAACTTCTTCCTTTTCTTGCCTGGGAAGACCCGAAAGATCAAATAACATCAAGTGCTGCTGCTTGAATGATAATAGGAGAAGGCTTTATATTCAGCACATACAGCTCTTCTTCCTTTTCTTTGTTGAATGTTGAGTTTCAAACGCACACAAAATACTCATGTTGTGGGATTGCACAATCTCTGTCCTGTGCTCCTCATCTGTTTTACGCAAAGCCACTCTTGTTACATGTGTGATGACCTTGAGGCCAAAACTGCTGATTTGTTGCTTTTATTGTCCAACTCGCTTTGAGATTCTTTGTACATCGAGGATATAGCCAACAGGAGCACTTGAACTGCCTTGTGATTGGTCAAATCCTCCATTTTATGCTACAGATTGTAGGTAGTGAGGATACACATGAGGTGAAGAAATGTAACGTCAGATGACTTGATGTACATTACACTGAAAGATTATCATGGGATTACTGATTTGAGCTGGTCAAAAATCTCATAATGGGATTATGCGACAGATATTGTGTTTGTGATACATTTCAAAATTGGTCAATTGTGCATCAAAACGTCAAAATCATGAGTATTTGAAATATTTTTGAGTCTGTCAACAAACCAAAGCCCTAGATTTCCTGGAGTACTGCAGAATTTCATCATAATCTGGTTTTGTTTGGATATTGCAGCCCTATTATTGCTCCCTAAGAGTGTCAGCATACTAAATGTAATATACTAAGGTCAATTTAGTACAAACAAGAACAGTAGATTTATTTTGATTTATTTTGGATAACACAACTTGCTAATATAGCAAAATCGACCACAACACAAATTGTTTTGATACACATTAGGAGCTGTGATTGAAATTAAACTCATGAATACTCATATATTTATATAAATATTTATTTATTTATTTTGGTTACAATATAAAATATTTAAATTATGTGTAATTAATCGACAAATATTACCACAGACTTGATCCAGGCACATCATTAATATAAACTTATTAATCAGTGTTTATCAATACTAGTGCAGTGCACATAGGAAGTAGGAAGCTGAAGAAGATTTTTCAGTTCTGGTAATGTGTGATAAGGAACATAAACGACAGTCACAACAGCTAGCTACGCTAATGCTAATTGAAAATGCAAACATTTGCAATGTGCCTAATGAGATTGCACAGTGTTTGTATTATACTAGCACTACGCTAATGCTAATCGTAGCCTCGCTAGCTTACCTTTGGAAACAGGTTTGCCAAGTTAGCCGCAAAGTAGTAGCATGCTAATGCAAAATAAATAATGTGCTTGCGTATTGGTGAATGGACACCGACTTCGTTGTTTCAGTATAACACCATGTTCTGCAGTGAACCGTGTGAACCTCCCTGCCCCAGACAGCGCAGCTGCTGCTGATGAGCCGCTGCCTGCCTGGTGTAGCGTGATAAATCGGCGAAAGTGCAGCATGATAAATCAGTGAATATTAAAATTCCTCCAAATAATTTGAAAGTCAAGGATGCACACCATCGGGCCATGCTCAACCCATATCCAAAATCTTTGGGCGATCTGACTAACGGTCAGCAATGATATGCCTGTCACAGACACACAGATGCAACTTGCTTTATAGATAGATGCAATATTCACCTTTGCATTATACAGTACATTAAATTGTTGCTCATTCAAGTACTGCATGTGCTTCTATGTCTGTGTCTTTTTGTTAAAATCCAGTACATCCAGTTTTTCCAAAGTGAATATATTATGTGTTTCATCTTCTTGTCCTGATCCTGAAGATCTTCAGGGTTCGAATGGTTGGTCTGATAAAACGTCACCTGGGGCTCGGGGGGATCTCAACAGCCACTTTTCATCCATATCTTACATTTTTTTTTAACAATCAATATTTACCTGCCCTAGACACATGATTCAAAAAACAAAGCAATAGCAAGTAGATTTGAGTTACGATTAATGCAGACCACAGAGGCTCGTGTGGTTTAGGTCCAAGCAGTGACAAATGAAAAACAATATTGTGAGCATATCAGAGCACTCTTGTTTTTCTCCCGCTTATTTACTGCAACAGACGTACAGTTTATTCGCTTGTTTTTTACCTTGTTCTCAATGTAGCACAGGGGTTCAGAACAACAAAACAAAACTATTGCTCCCTTGAGCCCCCAAGAAGTCACGGGGATACTCGCAAAACACATTTGAGGTGTTTTGTGTAATCACTTCTTGTTTATTCTCAAGCGCCTCTTTTTAACTCCAGGCGAACAACACACACCCTTTGTTCTAGAAAAGCCTGTACGTTGCTTGTAAATTGATCAGAATAATGGTGTATGCTGCGCTGCATTAGCCACCGAGTTTTGACTGCGAACATGCTTTGTAACCATAGATCTTAGAAGTATGGATATGGTCTTCTAGTGGTGGTCTATGGTCTGCTCGTTGCACATAGACCTTTGTTTGAATGTTCTATTTGAGAACATTGGTAAGTTAAGTAATTTGTAATAAGTCCAAATCATTAAATAATTGACAAATTAAAATATCAATTTCCATATAGGAGTTCAGATTTCTATCATATTTGATACAGCGGGTCACAATGCTCAAAGATTTTTTTTTTCTTGAACAAAAAATACACAAAGAAATCCAACACATTCAACAAAAACAGTGCAGCAATGGAACTGGAAGTCTGGAAGACATAACATTTCAGTTATTTTTACTCATTTTGCGGTTCACAACCTTTCATTTTGAGTGATGGAAGGCTTGAAAACAGTAGTTCAGACAAAGATGCACTCTGTATTTCTCACAGTACACATGGGCAAAGTGGCCAATGCAGTGTTTGCATCTCTGTCGGGTTTCACATCATTGTGTACATCATACATTTTCAGGGAAAAAAAATTGTCACATTGCTCATGTGGAGGGCTCAAAAACTCATGTAGCACATATGATACGTTTGGCGTTATAGGTTTAAGATAGATGGGTGATGAAGCACAGCACATGGGTGGATAATAACATCCACTATAGGAGCCTGGTAGGGTCACGTTTTATTGAAAATTCCATCATCCATCATTCGAACTTGGTTATGACAATTCTACTTCAGGTAGGAGTTACAAATATACAGCCTACACGTGCTCGAGACTATAGCTGCATCTACTTGAAGACTGAGAGCTTAAAAGTTTTCCTCCACGGATCCAAGTCCTGAGCTGAAGTCACGTTAAGACACTTAACCCGTCGTCAGACCAAAAAAAATCTTTTAAATCCCTATTTTTATCTGATATTTTATATCTCATACTTGTAGTTTTGTACACTTTTTATTAGTATTAATAGTTGTATTAGTGATGGATACGTTCACCTTCATATATACGGTCCATGTTTGCATCATGAAGGCTGCATCTCTGTAGAGCTTCATGTGTTTGCATTCGGTCAGGAATGGCTGCCCTGTAGTGTTGCCTTGAGCGGAAACATAATGAAACATGACCCAGCTGATGCGTGTTGTGCTGCGATGCACACTGTCTCCTCTCTAATATGTGAACCCCATGCATTTTTCACAATGCGGTTGATTTCACTCTCCAGATGATTTTTCATATTTAATCAGCTGCAGGCACTGTGGGTTTTAACGTACGTGAGAGTGGCCATTAATATGCAATGTATCCACATTACAGACGTGCTGTTATACTTTGTTTACGCTCACCACTTTGCTTTGACTTATGGGGCAGTTTCGCTGGTGTTAATGATCTGTTCTGGCACTGTGGCGGAACGGGTTGGGTATGTAAATGATATTTTTTTCCTGACAAATATTGTGATTTCATTTGCACCATTTTTTTCGTTCAAGCCAAGCTTCAGCTTAGTATTCACTGTGTTCTATTTAAAATGAGCTGGAGCTTTACCACGAGAGACACCACTCAATATTCTTTATTTTTATTTAGTTTTATTTGATGTGATTTATGCACCGAGGAAAGACGCTGGGCTGGCTACATTTTAAATGCATTGTTTTCATTTTGTATAACAAAAGGCTACTTTACAACACCTATAACAGGGATATTTTTGCTCTCAATAGTTATTTTCATAGCCTCTTAATTGGGTGATTATTATCAAGATTTATTATTTAGTTGTTCCATCCATAAAATGCAAATAAGATATATATTCACACTGAAAAAGCTGAAACCATCTTTTATAAAAAACACCATAAAACTACGACTACACTACATTATTAAAGTTTATATAAAGTAATCAATTAATAAACAATTTCTACAGCTACTTTTTTAAAAGAAACATTAATATAAGTCATAAAATGTGAAAGACAAGTATAACAAATACAAAGCAAGCAAAAAAGACAAAAGACAGATAATACAGTACAGTTATAAACAAAAACAAACTAAAAATAAAGCGCTGTGTAAAGTGATACGAGCTGTGTGAACAGAGCTGTTACCCCCAGTGATAAAAATATTTTTGCATTTTGCGTCTCTGTTGGCAGACGTTTCGAGAGTTATGCTCTTTTAACAGAGAAACACAGATGGACCATATGATGTTTCACATATTTCAATGCAAGAACGATAACTTAACGATACGGACTCTTTCCAACATTCTATTTTCTGATCGGCATATGGAACAGCGCTCAGAAGTAGAATCGAGAAGCTGTTTCTGACGTGTGGAATAAATTCATAAATATTTCTAATAGGATCGGGAAAAAAAGGCCCTTCCTGTAAATGATTAGTGACATTGAAACCATTAACAGTAATGTGCTGCTGAACATATGTTGTCAATTACAGCTTTCAGACTGTGCTAATGGTGTTGTTTTGAATTGCAAGTTCAATTTGAATAAAATAAAATGCCTGGAAAATGATGTATTTATCTCTCACCATTAAGTGATATCATCTCCTCCTTCTCTTTACTGAGGGATAATTATTAATCCGCTGATATGTTTAAATCCAGTGGGTCATCAACATTATCAAAGGAAGCTGAATTAAAGCACCTGCCACTTTGATTTGTCTTGAAATAACAATACATTATTATTCTGAATCGCACCTGAACGCAACTAAAGGATGTTGCAGCATAAAGCAGTTGCACAGCAGGAGAGTATTAATTTGACCGATTTATGCAGAAACACAAAATAATGCCATTTTCTGTTTGTGGAATGTGCAGCCATTCACATACACACACATTTTCCTGCTCACTCGCTCAGTGGGTAATCTTGATAATCAGATCATTTTTCATCGATTCATCACTGCCATCATCCATCTCGCCCAGAGGGAAACGCAGCTTTGGCTCAATCACAGATACCTGCTGACCTTTACCAGCGAGAGTCTGCTTTGGGGAGAAAATTTGTTGCAGAGTCATTTAATTGAACTGACTTATAACTGGGCAGCCATGGAGTTTTTGCAGCTTCAGCTTTGCTCCATCATGTTATGAAGCACAAACACATACTCCCCTGTTATTATATATAGAGAGGAAGCGTGTCACCATCCATTGTTTGCAGCAGCCACGACATGTTCTCGTCTTCACGGTGACGTTTTAACAGCTTGTGTGTAATGAAACGGATATTCCTGCTTGCTGTCGGTGCGATTGCAGACTCACACACACACACCTCGTGTTTGAAGTCTTTGATGTGCGGTGGTGCCTAGAGACGCCGCAGTCGTCCTGCAGGTTCAAAGCCGAGAACACAGCTGTCCCCATGCATGAAGAACAGGACACTGCAGACACCACGTGGCTTTGTTAAATTTGTTCAATGGCATTGATGAAAAGCTTGGCTGGTAATGTGTCATCTTAAAATGAAGGCGTGTCAACAACAGCTGTCCTCCAAATGTCAATAATTAGAACCCTGTGGGTGAATTTTATATTAAAGGGATATGATTTGAATGTGGCTTTGTATTGCTAGAATAGCAGTAGTATTTTTTTGAAAATTTGCTTCACTCCATCAGTTTTTTATTTTCAAAATTTGCCCTACTGTGATGCAAAACGCATAATTTGACTCACAGTAGGGCACATTTGGATAAGGGAAAACAGATTTTTTTACAACTCAGGGAAAAACTGAAGGATGGAAGCACATTTTCTAAAAAATACTACTGCTATTCTAGCAATACAAAGCCACATTCAAATTGGTGAAGTATCCCTTTAATTATTGTCATTTTGAGACCGTTTTATTCCACCTGTATAATATGAGGGATTGGACGCTACCACTTTTTTTGGTCCTTGATGATTGATATCACAAACTGGAGTATCTACCAATACCATTATTAGTCCGATACCCTCATTTCAGACCTTATGAACTATAAGGCTGTTAATTAATTTGTGCCGAGTCATTTTGAAGACATACTTTTTCAACAAAACAAATATTGTTCTCCCAAAAAGAAGAAATAAACAGCCCAAACATGACTTGGCTAAAATGCTTGTTTAAAATGTTTTTTTTTTATGATTTTGTGATTTATAGGGTTTATGGATTGTATCAGATTTCTCTTCTTTCCGATATCCAGTCCATTGATTTTTGATCAGTTTCGGACCGATACATATAGAGACATTAACAATTCCCATCCCTAGATAATATAGCATAATTAGAGATGAGCCAGTGCAATACTCGGTACCACACCGAAATTCTGTAGGTCAAAATCACTGAAATCCAAACGGAAAATAAAAATACCCCTAACCTCTAAATGTCATATAAATGCTTCACAGTCTCTTAAAAAAAGAAGTCTGTAGGCGGCTTATTCCTTCTATATGGGAGAATAATATCTGAAACACAGTTTGGCAAGTTATGGCTTGGCAGTAAATTCATCAGCATATTAATGTGTTAACAGCTTAGTTGTTGAAAACACGTAAAACCAAATATAACGGTTTGATGTCTAGATACAGAAGATTGTGATATCGGTGTCACTTGAGCAACTTTAACAGCTCTTGTTATGAAGTTGGCGATGACGGACACCGCTCCGGTCACTCAGGCACCACTTCCAGCACTGTAAAGCATTAAAACAGGGTCTGTAACTATTGCTTTTTGTTGAAAACTAAGCCTTTTTCTTGTTTCTCCCACAGTTGTCAACATCTGACCAAAGTTTCTTGGTGTAAAGAGGAATTTCTGGAGTTGTTTTTGCTGACGGATGGCAAACATGACAGACTGAAAGAGAAGCTTCAGCCTTCTTAACATATGCACCACCCTCCATTTTATCAGGTAATACTATTAGTCTGTCCCTTTTTACTGGACTGTTTTACTTCATATTTTCCTTCAATCTAATAAAATACTAACATTTTAATAATATCAAGTATTACACACTACAGAATTGATCAACATTATTGTCTCGTTTTTGTTTGCACAGCCTTTTACATAAAAATAAATGAATGCATAAACTAAATATTAAATACATAAAACTGTCCAATAATATTTTGCATGGAAACATAAAGTTTAATGACCCAGTATGAAAGTAAACTTAAAGTAATAACCTATATTTTAATTACATAATTGTCCAATGCCAATTATTACAAATAGTCAAATCAGCGCAATTTTTCAGCCATACCGATTTATCCATCTCCCTCCTGGTTATGACTTTCTTTAGTGTTTTCTTGATGACACCATGCCTCATGTTTAATGTCAGCCTGTGCATGGTAGAAGCCGTGATGTAGAGTTATTGCTCCCTTCCATTGCTGCATCTGTGACACTGTGGCCTTCCATTTCCGATGAATTCATCACCATTAGCGTAGCAATCGGTCGGGCAAGAGAGCTCAGCTCAGTCTATAGGATGCTCACAAGGTAGAAGGCCGAGAACATACCTTGCCAGTCTCCCCAAATCCCCCCCATCACTTTATCAAGTGCTGTGATCTGTTGAGAGAGAGAGAAAGCTGGAGCGGTCTTCAAATAAACGCAATAACTCTGTGGCTGATGGGAAAGGAAATCAGGACGTGGGCGTGTCCCAGACAGCCATCCTTTCCCCGACTCAGCCGTGATATGTGGACACGCATTTCTTATTCCTCCGCCTCCTCCACCACACCCTCCTCCCTATGCTTGTCTTCTCACTCAAGTTTATCATCAGCTGTTCCCCGTAGATGGCTTATTGCCTTTTCCAGCCTTATCTGTCCGCCTGGCTGAAAAGGCCTCCCAGGAAGAGATTAGCAATCCAATAACTTGTGGAGCATCCACCCCAGCAGCAGGTGCTCCCCAGAGCGCATGCTGATGAGAACAGGCAGGACACTGTAATAACAGGCCAGCCAGTGTTTGCCAGCATTGAGCAGCTTCCCAGAAGCCTCGACCTGCTCGTGTTCCTTCACTTTCTGTAAAGTTATTGCAATTTCACGGTGGCTTTGTTTGTGTTTCCACATCATTTGAAAGGAACTGAGTTGTTTGCAGAGGCGGCTAAATATCATTTTCCGCTGCAAAAAATGTGAATGATTATGATCAATTATTAAAGCATAATTAGACAAATGTTTGCTCAAAGCTGCATTGTAATGAAACACCAGTCATCCCCAAAAACTGGATGAGGACCCACTGATGGGTCATGGTGTGACCAGATAATTTGAAGGTTCCATATTATGCAAAATCAACTTTTAAATCATTTAAATCCTTATATTTGGGACTCTGGAGGTTCTCTCAGTCGGCAAAGTGTGAAAAAAGATGACTCACTCATGTTTTTGTGGTCCTCCTCAGTCTAAGTACAGGAGTTGAAACATGTGATTTTGACTTCCGCACTCATTGGGACGTGCTGGCAAGAGCAACAGTATCCGAAAACAGTTCTATGCTTGGCTCCACAGTGCAGCACAGAGTTCTACACAAACTTCCAGCCTCAGAGGATTTATCTGTCCAGTGGATACATGTTATATATGTGCAATGTGCCTGCTAGAGCCTGCAAGTGATCACTTTTCCAAATGCTAACTGCTGTTAGCTCCCAGTAGCCTCTGTGGCTGATGTCATTTCCTGTCCCTTTAGTTTAATTTTGCTTTTTTTTTTAAGGTGGACCTAAAGAGATACTACTAAACAGAGTGTTCTGAACAGGGCTGTTTTGGCAGGGTGATTGAACTGCTGTGGTGCTTCATGCTTATGGTATTTTAAACAAAGTCAACATGTCACAGACATTCCCTGGTGTTCATTAGGACACCAGGGAACTAGTTTAACTTGGAGAAATAGGGTATAATATGACTCCTTTAAATTCAGATGTTCATCTTTCTAAGTATTGTTCATTGAATACTATGTCTTGGCTGTTTAACCCATTCATAATAATCATAGGTGTTATAGAAAGGGCAGTCATAGTCAACATTATGTTATGCACATATTTGCTCTTAGTATGTATATTTTTATATTCTGAAGTGGGCCATCTTTTAAAAGCATGTAATACATTTGGGAAACACTGCCCTGAGACTGAATTAATTTGAGTTTTCTTTTCTTTTTTCAACAAAAAGTTGCCATGAATTTTTGAAAAATCTTCTCTTAACTCGGTCATTAAAGCTGCAGTCGGTGAAATCGAGAGTGTTTGCTCTTTGACACAGGTCTGTCAGTCGCAGGCTCTGGCATTAATTTAGAAGAAAAAATTCCCAGTTATCCAATCAGGAGCCAGAACGGGTTCATGAGGTGACAGGAAGTTAGCCCAAAGATTGCCTTTGACTCTTCACTCCAGATTTAATCCTTTCTTTGTCTTCCTGGTTTCTAGTGTTCCTCACGGCTCATTACTGTGCTTAATTTTCTTCTCTAATGACAAAATGATCTTGGCCTTGTTATTTCTGACTGCAATATTATGATGTGATGCAAATGATACCCAGCAGTAAATTGATCTAAAATCCACTGAAACCAGCGACCTTCTCTTTGGACTATACTGGGCAGTCAATGCAATTTCTATCTGCACTATCTAACTTTGACATCACTTCTTGGGGACCTTTACACTCATTTATCATCAGCCATGAATCTCTCTGCCTGAACCTCTCAGATGTTAAATTTTAACTATCAAAATTATTTTTTATGACCACTCTAATTCATCTGTTCGCTCATTGAATCAACATCTGTTTTATCACGTTTTGCATCATTTTATGCTCCAAATTTCGTAGATTTAAGTCATCATGTGTCAGTTTTGTTTATCCATTTTCCTTGATGTCTAGCTCAGTAGTTAATCATCACCTGTTTTATAGTGATGTTGTTTTGTAGCACATAATTGTAGCTTATGGATTAAAAAAGAAAACAACAAGAGGACCTGTCTCCACTGAAAATTGCCAGTCTTAGATGTTGATAAAAGACCAGGTGATGTTAAGAGAACTTCATCATACATTTATGCAGATAAAATAGCATCTTTTTTATTTTTGGTACAGGATCAATGCAGAGTTTTTGCAGATTAAAATAGACAAGGAAAGCTGAAAGTGATGAATCACTGTTTAAGTGCCAAGGAAAACCAGGTGCCTAATTACACAACAGTTAAAAAAACAAACACTTTTTTTAACCCTATACATTGCATTTTTTAATCCATTAAGAACAAAACACCTTAATTATAATCAATTGTGACAACCTCCCACCCTCTCCCCCCATGATTCCCCCTAAGGAGACGTCACCCTACACAATGCCTGTGGGATAAATAAGTAATAGTCTGAATATACCAATTTAGAGTACATAAGAGGAGTATAATTTATCTGCAAGGCATTATATTTAATGAAAAAGAGATACAATGGTGCATCTATTTGCATCTCATTTTCTTTTTCTTTATTATACAAATGTTATGTGCTATCTAGCAAAAAAAAATAACACTGCACAAAAACAAACTTGGCACAAATCAGGGAGTTGTATTCAAATACTTTTGTCATGGGGAACACAGAAGGATTTAAACATTGTATATAGCATTACTTTGTCATCTCTTGTCCATAAACCCCCCTGGCTTTTTGCTCGAGGCTGTGCAGTGAATTTATGCACTGTGCTTGTGTTTTTCGGTCTTGTGTTTGCTTCAATTTCACGGGGGCTTGTGTTTCATGATAAAGACTCGGCTCCTCAAGGCCGACTAAATGTGTTAAGCTACTGTAGTGTTGTTATAATGTGCTCTATGAATCATAGTTGAGACCAGTGTTTCTGCCCGCTCTCAGCAGGTCAGCCATGAATCGTCTGCATTATATCCAGCAACTGCAAGGGTCAACGGGGATTATTTCTAGGATGGAATTATAAAAACAATGAACGCGTGTACCAAGTTTCGTTCATGTACGTTAAACCTGACAGGAGATGACCTACTAGCACTTTTTTGCGTCACACTTTAGCCCCTCCCACTTCCAATTGTCCACGCTTTTTCACCGAACGTTTTAAATACGTAAATTTTCACCAGGATTGATGCGGTCGCAGCAATGTGTGAGTTTTGGGGCATGGGAAAGGCCTCAAAAAAGTTCATTTGTTGGAATAATAATGATATTAATAATATTCCCTACAGTTTCAAGAGGGTTCTTGCACAGTCGTGCTCGAACTCTAAAAATTCAACTTTTAAAAGTAGAGGATCACATGTGGCATTATCCGCGCCATAGTTGAAGTATTCTTACATTTGTTCCAGATTTCATCACAGACAGTCGTCGTAGAGTCTTGTGGAGTGCAGTAAAAATCATTCAAAGTATGCATTTGTGATCACTGGAGTCAGATGCTGATAAAAGGATTATCTTTTGCTGTGCTGTTGGATATTTGTCATCTTCAGTGCAGGACAGGGCAAGTACAGACAGTGAATGGGAGACACAGGTGCAATAAAGGCTTTGCTTTAATTGAGTGAAGACCAGAAGCCCAGCAGGGACAGAACATGTCCACATATACTAGCCAGAGTTACCCTATACGGTCCACAAGAGAATTCATGTCTCTTGTGTTCTCATGTAATTGTAGTTAGCCTAATCTGTCCCCTGGCTTCCTGTCTGCGAGGAAAAATACACACACACCAAGTGCTGAGCAGTCATCTGCCATGCGTCTCAGCTGAGATCACTACATTGGCTTGGCACTCACCAGCCTGTAAGATGAGAAACAAATGAAAACTGAATCACTAGGCCGGGAGATTAATGTAGAAAAATGAAAAGGGATGGATTAGCCCACATGGAGACGCCAGTGTTACAGGTGTCTGGAGAGCAAAGACGGATTGCCAGGCTTCAGACTTCAGGCGGACTCGTGTCCCAGCAAATGATAAGTGAATGTCATCATAGAAGGGGCTGAAAAAGAGTGACGTGATATTAATTGCGACTGGCACTCCCTCCCCCTTCATTTGCAACTGGTGAAGGCACAACTTTTTCACAAGGAGAATTCATCTTTGAGGTTTGAGTTTGAATAAATATCTGCTTAGGGTAGAGAAGACTGTGTCCTCGTCTTCTTGAGACTGAATAATGGGAGAGTCATTGCCTGCTATTTTTATCACATCCCTTAATAAATCGTGTTCACTTTCACTGCAGATACACATTTGCAAAATATTTGTTTTGTTGGGTCCTTATTTGTCAGTATTTTCTCTTTTGATGGGATTTTTATTAAAGGTGCCATATTATAGCAGTTCAATCACCCTGCCAAAACAGCCCTGTTCAGAACGCTCGGTTTAGTAGTATCTAACAAAAAAAAAAAGAAAAGTCAAACGAAACTTAAGGGACAAGACGTGACATCAGCCACAGAGGCTACTGGGAGCTAACAGCAGTTAGCATTTGGAAAAGTGATCATTTGCAGGCTCTAGCAGTCACATTGCTGTCATATATAACATGTATCCACTGGACAGATAAATCCTCTGAGGCTGGAAGTTTGTGTAGAACTCTGTGCTGCACTGTGGAGCCAAGAATAGAACTTTTTGTGGACTTCCAGATACTGTTGCCCTCTCCAGCACTCTCGCGTGTTTTACGGGCAAAGCGGAGCTCCACGAGACAACAATTCCAGGAATTTCGCGCATTGCGCTTTTTTCACATCGGACACCAACTGATCGGACCTCCAGAGTCCCAAATATAGGGATTTAAATGATTAAAAAGTAGATTTTGCATAATATGGGCCCTACTAACACTGATCTGTTTCATACCATTACAGACTGATGTATTGCTGTGTATAATTTGCTTTGCTCCACAATGTTCTGGTCAGAAATTACATAACCAAAAGAAAGTTTGTCATTGGAGAAAATAATGAAGCCCAGTCATGAGCCCTGAGGGACACATGCAGCGACAGTTACGAATAAAGGATTGAATCTGTTGCTGTCATTATATTTATTATAAACTATATTAAATGTAATGAAATATATCAGGCCTCATGATTTATATCGTTTTAAATCAAAAGGCCCTTGGAAGATACGGTCTCCCCCTTGTGGCACTTCAAAATAAAACCCTAGGACTGTATGCCAGCGAGCTTCGCAGCATTTTCAAGTTATTCATGTGAAACTTGATTTTCTCCATTACTGTGAGTGATTTTTATTGCAATGTATGATAAAATAGCTTATTGTCCCATACTGCTTCTCTTAATGTACTTGCATACTTGAAAGACTGAGAGACACTCTGTCACTGCCAGAATTATTGTTATTACCAAGTTGAACTATCCTGTCATTTGGGGATGGCATTTGGCTTCAGTGTATTGATTATATGTAGGTGGTATTTTTCATTCTAATCAATATTGATTGTGAAAGCTGAAGTCAAGTCTCCATTAGTCCCCATAACATGCCTTTAAATGTCACAGATACTAAAAATGCTGCCTTTTTCCCAGGATGGGAATGGAGATAAAAAAACAACAACTAGTCTCTATCAAAAATTTACTTTTGAATCCAAATTTGCATCAGGAACTTGTTAACGAATGTCCCAGTTTGTGGTTCTTTGTTTTTGAATGTCTTTGGACACTGATTGAATGAGCACTTATACAAGCTTGTCTGCAGAGAGTCGTCTGCTCTGTGTGCTTTTGGATTATAGATTGGGCCTTTAATAATCAATGACTGTGTGGTTGTCGGAACAGATTAGCGGGGTAATCTCCAGTGTATGCCCTTATAATAAGCATTGCACTGTAGCTCTCAGACAAGATACAAAGCCCCATTTTAGTGCAGCTGCAGCTAATGTGAGTCACCATATTAATAATAATATATAATATTATTGGTTTCCTTCAAATCAGAGTTTATTTTCCGACCTCTTTTTGTCAGAGTCTTTGGTGATTTTCCTTTGAGGTGACATTTTTGGGAGTAACTTGACATTTTGATCATGATTAAAAAAAGATTATTTGACAGCTGAGTTGTGAAATAAGGCCGTTGTAACAGTGTTTCATTTTAACGTAAAGCTGCATCTCTACACAAGTGTGCTGAGGCATGAGGTCACCAGCTGTTGTAATCATGCAGAGCAATGTCTTTCCCATTTACGTTTTCTTCGTGTTTATTGAGGTGTGAGACACTGGCTTGCAGGCCATATTATTCTCCCCTGTAGCTGGCTGATTTCCCATCACTGTCGGCTGATAGAGGTGAGCCGATGATGGTCCCCATCAGGAGACGAGACGCACTCTATGGGCAACAAGTGTAACATGGTAATTACGAGAAACGGACAGCAATCAAGTCCGGACATAAATCTCCCGAGTGTACACTCAGTGTGTGACCTCACAGTTTAATACTTAATGAAGTGGTGAGAAATGCTGTCAGTTTGAGTGGGATTGTAGCTGGATTGGCTGACATTTGTCAGGATTTACAAGCTGAGGTTCACACACAAACTCTTTGGGCTGAGAGATAAGTTTGAGTGGTTGGACTCGGCTGCACCTTAGTTTAATCAAAGGAGAAAAAAAAAATATTACCCACCAAAAGTGGATCAAGACTTCCTGTTTTAAAAAAAACTGCTCTTTTTGAATGGTGCCATCACTGGTGCCATGACAGTTTTTTGCAACCAAGCACCTGGATGACACCACCTGTCAATCACACTGGTGTCCACTCCATTTTTGGCAATTTTCCTCTAATTTGGAACATCATTTTTCAAAAATGTACACCATATTCTATTGACAAAGACCTGCATGTAGCGATTGAGACCATTTACTATTCACAGTTCATAAATCAATTAGAATGAGAAGTCTATTTTGACGTCCATTCAAACCAAGTTACTTTTGCAACCCGCAGTCACCCCCTGGTGGCTAATTGATACTTCCGTTTCACTTCTGAGGTTTCACTTGAATCACGTTTAAAAATGGTAATTATTTTCCATTTTGCCATTGGATATGGATGGCTGCAGCCATGTTGGAGATCCATCGCCTGGTTTTTGTGGCACATGAAATGCTTCTGATCAAATGGATTTCTACTGCAACAGGTTTATGATAGCATTTATTACCACATTATTATATTATTATTATGTTGATATACAGTTTTAAGACTATGAATGTAACAATAAACTCTGCCACATTTATTTAATTAGAATCTCTTTGTTAATATGCAAATTTGTTACATTGACTGAACAACTTTTTAAAAATAAAATAATTAAATAGTCCCTCAGTGAGGAATTTTGAAATTATGGTTTTTGCCATAGTAGTGAATACACGTTGACTCTCATACGACACGGCTGTTTGGAGAAAAAGTGGTGTTAAGATTTAAAATCAGTTGATCAGAATTTAAAACTGATCCATTAAATCAGTTTTGACCTGTTGGGCACATGCTCATTTATATGAATACCTAAAATCCTTGTTAAGGAATTAAATATGTACATCCAGTGATGTAAATAGTATTTTTTTCCTGTGAGAGAAGGAGAGTGTAGAGCGTATGACCTAGAAGGAGTTCTCTTCCATATGGAGGCTCATATGTTAAGAGCACTAACTCGGTGTTTGTACAGAGGTAATTAGCAGCCTCAGAAACAGGCACAGATGTAAGGAAGTGTTTGAAAATGCACGGAATACATTTGAGATATACTCTGATCTGGTCCCCATGAGCAAATGGAGCCGTTATGTGACCCGTGTCATGTTTTTCTTACGGTGACTCATGTTACGGTGGCACGTGAACAGATCACAGTTTGCTCATGTTTTCGTACTATACATTTTTAATGAGTTAGTGACTTTGAGGAAATGGTTCTGCTTGCCTTTTATCATTTCCATCTGATGCCACTCATGGGATTTTTCACCATTAAAAAAAAATACAAAAAAAACATGTATTCATATTAAAAAAAATCTCTCTTGAGGCTGATGGGACAAAGCAGTATGCTTTGTGCCATTATTATAAATACAATTTTGTCAATGTGTGGATTTTTTTGTAACTTCAGGTCCATTTTATGCTAGCATTAACACTGGGACAATCTCTTTCTGCTAAATATGTTTCGGCTCAGTGTATCCTCCCAACAGAATCCATGAAGCTCTCCTCCCTACTGCCACACTTAGACACATAATTCTGCAGGAAACGCTGAGAGTGTTGTCATGACATCAGATCACATATCACACCTCGTGTCACCTCAAGCATAACTGACGATGCTGCAACTCTCAATTATTTTCAAAATCGATTGCCCTTTATTTAACAATCCATTCATCAATATGACTTGCCTGCAAACCAAAGATATTCAGTTTGACGAATGTATGTGAAATTCTGTGACAACTGCACTTACATATACAGTAAAGATGAATTTGTGTTTTCAGGCTGGGACTTTTATCTCTGTTATTTAAGAGCATTGAAGCTGAAAATCCTGCTGTGTCACATGTTTTTTTTCCTAACTCATTGGACTAATCTCAATCGACTGAAGATTCAAAACCGCACACGCACAATTTGAGATCAGTCATCACCTTTTATTTGGTAATGTAATGAAATTCAAGTATCTCTTCCGCACAACTCTCATCCCAGTTATTGATGAAAAACAGGAGGAAATTATAAATGAGCATTTGGGCATAAGAGGAAATTACAGAGAGCCATCTTATCCTTTTCTGTCCCAAAAGCGAACAGTCAGTGGAACTTTGTTTAAAGGTTTAAACGGTTAATAGAATTCAGGCCACACTTGCTCTTATTTATTCACAAAGTGGTGCCGTTCATTTATGGATTTGATACAAATTCAGGGTGACAGCAGTGGCAAGATTCCCATCACGGGATGACATTTAGAACACCGGCGTGTCTAATATGAGATGGTTAACTCTGCGTCTTTTGTCTTTGACTCGCAGGTCAGGGATTAACACAGGCAGAGAGCGTCAGCACCTGAAAGTAAATCTCTGTGAGGCCTCGACAACATCATTCCATCTTCATTTCCTCTTTCCGTGAGTAAAACTTGGAAACAACAACACTTGTCAGCCTGCTGCACTTCTGAGCTCAGGAGAAATGCAAAGGACTTTTGTGTCACCTACGTCTCGCTCACTGATAAATGGCTAGAGGTGGAGGACCCATGTTGTGGCTTTGATGAAGCAATTTGTACAGTTCTGCAAGAAAACAATGGCAGTTCATTTTATTGCAATGTGTCTCCAGGGATACATCAGCACGCCTGCTACTGCGTACAGTGAGCGTCTTAGTACACTAATAAATCAAAAAGATGCTGCTTTGCCAGGGAGGGGTGGTATTACAGCTCACTCTTTAATGGCCCATGTGCTGTTTGTGGCTCCATTTGGATGCAAAGTTTGAAGCAGCGTCTTATCGTGCTCGCATACAAATACAAAGCCTCAGACGCTGTTGCTTTTGATGATTGCCTCTGGGTGTGCAGCTGTTGATCATTTACCCATCATCTTCTATACATTACATGTTCCGGATGAACAAAGAGTTCAAGCAACAGTTACAGACGAGCTGTTTAGCATTCATCACAAAAAAAAAGAGGTATCAATAAGCAGTTATGTTGATTCCAGTACTCATTACGCCACGCGGGGCCTTGTTAGTCCAAGGAAAAGCTGTAAAACACTATTTTCCATTTTTTTCCCCATTTTTTCATTAACATCTTTGCTTCAATTGGCTGTGTGGTGCGTCTCCGTAATGTCTCCTACTCTTTGTGTCACATTGCAGATCGTTAAAGAAACGGCATAAACCTTAACTTTGTAAAGGCATATGTTTCCACTCTATGTGCTCCATAACTAGCAGTTATTCTCTGTGTAACAATGTTTTCACGTCAACTATACATTTAAAATGGCTCGATTATTGCAATGACCCAGCACTCAATGGGTCAAGGTAGTATTCAATAGATCCATTATAAAAATAATCATGAGTCTGGCCCTAGTGCATTGACTATTGATCTTCTTTTAGTTACCAATCATGAAAAATCCCCAGAGCGCCACATGGGTTTTATACAGCTAGTTTTACAAAATCATAATCACTCAAATTAGAATTATATATTAAAAAAAATAGAGAGATTAGAATTGAATTGATTGCAATTAAAGTCAGGTAACAAATCATTTAAAAGGCTAATAAAAATACAAAGCAATGCTGCTGCCTGTGACTCTGACATTTGTCCTTGATTATTGTAATTTTGTGTTGATTTACTAAATAATGAATGCCTCCTCTGTATAACCTTCATATGCTCATGTGCAATCAGGGTAGATGTGTCCTTGAGCAAGGCCAGTGCACTGACAGCACTGGTTTACGGTGCTATAATGTAACACAGAGAAAGACACAGTATGTTACAAAAGCACATAATGAGAGATATTTGTCAAATGATGGGACATTGAATCAGACTTTAATGTTAGAAAATATGTTGCAAACCATAAACAGGGATGGCTTGATACCACTTTTTTTCACATCCAATACCGACATCACATGTATACTGAAGAACAAAGTCATGATTGTTTGTTTTTTTTGCTCTTTTGATCGTTTAGCTGACAGTAAATCCACACAGTGAACATCATCACTGCAGCCCTCACTCACATAATATTAGTGGCAAGATATTTTTGTTCTGTATCAGATTTCCCTTTTCCAATACAGTCATTTTGACCAGTATCTTACTGATAGAACAACAAGCAGTTTAAAAAGGTGATGGTTTAGCCTGCTGAGTGGTGTTGCTAAATCTGACAATTAAAAATAAAGACGATGGAATGCAGCTGCGTTGCTGCAGGTGAGGATGAGCCTCTCCACTTTTTTGACATAGTGCACAGTGATGAGTATGATATTTATATCCTGTAGTAAAATGCATAGCAGTTTTAAGGTAGAGTGAGCAGCACTGGAGTAAATATGATGGCTGACTGGAACACAGAAACATGCTTTATCTGCCAGCTGCTCACATGTGACATTTCTCACCCCAGTTCGCAGGTATTTATAAGAATAGACAATTAAGGATTAAGCACCATTTTGCGCTTGGAGGGTAGTGAGAAGGAAGCTGCAAGTCTGTTCATTCAGTCAAGGCACAAAGCGGTAATCTTGAAATAGCTTTATGATGGTTTTCCATTTGGCTGGTCTCAAATATTTGTCTTTGCTTTACCATTAGGGATGGCACCTGGTACCTGGTGCTTTTCTTTTGGTTCCTGCTCTGGGGAGGTTCCAAGTGAGCTGAGCCAATTCAAAAATGTGACGTCAACAGATTGCTGGCCACTGATTGGTCAACGAGTTTTGTGACTTCCTGAAAACATGCGTTAAAGGTGCATTACGTTATAAATCTAAATCAACTGGCCATAAAATCCTCCTAATATGTCACAGAGACTCAGGAATAATGTTCATATAACAAACTGAACTCACCAACAACAACAGTACAGACAAAATATTTACAATAAAAAATATGTTTTACAGACTGCAAATCATGTTTATGTTTTGAAATCGTGTTTTGGCATGTGGCGCCACCTACTGCCGTCTACCAATCATTGCAGTCTGCTATCATTGTTTTGTCTCAGCTGCCGAGCAACCACAGGTTGCCAGATACGTTAGAAAACGAAACCTAAAAGACCTCGGTATTTTGAATTTGAATGTAGTAAGTAGTTTTTGGCCACATTCTTACATATGGCACCTTTAATCTCCAACATTTAGCAAGGACATTTCTAAAATCTCAGTGTTTAACAGAGGAGTCTGGTTTACGTAGTGAGAGCAAAATCACAACCTATTTAGCCAGGTTTCATTTCAGGGTTGAGTCAAGATAAGCCAAGTAGTGCTAGAAATGTATGACGGAAAAGCACCATTATTGGCACATATTTGACCATGTTGTCCACAGAAAAATATACGACATGGACGTGTCCAGCATCAACATCAATCAATATCAGTAGTGTTTTGCCTCCTCTTGTACACTGTAATACCGTCATGTGATGCTGCAACATGACACAAACTGCTTCAGTGCTCGCTGACATCCTGGAGATCACTCATATCTGTAAAGCTCTGCTGGAGGATTACAGTGATACAGAGTAGTGACCATCATTCAGGAAAAATAACGTCAGATATAGACGGTCAGGATGCAACAGTATGATATTTTGAAAGTATAAAGGCATTTGAGATTAAATTTTCTTATTTTTTTTATGGGTCACATACCACCTGTAGATGATCCCTATTGATTTTGAGCTGTTATTAATTAATGAATGATATAAAAACCATATTTTTGCCTGTATCTTCCAAAGTATTGCAGGTATTGACTTCGAATTTTGCATGGGCATCACATACCACCTGAGAATTATCCCTATCTTTGTAGCTTTGTAGATTAATTAATTTATTATGCTAAAAACACATTTTCGGCTTTATCTTCCAGACTGATGGAGATATTGCCTTCAAATTTTGTACAATGATTCATGTAACAACTATCTACAAGTACAATCATTATTACTTTGACTATGATTGGTAATAGTTACATAATAAGTTAACTGTTTAACTTATTAGTGAACAAAGAAAAAATAGTTAAGGCATTTTTTCTTTATTATTTAGCTCATTTGGACACATTGAGGATATAATCGTAAAAATAGTTAAGCCTCCATTTCTTTATTAATGCATTGAATGGAAAGTTTGAACATATTTTATGCTTTTTCATGAAATGTAATAAACATAATGTATGCTTTTTCATGAAATTTGGACACTTTGAAGATATGGCAGGTGTGGTTAGCATTTTAATATTCATAATATTTAACAAGGTATAATAGGTTAACTAGTTTTATTAAAAACTAGAGAGAAATGTATGAGTTCAGGTATTCTGTGTTCAATATCGAGTTTATATGGATACTTTGAACATGTATAAAGTGTAGTCAGCATTATATCATAATATTTAACAGTTATTTTGTTGAATTTATTAATAATGAATTCAAACAGTTAGTGGCAGGTGTGAGTGCGTATACTTTGGGTATATTGGAAAGTTGAGGATTGGACAAGTTTGCGGATATACCCTTTGCTGTCGGCCCCCGACATCGTAGGCTAGTTCTGGTCAAAGTCTCGCTGGAGTCTAAAAGAAGGCACTCTTACTTTTTTGTTGTGATGTAACGTCATTAGTGTTCTCCTTCTGTATGTATACACAGTTGTGCTGAGAAACAGAAAAAGTTGTGTGGAGCTGAAGGACATAATCCGCATAACTCATTTGACAATATTGTTTGAATCTAATGGACACTTGTATTTATTTAAAAATTATTTACAAGGTTTCAGTAAAATGATATATGAACAAAAATGTACTACTACTGTCGTGAAAAATATTATCACTGTAGTTTCCACCTTGTGTCATTTTTTTATCTGCTCATTTATTGTGGTCTTTTCTTTAATTTGTCACCAGTCTGTGTCCGTCCAGTTCAGTTTCACAGTTAACCATCATTAATGCCATCTTTACTTATCTAGTTAATGGGAGCAATGGGAGACTTGGTTTACCTCTTTGAATGAGGCACATTTTCAAAGCTGCTGCTGCTGCTGCCTGCTGCTGCTGCTGCTGCTGCTGCTGCTGCTGCTGCTGCTGCTGCTGCTGCTGCTGCTGCTGCTGCCTGACACAGGACTGTAAAGTGACTGCAGTTGCATTAGCAGAAGCCAGTCTGAACATAGACTTGTGTTGATTTAAATCTTTTTTTTCCCATTAATGAAGATGAATTTAAAATAAATAATTACTTTTAAGAACCACTATTATACAATTAAATAATTACTTTATTACGATCACATATAATATCAGTACCATACGGACATGTTTTCCTTCGTATTTTTGCCAGCATAAGTATAAAGTAGGTCATTATTTACCTTCACAATGGTCTTGAAGAGCATTTTTGATTGATTGATTGATTGATTGATTGGTTAAATGTAAAAAAATATGTAACTTGCAGAAATGTGCTCATTAACAGTATACAAATGTATTTTCATTGTTTACTCAACTTGTTGCTGGTTTTCTCGTGGCTGGTCACATAATTATTTCTTACTCTTTTAGATTTATATAGAAATTTACTCAACTTCTCTACCTATGTCAGCGCCACATTCTTTCTTAATTTTTAAACAGTTTTTTTTCTTTTTTTTCTGTTAAGACATTGTTTTTAGTTACTTGTAAGTGTGCTAATGATGTTATGATGCACAGATTATTAAAGTAATTTGTCAACCATTCAGTCAGATGTACAAATGTTTGCTAACATAGCGTGAATAGCAGCTGTGCCAGACGTCAGATACCACACAATGTGTTACTTCATTTCATGTTGGCTGTATGTACCAAGCCCGCAGCTCATTTCATAATCAGCTCATGCTGTAATTTTTGGGCAGTGGTAAGTGTGTATAATCCACTGCAGCATGGCAGCATCAGAAAGGATCTCACAGGTCAGATCTGGGTTTGTGCATATATTTTGAAATAGTTTTCAGGTTCAGTCACATTGCGCTGGGCCAGCCTGGGCGTTTGTGTAATGCCATGTGTATTTTTATTTACATTGTGTTAGTATTGACGGGCAGTTTCTCTGTAACGGTGGTTTGCCCTGGAGAGGGTAAAACAAACTCAGTGCAGCATCAGGTTATATTAAATACACTGGACTCGGTTTGTCTTTGGACAGAAAAACGCCTACATCTAAGAGTGGGCGAATTGTCACCACAAAACATGCTTTCACCTGCAGATTTCATACATGGATCAAAAAACATAATGTCACTTTAAAGGGGACATATTATGCAAAATCAAATTTTTAATCATTTAAGTTTTTATATTTGGGACTCTGGAGGTCCTATCAGTCGGCAAAAAAAGATGACTCACTCATGTTTTTTCTGGTCCTCCTCAGTCTAAGTAAAGGAGATAAAACACGATGTTGACTCCCGCTCTCATTGGGACGTCACAATGCGCTAAATTCCTGGAATTGTTGTCTCGCGGTGCTCCGCTTTGTCTGTAAAACACGCGAGAGTGCTGGTGAGAGCAACGGTATCTGAAAACCGGAAGTCACGCAAAGTTCTATTCTTGGCTCCACAGTGCAGCACAGAGTCCTACACAAACTTCCAGCCTCAGAGGATTTATCTGTCCAGTGGATACATGTTATATATGATAGCAATGTGCCTGCAAATGATCAATTTTCCAATGCTAACTGCTCTGTGGCCTTAAGTTTCACTCTGTGTAGATACTACTAAACAGAGTGTTCTGAACAGGGTTGTTTCGGCAGGATGATTGAACTGCTGTGGTGCTTCATCCTTATGGTATTTTTTGGTCATTATGGTATGGACCAAAGCATGTCACAGACATGTTCATTACCAGGGAACTAGTTTAACTTGGAGAAATAGGGTATAATATGACCCCTTTAATGCGATTCCTCCAGTTAATACAAATACAAAGGTCCCCTATTGTGCAAAATCAACTTTTTAATCTTTTAGTACTTATATTTGGGACTCAGTGGGCCATACCAGTCCCCAAAATGTGAAAAAACAAGACTCAGTCATGTTTTAGTGGTTCCACTTTGTGTAAGTATAGGCGATAAAACACGCAATGTTTTAATCTCCCTCGGAATGACGAAATAGCAACACATTTCACCATGAATGTTGGCACCCCGCCAGGCAGAGTACTTCACAGCTCCACCATAGCTCCTCCTTGTCCCTGTGAAATACGAGAGTGCAGGCGAGGGAGGAAGAGTGGCTGCACAGCGGAGCACAGTGTTTTACACAAACTTCCAGCCTCAGAGGATTCTTGTGTCCAGTGGATATATTTTAGTTAAGAAAAAAATGTTCACAAGCTTCACAAGCCCTTTGTTGTTGATCGTGTATGTAAATTCCTATGCTAGAAAAACACCTTGAACGCACCAGTTACGTGCCTGCAGTTAGCGAGTGACATGTGTGGATCGGTGATATGAGGAGCACTGCAGAAAGATGTAGATGTTGTCCCACATTTCTTCTCAACCAAAGGCTACCTTTCTGTCGTGTTTCCACGTTCTCTGCTCATATTATTGATCCACACACGTCAGTTGGAGCCGCAGTAACACTGGTGCGTTCAAGGTCTTTTTCTAGCATAGGAATTTACATACACGCCGCGCCGCGCGGCGCATTAATCGTTTTTCTTCGATTTTAATGTTTAAAGCCAAAATCGTGGTCACTCTATGCATTACGGTGAAACTCAGTAACAACGGGTAAACGGACTTTACTATGGGGTATATGGAGCGGGGGTTGTGACGACGGTGCATGACAATAGGTGATAAGTCAGTAAGTCAGTAAGTTAGATCGACACTCCCCTGGAAGCATTGGATGTGTGTTTACCTGGGTCCCATTCACATGTAAATGACCAGGCACAAAACCGAGCGTTCTCGAAAAAGGCTGTTTTGGCAGAGTTATTGAACTGCTATTGTGCTTCATCCTTTTGATATTTTGACTAAAGCATGACACAGACATGTTCATTAGGGCATCAGGACCTAGTTTAACTTGGGTTAAAAGGGTATAATATGGGACCTTTAACTTTCCCGTCCCCATCTTTCCTTATGAGCAGAATATGACACTTTTTCTGCAGTTTTAAACATGTGTGGTCCTTTTCAGACACACATCTAAATCAGTGCAAACATGTTACACCTGCTCCCACTGTATATTTGTTTATTTGAGATGTTGCACTTTGCCTCCAGCTGCTGCTGCTGCAGCTGCATGTCTCTGGTGATGCGCTGACTTTGCATAGCTACTGTCTGTGTGTTCGTTTTCCCGGTGACTATTGGTTTAAGTATTCAACTGCTAATGTTTCCATGCTGAAAAATGTGTCAGTGAGCAGGCATTAAGCTGTGTGCCAAGGCCATCATTACTGTTAGTGCAGGATATATGGGCAGCAGCACAGCAGCGCTACAGCAATCAGCTCAGTGTAGAACAGGCTCGATCAACCTCTCTGGGTTGTCCACTTATGGGCCGTGTCAGCTCTACAGAAGCCAGAAACCTGACTGTAATTGTTGACGTGAAGAGTCACAGCTGCACACGCGGCTACACATAAATGATTCACCTTTACATCAAACTGTGCCTCCAAAACAAAAAAAAACTATTTTCACACAGTAAGAGGTACAATTTCAGCTCGGACTTGTTTAATCTGAACTGTCTATTAGTGAAAGTCTAAAATCCGCTGACCTTGGATTCCACCAGTTAATCACCTCGGTCACTGTCTCACCTGAAGCATGCAGGACAGGAAATATTCTCTTTATGTCACTGTCTGTCCATTAAGTCTGGCTTTGTAATGTGAGTTTGGTTTTGGCAAGCCATATATTCAGTATCCTTGATATTGGACTTAAGGTCCACTTACTAGTAACTTTTGTCCTCACTAGTATTTAGAATATTAGTAGAACTACTAGGGTGCAATCGTAGAACGACTGTGTCTTACTAGCGTTTTTCCACTACTAGTGCTACTTTTGGCCTACCAGTGCGCAATCAAACCTGTGACACTAGTAGTACTAGTAAGGTCAAAATATCTTACTAGTGCACATTTTGGCTCTTTCTAGTACTACTAGTGGGCATTTTGGCACTACTAGTAGGGTCCAGGAGGCTACTAGTGCGTGACACATGCCTCCTAGTAGGGCCTTGTAGTGTTGCTCGTGCATCACAATAGTTTACTAGTAAGATTTGATTGCGCACTAGTAGGCCAAAAGTGGCTATGAGTAGTGGAAAAGGCATTACTTGTAAGTCAGTCATTCTACTAGTGTGCCAAATTGTTTTACTACTGAGGACAAAAAGCTTACTAGTACATGGACCTTAAGTCTGATATCAAGGATATTGAATAAATGATCAAACGGCTTGCCAAACTCCATCTTATATGTTGACCTACAAAACGTGTGTGTGTGTGGATATTCTAAATGAGAGTTTAGGAACATTTATTTCTCATAAAAGGCTTTTTAAATTCTTGTACCTTCCTACAAGCAGCATAATAAATTATGAAATAGTAACATCTCTAATGCAATGGTGTAGACTGCTTCTCTTGAGAGGGGGAAGTGTTTTTATGTGGAGTCTTTGGAAGAGTAAGACGTGTTTAACTTATTCCCTCACTGATCTAAATTAAAGTGGACAAAATAAGCCACATTTTCCAAATGATGGAAAGATGAATGGATGGATGAATGAAATGAGTGAAAGAAAAAGAGTGTCAGCACGTCACAGCTAACATGATCATGATTGAATGTACTGGGGCTGAACAATTTTAGAGAAACGTCAGATACTGGTATTAGAGATTTTTCTGACATATATTGCAATTGCGATTTGATTTGCTATGCAATTTTGTGAGTCAAGGTTCAGTTGAATATATGCCTTGTAAAATGACTCTGTTTTCTAATACAAAGATATGAACTGTTTTCAACATCTATCGCCTCCATTTTGTGGAGTTAAATTGCAGCTTTTGTGATTTTGCCAAGTGCATTGTTTCTTATTGCCTTTTTAATATAAAAACGATACATTATTCAGCCCTGTTAGCAAAACCAGAGAAGCCGCCTCTTACAAGTAAAACTGGAGATGTTTGACCTACTTTGTGCCACCACCAATCAGCTTGTCCATTGCTGCTTTTAAGTCAAACTCTTGACTTTGTAATTGTGATATGGGACGACATTTACAGCAGATATCAGACTCAGAGCTTTCAGAAAACACACTCGCCATTATTTTGCTTTTCCGCTTTTACAAACCAGACACATAATGGAACAGAGAGGTCCTTTGGTTATTTTTTTTCCAGGACTACTCGTTAATGATTGTGTTCATCCTCTAAAAACGAGTCCTTACGACCAGAATCCTGACAGTGAAGTATGATTTCCTTACAATTGTGAACAAGAGCAGCAAAGCGAAAGAAGAGTGATGAGGAAGAATAGAGCGATGGCAGCAAACGAGAGAAACAGAGACCCCATGAAGAAAAATATTCTGTTTTGCACACCACTCGTCCTCTGTGGTTCTTCCATGCATAAATGAATACAGATACAGCTGTGTGAAATCAGCACAGCTAAGAAGTTGCCTGGCGCAAGATGCTGCTGCTAATCAGTCTCCTCATCCAGTGTCCAACTCCACGTACAAAGCCACCACACACACTCTGTCACACCTTAACAATCGCTTTGTATTTCCTTTCACAATTGATTTCCTCTATCCATTCATCACCAACACAATCCAAGTGGAAATATGTGCTCTGCAGCTTATTATGGGACACAGACTCTGGATGCTGTTTTGCATATCGAGCAACTTTGTCTTGGTAGTTTGTTTTTTATTTATTTAAGTATTATTTTTTTTTATAGCATATGTCGCCATTAAATCCCACAGAAAAAGAACATCAGCACAATTATTCCTGTAAGCCCAAAGAAATTATAGTCGATGTTAGAGCCTGCCAGAATCCAAATGGTGTCACTTGTCTGTCATTTCATCAAAATGAAAAAGCTGTCGCGTCTCCTGAGGGAATACATTAGGCAGGATAATAAAGGTGTGGGAGAGCACCGCGGGAGATTTTCTGCTCCATAAATTATAATGTTGCCACAGAGCGACGCAGGTTCATGAAGGTGTGTGTCCATAAAAAGCCTGTGTTAATAAATAACGCCACAAACCCAGACTATAAAGGATAGATTTTTGTAATGCCTCTTTGCATGTTACAGCTACCATTTTGTCTGTAAGCTTGCATGCATTGTTAAAAAGGGAAAAGAAAAAACACTTTTCCACATTAAAATGTCTATGCAACTTAAATAAACAGGCTGGATTACTAAGCGACTTCAGGATAAAGATGGAGGGGATCAGTCTCTTAATTAGGAAATGAGCTGAAGCTCATGATTCCTCGCTGCTCCTGAACGTCATCAGCCTGGTTCTTGGGTTGTTTTGACTGAGAGAAGGACAGGACAGAGAAGAAGCAGAAATTACATACTGCAATTTTAAGAGAATTTTCCTATGAATTCCTTTTTGAGGCTCCTACAGCGATGTTCAATCTGTACTGCTGTCAGCTGTTTTCGCTGTTTTAATTGGAAATCCAATCTGCTCAACCCGAAGTCCACGTAAACACCTCATTTTCACCTTAACCCAAGTCCGTTTGTACTTCATCTTGTAGGTTGTTGGGTTGAGTTTGATGACCCGGGGGGGGGAAGAAACCCTGCTGTTCAAACTGCAAGGAAGAGAAAAGTCCTTTCTACGTGCAACACAGCTTGACACACACTTAAGTCTCTTTCCCTGAGAGGTCATTTGCAGATGAAAAGAGCGCAGTCCATATTTCCACTGAGAAAGTGTTCAAATAATACGCACTGAAAACAAAGCAGCATTCTAAGGTGTCAAGGGCCACTACATATGCAAAAAAACAGAAAACAGTCCTTGCAGCTGTAGACTCATAACTGTGTCCATCCTGGATAAGTGTTTTCTCACAATTTCACCAATACCTGTCATGTGCCACATCCTCTTCTGTGCAAAATCAGCTTCATGGTCTTAGATGATGCTTGAGATGAAGAGAATATGTTAGAATTTTATGACCTATCTGAATGTGAAAGTTTATGATCTTATAAGGAAAACAATGTTAAAACAGAATTTATAACCAGGCTGAAATGAGTTACAGTCAGGGATTCACCATTGGTAACTGATGGGCCTTTAAAGTATACAAACATAAACACTAACAGAATATTTAACTTAATGCTAAATTTGACCCCAATAGCATAAGTGATAATAAACAGATGGAGTTGAGTTATTTAGTTTAAATTTAGCATTGATAAGACCTCAAGTATGACTAAATGAATTAAGGTTTGCTTTGTTTTTTTCTTTGTTGTTTTCTTTTTTTGTAATAAAAGTTTGATTTGCAGTTTCTTAAAGGTGAAGTAAGTAGTTTATAGTGTCATCTAGAGGAGAGGCTGAAATTTACAACAAAGAACTGCTCCTCTGCTCACCCCCTCCCTTCCCTGAGCGCTACGGTATCCGCAGCCGGTCAAATGTCGTCCTCGTCGTCTTTCTCCGTGTCAGCAGATGAGGTTCGTGAGGAGAGGGAGAGGGCGAGCTACCGCGGCCGTAGCAGACGAAGCGGAGAGAGTGGAGGCGGGACTTCCGCTACAAGTAAAGCGACACTTGATTTGTTCTCTCGCGTTTGTCCTTACAGGCTCCAGTAGAAACATGGCGTCTCGCTGCTAACAGTGGCAATGCAATCGCGGTCCGCGACCATGTTATTTTACATGACTTTTTGAAACACTACGAAAATGAAACAAAAACTATTATACAGCGACTAGACAATGCAGGAGCACATAATATGTATAAAAAGTGGATTTTGGGTTATATAAACCCATAAATACTACAAAGTGTCCCTTTAAATGTGAATAATTATGGTCTAGGTTCTTTGCAATTATGTGATGGTAAAACTGCATATTTTAGGTGTGAACAAAACATAACATTTGACCTCACTGTTTTTAAACACAGTGTGTAGCTGAGGCACAGCTGCCAGCAAGGTGATAGAATATAATATATGTTTGCAGCAATGTTTTTATAACAGTAATAATAAGACATTTGGTCATAATTATCCCATTATTAATGTATCGTATTATATTATATTATTATATTATGTATCATATACAACATTCAATTACATAGCTTGTTAGGGGCCAAGCCACGAATGGCAGCGGCCAAAACGGCTCCTGGTACAAATTTGAATTACGGTTGTCCACGCTATTATTTATGTAATTTAAAATAAATGTCTGTTTTTGATACTAATACATTAATTTTGCATCATAAATAGTATTATTAAGTATACTTGTGAATATTGTGAACAGTTTTTTGTTCTCTAGGCGGGCCCCCTCTTGACCACATTAGATGCGCATTGGCCCCCAGGTCATTTGAGTTTGAGACTCCTGCCCTGACAGTTTGCCAGTCCATCACAAGGACATACATAGACAAACAACCACCCACTCTCACAATGTCTTTTTAGAGTGTCCAATTTACCAAGTATTAAAGAGCCCATATTATACCCTATTACCCCAAGTTAAACTAGGTCCTGGTGCCCTAATGAACATGTCTGTGTCATACTTTAAGCCCAATTTATACTCCTGCGTAAAGTGCTCTGCGTAGCTACGCAGAGTCCTCTGCGTCGACGCAGAACCTGTCGAAGAGCCTCTGCGTCGTCTCCGGGTGCACGGAATATTTTTTAAGTGTCCGTCACTCCGTCAAGGGACTACGGAGATGGCAAGAGCTGCGATTGGTCCTCAGGACAGGCCGAGCTAAGCTGCTCTGTGCCGGCTCTCAGTGCGCTCCGGGCGTCCTGACAGAGGCGGAGCTGATCCCCGCCGATAACGCCGCTGCCGAACTATAAATACGTCATATCTTAACACACACAGCACATGTTTAGACTCTAAATGGCCAATTTCTCGCCTCAAATTATCTTAAAACTGCGTTCCGTGACACAGAAAAGTGAGAAACGGCCACTTTTTCAACAACAACAACAACTTTCTCTCTCTTTCTTTCTCGGACGCCATTGCTCACTGTAGCCAGAAGCACAACAACCTTGCGCAGCGACCCCTACTGATCGGGCGGGAAATTGCAGCGAGTGTCCGTCACCACGACGCAGAAGTATAAATGCTCGAGGCGTCTCTCCGTGGTGACGCAGACGGATAACGCATACGCAGTCGGAGAAGTATAATGTGGCCTTTAGTCAACGCTCGGTTTTGTGCCTGGTCATTTACATGTGAATGAGACCCAGGTAAACACACACCCACTGCTTCCAGGGGAGTGTCGATCTAACTTACTATCCACAGCCATACTGTCGCCACTTATCACCTATTGTCATGCACCGTCGTCACAACCCCCGCTCCATATACCCCATAGTAATGTCCGTTTACCCGTTGTTACTGAGTGACCACGATTTTGGCTTCTCGTGATCATAAAAACAATCAAGAAAAACGATGTTTGACGTGTATGTAAATTCCTATGCTAGAAAAACACCTTGAATGCACCTGTGTTATTGCAGCTGCAAGTGACGTGTGTGGATCAATAATGAGGAGAGAACGTGGAAACACGACAGAAAGGAAGCCTTTGGTTGGAGAAGAAATGTAGGACAACATCTACATCTTTCTGCAGTGCTTTCAAACGCGTGCTCTTCATATTATTGATCCACACATGTCACTCGCTAACTGCAGCGGCACGTGACTGGTGCGTTCAAGGTGTCCCTCCAGCATAGGAATTTACATACACGATCAACAACAAAGGGCTTGTGAAGCTTGTGAACATTTTTTTCATAAATAAAATATATCCACTGGACACACAAATCCTCTGAGGCTGGAAGTTTGTGTAAAACACTGTGCTCCGCTGTGCAGCCACTCTTCCTCCCTCGCCTGCACTCTTGTATTTTACAGGGACAAGGAGGAGCTATGGTGGAGCTGTGAAGTACTCTGCCTGGCGGGGTGCCAACATTCACGGTGAAATGCTCGATATGTCGTAACTGCGCGGGAGGTTTAAACATTGCGTGTTTTATCGCCTATACTTACACTAAGTGGAACCACTAAAACATGACTGAGTCTTGTTTTTTCACATTTTGGGGACTGGTATGGCCCCCTGAGTCCCAAATATAAGTACTAAAATGATTAAAAAGTTGATTTTGCACAATATGGGCCCTTTAAACAACTAGTTAATTGATCAAGAAAATTATAGACAGATTAAATGATTATATTTAATTGTAGCCACACAAAAAAATCAAGCTGCTGCATTGAAAAGTGTGGTGTGTTGTTGTGGTGGAGACGCAAGATTTTTATTTTTAACTCCATTTCATTGAAGCTAATTACAGGGAAGTGTTTTCAATGGCCTGCCGAATGTGAATATTATCTTAGAAATTGTGTTCTTTGTTTTATTACGCAGCTATAGATTTTTATGAACGTAACAGACTGAAAAAGTTTGTGTAGGAGTAGGAGTGCTGTGGTTCGGTTCAGTGTATTATCTGTGGAATTAATAACAAACCACCAGTCGATACAGGCAGACGCGAGGAAGAGCAACATTTAAAATCCTTGTGTAGTTGGAGGTTTGGTGTTCTCTCCTACAACACACAGAACCCAGAATTATATTCATTCGGTGGCTGTAGTTTCTTTATGGTTCCATTTATCATCATCTTCCTGCTCCGCACTATCATAATTGCTCGTCTTCCACTGTCATCCTGTTGCGGTCTTCTTTTTTGCTGCAGTACTCTAATTGCATCTGCCAAAGCAAATGTTTGCCTATATTGATGAGCTCTCTAAAGTGTTTGTGATGAGTTATAAGATCAATGCCCATGTCTAATTAGATCAGACAATCTGAACCGAAATATGAGCGTGATTATCTCGTATATCTGGCACTACCAAAACTATTTGGACGCGCGTGGCACTTGCCATATGTGTCTGTTAAATATCTCGTTTCAAAGTCATTAACATTTATAGCCGGCCCTAACAGCCTCCTCTCGTCTGGGTTTTAAGGTTTTCCACCAGATGTTGAACCTGCTACAGTGATTTGCTCCAGTTCAGCCACAAGAGCGTCGAGGCTGATGTTGAGTGGCTCACAGTCAGCGTTCCACTTGATCTCAAAGCTGCTAGATGTGGTTGGATGTCAGAGCCGCTTCAGGTCAGTCTTATTACTGATCTTTTTACTGTGTTTTGTGGCTGATTAGGTGTTTAATGTAAGCATATCAATTGTCAGGAGACAAATACATTATTAAGGGTATTTCCATATTCTGTATAAAATCGTACTTAGCATTCTGTGACTCACATCCTCTTTGTTTAGCAACACCTGGAAGTTGCTCCTTGTCTGTCTGCACCCATGATATTTTTTATCCATGATCTCATATGTATTGAGACTATAGATTACATTGCATTTTGCATATTGCATTTGCCCCTTATCGATTATTTGCAATTAACTGTGCAGTCCTATAGAATACAGTAGGTTGACTTGTGTTTGGACCAATATTTTAAAATGAATGAATGAATGATTTGTTTATTTCGGGCATGACGGTTAATCAACATCTGCACACATCAACATTTAAATTCATACACATGACCGAAAGGGAAAGCGGGAGAAGCAAAGCTTATCTAGTCCCACCCCCATTACCGCAGAGTAATTTTTATAATTTTTTTTTCCCCTTTTTTTCTTAACTTTTTGACAGTATTGATGTAAAAGCAGCAGTAGCATAAGGCTGCACTTCATCTTAAGACAGTCAACAGTCTAAAATGATATCAATGTTCAGGCAGTGTTAGCGTTAGAACATACTGTATGTAGCCGACTAGAATTGTATTTTATATTGTTGGGTAATGACAATCATTTGTACTGCACTGTGTCTGTAAACTGGGAAAAATAAGCAGTAACCATGGCAGCAGCTGCGTGTCAGGGACTTGGGTTGAGACACTGAACACCTGTTGGGACCAAGTCAGTCTCTGCTGGGAAAGAAAAATGCGGCCAAACACACTGTACTTGATGCAATTGAGAATTGTAATATAAAAGTGAATATTACCACTAATCTTCCCTTGTTTATTCACTGAGGGGTTGCTGTGACACAGGATTTTTTTTTGTCTTCTAACCAGATGCTTGATCTGTTGTTCCTCTATGTCGCATGCCAATGTGTACTTGGGGCAATACACTAAATTCCAAATTGCTCCTGGAGGCTTTTGCTGGCAGTATGTGAATGGATAATATGACAGAATGTATTTTGGCAGATAGATGAACTGTTGCTGGGTATGAATGTGGTTGAAAGGCCAAACTGCAATTCAACGAGTTTCAAGTGGTCATCAACACTAAACAAGTGCTTTAATCAAGTAAAAAACATTTGAATTTGCATTTAAAGCAGTGACGTGATCACTGCTTTACCTCAGACAGCAGAAATCCAGATCATACAGAAGCAACTCGGATCAAAACAGGCTGTATGCTGAGGGCCATTGTGTACTTGCACCCAACAAAGGCTGCAGTTAACTGAAGCTCAGTCACTTAAGATCATTTTCCACTGGTGAAAACAATCGCTGACACTTGTTAACATCTGGCATTTTCTTTAATGCAAATGGATACAATTGGCATTCAGTCAATTGGCATAAATGACTCCATTTAATGTCTCCTACTTTGTTTTAATGTTGGCAGTAGGCCTGATGCGTTTTCTAACAATCAAATGCAAATGTATTACTCTTAGGCCCCGTCCCATTTCTCCCCCTTAAGTGCCCTCAACCGTAAATTCCCCTCATTGAGGGAAGTGGCTTCCCTATGGAATTGGGACGACTACGCAAATTAGCGTAGTGAACGTAACAAACGTGCAAACCTACGTCACATGTTGACAGTTCTACCGGTGGAGCGCTTGGCAAATAGCCGTGAGCTAGCTAGTTAGCTAGCTGCTTTCATAATCGTCAGTTATTTTCTGACATTAGTGTTCAAAACCACCGTATAAACCTACGTATTCTAACACATTTTCGACATTGTAACGTGCTTATTTGCGAAAATATACTTAGAACAAAATTGTTCCTCTGCAGATGTGGCCGCCATCTTTGTTGAAAAGAATCAGCCGGCTCGCTGAATTCGCAAAGCATCATGGGTAATTTCATCTTCCACTTCTTTTTAAGCCCGCATCAGAGCTCACTACATTTTGAGGGTTGATCATAAGGGCAAAATCACACTCCCCTCTAGTTCACCTCTACAATGTAAAATGTAGTGTTGGGGTGCCTTAGTGTTAGGGTAATCACTTATTGCATACATGCTTAAGAGAACAGTTTAGCTCCCTACACTATGAACAAAACATCAGTCTAATTTTTCTGATGGGCCAACATGGAGTTCAAAGTGGAGCTGTGCTCAAAGTGCTGGACCACTTGGTACTTACTTCAGATGGTCTGCTGTGCTTCTGGACTATTTTGAACTCGTACAGGTTTTTAAACAGTGGCGGTTGCTGGTCTTTGTAACAGCGGAAGCTCATACATACATTCTGCAAACAAACAACTAGAACTGTTTTTATTTACAGTGTATATGTACACATGAAAATGGGCTTATATCACCGAGTAAATAAAACCCAACAACCATTTATTTGTATACAGACTTCCCTTCCCTTCCGCTGTCGTGTATGTTTCAAGAACTGGTTCCGCCTTTCAAACAGCTCCTCCAATCATCATGCAGAAGCTCAGCATCCGCACCCGCCCACTGCTCCATTAACTCAGATAAGCTGAGCTTCCCTAGAAGCAACGTTTTTGCCACATTTGTCCAATCACAGATGAGCTCACCACAGAGCAGTTGAAGCTGAGTGGTTTTAAGGGGGAGGCTGCTACGGGAATACAACTATCACGTCATCCGCGATAAACTGCTGATTCTGAACAAACTACTGACAAGTTCTAATTGTGTTTTAGGTCAGGGATTAGTAATACCCAGTGTGGGCCCTTGGGCAAGGCCCTTAATGCTACTTGCCTTTCCTGAGAATTGATCAATATAAGTCGCTTTGGATAAAAACGTCAGCTAAATGACATGTAATGTAATAATGTGATGTAGCCCACGCTTAGTATTGAAATGTAAAACAACACGTTTGACAACACTTTAGAAGAAGCTGAGCTTCCCTTGCTGTCTCCACTGATTTTAAGCTACGAGTTTGGACAGATATCAGATAAAACGTGACAGCCCTAATTGGCAGTCTGCTTTTTTTGCCAGTGTACTGCTGTGTACTGTGTAAGCAGTGTTCTTAAATGCTTCTCCATGACACTGTCCGTGCTTTCTTCTGCTGTGTGTTGCATTTCTTCTCTGCTACGATGGATAATTGCTGAGCGGTTTTAACTCGAGTCACTGGAGGAAGAAAAATTATTCTACAGCAACGTGAAAGGGGTCATTTGCCTTCTTTCAGCTGGTATACCCATGTTTAAAACATTTTTTTTTTAAAAACCTGCATGTATACGCATACATTTTTTTTAGATGGTTGCCTTTGTATTTTTCTTCTTTCTCTTCAGTTCCTATTTTATTCTCCTAACCTCCACTTTTCCTGCCATTTTGGCAACCAATCAATGTGTGAAGTGATTGCAGTGTGATGCGACACCTGATAAACCTTCTGCAAAGCACATTTGTGTCACTTTCTCTATAAGGTGCTGCACACAAACACTCGCGGGTTTGCCTTGCCTCGCAAGTCTAGAATCAGATACAACAGAAATGTGACGAGACAGGATGACACGCTGTGATTTATTCACGCTCCCTATCAGTTACAGTTTACAAACGGGGAGATGTAAAGAAAACAAACAGCAATCACTCACATTGAATTCCTCACATAGTGAGAGTTACCGGTTGATGTTATTGTGTGTATTACGATTACTCCTCCCTGGATAGCAGCGACGCATCAACCACCTGGAGGGAGAAATGCCTGGGTGGCATTTTGACATGCTGTTTGCAGCTGACAGGTTTAGGATAATCACTTCACGACTCCCATGAAATTTCCTAATGAGCCTTTTGGCTGCATGTCAAATCCACCTTTACCTGTGCGAGGTGCAGCTTTAAGAATTCATCCTTTTTTTTTTTTCTTGTCTGTCGTTTCCCTTTTTTTTCCCTTCATCTTCACTTTTTGTCTTCTGCTCACTTCACTGGCTGATTTGACAGCTGC
Organism: Microchirus variegatus; assembly: GCF_963457635.1. Lineage (NCBI taxonomy): Eukaryota > Metazoa > Chordata > Actinopteri > Pleuronectiformes > Soleidae > Microchirus > Microchirus variegatus. Next base: position 27,617,278 of record NC_139802.1, on the reverse strand, counting down.
TGTTCTTAATTTCATCCCTGGCTATTTCCAGAGGATCCATCTGGTGCTGCTGAGAATGAGGGGCTGATGGGAGCAGTGCTCAGCCAGTCAGATGCTCACACAAACACACACACACACACAAACACACACACACACACACATACACATACACAAACACATTTTTCTGTAACAGCGCTGAAGGCTCACAGACACTGTACATGTGGATATATCCATACAAATAGTCCCTAAACACACACTCAATACCCACAGACTCATGTCGGCGTCATTTATTATATTAAAGGAAGTTTTTTTGAAGTCTGTTTGTATGAGGTAGCGCAAAGCAAAAAAGCATTTGACTTACATGTAAGCAACACATTGACAGTGTTCCTCTGTGACTACTCCAACTGTATTAAGTACACTGAGTTTGTCAGTGGAGAACATGTAAATCCCAATTATCTATCTGCAAGCTGTCTTAAATGGACCCATAGTGGACATAATGGCCTGAAAGCTGCTGGGAGTGGATTTAATGGTAGGCATGTGCCCTGAAAAGTAGCCAATTATTGTGCGGAGTGTGGAAGATGTGGCTCTGTGCACATATGCAGTGTTTCTTCCTTTCTCTGTCTGCTGGCAGAGGGAGAAGAAAGACAGGCCAATTACACTGAGTGATTTTTCTATTTGTGCTCAACAAACAAGAGGTTTTTTTTTATCCCCCTCCGCTATGTTTTTTGTTAATGTTGAGCCATGGGCACTTTGTTTTTTGTCTTCCAAGTACGCATCATTCCTGCTTGAAATAACACGTTTGATTTTTGGTGTTGAAAGTTCTGGCAGAGTTGTTCTCCTTTCACCCCTTTTTCATGCATTTTTTCCTTTATTTGTACATTGTGTTGTTTTCTCTGTAGGTTGTGGTGCTTTTTATCTCCGAGAGGTTAACAACAGCTATAATCCTATTGATCCAGAAAACTGATCCCTTCTAATCCTGTAACATGAAAGTTAGGCATTGTGCTATGCAGCACGGTACAGTGGAGCCGGAAGCTTTATAGCTTTATAAATCCTTATCCAGCACCATAAGCCGTGCTGTGACAGTATTCATCTCAAATCTGCTTCAGAGACAGAGATGTCCTGACTGGACCCTAACTGAAAACAGGCAAATCTTAATGCATTCATTTTTATTTGTATTTTCTTGTGTTGGAGGGTGTTTCACTGTGGTTTTGGATTAGACAGACGGAAAACAGTAGAGATGAAAGGCAGTTTTTTTTTTTTAGATGAGCCGCAGGGAGTCAGTCTGACTTTCTGCTTCCCACTCTCCTTCCATTTTCTTACTTCTTGTTGTGGGCTCTTACTCTGTCCCTCTAGAGTTTTGCTCCTGCTGCGCCCTCACACCTATTCCTCTTTTGAAGCCTTTCAACATTTCTCTGTCCCCTCATTTTGCCCCCCTTTTTTCAGGGATTTTCTTTGCTGCTTCTGGGCTAATGTTTCTCCCCCACGGCCTGTGCCAGGTACAGCTGTGTTTCTTTGATGGAAAAATCATATGACAGTAACCCTGCCACATCAAACACTCACCCATGCCAGTTAATGACACTGAGAGGCATCCCACGATGAACATTACCACAGTTGCTAGGCTGAGCACTGGCTGAGTCAGCAGTAACACGTCGCATTTTGGCAGCGCTCCTGGTGCAGGGTACAGTGGAGGTGACATCTGTGACTCTGTATGACACCATTTTGGCAGCCTGTGCCTCCTACGCTTTTGTCACTGTCATTGATTTTTTTTCACAGTGTTTTGAGAGAGAGAAGCTGTTTGGGAATTTTTAGGTAAACTGGCTGCACCTGCAGTGCCAGCAGATAAAGGAGGGAGGAAGGAGAGGAATTCGGCCTGAAATGCCAGTTCTTGCTGTCTCACTTGTTGCATCCCCTTACTATTTTTTTCTATAAGAATGATTTATTCCCTCTGATAATGATTTACTCGAGCCTTGACAAACTTTTGTGTCTAAAAAGTTAGCATTTAAATGATTGTCAGTCAATGGCTAATGGATGTCACCATGCCACACACCCCTCCCTGCCATACACACACTCATTTTGTTTTCCCCCACGATATTGCAGAATGCATTCATTTATCACTGTCCATCATTCTCTGCTTCCATTCAGTATGACCAACACCTAAGTCAATATCTCCAAGTAATGTTTTGACACCGCAAACCAGCAGAGTTATTTCTTAAAACCCTGCACTGGAGCTGCAGTCTCCTTCTTTATTTCACTTCCTGACTGAGTGAGTTTCTTCCAAAAAGCATTTCATGTTCCAGCTCTTCTTAGCCTTTTTTGTGTGCAAATAAAACCATTATTCATGCAACAACTCGCTGCTGTTTTATGGAAAGTGAGACACCGACTTACCCGTGCTCAGTGTGTATGTAGACAAATGTGGATAGGTCACTGCGTAAAACTAAACATGGATAAGTAATGGTATTTATGTCACGAGGACCGTAGCGATCTCAGGTGACTAACAGATATGGAATTTATGAATTTGCCTTAATGTGAACAAGTGCAGTATCTGTGCAAAATCTGTTGTGTCTGTTTTTAGACATTTGTATTTGTGTATGGGAGAAAGCAAATACTGGTACTGACATAAGGGCATACAATAAATGACATGGTTGCGTAACAATTTATAATGGCAACATTAGGTGACATGTATTTATGCATCTGTGTACAAGTAGCAGGAGTTTAGATTACATTGGATTAGATTTGCATTAGTTTCAACTTTGTTGTCATTCTGCAGAGTGCAGTTATAGAGACAATGAAAGGCAGATAGCGTCCAGGGGGGGAGGATTGGAGCCGGTAGCTTTTGGAGGGGGAAGGACAATTAGATTGGCAAGATGCTATGCTCTCTGCCACTTGTTGTTGCCAGCTGGTTGTGCTTTGTATGTGTGGGATTCTGAAACGTCCTTAAATTCGGGACCTGAGTCTGGGCTATTGGAAGAGACAGTTAATTGCTAATCATGTTTTACATATAGTTTTGAATCACCCCTGCATACCTGTGATGAAAATCCGCTGACTCATTTTAACCTCTTCTTCCCTGACCCTCTTTTTGGAGTCCCTGCTCAAAAATGATACGCCCAAACTAAATTGAGTAAATCTCTGCAGTTACAAGCACTATGTGGATTATTTTGGTATCAAAATAAAGATGGCACTTGTGAGATGCCACCTGAGGTGTAAGTTTCACTGTAGATGGCAGAGTAAATGCAGATGGAACCCAGCATCAATTAAGGATTGTTTTAATAGAATTAGCGAGTCAACAGTACACATTGTGCGGACATTCGCCCTTCTCTATTCAGAATGATCTAATGTCGCTGGAATGACCAATCATATTGGGAATCGTCCTCAAAGCATGCTGGGAAGTGTAGTTCTTCATTAGACGCATTTTTTCCCCGGTGGAAATAACTTGTTTTGATAAGTAGCAAAGGTAAGACAACATTTCTGCTTGTATTTCTTGAAAGTTAGTTTGCTCTTATTTTGCCCCCCCAGTAACAGGGGCATCACCCTGCAAATCGCTTCCATTCTAATCAATATGAGCATTTCCACCAGTGCGCTGCTGCACGTCTCAGCAGCGGCCCAGAAGCGGCTCGCCACGCCACATCGCTATCGATAGGTAGCAGTTCTATTTTTGCCGTTGCCGCTGCTAAACCTCGTAAATTTCAACTGAGCAGATCGCACCAGACAGGAAGTGCGACACGGACTCAAAGTAAAACATTTCTGACCCCCTTTCAAAATAAAACACAATAATCAGGTCATATAGCCTGTCACAACTTCACATCAACATTACGTCGTGACCGGTGCTGCCAGGTCAACAGTCAATTAATCAGAGCGTCAGAGAGTCATAATGTTCGACGAGAGACTGATTGTTGAAGTGGAGAAACATAAAATCATTTATGACACCAGATCAACAGTTCTTCCACGTCAGAGAATGAAAAGAAGCTGTTGTTGTTGTTGTTGTTTCCTTTATACACACAGTCTATCGCGGGATCTCGCGAACTCGCGTCCGTTCAAGATTATCGAGCGATCTTCCATGAATACCGCTGGCTCCCAAGGCACCGCGCCACTGCTGTAACGCGCCCAGTGGGGATTGACGCTGGACAGTGGACGAAGCAGAACCGCGCCGCTGACGTTCCGTGGCTGTAACGCGTCCAGTGGAAATCCGGGGTCAGGGAAGAAGAGGTTAATGCAGGCACACTGCATTCAGGGAGTCTTTATTGTTTAGGTTAGACATAATAATCACCCACACATCTTGCACTTGCTTAACTTTTTACCCACAGATTAAATTCTGCCAAAAGGCCCACTTATCCTCTCTCGTAGCCCATAGTGCTATGTGAGTGAGAGGGGGAGTGGTTAGAGTGGCAAAAGCCAATGTGTGCTTCTTTTACCGACATGGTTAACCATATATTTTGCTTATCCAAACAATGTCAAACTTGGCACTGCACTTACTCGTGGCTGTAGCGAGACACTTTGAAGTTTGAAATCAATCGGACCATCGGTTCGAGAGATATGACAATAACAGAAAGACCCACGCACAGACAGACTGACGTTCCTACAATGTATAGATAAATAAGTAATATTTAAAACAAGAGGGAATCATGGTGCAATTGGATAATACCTAAACCTAACTTGTATTTATTTATCTATATTTTATGGCTGTAGATACTTGTCTTGTGAAAAGTGAAAAGCTAATTCAATTATCTTATTAAGTCAGAGTAAAACATTGCACATCTCCAACATCCAACTTTATTTATAAAGGTCCAGTGTGTAACAGTGTGAGGGTTTATTGTCAGAAAAATAGATATTATTATAGAGCAATACTGCATCCCCTACGGAGGCAGAGTCAGATGTACATTGCCAATAAATCGACATTCTCCTCTGCATGTATACTTGGACTCAGCACGTCTTTGTCAGAATATGGCTTGAAACTGTGTATTTAAATGTACAGAGTAATTCTAGTTGGATTCTTCTCCCATTTCTCTGCTTTGTGTTGATTGGTTGTCAAATACAGAATTGTATGACACAGTCTCATTGAAATGCAACATTTGATTATGTTGCTTAAACAGTAGATGATGTCAGTGAAATGGCAACAGAAACAAAGCCTGACCTCTGCCATTTCCGGATTCACAACTCAAATCAATTCACGCACATACCACTGATTTCTTGTTTGCCAGGAGCAGAGTGTCGCTGGAAATGTCAGAATGATAATGACTTTGCAGCAAGCAAGCTTTGATACAGCAATAAAAGCTGATTTATATAGAGCTAGTGTTGTGAAAAGCGAGCCATTTTTTTAGACATGAGCTCGAGAAAAGGTGTGCATGGCGAATTGTGTCTGGATGTCTCTGGAGTTTTTCATTTGAATATGATGAACGGAGAAGGAGATTTTCTTGATGAGATGCATTCACAACAGCAGGAGAATCTCTAGAGGATCCAGGCGTCAAAGAGGTTTGAGCGTGCAGGAAGGAGGACACTCACACTCTCACTTGCTTGAGCTATTAGCCAGAGATTATTGTGCTGTGTTCACACGTGTGCTCACTTGGACATTATTCAGAGATAAGCTGGCAGAAGAATATCAGGGCGACCTCTACGGACCTCTCTATTCACACAACATTCTCCCTAGGTCTATTTCCTGACCGGTCTGAAAACACTCACGATGTTGGTTGAGGATCGTATTATGAATATATTTCTCTCATCCATCTCCCTCTCTTAAGGCACATTCAGGGGATTTAAAGCTTACAATCACTTTCATTATCAGATCTGTACTTTGAAACTTCAAAATAATATATATATGTATTTTTTCAAAATCAAATACATACACATTGCAGTGTTTTTTTTTAGTGATTTCTCTGTGACTTGTGTCTGCTGTATGTTGGATTGAAGGCATGCGGGAAAAGTGGTGCAGGTAGGATTTTTAAAGCTCCCATAGAGTGGTCCTATTCCACATATATGTGAGTTATGGAGGTCTGCTTATATACATTAACTTGTTTTTATGGTCAAAAACCTCCTAGTTGCTGGAAACGAGCCGATAGAAATCTCTCCTCACTGAAGCTCTCTTCAGTCGCACTGTTTCAGACTGAAATCTCACACCCAGAAGACGGACTGTGTTGTGATTGGCCAGCCAACGAGAGCTTTCGCAAATGTCCTTTGATTGGCCAATACCCGGAAGTGACATATTCAGCACACCCGATCTCAGCAGCGCAGCTCCCCCCTCTGGAACGGTGGATGCACTGCAACTCATTATCAAAACATTGTTTTAACAATGTTTAAAAATAGCTTTGTCGCGACTCCCCGCCGCAGTCCCTTTTATGACTTTGACCCGGAGTCAGACAGAAAGTCAGAAGACACTGTCGCTCGTGAAACACCTCCACACACGCGCGTCCAAGCGCGCGTGTGTGTGTGCGTGCAGTGCGAACAAGGTTGCGCTTAAGTTTAGGACGGGAGTGGGGGACATGCACCAACACAAGTGCTACACAAATGAAGACGGCATCTCACCCAGTCAGGATCACTGTACTTCACTCTGGTGGACACCTAACGAGCGCAGGTTCAAAAACCTGAGCCGTCTGGCGAGTGGCGACACACGCGTTCCAGCGGAGAGTCTGCTGTTTTTCCTTTTTTTTGCCCCTCATTTTTATTATCGCTGTTCTGATGGTCAATAATGGACATTACAGCCATGTTTTTGAGCCTAAAATGAAGTAGTACACTGTAGAATAATTTCCATCCCCGCATTACTGCTGCTGTTGCTGCTGCTGTAAAAAAATAAATAAAAAAATAAAATAAAAAAAATCGACAAAAATTCGACACGTGGACCTCAACAATCGACTCCAAAAATGTGTGAAATTCCCTATTACAAACCGGACAGATGAGGAGCTGTAAGACACAAATAACTATGTAGGAGATGGTTGATTCCAAAAGCCAAACATGAGGAAACGGTTTCCTTGAGACACGCTTGGCCATAGCATTTGCACCACATTGTAAAACAGAACATTCTGGCTAAGCCACTACAGCGGTTGATTAGTGTACAACCACACTCTGGTAGAGAAATGAACATGAATCACACAAAAACACAGAGTGAGGGGAATGCGCTGCTTAACCATGCACAGAGTGTCTGTTACATTCGGGCTCAGGAATGTCTCATTCACAACACTTTTGTCCTTGCTTGCAACATTAACCTCCACCAGTTTTTGCCCGGCGGCGACGAGGGAGCCAATCAATTTGCACGCTTTGTCAACCTCCAGTGCCTCCTCCTTCTGAGACTAAAAAAAACGAACATCGTGCATATTCATCACCAGTGTGCAGAATTTCTGTCTTTCATTTCTTCAATTATGTTGCTTTTCTTTCATCGTCGGCTCTGCCTTCTCTCATTCAGCAAATGTCTGTACATTGTGTATAAACAGTACTGCAAGCTGCTGTTTCTTTCTAGTATATCTGTGAAGGAAGACACAAACTGTCACTTGCTAGGACAGTGATAATTGGCATCAACGTGATACTATTGCCACACGCTGGTTTTCTGCACTTTTACATTTAAATAAAGCTTAAATAGCCTTCAGAATTGGCAGCAGTTACTGCGTTAAATTGTACTGCTCGTCTCTCTCCTACCATATGACCATCAATTCAGATACTACTTAAGACACCTTCGTCTCTTGAAACCTTCCTCCAGCAGCTTTTCCATCACAACTATTACTAGAGTCTGAGAATTTAATTGAATATGTAATAGCGCAAGGGACTGAAGTGCAGCTCGGCTCATTGGCGTTTGTGAAGCACGGGCAGGTGACCGGATCTCCACACACGTGACACATGCAAATCCCACAATATGAGCTATGAGTCCAACAGTTCTACACAGAAATATGACTGTGAGATCTGCAGGATGGTGATAAACAAGCAGCTCGGCAAACAAGTGTAAATAACAAGATTAAAACACGTGGCACATTGTGATTGAAACAGTGCCCTCTGGGCTTGAATTGATTGTCCATTTCAGGACTGTCAGTCTAATAAATAAACAGAAAGGAGACAAATGATGTGATAAACTATTTGCTATTCCCATTTAACGCGAGAACCCGATCGATGTTGCAGGATCAAGCGTGGCACCTTGTTGTTTGCCGCTCTCGTAACACCGCGCTGTCGCTGAGGAGTGACTGCAACAATTAGCTGTAAACGGTGAGGAATGGTACCACGATCCGGCACAACGGGGGGGGGGGGTGAAGCCCAGAGATGAAATCTGGTGAGGAGGAGCAGGAGCAGGAGGAGAGTGCACAGGCTGAAAACTCTAAGAAATCAGACATCGCTGGGCAGAGGAGAGAGACGGGATGATGGGAAGGAGCAGCGGTGCCTCTGGGAGATCAAAGGTGCACTCATCAAGTTCTTGTCTCTCTTTTTCTTTGACGGGGGCAAAGGGGAGGGCGAAGGCTTCAGTGAAAAGTCCGTGATGATGTGGACAGAGGAGCTGTGGAGCAATCAGAATCAAAACAAACGATAAAACAAAGAGGACAGTGGAGTAATTTTACCTGTATCTTCATCTGTGCATCCATCACTGAAGTCCCAGTGCTCAGCAATGCAATTCTCCTTATAATTTATTTTCAACGCACTCTCCTTGAAAGCTCTCTGTATGCATATGTAATGTAACATGCATATATATCAGAGTCACACACTTAGCCCTTGGCTGAGAGCATGTATAAATAATGTTTTCATATGTTTTCGTCATTCAATACTGATGTAATCTAGGGATGTGACACAGGCTTTGTCGGCCACGGTGAAATGCTAAATGCAACAGACATCCTTTAGCTACTAAAGTTAGTTCGATATTGAGTTATAGATTCTAGTACTGAATGACTGCTTCTGTAATGTATGTTTGTGTTGTCACCATAATTAATTTTTGTAAAAATTATGAATTTGTGAGTGTGCATATGTGTAAACAAGCTTTAGATTCAGCCTAGTGCTGGGGCCAACGAACTATGGGCCCCTGAGAAGGGACTCCCCACCCCTCATCTGCCCCTTTATGATATATAGTAGATATTGAGAATAACATAACCTGTGTTATGTGATTTAGGGGCCAGTGTAATTTGGCTTCAGGGCCCTATTAAAACAGTGTGATTAATAATATAGCAGCACATATATTGGGTAGTAGCGCAGAGGCTTGGGCTCCAGGGCTCCCTGAACCTCTGGGCCCCATATGCCTGTTCAGTAATCCATCCTTGATTGATTGTATGTGTTGCTGATTGGTCTGATTCTGGTATCTGACAATGAATCATTTTCAAATGAAAATTGCAATTTTAATGCAGTGCAGTCAGCAAAGTACAGAGGCTGCAATTTTAACTCTCAACCACTTTTAAATAAAAACAATGCATAAGGTTGAGAAACTATTAATACCTTCTCATCCTTGCATTAGTAAATATTTTGATGACGTCTCTTGGTAAAGCTTCATCTTGTTTTGAATCTGTAACACAGTAAAGAGTTTAAAAACTGTACGATTTGTGCGATTTTTCACAGTTTATATCACCAGTTCCATCATCAGTTTCATTTCTTATTGACCTCCGGAGTTTGTTTGTTTGTTTGTTTGTCTGTCTGTCTGTTAGCAACATAATTCGAAAACTTGACGGATTTGGATGAAATGTCCACAATGGGACCAGCAACAATTGATTAAATTTTGGGCGTGATCCGTGGGGGGGCGGGGCTGAGTTGCCTTGGCGGAGGTCTATGCTCTCCGAGTGCTTTTCTAGTTGTCTTTGTATGTGTTTCAAGGCAGAACAATACCATCAACATCTTTCAGTGTGATTTATTTATAAACGCCTCCTTGCATTTCAATATGTCAAAATAATGTAATTAAAATTCACTAATTAGACAAAACTGTGTGGGTTTTGGACATGTTTCACAGCCTGGACTTTTTGTTTCAACACTTTATCCCTATGCCCTTTTGACAAAACCTTAAAAACAACACACGTACATCCAGTCTTCAGAATTACACCAATTTGCCCCAGGTACAACTTTAATTTTTGCTAAAAACAAGTTTGTGAAAACGTTTTTCAGCATAGACTGAATGGAGGGAAAATACTGTGGCTATTACTTGCTTAAATCCAATGTACTGTATTTAGCACAGTCTGGATGAGACTGTCTTTGTGTGTATCATTCATGATTATTATAAACAGAAAGGTTACTCAGGAAACTGTGGAATTATGACCCATTTCTTTTTTCCGAGTGCAGCTGCTCCCTCGACACTGAATTCATAAGGAGGAGAAATATACACAGAACGCATGATTTACTATCATGCATTTACAATGCATCAACAGTTTGAACAGTAGACAGTGTACAGAGGGCTCTCACAGGCATGCAGTTGATAGAAGCTGCGCAAATATAAAAGCAAAGTAGATGTTGAATTGATACTGCAGATGGATTTTAATCAAGTCTTCATCTCTGGTGTCTCTAGTGTAAATCTCTGGTCCATAATTTTATTCTATCAGGAAGAAAAGCGAGAGGCGGAAAATATATGTTTCTCCCACTGTATATTGTAGAGCTAAATCCATCCATGCTACTCTGTTTTCATTTAAAAAGCCATATATTCTGCTCCGGATATGCCCACTGTCCACATTACTCAGAGTCACAAAAGTGAGAAAGCCGTTTTAGTCTGAAGATGAGCAGGAATGGAAATCTTTAAAGGAAATTATGAAGTAACCGGCATTCACTTCCCTATTGTTTTTAACAACTTACAACTCAACGATCAGCTGTAAATGAAAAGCTCATTAAAACTTACTTTCAGTTTCACCTTCATCTAATGTTTGCTCTCATAAAAGAAATCCCTGCTCCGACTTCTATCGTTCTTGTTAATGGTTAGTAATTCTTTCTTTAACAACTGCAGAGGAGAGAATCAGCGTCCTGTTTTTTCTTTTCTGATATGGAGCTGAATTGCTCATCTGGATGCAGACCATTTTAGCTGAAAATGGCATTTTCAAGTAAAAGCGTTGTTGTATGGATGTTTCTGCAGTTTTTAACAAAAAAATCTTATAGAAAGTGCCATAATCTTAAACAATCTTAAAGAAGCACTTTTTGTCCCAATCCTTAATTTCCCAGGTCAAGCACATGTCAGATGTTCACTGTTGTAAGATGCCATTCACATTTTCAGAGCACTGCTGAGACCTAAATCTTTGTGTTTAAGAACTTAATAGAGAGGGTCTTACATTGTTAAGGGACTATCAATTAGGGCTTTAATACATCAAGTGCATTGAAAAGGTCAACCAATTAAGTCCATTGTGCAGAGATGAGTGTACTGTGAGTTGTCAGCTCCAGGTGTGTAATTAGAGCAAGCAGGATCTTGGCCATTTCCACTGAAGGTTGGTATTTTGTAAATGCACCATTCATAACACAGAAGTCGGTCTAAAAAAGAAAGAACAGGTCTCAAAAGAATCAATTATTAAGTGTCAATTAAACACGGATTATCTTTGACAAATTACAAAGACGGTCAACATGGGAACATTGTTCTTTTAGTGTGTGATTGATGAGCACTGGTATGTTAGCATGGTAACAATTAGGGCTGCACGTTATTGCAAAATATACAGATGTATATTATGTTAATTGAGAATAATTCAAAGTCTGCTTGAAATGTAATGAATACAAATTGTTCCCTGTGTGTGTTTTGTTTAGCCAAGAACGTACCTAGAAGTTACATTTTTGGGACGTTGCAGTTAGATTTGAATTATTTTGTAAACATTAATTTAACATTTAACTTCCTTTGGTTTTGGTTTGTTATTTCTTTAACTCAACAATCCAGGTAACAGGGAATAGTCTTGTGTAGATTACCAGAAATTACTTAAAGGTGCCATATGTAAGAATGTGGCCAAAAACTGTTACTACATTCAAATTCAAAATACCGAGGTCTTTTAGGTTTCGTTTTCTGACCTAACTGGCAACTCGTGGTTGCTCGGCAGCTGAGACTCTACTGACTGCAATGATTGGTAGATGGCAGTAGGTGGCGCCACATGCCAAAACATGATTTGAAAACATAAACGTGATTTGCAGTCTGCAAAATATTTTTTTTAATGCAAATATTTTGTCTGTACTGTTGTTGTTGGTGAGTTCAGTTTGTTATATGAACATTATTCCTGAGTCTCTGTGACATATTAGGAGGATTTTATGGCCAGTTGCTTTAGATTTATTACATGATGCACCTTTAAAGGTAGGCATTCATGTTTTTCAATTAAACTTTGTTGTGGTGCTCACTCTGTGGGTCTATATATTAGCGTTCAACCCAAAGCCAAAAACACAGAGTGGCCTATGTTTGTAGAGAGAGAAGACGTTTTACTTTCTACAATAACTGTATTATAGAACCCATGTGATTTGGACATGTTTGAAATTCCAACTGAATCCAGTGCGCCAGCGAGTGAAATGTGACCTTGACTTGCACATCCAATGGCACAGTGAACACACTGAGGCGCAGTGTTGCCTGAGCTTGAGCTCAGAGTGTCCATGGACCGTGAAGCACCTGCAAATTGATTGAAATAACTCCAGAAAAAAAGGAATCTGAACTTTATTTCTGTGAGTCGGTGGGAAGTCTTAGAGTTGATTTCACGCTGAAAATGAATGATATTGTCGCTGAATCTCAATCAACCTTTCAGATGACACAAAGACAAAGACCACCACCTACTCCCCTCTCCCTTGTGTGGCAGCTCTAAGCTGTAATCAAGCAATCAGGATTGTTGGAATGTCAATAACACGTTGAGACTAACACCAGTGTGGGTGATGGGAGTGTCTATCAGCCACTACATCATTAGCAGGGGGAAAGGGATCAATGAAAACCCAGAAGAAGTCATTACAGTATATTCTTTATGATTTTGTTAATGAATTACACTTTAATGGCCAGTGGCTTGAATCTCTGAATCATGCCTGCTGTTATGTCTCCATTAAGATGGATGGACGTGTGATTGACGTGTTCATTCTGAAAGGTCGGAGAAACCTTCAGGTCCTAGAGTGAATCTGTGGATTAAGCTAAAGCCTTTCTTTATCTCTCATGGAAAGTCTTCTGTAATGACTTTAACCCTACCAACCTACGCTTATGATACCACAATGTCACTCGTGATTGTAAAAAAAATTATATTGCAAACTGGTTTTGAGTCATTTTAAAATGTCTGTCAGGATTTAGTTATTTTTATTCACCATGTGTCATTGAAGTGAATCAAAAGCAACGAGCTGTGCGGATATAATTGTTGCTAAATCAGTGTAATTAAACGTGTGGTTTTTCCATCAGCTCGACATCAGTTGCTTTTGCTGTTTCGTACAGAACTGTATGGTGTTCTCATCAGCTTCTGCTGCACTTTGTGTTTGTGTTCACTGGAAAATTACAATAAAGTTGTTTGGAACAGCCAGATAGAGTTGAAAAAGAAAGGCTGCCATCATTAAAAAAAAAGAAATAAATAAATAAACGTGGAGACAACAGTCAGTCGAACTGTCTGTCTGAGGCGAAGATAAAAGTGTTGTTCACAGAAAACCGGCTACAAAAAGTTGTTTCTGAAGCCGTTTGACTGTTATTTATCTTTTCATCATCAGCGTTTCATTTATACACTGAGAACTAGGAAAAAATTAAACATTTATTATTATTATTAATTTCCTTTATGTTATTGTTGTTGGTATTATTCTGCCTCTGTTTTGTTTGCTGCGTCCTACATCTGTAAACAGGCTGTCAGGCAGCACTATCTGACTGAGGGAGTGTTTCTGTGCATACACCAGCAGCACAGGGGCGGCCAGGGGCAAAACATGTTTTTTTTTGAGGAGTAGAATTCACTTCAGAAACTCTTGTCGGTGGTTCTCTGCATGTTTTACAGGTGTCTCACTTCACTTGGCACAATGTTGCTCTTGCTTTTGTCCTCCTTGATATGAAACAAATCACTTCCTGTGTGCAGCGAGAGAGAGTCACAGAGAGAGTTGTGTGGAGCTGATCGGCTTCATCAGCATTGTGTGAATTCATTAGAAAGTGGTTTGAATGTGAAAGACTTTTATTTAAAAGTGAGTCGCTACACTTGTAATGAAGAATTAGCACAAAGGAAACATATTTAAATTGGCACACTATTGTTTAATAGAATCTTTAAGTTGAAACAATGATCCTCTGCTGTGAACCACAGGGGAAACTTGTGTGCACTTACTCTATTGCAGTAACCGAAAAGCCCAGACTAACTGCATTTAAACAAAATGATTTCTTATGTGTATTGAACTCATTTTATTATTATGGTCCCGCTCCTCTGTGTTATTCACAGTTAGTGCAAACAACTGCAGTTTCAAGTCATCTTCTCCATATAATGTGGGTTTTCATGACACAGTTGTGCCTCTGGTTGAGTATGAGATGTCTCCCAATGCCTTTGATGTAATTTCTCCCAGTCCATCGTACTCAACAATGCTAATTTGGCACCGAACATAAACTTGGTTAATTGTTCCTTTTTTTTAAAAAAAACGTGTTAAATATTTTAAATTCATTGCAACACTTAACGCATTAAATTTGACATCACTAATGATGTTGTTTAGTGTAAAAATAGTTTTTAACGATCTGAACTGAACTGAGTGACCCACAAAACTGCTTCAGCCTCCCAATAAGCACTTTAACAGCACAAAGAAACAATAACCCTGACGGACAAGAAATTATAATGTGAAATATCATGAAAAAGGAAATTTTTTATAGGCTCTTCTGGAAATTTCCACAGTAAGGCAAACAACACCTGGAGTTCATTCAGTGAGAAAAACAAGCTTACTGCTCAAAATGATTTGCACTGTACATCAGAGAAGTGGAGTCAAATTCTGCTCCCAAAGGAGAGAGAGATACAAACTCTAATGATTGTTGACAGCATAAGCTAAAGGTGCGTTTGCTTTCCTTTTTATTATTCCTCGTTGTTGAATAATTAAGACCTATTGATATTTCTTGGCCACCCAGGGTAATGACAGCAATAATTCATATTATGCTGATTACCACAGTGACGGGGGAGTGTAATGCATTCCAAATAGCATGGCTCTTTTCCAGTATCAGAAATGTTAATGGCAAACAGAGGTGTCGATGCACAATGAGGTGATTGTATGAGAAGAATGTAGTAGCGTCTGTCATGCCAAAGTCACTGGGGTGTGTTGGTAACACACTAATAGGTATTTCTCTGCGTCTGTGTATAAGCAGTGTGCCAGGTGATTAGTCATCAGCTGCCTCCTCGGAGTGTTTATGCGTGGGCTCATGCCACCGCATGTGACTGCAGGTTTGGAGGTTTTTCAACTTTCTCCTCCGTCCTCTGAGAGCCACCGCGGTGCATGAGCCGCCTGGTTAATGGAGGCCTGTGATTACTCCGGAGCCGAGCTGACAGCTCGACGCGTCTCAGCTCCGATCAGTAACTGACTCCATGCCACGGGTGAGACATGCCACTCAAGTCCGAGGGCAGGACAGTCTTGCCAATTACCCAGCTCGCACTGCTCTCAGCCTGTTAGCAGGATTGGTGACAGAGCTGTATCCTGAATTTGACATGGTGTTTCTTCTCTCTCTTCAACTTGATAGCAGTGATGGATACACCATCGTGGTCTATATATTGCCCTTCTCCTTCCATCAGTTTTTTAGCGAGCTATCAGTGTATCTCTACACATAGTAATGTCTGCCTGGCCACCACTTTTCAATCATGTTCTCTTGTCCTTGTCTGCCATGTTATGGAGTCAATGACACCTTATCATAGAAACAACTGAAACTAACAGCAGATATTTGTAAAAAACAAACCTCTGTAAACCTACTTTTTACTGAGCTTTACTTGTTTCCTTGTCTATTTAGTTGAACCTCTAGCTTTATGATATGTTCTGAGTTTGGGATGAACAATTTCAATTAGTATATAATTGTGATTATTTTGACTGAAATTGCGATATGATTTGCGATGTGAGATGGAATTGTACTTTTTACTACGGTGGCCCTGAGGTGCAAAACACAAACGCAAAAACAAAAAAACAAAAACACAAACGCAAATCAAAAGAACACAGATACAAAAGCAGAAAACACAAAAACATTAAAGGTGCATTATGTAATAAATCTAAATCAACTGGCCATAAAATCCTCCTAATAATATTAGGAGGATTTTGGATGAAAAGGATATTATGTCACAGAGACTCAGGAATAATGTTCATATAACTAACTGAACTCACCAACAACAACAGTCCAGCCAAAATATTTGCATAGTTATTTTTTTTTTCAGACCACAAATCATGTTTGTGTTTTGAAATTTTGGCATGTGGCGCCACCTACCGCCGTCTACCAATGATTGCAGTCAGTAGAGTTTCACGCACAACCACAGGTTGCCAGTTACGTCAAATAACGAAACCTAAAAGACCTCGGTATTTTGAATTTGAATGTAGTAACTGTTTTTGGCCACATTCTTACATATGGCACCTTTAACTCAAAACGAAAAAGGCAGGTAACTGTGATCAACCAGAGTCCACGCTCATTGGACGGACGCACAGTCCTTGTTTTTAACATGAAGGAAAGGCACCAGACGCCTATCTCCCTGCTATCATGGATGTCTGCTATCCACCAAAAGGGGTTCTGTAATACATCCATAGGTGTATGCTTGGTGAATGTTATTTTGCGTAACATGTTGTGGTGATTCCGGTTCAGGGTCACTGTTGAATATGGGGCTGTTCAGTCAAAGAGCTACTGAAGATGACGGTAACCGATGTCCGTCACATATGCAGGCTGACATCTTAAACGCCTGCCACCAAAATGGATAAGAGGTTTAAGCTACACGCTTCCTCATTATGCGACAACAACCGCGGTGAAATCAGTTTCAGGTTGAATATTCAACAGACATTTGCTCCAGATCCAGTGGCACTCCGACACTCCGTGTCTCTCACCCGAGATAGGTGCATGATCACGGCTTGTTCAAAGTCCGACCCATCGCTCTTGACTACCGCAGTCTGATTTACGGACCATCAACAAATTACAAAAAATATATATCAAAAAAATATGAGAAGAACTAAAATGGAATAAAAAAAGTGTGTCTTAAGCAGTCGAGTACTGTGTTTCTGCACTGATTTTGAGTCTTTAGGTCACATGACCTGGAAGCTTTATTCCATTTTGCAATTTTGTTTTGTGATTTGCATTTGTGTTTTTGTGTTTTCCACCTGACGGCCACCATGTTTTACACTGGTTTTATTCTCAATTTCATTTGAATAACAAATTTAAAATAAATAGAGTGTGATATGTGTGCAGAAACCAATATGTTTTCTTCAGTCTGTAGACTGGAAAACCATGTATGAAATTGTAGTTTTTCACACCTTTTGGCTTGTAGTGAGTATTTTTTATTGCAATTTTGATAACAATGTAATTAATTGTTCAGCCCTATTTTGGCTGATCACCAATATTTGAAAAAGGCTTTGGACCACTGATCATTTTGTGTGTGATGTATAGATAATTAAATGCACGAATGAGTGTGTCTCCTTACTACCACCACAGGACCATATCCTGCTCTCTATCAAGGTCTCCGAGTTTAGACACACATGCAAAATAAAACGTGCAAATGATGTTCTTGGCTCAATTGGGACATTTTAATTAAACATGCGTTATCTGAGGTCTGTGCCCCCCTTGACGTAAATGAAAACCTGGAACTGTTTTGAAATGCAGCGTGTGTTGGCGTGCCACCCGCCACAGACGCTTATTAATCAAGTGAAAAACTCAATTTGATATGAGAGAATTTCATTTGACCTTTTCTGGGTGTAAGTGGGTCTTGAATGATAAGTTCTCATGAAAGAGCACTGCACATCAATTGATCCCTCCACCTTTCCTGCCTGTTTGTTGCCATAGTTAAGCAATAGCGACGGTGCTCACAGCATACTAATGAGTTTTATAGCCTGATTACGCTCAAAAACTTTCCCTAATGGTCTGTGTCAAGACACGGTTGAGCTGAGCCTTTGCAGTTGGCGTAGAGGTGGTGAAATGTAAATACGACGCCGATTGTTTTTCTTTTCTGACACAATGAGTTCAACTTGTTTAAATTAGGATTCATTTATTCATATAATTAAATACTTTTTTTTTTTTTTTAATAGATTTGCAGTGATGTCGTAGTCTCATCTTTATTCATGTTTTAACTTAGTTGCAGTGTGCAACTTTTTATTGTTGATGTTATTATTCTGCCTGTATTTGTTCTCCATGAATTATGTAACATTATTTGTCTGCTGCATCCCTTACATGAGACCAGGCTCTGTCACTAATGTTGAATGTAGCGGACATGAGTTTATATTTAAAAGTGATGCACTACAGTTTTAATCTCCTGAAGTCTTACACCGGTTTTCCTGACCTGACCTGACCTGACCTGACCTGATTTTTTTTTTCTTTAATTTTACAGAGATAATATGAAGAGAAGGAGCACATATTGCATCGGACAAGAGCCAGCTGTGTCAGGTACGATATGCTACACTGACCTCAGCTTCCTGTCTATTTGTCAAATCGCTGCTCAGTCAGGGATGCAGCCTATTTCTGGTTTCCAAAGGCCTTTCATAAAAGGTAGTAGATGAATCGCTACTCTATTTCACAGCACTTTCTCTGCTGGGGGAAAGCGAGAGATGATTGCAAGCTGAGACAAGGCTTGGATAAAAGTTATTGTTGCCTCTGAGGTTGACCACTTCAATCTTGCTGTTTAATGAAGCATTGGCTTTATCACCCTTGCATGCATTTACATTGCCTGTGTTCCCTTTGTCATCAAAGGGAATTATGACATTATTTATTGAAGTGAAAATATGGCACATCCCAGTTTTTTTCGTAGTGGATCTTCTCTGAAGCCTCCCCACGCTGACACAATATATCGTCCCTTACAGTATATAAACATTTTCTTTGAATGACTTCAACCATGTGATGCAGCAGTTGAAGATACAATTGAAAGTGTTCACCTTCACATTTTTACTCATCAATTAGTTCGCTTTGGTTAGGTTAAACTTTATTGTCAACAATGTAGAAAACATATCTGTGGTCAACATAAAAAAAGAAACAGCATGAATATAAAAATACAAACGATAATGATTTACAAAGAAATGCGGTAAACTGGAGGGCTCAGAGTTCAAATACACAATTAAATTCAGTTTAACAAAAATAACTATACATTTAACTGCACAAATGAACAGTATTTTTATGGGATATACCATTTGGAACAATGGGGATTATTAACCTCTCGACAATAATGCTCCGGTGCATAACCGTTGTGACGAAACTGCAATTTAAAATTACTACATCATAAAATGGCCAAAAAGTGTCTGAAACTGCTATTAATTAACAAAAGCATTAATATACCTACTGTACCTTTTCATTAAAAAGTAATTGTTGTATTTTCTTACTAGGTTATATGTTCATAAATTGTAATAAAAAAATGAGGTTTGCTGCTGTGTGTTTCTGCAATAATGTTCAACCATCATGAGAAATCAAAGGACAAATTGAGTGACATTATTGCCACTCTTACAATAACAATTTGAGACATTAATTAGTTAAAAGTATTTATAACAGGCATAAAGTAGAACGTTGCGGCTGAACCAATCTACTGGACCATTTCAAAAAGTACTGTTCGCATATATACACTCACAATTAAAAACATAGAGCCCTTAGAGAAATACCAGAATTCCCCTTGTAGCAGATGGCTTTAACATTAAAATACACTTTCAGGATCATATCTGAGAGTACGACCATATCAAGCTGTTTAAGTTTGAAATTTACCTTTCAATATGTGTTAGGACCTTCTACTCCTGCCCCTGAACAGAGATTTTGTAAAACGGGCCTACAGGGTGTGAGAACCTTCAAAAGGCTTCATGGTGTGTCAGTGAACACAAGGAGAGTTTAGCCTTTTAGCTGCTAAATTCAAACTCTCTGGGACCATTCATTTTAAAGTGATGTTGACAGACTCCATCCCGACATTAGAGTAGCCTCTGCATTACTACACGTCATTTTATAGTAGTGAGAAGCTCTAGGTGATGGAATCTCTAACTTAAGATCAGTCAGAGACAGACGAAGATGTGAATAGAAGCAACTAAATAATGGACTTGGCTGTTTGAAAACATTGTAGGTGAAGGCAGCAAACAGACGGAGAGTCAGTCAACATCATTTATCAACAGTTAATTGACAGATTAATCGATAATTAAAGTAAGTTAGTTGCAGCCCTGAAAGCAGAGCAGTAATTCTGAATCTTAATCTTAATCTTAACGGCTCATGCTTGGCGAAATGAAACCAATTTCTACACTCTTAGAAATAAGGGTTCCAAAAGCGTTCTTCTACAAGGGCTGAGGTTCTACGTGGAACCATTAGCTTCTGAAAATACCTTTCCCAAAAAAGGGTTTTTCAAGGGTTCTTGGTAACACTAATGGTTGCAGTAAGTAATATTTTGGTGGAACCTTCCAAAAGGGTTCCAGGTGGAGCCTTAATAAAAAGGTTCTACCTGGAGCCAAAAAGGGTTCTCCTATGAGGACAAGCCAAAGAACCTTATATGGTTCTACTTAGCACTTTTATTTCTAAGAGTGTACAATCGGGTGATTGTGCTCTTGAATTTTATCTTTAATTCCTGCGAAATGAAAAGAATTTCACCAAAACTTTATACACTGGACCCTGATCAATTGCATTGCCATGCAACTAAGAATATATTTTGTAGTTTATTGTTAGACCTGTCATTATCTAGAATGACAACATATTATCTTCCTACATTACATTCTGGATCTTTGAATAATGCTGTGTTTGCTCTGTGTTTTTATTCCTTCTAATGCCAGCAGCCCACAGAGAAAAACGGTTAGCATGCATATGTCAGATGCTCCATGTGCGCCTATGTGCACTTCCTTGGCGCCACAGGCAGGCGGTCTGTGGAAAGGTCACCTCTCACGTTGAGCAAAATGGAGGGAAGCGAAGGCTTTGGCTTCTCCTCATCATGCCCGTGTGTAGCCACTGCTGAGCATTCGTGACTGCTGCTTACTCCCACTCACCTAATCACCACTTAGCATGCCAAATTAATACATGAATCATATTAGTAATCTGCATCTAATTTGCATTTTGCAGCCTTGAATAGTATTTTACCATGATGTAATTTTCCATCGCAGCGCCTCTGCAGTCCGACTCATTGTGTCTCCAGCTTCATAATGATCAGAAGCTGTAATCACACTGAGATTCCAGTTTTTAAACCATCAACGAGGGAAGCGGTGACATGAAAATGTAGTGGCGCTAACCCAATTGGAAAAACATCTGATTTCCGCTGAGGAAGATGATAGTGATCTCTTTTATTCAGACAGGGACTTGTTTCCTGAAATTAGGCTTCAAAGCTGGATGTAATCACATATTACATATAACAGGAGTTGCAGTCTGTAACATAAACATCAAATCTGAATGCATGGCTGATTCATGCACAACCTCCTGTTGAAATATTCAAGGCTGAATGTATTGATGGGCTTTGGGGGTGGAGCCGTCTGCATCTCAGTAGCTTCTTTGAACTTCTTCCCACATTAGGAGTCGGGGCGTTGCAGTGAATTGTGCATGAATGTACACCTCTTGTTAAAAGGGAAGTCCGTTTTGTGGCGTTTTATCCAGTGCTTTCATTTATAAAGTCCACTTTCTTGAAATATTCAGCGAACCCAGGGAGATAATTTCTCTGACAAGCCGAATGATTTGATTTTTCTTCTGTTATCTGGTTGGTGAAATAGAAACTACAGAAGGAGAGACTGTGATGAATTACACCCAGCACACTTGAGCAGTTTTAGTGGAGCAGCCTTAGTGACAGATCTAGATACGAGTGTACTATGGGAACATGAATTAGCCTCCTTTATGAGGCTTGAAAAAAACGTGTCTCTTTGTCTAATGGTGTTAATTATTGTGTGCACAAGGGTCAAATGTAAAATGCCTTGTTAGATTGTGGACGTAGCATCAGAATAATTTGTGTCTATATCTATAGAAATCTGAAAATATTGCGTTTGATTTCATCATAATGCTGCATATGAAATTTCCCATGGATTCATTGCTCATCCAGTTCAATTTTCATCCTAATTGAACTGTACATTCTAGGGAATCAGCTTCAGGCGTTATTTGCATAGGATCATTATAATTTATCAAAGACACCACAGCAGGCTCTTCATCAACTTTCAAGAGCCATTTCTCCATCTTTTTATCTATGAATACATTACAGCAACCGCCCCATGCATCTTTTTTAGGTTGTCCTTCATGCCCTCGAATGAAGTGCAAACGCAGAGCGCAGTTTGTCACATGTGGTTTCCTCCGCGCTGTGTGTTCAGCGTAAACTGAACACGGTGAGATATCGGCCTCGGCGCAGCCACTGGCAGTGAGTTATTTGACGGCGCTGTGACACAATGCCTAATACAGTGATGAAGAAGCCGCAAAGATGGACGCCTCTGTTTTCACACTGTGGTTGTAGCTCATTAGTCGATTTCACTGATCAATCATGGTTGAATTATTGGGTCATTAGGAGCATAAACTCTGATTGCCGGCCTAAGGGGTGAATCCATTTTGGTGCGATGGGAGGCGAAGTGCAGATGAGTGGCAAATCAGTGTGTGGCTTAGGTGTGAACTCTACTTGATGGCTTTTATTGTCAATGAACATAGCCGTTTATACCCAAACATACAGAAGACTTGATTATATTTTCTCCATAAAAACGCTCTTATTTCAGTCCATACAGCCACAACAATGGCAGCCTCTGTAGTAGATGAACAGACTAGAAGCACTGACACACAAACACTGCACAATTTCAGAGCAATGATAAAACTATTAGTCCTTTATTACATG
The DNA here is from genome assembly GCF_963457635.1 of Microchirus variegatus. Classification (NCBI taxonomy): domain Eukaryota; kingdom Metazoa; phylum Chordata; class Actinopteri; order Pleuronectiformes; family Soleidae; genus Microchirus; species Microchirus variegatus. The sequence continues at coordinate 27,594,542 of NC_139802.1, read as the reverse complement.
GTTGACTCACTCACTGACTGGCATTGTTTGATATTATTCTATTTCAAAGGGTCTATTTGTGGTTATGGCATGGGAACAACAACAAGAAGGCCTCTTAAAGTGTCTTCGGATCAATGGAGTGAGTCCTTTATAAGCTTTCCAAACATCACAGTGGGAAAGGGCAATCTCAGAAGATTATACTTGTCAGATTAAATGAAAGTGTGGTGGGGTTTCAATTGGCAAACAGCACGGGGGCCGCTGATTCAAACAATAACACCTCGCTGCTTTGAAAGCAGAGGGCAAAAAACTGTGGCTGCTTCTCGCAGGTTGTCTTCGGACATATGCAAGTTGATTTATAATAAGTGCTCCGTGGGATGAAAGGGTGATTAATTCAAGCACGCACGTTGTTTGTCTTGGCTGACGCATGAGTCACCGCAGCATCCCCACAGGATCTCACCTGCAGTCATCTCCCTCTGCCGATGAACAAGATTCCATCTCATGTCTTGGATCGAGCAGGCTGAAGGTCACGACAGGGTCAAGTAGTAAATGCAAATCAGGTCTTTGATTTAAGCTGTTGTTGGGTGGAGGTGCAGAGCTAGAAAAGATCTGATAACATCAGCTATGAAACTGGCAGACACCCAGTATAACCTCTCTGTGCTTTATGTCCAATGCAATATATATTTTCTTCAATAGCTCAATTTTGTAAAGAAGATAAAACAAACGGTGTAAATTTACAGGATCATCTGATAGTAATGGGAGTTTGCATGTTTTCCCTGTGTGTTCATGGGTTTTCTCCAGGTTCTCCTGCTTCCTCCTACTGTCCAAAAACATGCAATATGAAGATTAGGTGAATTGGTCACTTTAAATTAACCGTAGGTGTGAGAGTGAGAGTGAATGGTTGTTTGTCTCTATATGTGGCCCTGTGATGGACTGGCCAACTGTCCAGGGTGTATGCCACCTATCACCCTATGTCAGCTGAGATTGGCACAGCACCCCCCACGACCCTCCTGTGGAGGATAAAGCGGTAGATAGTGGATGGATGAATCTGATAGTTACAGTATGTTCTGCATTTAACCCTTTAACACACCTAGACACCTTTTTGTGTTTTTGACTTTTTTTTGCCATATCTTTTTAATTTTTTCATGCATATATTTCAACATTTGCCAGGTTGTGTATTTTTGGGTGCTTTAAAAATGTTTTCATGTGATTTTTTTTTTTTGTCCATTCTAAACAACGTTAACAAAAATAGTCACGTTAACACACCTTTGCACCAAAATGTGCTAATTGAAACCCATTCAAATCACTATTTTTGATCCTGCTCAAATATAAAGTAAAAAACATGAATCATCTAATTTTTTCACATCATTTGAAGCAAAAGGCTTTAAATATGTGCTCTGACAGATTTCCATCAAGATTACGTAATTTTTCTTTTTTGGGCTTTTTCTGATCAAGGGCACTCCCACTAAGCCCCGCCCCCCCTCTCTCCACATAAGGTCTGACGCAGAAATTTTGCATGGGTGTGTGAGTACATGTGTGCATGTGAATGTGCGTGTGTGCACATGCAGGAGATGTTGGTCTAAAACCTAAAAAAAAAATGTATACAATTTGTATAGCTGTGTACTTTTAGGCGCACCATTTTGTGTTCGAGGTGTAATAACGTAACTTTTTAAAGGCCCGTCTAAGGGTTAAAGGCATAGTATGTCATTTCTGCCACTAGGTGTCTCTCAATCAAAACAAAAACAAAATACCTATTTTGAAGACTTCAGAAAGCAGCTTGGGATCCTGAGAATTGTTGTCTTGTTTGGTTTCCCTGGGTGCTTTATGGGTGCACACTGGCTAACTAGTATTACCAAATATTTCTTTCTTCAAACTGCTGTTTCATAGGAGATTGGCAGATTTTGTAGCAGAGATGGTCAAGCTGATGATGTCATCAAAAGGCTAAAATTCTAAATGTTTATTGCCATTAGGTTATGGATTAATTCACTAATGTAATATTTGCTTGATTCTATTTGTTGAGAACTGGTGTTTTCATTTGACAGGCTGCTCTGTCCTCTGCGATAAACTCCTCATCTCCCTCTGAGCAGGTTCAGCAAATCTAAAGCAGTCCTCACAATCAATGAGATCGATCGATGGGTCTGATCCAAACCTCACTGTGTATAAGGCGGTGTCCACCTCGGCTTACAGCTTTTTACAGCTGCAGTGTTTAACCTGGACCATGAAATGGGCTTTGTGAGTCTTCTGATTCCCCAGAAATCAAACAGTGAACACTTGTGAAGTTAATACCTTTTAAAGGAAGCAGCAAATAGTGTTAAAGTGACTTTTGAACTTGACTTAGCACAGTGCAGCATCTACATGCAGTGTGTGACCGACCACTTATTTGTTTTTCTTTTCGTTGTGGCAATGCGTGTCCTCTTGAGCAGAAGTGTGTGTCGGGCTCTGCCAGTCTGAGCATCACTTGACAAATCTACATTTCATCTTACGCGAAGGTCGCAAGCTGCCTTTGTTCTAAAAATCGTCCGAGTGAATCCGCTCCACTGCGAGTTGCTTTTCACTTAGCTGTTAATTTAAGGTTTTTGGCTGATGTATCCTTCCAGGGAGTGCATAAGCAGTTGGTCACCAGCTTACTGCAGTTTTAACCAATTCCTTGGCTCATAGTTCTGCTCTCAATCAGCACTTACAGAATACATTAAGTAGAGTACTTTATTTGCTTGTTTTCCTTTTCATCTCCTAAGGTCAGAGTGTTTTTGTGTGGTAGAACAGTGTGTAAAACACTCACAGGCTGTGAGACAGAATCTTGAGCACCTGAAGAACAGGAGAGAGTTATCCAGTGAGCAGAGCCATGTTGTGTTCATAGTTAATTGCAGTGAGAATTGGCAAAGACCTGTTCATTGGGGACAGAAAGCAAGACATAAGTGTCAAGTACATGAGTCAGTACAACAACCTTTGGCCAGAGAAGACTGATAGTTCGATAGTTCGACAGAGTCCAAAGAAACCAACAGAAAGCAACAATCACAGGTCATCAAATGGCAAAGGTATACTGTAACATCACTTGGAATATACAAAATTAGAGTACAACTTTTCACTGTAAATGTACAGTACTGGCAGCAGCTTCACCAGCAAAAAGCACAAGTTATTTGCTGTAAATTTATAACATGATACTGATTATATTTTTAAACTGTAATTGAATACAGTATGTAGTAGGGATGCACCGATTAATCGGCCAGTGACCGGAACCAGCCGATAACGTGAAAATCGGCCGGTTCCGGTCACTGGCCGATTAATCGGTGACCGGCTGGTCAGACAGAAATATTCCGATTTTAATAAGCCGATCAAATGCACCTGCATCGAGAGAGCGAGCTCTTGGTCATTAGTTCATTTACTTAATTGTGTGTAGGTACTATGTTGTGAAATATGTTTAAACTTAAAGATTCGTTTTTGTATTTTTAGTTGGATATTGGATGTGAACTGATTGTATTTCTATGTTAAAATGTTCTATTAAAGAAAATATGCAAACATATATATCTTTCTGTATGCTGTAAAGTGGTTTAAAAAATTAAAATGGGAATCGGCTAAAATCGGTATCGGCAGGTCAAACTTCTTGAAAAATCGGAAATCGGAATCGGCCCCAAAAATGGCAAACGGTGCATCCCTAGTATGTAGCCTGTATTTAATGATAATTATAGAATGCTACTGTACTACTACGACTAATAATAATATTATTATTAGTGCAACACAAGTAAAACTAGAGATGAATAAACCTTACCTCCCTGTCTATTTTCTTTTCCTTGTTTTGTTCTTTCGAAAGATTAACCATTTTTCTGTGTGTGTAAGATCAGACAAAGTTCCACTGATCTTCTTGATGAGTGTGCTGACATGCAGATTCACTCATTCTTTCGGAGGATCTTGCCACCCTACTTGCTTTGTATCTTCTCATGACTTGCGTTTGTACCCCTCTCAGGATTGATGTCAATGCAGCTTCTGAAAAACAATATAGAAAGACAAAAATATATTTTTTCTTTCAGGTGATATCGGTCTATGAATGCAGCATATCAAATAAGACCATGTTCAGTACAATGTAATGATGCAAGAAGGAGTATCTGCCATAACAATATCAAAATGAAATGGAAACCAAGATTTAAGTGAGCTAATTTGTCCAAAAACTATCATAAAAATTGTAATTTATGTTCTGTTTTTATTGAACAATGAGGCCAATAAAGCTGACAATGAAAACTCATAAAATTAAAAAGCATAAATAAACAAAAGCAGAGAATTTAGAAATTTCGGGGAAAAAAAAAAAGAAGTCTTGTAAGGCTCGTTTTGCAGAAAACACAAAGTTAGACTTACTACATTTCTAAATTAGTGGTTAAAATATGTACCAGCATATGCAGCACTGTTGTTTTAATGTTAGTGTACACCAATACACAATGCTGAGAATGCAAATTTTAGTTAGTGACAGTAGACAGCAGATTGTCCTGTGACTGTGCCGTCGTCGTGACAGAGACGAGCTGGCAGAGTTGCACCAAAGTTGAAATCAACACAAATAAAATGCAAGCTGCAAAAACAAACTTCCATCCATCCATCCATTCAATCTACCACTTTATCCTCCACCAGAGGGTCACGGGGCTGCAGATAATAAAATGGTCTTGCTATGTCAGTCGATTTTCAAATTTTTGTTCCCGCACTTCACTTTCCCATGATGCTCTACAGTAAAGTTAACAGTATAATCATGTATTGCATTGCAGTTTACAGTATGACACAGTATGACAATAATACAGTAAAATACTGTCCAGATTTTATGTAAACTTACATCAAAGGTTTACAGTGTACAATTTCCTAAATGTTTTGGAGACATTTTGGACGGTGTCCAGTACAGTTTTGTCAAAAATGACTGCCGAGTACTGCCAAGGTTCTCCAAAATCAAATTTTAAGACCTTCATATTACCATTTAGAATGGAATTAAGTGCCAACTGCACTACCAGGGCAGATTAATGGATATAATGAAGGGAAAAAACGGCAACTTTAAAATGCGTCCTGTTTTTTTTAATAGATGTCCTGATCCAGTCTATCTTTTAACTGCAAACTGTACGCCTGTAAACCTGATTAGGCATTTGAAATTAGCCACTGAATGACACTGAGCTTTAAAATATGAAACACATGCACCGTTGCCTTGTACATTCAGGCTGTTGTGGAGATATGGCAATACAGTATGTCAACTTTCATAACATAAGCCATAAAGTACATATAAAATGCATATTCTTAGTCTGTGGATGCAAAATCATTTTTGTTTTGAAGAGATTATTCATTTATGCAAATATACTTATTTTCAGTTTCTGCCAATAAAGCCTCCTAAATGTTACACAGCGGACCTTCAAATTGAGTATTGATTGTTTTGGTGTCTAAAGGACCATTTCGAATGACTCACAGGGTCAGGGTGAGAATCCTCAACCACGGTCTAGAAAATTCTACTGTTCATCTTTTTACATGATTTATCGTTTATCATCGTCTGCATGTTGAAAACAGAGACGCACACCACAATTGTACATTCTCAGCTCCTCTTGCATGGTTAAACTCCTTTGGCCACGTCTGCTTTGACCAGTTACCCCTCCGCTTTTTTCTCACTCTTTCCTGGACGTGTTTTCACACACACACACACACTCACTCACAAACAATACACCGTGTCTTAAAACTGTGTTTGATGTTCAAAATGAGCCAGCATGTGTGGACTGTGAGGCTTTCTCCTTATCCAAATCCTTCAGTCTTTTGTGTATTCAACGTGTGATTGCATACACTTAATCATGCATGACGTTGATAAAGCTTCACTCAGTGCAGATGAATAGGCCCTCCTTGCACACACTGACAGTACACTTGGTACAGGAGCTTTTATTCACTGCAATGCCTTTAATCGTGGGGTGTGCGTCTTGGCACAATAGTGTTTTGATGCTTTATAAAATGAGAATAGGCAGAATTATCGATGGCCATTTATCACATCCACCTTCATCAACGAGTAATTTTTCCGTTATAAAAGTAAGGGCAATATAGCAAGTTAAAAAGAAGTGGAGAAAAGTGAAAAGAAAGCCAAGGAGAATAAGGTTAAAGATGATGAGACTGGCAAAGAAGGAAAAAGTTCAGTTTTGCATTGCAGTAGACTGTGGATGTCTCCTCACCCAGACTTTTCTCCACTGCGTTCATGTGCTGCTCTCAGTTTCTGTGCCCTGCCTTGGTAAACATGTTGACGTTCGCTTTTAAATTTCACAACATTTCAGTTCTGCTGCTTCGACTGAACTGGTACAGAAAGTCAACTTTTAAAGTTGTGCTCACAATTATTTCTCTGGACATAAGCACTCTGGCAGACATGCTCGCTCTTCACTCCTATCTGTGGGAGTGCAGGCAGCCTTCTCTGGTGGGTCAAAGTGGGCTGCGTAGCAAGCGGCGGAGAAGTTTGTGTCGGTGGCATGTTGTGTTGAGGTAATTGTTGCACTGAGCTCAGTATGAACAGGCAATACTGTGATGCTGATGATTAAACCAGCATTCCGATTCAAACTGTATTTAACAACCAATTTGTAGCCAGGAACCCACCGCAACTTATTTCTGTGCTGAAACTTATTTCAGTAACAGTAAAATAGAAAGTTTTTGGCCTCCTTGAGTCTAAAGCCCAATTTATACTCCTGTGTAAAGTGCTCTGCGTTGGTTACGCAGAGTCCTCTGCATCGACACAGAGCCTGTCAGAGAGCCTCTGCGTCGTCTCCAACTGCACAAAATATTTTTTTAAGTGTCCGTCACTCCGTCAAGGGATAACGGAGACGGCAAGAGCTGCGATTGGTCCTCAGGACAGGCCGAGTGAAGCTGCTCTGTGCCGGCTCACAGTGCACACCGAGCGTCCACAGAGGCGGAGCTGGTCACCGCCGCTAACGTCACTGCCAAACTATAAATACGTTTTATCTTAATACACAAACCACATGTTTAGACTCTAAATGGCCAATTTCTCGCCTCAAATTATCTTAAAACTGAGTTCGGTGACACAGAAAAGTGAGAAACTGTTTCAACAACAGTCTTTCTCTCCCTTTCTCTCTTGGACGCCATTGCTCACTGTAGCCAGAAGCACAACAACCTTGCACAGCGACCCCTACTGATCGGGCAGGAAATTGCAGCGAATATCCGTCACCACGACGCAGAAGTATGAAGGCTCGAGGTGTCTCAGTGGTGACGCACTCGGATAACGCATTACGCAGTCGGAGAACTATAATGTGGCCTTAAGTTAGAGCTGCTGCAGGTATTCCAATGCTGTGCTTTCATTGTCTTTCTGCACCCACTGCAGATTGGACCATACTCTCTTTGATCGCCAACTTTATGGTTTAATTGTGCTTTGCTTCAGCTGTTTTACGATGTTTTCTCTCTTTGTACTGACAAAACAGCTGATCACAGAAGTAGGATCGGAGTGGTATAAATGGCTTAACACATTTGTGTGGTAAAATTGTACCACAGCCGTAATTTAAAGTGACAAAATGTCTTGTTTTGCTCAAACAACAGGCTAAAATGAAAATATATGTATTTTTTTATTATTAGATAGATGTGCAATAATATGTATAATCCATATATTATTCAGCAATTTTGTTGTAATATCAATCAAAAGGTAAAATATAAATCTGTTATTAGCTGAAACTGTCGCTTTACGGTATATTCTGCATGCATACAGTAGATACAGAACATCTGTTCAATGGTTTGTATTTGGTGTCTGCTGAGTCCCGAAACCAGGCAGCCGCTGGTTTGGGTTTATGTTGCTGCCTAGGATAGTATTACAACTTCTTGATATATCTGCAGATATTTACAGAAACACCATGTCTTCGCCCTCTGCAGTTTTCTGTGCATCGGAAGCACCGTCTCGGAAAAAGGAAGGCAGGCATTTATTTTGTTTTTTGTGACAAGCTAAAAGAAAGAGTTCAAGGACTGAGCAAGGACTCAAACTCTCCCTCCCCCCACACGGAGATAATGATGGCCCTCCTCCCACCTCCACCTACCTGCCTCCCTCCTGTCCTCCATTTTGACACAGAGCAGCAAGGTCAGATCCAACCTTGCTGTGACTTGCAAATGGGCACCCGGTTGTTCTTCACACAGCTAAAGGGAGGAGAAACGCCTGCAGCTGATGGACCAATAGAGGATGACACACAGAGATGCACATCCAGTTACACACCCACACAACCTCAATGAGTGCATCTGCACTGGGTCACAATTCTTAGGTCCAGATCACAAGGTCCAGAAAGCAATATAATCCCTGAAACAGCTCCGCCATTCAGCACTCTCTCCTCTGCTCCTTTCCCTCGCCGCCTGTCGCACCTTCAGCATAATAAGTGTCGCACCATGGCACAGTGTGACCCCCTCAGTCATCAGTGGCATAACCCCGCCCTCGCTCCCGGGCAAGACCAATTTACAATCCGCCCACCTCAGCACTGCCTCTCAATGCGTCTGCATCACCAAACCGCCATTCATTCCGTTGCTTATTTATGACCCCTGGCCCTTCAATGAAGACTATTATGGGAAGGATAATACAGTCAAACCACTTGGCTTGGACTCCACTCTCATTACTAACAGCTTGTCCAGAAAGACAAGGGAGGACGCAAAGAGTGAGAGGGAGATTATTCAAGTGTTGGATGTTAATGTATGTGTCGTTGCCGGCAGGAGAGGTTTTGTCTTTCAGGGGACACCTGAAAATACGCAGTGCGGTGGGGGCACCCGTTGTGAAGGCAGCTGTAGTTGAAGTGGGAATGACAAAAGGGACTCGAAAGTCCCAGTTGCCTGGAAGGACTTGACAGACCAGAGGGGAGTTAGAGAAGCAGGAGGGATGGTGATGCTGAGTTTTTCTGGCTTGCTGGGTCACTCGGGGCATTTTTTTTCTAACCTTGGGATGCTTATTCACCTTGGCATAATAGAAAAGAGAGATTAGGTAAACATGGAATGCAGCAAACCTCCCACACAGAGAGGTGAGTCCTATAACTGTTAGTTGAGTAGATGCATATCAGATTCATTATTTAATGTATCAAGAATAGACAGAAAGAAGCAGATCCTTTCATTTTATGGTTAATGCTTTAATTTTTTTGTTGTTGTTGTTGGAGAATCAACTTCGGTCCTTTCAAATTTCTCTCAAAAACTCGCTGGCTGAGTCAAAAGTATACACGCTGCTCAAGGCTGGATAAAAGTCTGCCTCTGAAAAGCTGGCAATTTAGAAATGCAACATTTCTTCCTGACAAGGCGTACAAAAGAGAAGGGCCTTGCACACATTGGCAGATTCTGCTCTATTTTTGTTTTCAGTTCTGCAGCTGTAATGTGCAAGCACACATGCAGGATGTATAAAAATGAAATCAGTTGAGTGTTAAATAGTTGTAAGCACTAATTTGTGCAGGTGGAAGCCAAGATTCACCACCTTGTGTCTTACACATGGGCATGTTTGGGTGGGATGCCACTTACTAAACATGACAGAATCTAAAAAAAAAAGAGATTTCAAAAGCAGCAACAAACATTCTTAAAGTTCATGTGTGAGTGTGTCCATGATGCAGAGGAGTTATGTCATAAACTTTGCTTACTGTAACTCTCCTGGCATCTCACTTTGATGTGAATCCAGCAGGAGGAAGAGTGATGTGGTAAATCTGTACATTAGAGATCAGAGTGTGTTTCAGCTTGTGAGTGTGTGGGTGTTGTTTGCAGTGTGTGCTGGCAGCTGGTGGGTGTGCGCATACACCATTCAAATATATGGCCATTGCTAGTAAAGTTGATGCTACCTGTTAAAATCCAGGGTTACTCTGCTTTCTGGTTGCTGGCAGATGCACCAGCGATCCAGCCTTCCTGTTTCCGTCAGAAGGTTACCAAGGGACACTCAGCTGGCGGCAAGCTCAAGGACAGAGCTCACTATCAAAGTGAACAGGATACTCAGCCTCTCTTCATTCTCTCTTCATTCTCTCTTCTCTTTGATGGCAAACCTTTATTCCACCTCCCTAGTTTAAGTCAAAGTGAACTGGCATGATTCAACATTTCCTGACACATTTTATCCTGGATGTAGTTGAATCATCCACATGCGAGGACACCAAAGCTGTTTTCACGTCATTTCACGTTTGACTTTTTTTTCCCCTTTTAAAAGGTTATTCTGCATAATAGAAGATGAAAACATTTGTGCGTTTTTTTCTTTTAGTGAACCTTTAACTTGTGGGTGAAGCAGGGAAGCTGTAGCTGATAGGGGGAGGGGCAAACCTGATGCTGCCATAATGGTCAAGGCAACTTAAGCTGTGCTTTTTATTTGTTACAGCTCAGTGTGTTTTTGCCGACAGGCAGCCCATTTTAGTTGTTATGAACCAGTCGATGAAAAATCTCCTTTTCATGTATATTTTGTGTAACAAATATGTATTTGTCTAATGCAGATGGAAGCAGGAGTTCCATTAACCAAGTTAGAAATTGCCTCATTTGTTCATTCATTTTCATTTTCTGTATATATCGACTCATTCACGCTCTGTCCATCCTTGATTGGATGAAGTGAATGTAATGGCATGCAATTTCACCAGCTCCAAATAAGTGACCACTGCACTACAGGCTGAATTAATGCAATTTTCTTTTAATGAAAGACATAACTGATTAATAGATTCCTTGATTGTGGTTGCTTGTGGCTGATGGCTGCTGAATGTCTGATGCTGTGAGGAGGATGCTGCTAGACATTTGCAATATACCTGAAGGTATATGGAGGTGTGATAGCTATCAGATAATACGGCTATGGTTTTGATGTTTAAAAAAAAAGCCGTCTTGCGAGACAGATAATACATGAATTAGTTCAAAAAATGTAGAAAATAGATTGTTGTACTCCTATAACATATGCAGAATTAACATTCCTTTGATTATTCTTAAGCGTGGGAAGTCTTGAAATCCTCCGACATATCTTTGAACTCAAAAAAAAACCAGCCAAAAGCAGTGTAAACATGTGTTTAAATCTTCATCATGAACAAATCTGCCTGAAGGCTTTCTATTGCAGATTTTATGCCGGAAATAGCCCGAGAAAAATCAGCCTACCAATGGTGTTAAAATCAACTGATATTTGCAGGTACATAGAAATCTCTAAATATCAGCCCATTTAAAATGTAATTAAAAATTTAATACGGAAATGCCATAAAATATTCAGTCATAGCTCATGTGTTGTATCGCTCCATATAAGCTCTTCATCTAAGGAGGTTATTGTGCATGAAATGAGAGGTGGGAGTAAAACAAGCCTGGGTGAATAGAAGTGAAAATGATCTGCCATGCAGTGTAATGACCTGCCTTCCTACGCCCGTGCAATTTAACGCTGGCTCTGCAGGACACACTTTGTGCCCATGTAACGTATACAGCTTTACATCCAGGGTCATGTAAGCCTTTAATGAGTCAGGCACTGATGAGGATGTGAGAAGTAATTAATTCTCCCAGCAGTGGGAAAGTTTGCTGTCAAAGTGATACACATCATCCGAAACCACGGCGCTCGTGTAATTGCACGACTTTTCTTTTACTACTTTGTGTCAGATGATTAAATCTAGATGAGCCTACGAAGTGTTACGTGGCAGAATCTCGCCTTTTCACAGCTGACTTGTGATGGAGCGAGGTAACAGTTCAGGTGTCAATAATTGCATTAACTATGGCTCTCTTCTTTGTAATGAACCATTAAGTGTAATTGTCAGGCTACACATAGGAAGCAGCCAAACACAGTTCAACCACCATACATATTTACTATTTACATCTTTCCTGTGAACATAATTGTCTTCTCAGAGACCTAAATAGTGCTTTTCAAAGTCAAGAAAGAATGTTCAAAAAGCTGAATTTCAAGGATATTACATCATTGAACCCCAGTGAAGAACTGTTTGGATGTGCAGATGCTTCACTTTCTACAAAAGTTTGAGTTTTACAAGCATGCATGCTGTGTGTCCATCAACCAAGTACTCACGATCCTTCAAACACACCGTTATGTAACAGTAAAAATATATAGAATATAATGAATACATAATGTACAGTTGGAAAGAAAAATATCTCAAGCGAATCACTGCTCATGCTGCTCTAACATGAAATAAGATACAAACATTACAAATCAAACAAATTGACACTGACGCGGATCAGAGGACGTCGGCTAAAAAGCTAATTCTATAATCCACCCTGAGGACGTACTGTGTTCTTGCTCAAGAATGTAACCACAAGTGTCCTCGAACCACTTCCGAATGTGGTTTCTGTGATCAGATCTGAGGATGTATTTAGGATGGATTGGGAGCATCCATATGTTATCTCCACGTAATCGAATCACTCAGGATGGATGTTCATACCATGTCTGAACAGGGTCATGGTATGTGCCAGATGGCAGGTCAGCCGGTTTGGGGTTTTTCTGTGGCTGCTGCCAAATTGTTGAAATCAGGGCAACAGATGGCCGATATATAATTACTTTTTTTTTTTTTTTTCAATTTATCTGATAAAATACAATGTTCTCACAGACGGATCAGGAGGTCAACCTTACATTTTTAAGGTTTCACACTCAAAAGAAATGTCAGTATTTTATTATTTCTTTAGCATTATTTTAATTGTGATATTAATACATATTTGTGTTTCTCTCCCCCTCAGAGGCTGGAGCAGTGTGCCGCTGCCCGTGCTTGACTGGCAGTAGCGTGCAGGCTGAACCCTGGCAGGAGAGTGACGGACAAAGTGAGCAGACAGTGTACTGTTAACACTGCCAAAGAGCCTGAAACACGAGCATCTAAATGGCCAGAAAGTGACATTTGCAGGTACGATCCCATGCTGTGTAATGTGCTGCAGCTCAGCAGCTAATTAGCCATTTAGCCGCCAAACTGACTTCTGCTATGTACTTCCCCACTAAATAGTACTTTGGTGGTTAGTCAACAGGCTAAGGTGCAGAAAAGGATGTACTTTTGTATGTTCTTTGTCAGATAAGGAGATCTCTTTTTTAGTTGCTCTTTTGTGACGTCTGCTTGCTCTGTGTGGATGTGAATGCATGTGTGAATACTGGTAGTAATCATATAGGAGGTGCATAAATCTACTTCTACTCTCTCAAATTTTAATGGATCTATTGATCAATAGGAGCAGATTGTGTCTGGTGTCCTGAAAACTTCCAAGTGAGAGTTCTTGAGTGTTTTTAGTAAAATGGATGTGGTTCATTTATTCATTGTTTAAATGCCAAAATCAAGCGAGCATGTTCATTTGAGGAGGAATCTGTTTGTGTGTGTTTGAGCGGCAACTACCTTTTATTAAATTGTGATGAGTGCAGTCCCAAGGCTATAGCGCTCACCTTTGCTCTGGCTGAACTCCCAACAGCTTCAGACCAGCAGGAAAAGCATTAAGTAACCTGAAGCGTTTTGTGTGCACAACACACACCAATGGGTTTAAAACTGCAATTAGCACTGCGTTTTTCATTAAACAGAATGGTCGGGGCATGAATTATCACAAAGGAGAAATTGGTTTCAAAATTTCTGAAGATGGTAGTGCAGAGGGATGGAAAATGAAAACTGAAGGTCGAGATGGAGAAAGGGAAATAAAATCTTCAGGTCCTCCGTCTCAGCGTCTCATCGTTTAGCAGCGGATGATTAAAAGATGTTATTTGACCCTGGTTTGAGCTGCAGAAGCCGGTGAAGTGAAATTGTATCTAATGAAGAATATCTAAAAGAAGATGTTGGACTTTCCATTAGACCACTGAAAAATAAAGGTTAGCTCGAAATATATTCACATGTGGAAATATTTATTTAATGTCGGGACAAAGGCATGTTTCATTCCACAGCATCTCTAAATAGACACACCAGAGTGTGGGAGTTAACTATACTGCACACGGTGTTACCTTCACCACACCAAGTAGACAATAAAGACGTGTATTCATTATGTGTAGTTGGCATGAGACAGATTATTGTCCAGGACTAGAGACAATTAAGAGTCATTAACATGTTTCCTGCAATTTCAGACAAAGGTTGTTAAAAAGCTTGTGTTTTTGGAGTGCGGCTCTTTGTCCTGAGCTCCTCATTAGATCAGGGGTCTCAAACTCAAATGACCTGGGGGGCATCGTGAGCTTCAAGTCTGATAAGGAGGTGCCAATAAAGTGAAAAGAACAACGGTATAATCTTAAAACTAGCAATAACATTTGTGATGATATTTTACGTACTTTCAAAATAAAGGTATTTGTTTTGATGCATAGCAATATTGGATGCAAAAAGAATCTATTAATGTCAAAAACAAGCATTAGTCTGTCAGCAAACACAGTTCCCCAATAATATTGTTTCAACAGTGGTTCAGTGAATGTTGCAGCATTGATGTATCTTGTTGAAATTATAATTTCTTTAGTGGTGGATACATTTAAATCCAACAAGGAATCACCACGCCAATCATTAATGATGCTGAAAATATGCATCCACAGAGTCATCCTTCCATATTTAGATGTATGCGCAGATTTGAATCGTCACAGATCTGCCCACATGCTGCAATTACAGGGAGGAGGCAGAGAGAGAGAGCGGGTGCAGGATGCAGCCTTTTGTCTTAAGTCAGACATTGAATCAGAGGAACAGTACAACAATGCAGCCGTCAGTCTAACCTCAGTCTCAACGGGTATCTTCCTCTCCCCGCTCAGTTTTGTTGTTTGTTTGTTTTCTGCGTTGCATAAACAGAAAGCAGTGACATCAACACAGGGAGTTAGGTGGCTGCAAGAGGAGATCATGAAATCCAGATATGACTGTCACAAAGAACTGTTTATTTGACATAGTTTGAATCCCTTTTCCATTTCTGTGGATTTAGTCAATGAAACAAATGTATCATAACTGTGTCCCATTATGTATATTCCAGTGTTCCAAGTGCCCCATTGCTATGATGGATGTCCAATGATTTTTTGGGGGAAAAGGGAAAGTGAGTGATCGCATTAGTCTCACAGCTGTATGAAAAGATGTTTGATGGAAGCAATTGCATGAAGGGAGAAAAAAAAGCTGGGAAAAAAAACACCAGTGGTGGGTGTTCTTGCTATTGGTCATACCTCGAGGAAAGCTGCCTCATGGTCACTACACAAGTCACATAAAAATGAAACTCACCCCCCCTCACTCATTGTTTACAGCTGCAGTGAGATGATAAAGCAGAACTATCCTTCTGGTCATAGAAAGTAACACAACCAGGAGGGAGTCACAGTCAGATATAGAGAGAGCAGCTGGGGCTGAGGAGGTAAAGCAGGCCGTCCTCTAACCACAATCTCTTTGGACAGGATACTGAATCCTTCATGGTGAATTTAAAGCTGCAACTGACAGAGAAGCACATCAATGTATTACGTTTGATAGATGTCAGCAGTTACTAGTGTTTCCGGACTGCAGCTGTGAGACGATAACCGTGTCGTGTGTGAAGGTGTTTGTGTGCATGTGCAGGTAAAATGAAAATCACGCTCTGTCACCGTCTCACATTGCCACATCTGTCTTTACTGGGCTCAGGACAGTACTGGGTAGTTATATAGTCACACATCATGTTTGTTTTTAAATGAGGATGGAGCAGAGGAGTCCTCACTTTGTTCTAGTCTGTAGTCTGACCTTCAGATGGTGCAAATTCTCACACACAGGACCTGGGCATGGGTGCATATCTTTTTTGCAATGAGCATATATTTAATAACAAAGACATAATATAATCCATCCATCCGTTGGGGGAGCTACAGAGTCAATTCCACTTAATGTTTTGGGAGAGGCACACACAGGTCACTGGTCTATTAAAGATACTTTATACTTAAAAATGTATACAAGGAAATCTCTTTAAACTGGTCTGACTGAACATTCAGCTGTATCGTTGATATTTATCATTTAGTCACAGTAACAACACTTTGAAGTAGGTGAATGAGAATCAGAAGAACACAAGCACACACAAGAGAACACTGGCTGAAGATCCCTCATACACACACACTCTTTGATGGCGTTTGTGTGTGTGTATGTGTGAGTGTATGTTGTCTGTCTCTGTCACCCCAACTTGGTGCACACTGCCTCTCAGCCTCTCATATATTCTCTTTGATGGTTCAATGCTCGTCCGAACTTCACCGCAGCTCCATGTTCAAAGACCAGTTCAACTTCCTGTGAAACACCTCAGCAGTTAATGAGCCGCATTCTCTCCGAGCATCACACCGAGATATTGTGTAAATTAAGGGGTAAAGCTTGGAGTAAAGTTTGTTTGCTAATTATTTTTATTCAATTTACTTTGCCTATAGTTAATGAAAAAAAAACAAAAAAAAAACTAATTTGCTAAGATTTGCAAATATAGTACATCTAATTTAGAAATCAGACAGAGGATGTGGCCATAGTTGGGGATTTTAATACAATAGCTGAGTATGATTTTATGAAAATAAATTGAAATGATGGATACAATTATGGTAATAAAAGCCAAGTTGTAATAAATCAGAATATTTTAATAACCATGGTCTAACACTTTTTAATCCAAATTGCAAATTTGAAATAGTGCGATGAGCTCATTGCCAAGGCTGCAGTTTAATCATTCTATTTGTTGTATATGTTGTATACCAGTTATAAAACAAGCGATCCATAAATGTTAGAGACAAAAGTTGTCATCATTGCATGTGAGCATATTAGTAAATATTCTGATGGTATCTCATTTGGTAATGATCCATTGTGTTTTAAATCTATAACTGTAAATACTATGCTGAAGCTTGACTTGAAAATGATATCGCAAATCAAATTGTGTATTTATGTGTAACTAAAGAAAATTATATATTAGACCCAACTTGTTCAGCAAAAAGCCAATACATATAGTTCCCTTCCTGTTCTGTCTGTTCAGGTTTAGTTTTGGCCCTTAGGTACATGTTTGCTCTTCAGTAAATGTTCCATGTCTTTAACTGTATAAAATGAGTAATTTCTGCTCCATCTCATTGCTGTTTCATCTTTCTACATTTACTGGTTATACTTTGGACTGTTGTTGTCTAAAGAGAGTAAAGGGGTCCCATCTGTTCAGGAGTTGACCTGCATTCAAGCTGAAACAATTTCACTGTTATTGGTTCTGGAGTCTCTTTGCCATGAGGTCTTATTTCCGTTTCCAGGCTTTTTTTCTGTGCCTTAATGCATTTCTGCAGGAAACAGAAAATCAAGTAGCAAGGTAAAATCCAAGTTCTATTTAAAGGGGGATAAGAAATATAGCTTTAAACTATTTTTGTATTACCTCCGACAAATGTGGGTTCTGCAGAGAAGCCTGGCCTTTTTTTTTTTTGGGATAAAGCCCATCTCTGTGGCCACTGTGGTATTCGTCCTCCTGTACATAACAAACCCTAAATGAAGTCGCAGAGTTCACAGGAAAAAAAATCTGCTGTGTTCCTAGGCCTGCAGTTAAAACTCTCTACTGTTGCAGAAAATATCTGAAATAATTGGCCATTAGTGTATCAGTGTAAAAGAGCATAAACGAAACACTTCCTTAAAACAACTGTTGTTTGTCTGCAAATGGGTGTACATCACTCCATATGTTTGTGTGTTTGTGTGTATGTTTGAGGAAGGAGCATTAAAGAGCGACGTGCATAGTCATTACTACACAGCAGGTGACTGACACGGCATTAGACCCTCCTGCAGCGGAGTCTGTGAAATTGAGCTCATTACAGCATCGCAGTTCAGATCCAGGGCTGATTTGCTCACTGTTGTGTGGATCCCAGTCGCCATCCACTGCGACAGATGAATGGAATGGAAGGAGACAAACAAATCTCATTAGCAACCTCTAAAGTAGTGATATATTTGTGTCGGACCAGCAGTTTGCTTTTGTTTTAATGTGTAAATATACAAGGAATTTGTTTGATTTATTAACAAGTGCAGTGACAAATAAATAATGATAAAGAAGGCCACTGTTTACCAAAGTTTTAAAGAAATAGCAACATTAGTTGCATTGTAGGATACACTAATACAAACTGCACCAGTGAAACAGGAAGTGACACAATGGCCGTTTCTCAATATCCATACTTGTCCATACTTGTCTGTACTTGCATACTCCAGTACTTTTAGTATGCATCACGTGGTGACTTGAGCTTAGCTACTTGGGAAAGCCATGTATCCCAGAATGCAATTTGGCGGAACACAGCAGCAGAGAAAACGTATATAAACCTGAAACAAATATTTTTCTGTGTCCCGGAAAGCAATTTTGAAATCATTTGAGATGAGAAATTAGTCATTTAGAATCCAAACATGTGTTTTGTGTATCAAGATATGACATATTTATAGTTTGGCAGCGACGCTTTTGGAGGTGATCAGCTCTGCCTCTGCGGACGCTTGGTGCACACAGTAAAAATACCAATAGTATTTAAAATGTGAAAATAATAGCAATATATATTTATGCATTTATTAACTGTAGGTGTCAGTAATGAGGCTTAAGCACTTGCCGCCACCCACCATTCAAACAGTAAAACAAGGGAGGTACGCGGCTGTTCCAAGTGAAGAGATCGTACTCGTGTAATCCCGTACTTGGAGAGTATGAACTCCAGTCGTACTTCCCAAGTATGCAAGTACATACTTGCATACTTGGGTATTGAGAACAGGCCATTATGTTACCATAGTCCATCAAGAGTCTAATCTCTTCCAGTTCATGAAGTGGGAAAAAAATATCCATGGCATGTCTGTACTAAACACTAAATTATGAAATCTGTAGTAAATAAAACATATCAAACGATGTCAGTAATGTTCACAACATCTATTTATTTAAATATTAAGTCCATATTTAAATAATTAAAAACTGGACTTGATTCACATTTTGCCAACTTGTATATTTAGATTCTTCTTCTTTTGGCTTCTCCCATCTGCCTGATAGATATTGTTCTTAATACAAATGAAAAAATCTCAACACTATAAACTAGGGATGGGACTTTTTTGTCAACAAATCAATCGACACGTGCGCACCTCCACAAAAAGCGGAGAGTCCGCTTTTTTTCTTTTTTTTTGCCCCTCATATTATTACCACTGTTCTGATGGTCAATAATGGACATTACAGCCATGTTTTTGAGCCTAAAATGAAGTAGTACAGTGTAGAATAATTTACACCCCCACACTGCTGCTGTTACTGCTGCTGTAAAAAAAAAAAAGTCAACAAAAAATTTGACACGTGGACCTCGACAATCGACTCTAAAAATGTGTGAAATTCCCATCCCTACTATAAACATACACTTAGACCCTCATGAGATTTGTTGAATGTCGCATAGTTCACCCTGAAAAATGAATGAATTGTTCAGATAATCTAGAATACCGGCATCATGTGAGAAGTGCCAGTACTCAAAATAGTTCAATTAAGAAGTGCTGGTACTGCATAACAAACAGTACTGGCCCACTTCAAGCACTCATCTCTACAAACTAAAAGCAGTGGTTTCCATAGAATACATAGCAGAAATGAGATCGACATGATCAGAAGCATCTGTCTTCGTTAAGATATGCAGCCAAAGATTACATATTATATAAAAAACTATAATTTCTTTGTTTACTCGACTTGTGCTGGGCCGACTTGTTGCTGGTTTCCTCATGGATATGCATCTGTGTGTATATGTGCTGGAGTTGCATTGGAGAACAGATTTGATAAGACGATAAGGAGAGATGGTGATTTTTGCATCAGTGTAATGCATAATATCCACGAGGGAGATCAGAGACAGTTTTTTTGTGTGGATGTGCCACAGTGTTGTGCCACTGCAGGAGTGACTCGACCAATTTGTGTCCGGGGTGGAAAGGGTCAGGTGCAATCTTGCCTGAATGCCTCAGGGTCCTGGAGACATACAGTTTTGGTGGGATGGAGGATTGCTGCTGACCTTCTCTGCAGTGAAAATTATACGCTGCAACCTGCCCTTGTCCTGGGGTAATAGCCTGACATGTTAACATAATAAGTCTTGATGGTGAATCCAAAGTTTTCCATGCCTGCTAAGTCTATTGCAAGTCGATATGGTTATTTTGTTATTATTATTATTATTTTTTGGGGGGGGGGAATTATCCTAGTTCAGTAATGCCAGACTACATGATACAATAACAAATTCAAAGATACTGTGAGAAAAGACCAAACTAATAAATTTCATACTGACTGGGCTGAAGCAGTTCACCTGTTTTATTTCCCTCAACATCACTGCAGCTGTAACAACAATAAACCAGAGCTGACAGCTCTCACTAACAGGCCAGTCAAACCAAAAGTGAGCTCTGACCTCAGGCTGTGTCTCTTGTAGATCAGCTGTGATTTCCAACAGAGCGTCTTACTCTGGTGGAAATTTATTTCCCTGAGGTTTTGGACTATATTTACAAGCTACTGTGAGAGGAGAAAACACAGAGGACCAAAGTACAGGTGTGTTAATGGGTCTTCAAGTATCGTACTGCTTTAAGACTGATTAACAGTTCACATGGTTTTGATTTGAGAACTAAAAGCTCCTCTTTTTAATGAAAATGAAATGAAAACAGACATCTGCCTTTATGCTTTGACTGCCTTTAAGGACTGGTCCTGTCATAAGATAAGATAAGATAAGATAAAATAGTCCTTCATTAGTCCTGCAGTGAGAACATTTACATTGTCACAGTAGCAAAGACGGTAAAGATAAAGGAACAAAATGAGCAAATGCACGTTGATGAAAGTAAATGAAAGTACAATATAGAAGACTATAAAAAGGTAAAATGGAATGTACATTATAGACATTAAGTAAGCAGAGTATGGGCTTGATATTTACAGTATAAACAGGATTGAACAGGAGATATTTTATGTGTATATTGCACTTGTAAAATTGGAACATGTCACTATATTGCATGTGGGATGATTAACCTGTCATGTGTGGTCTACCAGGAGCAGTGCTTGTCGTACAGTTATGATTTCAGCTTCACGATTTTTGCATGTGGCCAGATTATGTAAGACTAATGGGGTTATCTACAGGAAAGGGCAGACATTTGGACAATTACCATCTAGAGAGGTTTGACAATAAAGTGCTCAGAAGCAGGCAGTTTTTATTAAAAGGCCTAGTTTAGGCTGGCTTTACACGACAACGATCTGAACGCAAACCGCAAAAGTGGCGTTGCGTTCCCACTTTTTATTTTGTGTTTAGACAATCGTTTTTGGGTGGAAATCTGCATGTACACGGTGACGCTAAAGTGTGTGAAATTTGATGTAGTATGCATGCCAGGTGGCTAGGTGGCACTGTGAAGCACTGTCATACAACAACACAATCTACATGCTCACCATTAGTCTCAGTCAGTTTGTTTAAATGATGTTACAAACATAACATTAACAATAACATTCAGGCTTTAGAAACATTGTGTTTTCTTGTGATTGTGAATAATTTTTAAGTAGTGATATAACGTAGCAATAATTGTGCAGAAGTTACAAAACAGACAAGTAGCCAAGTGAACTGTGACCTATTTCCAAATTTCTCGAATTCAATCAGATTTTAAACATTTTGAACAGTTTAAACTGTTAAACATTATGGAAAAAAGCAGCCATAGTACTGTTATTAACTGTGTTCTAAGGGCACACAGTTAATAACATTTTAAACTTTTGAACCTCTTATACTCTCAAGTAGAAAGGTGAAGGCTGGGGTAATGGTAGCCAAGCCTTGCCAGCAGCAGCGGTGTTAGGCAGCATTGTTATAGCAAACCATTAGTGAGGGAGGAGTGCTATTTAAATTGACCGCTTGGCGTGCAAGTTGGAGTATGACTAATATGTTGCAGTTAGCTTGCTGTCAGCTGATTATAGCTGAGGCGTACGGCATCTGTGTCCTGCATGAACTAATACAGTGCTTCATTAAATCACATTTCTGAAAGTTGGTATAACACACCTGGGATTGGGACTCGCATTAGAGTGCTATTGAGTGAATATGCTCAGATGGATCCAAGCTGTCTTAGTACATGCGTCATAGTTCCTGCCCCCAGACTTGGACCCGAAATCATAGAAGAAGCCGGTACATTGGAGAAGAAAATGATGACAACAGCATCGTAAAATCCTGACCTGATTCTGAAGTTACCCGATCGTAGAAAGACAAGGAATGGCACTCGACATGGTACTAATTAGCCGCGAACTGAAGTTGTTAGAATAGAATAGACACATCACAGATCATTGAAATTTGAAACGTCTGATATTCCATCCATCGGATTTTCTTTTTTCTGTCTTCTGTCTATTATTATATCATTAGGTATAATATATGATAATGATAATGATAATAATGATACTTCGTAAAGGGAAGTAAGGCACCTTTGTGGTTGTCCAGTCCCCCTCCAGCAGATGAAGTTGAAAGGGAAAATATCGGCACCTAATAGAGGAGGTGCTTGGGACAAGGACAGTAGTCCAATTAAGAGGAGACATTTGCTTGACTTTAATTGTACTGAATAATTCTTACACACTGGACCTTGACGCAGTAGATGTAGAGAGGCGAGGACAGCACTCAAAGCCAAATTACTTTTTCCAGTGTGGCCACTACCTTCCCTGCATTTATCCTCAGTCCAGATGCCAGACATGGCTAAATTTGGAGTGTCCTTTCTTCTTTATGGGTTGCTTTGCTGATATTGACCAGCATCTCAATGAGGAGCATTAACATTTTACAGACACACATGTATTCAGAGTCTTATCTCTCTTCCTTGCAGCAGTACCTCTATCATATAATTAAATCTAATTGCACATTTGAAACAGTACAGCTTGATGGTTCTTGCTAATTGGTCCCACATTAGAAACCATAATTACCTCTGCGGCTGCAGGATAATGTGTTTTGCTTTCACCATTGTCACTCATTTTAGCATCGGCATCAACACTCGCCGAGTCCTTTCTTGTCCTCAACCGGTTGGACTCATTCTTGTGAGTGATCTCACATGTGTGACACTTTATTGCTCATCAATTAAGATTAAAGGGATTTGTGTTTTTCAAAGCCACATAATATATACAGTACATGTGGTTTCATCGTGATGCATTTGCATAATATTAAGGAAAAGCTCTTGAGTTAAATGAGCAGAGATTAAACATGCTAGAGTTGCTAGACGATGATCTTACTTTGATCACAGGTGATGTCTTTATTAAATTAATTAAAATGTAGGTCTCATCCTTGAATACATAATATCCATATGATGAGAGATATAGTCAGAGGATGCAGCTAATTCAAGCTGTGCTGCAGTTTGTCACAGTGAAGACTCTCCCACCTGCAGTGTGTGATAAGGTGAACCGTGAGGCATGTACATAAGACTGAGCTCCTTATAGGAAAGTGATGATGTTCAGCAAAACACACTCTTTCTGCAGTTTCCTGGAATTATTCACGTTTCATTGTGCATATTAGTGTTTTGTGCAAAAGTGTGGAGCATTTGGAGGGTTTATTATTTATAATTCAATATGCTACCCATTTAAAATAAATTTGTATAGTGTTTGTAGCCTTTTTGTATGTAGGCAAGGGCCTTGCTTTAAATAGGGACCCCATTTTATGTTGCCGTGTTTTTACAGCAGCTTGAAATTAATAAACCAGTCTGAGTGGTTTGCATTTTGAAGCAGAAGCTTGCTACTTGAACCTAGTACAATCTTGCATGTGGAGGCCACCGTAGTTCCCTGACATACTTGAAAAAGAGAGGTGTGAGTGGAGGAGTCCTCTACTTCTGATAATCTGAATTTGCACCACTAGATGTCAGTAAATAATACACACTGGAACAGAAACACAGTAGAGCTTAGATCGGCCCGACCCTACCCGAGCCTGTGCACGTTGTGTCCGAGCCCGGCCCGGCCCGACACTAACTGTAATTACGAGCCCAGTTTAACCCGAACATTTTTTAATACGCGAGCCGTAAATTTACACGTACGTCCACGTCCTCCCCACAGTGGGAGCTTGTTGTACCTGCTGCCACAGTCTAATTTACAACAACAACAGAGTCACTGAGATCCGCTTCCATGAACGCATATGTTGCTAATGACGATACGCTTCCTGGTTTTTAAATGATGTGTTCATGGCCGCAGGTTTTTACACCTTCACACAATACAACGTGCTATAACATACCAGGCGATCACGACGAGCGAGAAAAAACACAAATGCTTGATCGAGGGCCCCACCCGGCCCAGCCTGAGGAGAGTGGCGGGAAATATTGGCCAGACCCAGCCCGTGGGTCAGGTCGGGCCTGGGTCGGGCTCGGGCAGAGAATCTAAACTCTAAAACACAGTCTATGACTGTAGTGAATACAAGGGGTGTCCAGAAAAATTGATACCGTGAATATGACAGTGATATATGACTTTTTCATGCAATCCTTATGTTACAAATACATATTTAACATTTTGTGGATTAGCATAAACAATTGACATTTCAGTTCACGAGATGATGCCAAGTACTCACTCGCACTGGAGCTGTGTGAGGATATCACAATATACGATTTCCCAAATACAGCAATGTCGTGATGATAACTGCTCTGTCGATTCACACCCCTAATGAATAATCTCAACAATCACTGCATATTGTTTTTGTCTCTTAATGTATTACAGCTTGTGTTATCCAGACCTTTTGACTCTCAACCCACAAAGGGAGTTACAGAGGGACCGATGTGGCCGCCGTTTTCCTCCTGATTGCTCTTGTCACTGTTAAAGAGTAACTGCACCAGTGTGGATGTTGTAACTGCTTCAATTTGTTAAAGTTTAAGTGAAGTGTATAGGGAGGCTTGGAAATAAACAGCACCTCAGGGCCTGTATACAAGCAGCATCTCAGATCAATCTGAAAATGGCTCACAGCAGCAACACACAGAGTTAAACCCAGAGTGAAAGAGAAGTCGTACTTATAATGACGTAGTCATTTTGTTGCAGTTGAGGTTTATGTTACTGTACAATGGTGAAATTAAAAATGCTAAAGGATAACTTTCCACCTGCTCTTAACTTATCTTTAATCTTCTACTTTCTTATTAATCAATTACCAGATTAATCGTCAACTATTTTGATACTAGCTGAATTGATTTGAGTCTTTTTTTTTGAATAATTACTACAGGTTCTCTGATTTTCAAGCTTCTGAAATATTAATTATGTTCTGGTTTATGTGCTCCATATAACAAATAAATCAATAAAACATGAATTTTGGTTTGTGGACGAAACAATACATTGGAGAACATCATCATTTCCACGTTTGGTAAACACAGAACAAACATTTCCAATATTTTAAGACATTTTACGGACTAAACAAGTACAGCACTACTTTATTTGTAGTGTATATATTATTTTGTCTTAACAATTAAAAAAAATAAATGACTACTACTTGTATGTAATATAAGTTGTATTTCATACAGTAAATGTAATTACCGTAATAACATTACTCTCATGTTTACCTAGGCTGATAATGACATACATAATGTCTAGTCCTGTCAAAACTCCAGAAGGATAATATAATCTGATTAAAATGTCTACATAAATTATCTAAAAAAAAAACTTGTCTTTATCCGAATATTGCTTAATCTTTATTAGCTGTCCATGTAAACACAGTCAATGATTTGTTGTGTATTGTAATTCATTTGTAGTAGTGCACATTCTCCTTACATGTACTCATTCCAGATCCAACTTGTATAAATTAATAACCAACCTCTTATTTGCTTGAAGCAGGAATCAAAGGTCAATTGATTTTGCTGCCACTGTGATTGTGATGTAGCCAAGAGTTAGTTTTGTTTTCTTTTACTGTTTTAAATGAACAGTGCAGTGCCCGTAGAAGTATGTATTCCTATAGTGGGAGCTGAAGAAGATTTTTCAGTTATGGTAATGCATGTTACGGAACGTAAAAGCCACTGGCGTGGCTGACAGTCACAACAGCTATCTACGCTAATGCTAATCGAAAATTTAAATATTTGTGTTGCGTCTATTAAGGTTGCACATGGTTTGTATTATGTTACGCTAATGCTAATCGCAGCCTCGCTAGCTTACCTTTGGAAACAGGTTTGCCAAGTTAGCCGCAAAGTAGTAGCATGCTAATGCTAAATAAATATGTGCATGCATATTGGTGAATGGACACTTTGTCGTTTCAGTATAACACCATGTTCTGCGGTGAACCGTGTGAAAATGTCTCACCCATCGTGAGGACAGCCTCTTCACTCCCACCTCCTCGCTCCAGACAGCGCAGCTGCTGCTGATGAGCCGCTGCCTGCCTGGTATCGCGTGATAAATCAGCGAAAATTTAAATTCCTCCAGATAATTTGAAAATCATGGATGCACACCATCGGGCCATGCTCAACCCATATCCAAAGTCTTAGGGTCTGATCTGACTTGGGGTGATCTGAATTCAGGTCAGCGATATATGCACGTTACAGACAGACACAGACGCAGCTTGCTTTATAGATAGATATTGCTGTGAGAAACCGTCACCTTGGCAAAGGTCAGTCAAAAAAAAAAGACTTATGTTGCTCCCAAAACAATATCTCTTCATAACTTGGTGAAGACCAATGAGCTGATTCTGCACTTATGTCTGTCACTGCCTTTCATTTATTCACTTCTCTGGCTCTCCAAATGTATCAGTGAATATTTTTCTTGCTGTGTTTTTTATATAAACACAATAACAATATATAACTTGCATTTCTTTTATTTATTGCTTTAATTCAGAGCAGAACTGAGTCCAGAGCATTCCCTTCTGGGATATTAATGTGTATTCTACGTTATTATGCTTGAATCTCACTGGGTTTCATGTAAAGCACTCCCTTTAGCTACATTTAAATAGGTTTTCACACCACCAGGTTTAAAGTCATGCATACGTGATGTTTACTTTATTTGTATTCAGAAGATCAACAGTGTTAATAATTCAATGTTACTCAGGACAGTAACTTCAGTTTTACATCCGTTTATTTTCATGTACATACGGAACATCAAGAGAACTATTCTGTGTGCATCCCTACACACTTTCTACACTGTTCTGATCTAATATTTAACTTATTGGTGCCATATATTTTTTAAAACGTGTTTTTCTCTTGTACATTGTCTCTTTATTTTTCTTTCTTTGCTTTATCTTGAGACTGTTTGCTGCTCCATCGACCCATTTTTCCATGTTGGATCATTAAATTTTAATCTTATCATGGAATCTGAAAGCCATAGAAGCAGAGGAGAAGAAAGCAAAACAATAGCGTCTGTGAACTGGTGCTGGATATCACAAGTGTTAATCACAGCGTACATCTCCTCCTGTTGCCTGCGCACACACCATCAGATATGACAGAGTAAAGATTTTGCTTCACTTAAAAAGAATCTCTACGCTTTCCTTTGTTGTTGTTGAGGAACTGTTTGTGGTCATGATGATGATGGACAGACTCTATAACTCGCTCGGATAATTGAAGATACCACTTTTAAGAGATAACTCTTTGTTCTATATTGGTTATCCACATGTTGTAGATTAATATTTCATACCTTTAGTCTAAAACACAGTCTTTGAGCACATCTACAAGAGGAGAAGTTGTGGTAATAAAGCTTTAATGTGAAAAGGCTACATTCTATTTCGAATCTGTGACTGAAAAAGCCATCAGCCTTTTTCTGTCAACCAGCCCAGACACTCACTGTCACTGATAGTGTGGCCACCAGCGAATTTAAATTATCATTAAATTTATGATACTAGTGCTAGTATACTAGTATTCCTATAGTGGGAGCTGAAGAAGATTTTTCAGTTATGGTAATGCATGATAAGGAACGTAAAGGCTAACATAATACAAACACTGTGCAACCTAATTAGGCACAACAAAAAGCCACTGGCATGGCTGACAGTCACAACAGCTAGACGCTAATGCTAATCGGAAATTTGAAAAATTGCGTTGCCTCATGAGGTTGCACAGTGTTTGTATTATGTTAGCCTTACCTTTGGAAACAGGTTCACCAAGTTAGCTGCAAAGTAGTAGCATGCTAATGCAAAATAAATATGTGCTCACGTATTGGCGAATGGACACCGACTTTGTCGTTTCAGTACAACACCATGTTCTGCGGTGAACCGCGTGAAAATGTCTCACCCACCACGAGGACAGCCTCTTCACTCCCAACTCTCCGCTCCAGACAGCGCAGCTGCTGCTGATGAGCCGCTGCCTGCCTGATGTAGCGTGATAGATCAGCGAAAATTAAAATTCCTCCAATTTTTTTTTTTTTTTAAATCAAGGATGCACACCATCGGGCCATGCTCAACCAATATCCAAAGTCTTAGGGTGATCTGACTAAAGGTCAGCGACACATGCAGACCAGACAGACAGACGCAACTCGCTTTATAGATAGATTTCAAGAATACTTGTTCTTGCCTTTTCTGGCCAGAAATGTACATTTGTAAACCGCTCTCTCCCCCACACCAAAGTCCACTCAGAAAATCTGCCATTTTACCTCATGTTTTCAAAAATGATATCTTGTGTCTTTGTTTTTGAAATCTTTTATTTGGATTTACCTAAGTGGCACAAACTTCATAGAGAAGTGGAGCAGACACGTCTGCTTCTGTCTGATCTCAGAACAGAGCAATTGCCTGTTTACATTCATTCATCAATACACAAACAGACAGCTGTTTGCGTGGAGAAACCTATTGCTATGTGATGATTTGATGCAGCAGAAGCTGGTTAATGAGCAAACTGCACTCTGATTCATCGTCTCTGTGAGCTCTGCAGTACATTTGAGAAGTTTAATACAAAATCACAAGTAGAAAATCGTAGTATTGTGAAGGTTGATCCGTGTGCAGAAAGGTGAACATGTCCAAGGAGAATAAAGCAACCAGTCGGCACTGGAAAGAAATTGAGCACAAAATCATGAGACAGAGCAGGCTTGGAATTTAGGAGAGATTTGTGACTGTTGAGTCTGTGCTTCCATGTGTTGAGTGTTTGTGCTGCTGCATATCCTTCTCACTGGTGTAGTAAACTGCCTACACACACTGAGCTGCCGGTGGTTTTAGTGGTGAATGTGGGGAATCAGTTGTTTGGCTGTGCTTCACTGATCTGTAAAAGTCACCACACTTCACTGCAGTATCTTTATTTCTGATCCATGCATGTGTGTGTGTGTGTGTGTGTGTGTGTGTGGTTTCAGCTCTGTCCCATGTGAGAGCTGATTTAGAAAATCTATTGAATTTCACATGCAGGAAGATATTGAGTGTCTGCTGCTTTTGCTCACTTCCACTCAGTTATGAAAGAATGACATCTGGGATTTCCACAGTTTTTACTGTAATTCAAAGGAAATGAACACGACTCATTGAATTGTATCTGAATATATAATACCATAATACCATAATACCTATTTGTAGCAGTTTGTCCTAGTATTACAAAGGTATAGGGCTAATATTGCTCTCCTCTACAGTATTAAGAGTACTACGTGGGTCCATCTGCTGCTTCACCTGATGTATCGCCTATAAACCATTCGCAGGCACTAAAGCAAATCAAAGTGGCCTGATACAAATGAACATTGTGGCATCGTCAACTTAAAACAGATAGCAGGTTCTTAAGTCACAGCTGTAAAAACTGACAGTAAACACACATCCAGTGATGTATCAGATTCAGTACCAACATGGCAGCATGAATCATGACAGTAATACGATAAAGTGCTCATCCTGGAGAGGATACCTTGCAGGCACTCACATTTAGAGATGTGATTTACATTTATTTTTATGTCCGGTTAAGTCCCATGTTGAATGTTTTACTGGTGGTATGTTAGAATAAGACCAGCACAGTTTGCGCTCTCTCTCTGCATCAATCTAGAAACATACGTTTTCAAGATCCACAGGACTTTACTGTTCTTGTGAACCACAGGACCAAAGAATCATGCAGCAAATATTTGTTGTACTCATACTGTAACTCAAGTAATTTGAAGGAAAAACTGCTGATGTAGCCACTGCATAAAAAGCTCTTCAAATAAAATCACCTGCTTAGGTGTTCTCTGTAAGAATATGTTTAGTGCTTTATGTTTCTCACTGCAAGACACTCACTCCCTGCACCAAAGTCCATTACGAAAGTCAGTGTTTTTAGCTCAAGGGGACAACATTTTGCTTTCAGGTCTACTTCTGGCTTGTTTGATATAGGTTTAATTTGGGTACATCTGAAGGATTTCAATCACAATTTGCAGCAGAAGCATTGTGATATGGTCCAAAGCAGCAGTGTTGAGTGTTAAACTTTGGTACAAATTACAAAAAATAAACTTTTAATGGGGGAAAATGTAATAAAAAGTGAAGGTTCCCTCTTCCACAACTCACAAAAGTACAACAGATGTTGCATATAACAGTAAAGAATGGATAAACCAAAGAATATAGATATGAATATAGACTGATACATTTCAGGCTCAGCCTTGACTGAATAGTGTCATTTCATTTATACTCATGCAGCTGTTGCTTAAAAAGGCAATAAAATTAGTAAAAGTCACATTCATTCCTTTTAATAAAGAACCCATTGAGCTTGACTTTATTCCATGTTCGAAACCTTCATGATTGTCACCACAGGTTCATCTGTTAATTCCCACTTTAATGAAATGAAATCACAAATAGCACTGTTGCAGATAGCCTAATTAAGCAGATGGAATTATAATCTATAAACTCTTAACATGGGTCTTTTAATTAGTGATTTAATGAAAGCTGCAATAAAGGTCTGGTTATTGAATGCTAACTAATAAAACAAGTCTTTATTGTCACAGTGTTTTCAGTGCTGTGCTTGGAAAATTATTAAAAAGCCAAATTACAGTAGAAGATTGTTAGCTGCTCTGTTATCCCATCCACGTGTAAAGGAATAGATTTTCTGTAAACTGAGCAACATTTTAAATTCAATTTTTTTGTGTAGAATTTTTTTTTTTTCACTTTAATATCAGTCAAACTTCCCCCAAAAAGAAGAATCGACCAGTTTTCATTATGTAGTCAATGGGAGTCCATCTCTGCACTTGTTCAATTCATTTCGCGGCTATAACTTTATTGATGTTTTTTTTTTCTTTCAGGAGAGTTTTTCTTTGCTATTTTACATTTTGTCAGTGTCAGGATCTCACTTTATTTGCTCCTTTTCATCGAAAAAAAACTCAACTGAGCTCAACTTTTATTCGCTGCCGTTATCCAATCTCAGAGTTCTGCTTCGTCCAGCACTTCAACATCCTCCTTTCAAAGAAAGTGACAGAAAAATTAATTTGCGTCAGCAAACAACAATATTTACATTGCGAGTTTGTAGAGGGAGGAAAGTGTTGCAGCTGGCTACAATCCTTCCCTGCCTCCTGCCTCCTGCCTCCTGCCTCCTGCCTCCTGCCTCCTGCCTCCTGCCTCCTGCCTCCTGCCTCCTGCCTCCTGCCTCCTGCCTCCTGCCTCCTGCCTCCTGCCTCCTGCCTCCTGCCTCCTGCCTCCTGCCTCCTGACCTCAGCTCAGGCTAACAGGCACATCCTTTAAAAACTTAATTGGCACTCCACCTAACTTTTTTTTTTTTCAGGGATGCGTGTGGGCGGAGAGTTTGTTGTCAGGGTAACTGTTTTAGTGAAGTACTCATAGGAAAGATTGACTAAGAGGCTTCATTTAAATGCATGTGTAATGGTCAGTGCAGCAAGGAAAGCAAAATCAGTTTCTGCTCTTTTGTGGATCATGTGACCTCAGCCTTCCTCATCACGCCTCAGTTTATCAGGATAAGATAAGAACACTGCAGAGGAAAGTGCACAGAGCTGACATTGACACAGATTCAGGACTAGGGGTTGCTGGGTAACAGAATGGTTTCAAAGAAGGCACAAAGAAATGGCTGTATCATCTGGCTCAGAGGTTTTTGCTTTTCCAACCTTCGTTCTGAGTGAAAATCTTACAACGTTTTTGCTGAAATCACAGCACAGCTTTGAAGGGGGTGTATGTATATCTTCAACAGCAGCTATTCTCCTTTTAGAATGGGAAATGCAATCATACATAAAAACATTGGAGAATGTGTATGGCAGAAAATCAAGAAACTTGAAACATGGGAAAAAGGAGCTGCTTTCTGCAGCAACGCATCTCCATTGCAGAATCTTGATTTTCTTCTCTGGTTGTGATGTTTTTGAGAGGGGTTGTGAGGTTTTCTTTTAGGTCTGGTAATGTTCTACATGACCAACCCATAGCTGTAACTCACTAGGTTCGAGTAACTTTACTGTTTAGGTTCTGCTTCAGCAGAGCAGCATGTGACAGCTGGATAACATGTACGCCCATGATTTCATTCTGGTTCTATTGTCACAGCAGAAACAGCTTTGTATTCTTTAAAAACTGTATGTGTGAGCACAGAGCGAAGGACAGAAGCACACATGGTTGCCTTTTGTGGCCCAGCCACAGCCCTCTGAATTCCCTCAAAAACAAACAAATGTTATGTTTTGCAACCTCACACAGTGCATGTATCCTCGAGGTCAAACTGACAGGTGGAATATGTTTTTGTCCTTATGAGACATTTTTGGATCTCCTGAGAACGTCTCGCGAACTCTCTGGCACAGATATTATTTGACACAGCGACGGAAGCTGCTGCTGCTGCTGCTGTAGGGACAAATCTCCAGGTGAAAGAGACATCAGTGTTTCTCAGGAGAGTTCCGGCGGCGAGCTGCCTCGTGTGGGGAATGAGAAATGAGAGGTGAATTACGTCATTGTGAGATTTCTGGTCACATCGGAGTTATCGTTCTGACAGTGCACATTAGCTATGCGGCAACAGAAAAAAAAGAGAGAGAGAGGGGGTCTTTTTTTATTTATTTTTAAAAAAAGAAAAGAAGAGTCAACTCACGTGGTTTCTAAAAGGAGCTGAGTGATTCTGCTTGATGGAGGCCATTTTGCAGTTGGTCAAGGACATGCTAGAGGATGACATGAGAGTGAAAGGAAAAAGCAGACTGTGGGAGGAGAGAAGGTAATAGGTAGATGAGATTGAAGGTTTTACCTTTCATACACTCAGGGCAGTCAAGCCTATGTTTGTTTATTTGTTGTTTACATGGCTATGCATTAAGTACATCATAATTATGTTCTTTTTCGACTATTTTCCTCTTCATCATTCATGGCCTCCCTGTTAATGTAGTCAAGAAGAAACATGGATCGGCGAAAATAAAGACCAGGCAGGGCAGACTCGCACACAAAAACCCCCTCTCCTTCTATTTCTCTCGCGAGCACGCACACACTTATACACACATGCAGAGCTTTGACAGTCATCTCAGCAGCCAGCACAGATCGATCTGTCCCAGAGGAAAGTCAGGCCGTCCAGTACCTAATCACACAGATGGATCTCTCATCTGACAGCCGTCATAAGCAGTGAGACTGTTACTGGATCACCCACTGTCATCACTGACACACACACACACACACACACAGGTATTTCTGTTGTTCACTGTGTTGCGTTTAAGCTGTTTTCCCACTCAAAAGTCCAGACGCTACCTGAGAAACAGCACAGATATACACTTTCATAGCGTTCGCTTACTCTCCTTTGTTTAATTTGTTTCTTCATAATTCCTTTCTCGAAACGCCATCATCTCATGGGCTTATTTGAGCGTAAACCTGGCTAATATGGTCCAATACTACCTTGGCTGTACTGTAAAGCTTAATGAATTCACTGTTATATAATGTGCAGTTTTTGAAAAAAAAATGTATAGCATGTATGCAAAGTCCCTTAAAATGCCTGTAAAAACTGAAGACAGGATTCACTTCCCAATAGCTTTTCACTTTGGGAAGTGTTTCAACCCTGTCTGGAGAAATACTCGAAAGATTGTTACATTTTTTAATGGGTTGAAATTTGAAGACTCATCATCCGGCAAAATATTTGTTGAGTAACAGTTATTGATCAACAGCCCTATTACATCCATTGCAGATGCATTATGACCATTTGGTGCTATGGGATAGTACAAGTGTGTGACCAAGGTTCAGGATTGGCCCATTACTCTGCTCATAGTCTTTCCTCATCTTCCTTTTTTCTGTCTATTGCATTTAGGGCATGCTTCATCTCTCCTCCCTTCCCTTTATCTCTTTATCCCTTTTTCTTCCCTCTATGCAACAGTGGTTTCTCTGTCAAAGCTTCGCCTGGAGGTGAAAATGCTCAAAAGCTCTCATTAAAGTGGCATTCAGAGATCTAGACCTCCTGCTGGAGATACAGTCAGTCTTTATCCACAGCAGTTAACTTTGTCTCATTCCCCATGCAAGGATTTAAATTTTCATCTGCTCTAAAATAAAACAAAGTCTTCCTGCTACTTAATCACAAACAAACATGCGGTTTAAAGTTAAAACCACGTCTAAGACGACTCCTCCAGCAGATGCTAAATCCGTTTAGAAGTAGACCGATTAAATGGTTGGGTGGAATTTCACCATTTTTGAATAATCTGCATTGGCCAGTCATTCTTTTTAATTAATCTGCTGAATACACATTTTTACACATTTGTATTCTCAGAAAAAAAAACATGCTGCATAGTCACAAAGGCATTTTTTTCCTACCCAAAAGTGTATTTTACAAAGTTTAGTTTACTTGATATTTGATTTGCTTCATTTGAGTTGAGCAATTATGTGTATTATTTGTTATTATTACCTATATCTATGACTAGCTATCGATCTATAATACTATCATCTAACTAAATTTTATCAGATGTAGACAGGCGAAAGTAAATTGTCCCGAAAAATTGGCATGCTAACGTTTGCAGCAACTGGGAGGTTTTTGACCATAAAAACAAGTTAATGTATGTAAGTAGACCTTCATAACTCACATATATGTGTGATAGGAACTCTATGGGAGCTTTAAATAGATATTTTGGGAGATAAATAATTGAGGCGTTGAGAGATTTTATGTGCTGTGTTACAGACAGAAACACGTTTTTTGTGCACAGGAGTAGGGGGTACATGGCTGGAGGTCAAATATCTGAAGGGGTACAAGACTGTGAAAAGTTTGGGAACCAATTCCCCTGGGCTATAGGGAACGCATTATGTCTGTGAGTGTCCTCACTACGAATGCTGAGCAACTATCAATACTAGAATGTGAGTTTTTGTTTATGAGCTCTCCGCCTCTCTCTCTCACACACACACACACACACGGATAAATATATATATATATATATATATATATATATATATATATATATATATATATATATATATATATATATATATATATATATATATATGTCACATGGAGAGAAAAGAACATGCTTTATCCTGCGTCTCACCTCACCTGTGAAGCCAAAGCTTAGTGGCTTTGACAGGTGGAATCATTTATTTACCGGGGGCACACTGAGAAGCACGGCCTCTGACCGGACCTCCTGCTGGCTGCAGATAGCAGCTTCACCTCCCAGTGCCCGAGGCAGCTGTGGGCAGCCCGACTGTGGGTTATCACGCCATCCACACACACATCAGAGTAGCTAAAGTGCCTGCTGTGATTTCTGCAGGATAGTGAAGTTCATGTCTATGCGTGTGTGTGTGTGTGTGTGTGTGCATGTGTACAGAGACACGTTTCCATTATTGTGTTTCCCTTTTGACATGCTGCCCTAGTTCTTGTTTAGTTTAATTACTATTAAAAAGGCAACAATTGTCTCATGATCACTGTTTCAATGTAGCAGCAATAGCAAGACACCAGTAAGTTGTGTTTTGTCACGATAAGCACTTTCTTTGTGAAAATACACTACTGAGCAAAGGCTTGTTTCTCAACAGTTTTGGGTATTCCTTTGTGCCATTAATCAAGGCATCATTAATTTATCTGAAAACTGTGAGAAGTTCAAGAGGTCTTTCACTGTGGGCTACTGTAAAATCACAGTGGTCCAAAATGTCAGCCACTGTAAAAAGGAACCACTCTTGATAAATATAAGTGGCATTTAAAAAAAGAATAATAAATTGACTGCTTGATAATTGTATATTCTATTTCTGCCAAATTGAAATAATGAATCTAAATCTTGCTCACTCAACCTTTTATTAGATAAAAAAGAAAACAAATTCCTTTGCTTAAATCTCTGGGGTGGACTGTGAGTGGCAGGTTTTCTGAGGAAATTATCAGCTGACCATGCACAGCGTCAGCACCAGGAGAGTGCCGGTTAAAGATTTATGGACATCATATCAATATTTCATACTCTATTTAATAATACTGAATCAGTAGAGGAAAAGTAAGTTGTGAATGTAAGTAGTTGACATAGTCTGCAGTTACATCACTGTGTCGTGTACTTTCACCAACATCTAATTTTCAGCTTCTGGTTGATAAATGTCAGGGTTCAATAATTTGCTAAATGAATAAATTGCTAATCTCTAAATCAAGACCAAGACAATTAGCAAAGGGATCTGTAATGAGAGAGTTGATCACATGTCAGCAGGTACTACAACTGGTCTGATGCATCTCCTGTGATGTGATTGGGCTTCATTTAACCATGATGTGACGAGAAAAATAATTAAGTCTGACTGAGCAGTAGTTGGGTTTCCATTACCCCTTAGAAATGCACAAAACCAAAGTAGAAAACTGGTAATGGAAACACCTACATTTCGAAAAAACCTCTTAACCACTTCTTGCCTGACCCTCTTTTTGGAGTCCCTGCTTGAAAATGACATGCCCAAACTGGAGTAAATCTCTGCAGTTACAAGCTCTATGTGGATTATCTTGGTATCAAAATAAAGATAACACTCATGAGATTCCATCAGAGGTGTAAGTTTCACTGTAGATGCCACTGTGTCAGAGTAAATGCACATGAAGGACGCACAGCATGAATGAAAGGATCTTTTCCTCTCTCCTAAAAAAATATTACATTTTAAAGTAAATGTCAACTTTAAAATATGCAGTAGGAGCTTAATGGAGGTCATGTAACAGCATGTGGACCTGAGCTGTGCGACGTCTGATGCTGCTGAAGTGAAGCAGAGTAAAATTTTTAGGTTTTAGTAAAGAGATGTGTTCTATCGTTTGGCACAGTTTGACACCATCTGTGCCATTAAAGGTACCACATTAAAATCCATTTAATTTTATTTACGTCACTATTGGTCTGAAAAGAACTAGTTTTGAAAAAAATCTTTTTTTGAAAACTCGCTGTAAATGGATGCTCCCTGTGCGGTGCGTGATAACAACTCTGTGACTCTGCAGCATCTTCAGTTACGCAGCGCCATATCTCTGGCTTACCTTGATCAATTTTGGTGATTGACAGCTCGTTTTAAACCTCTAAACCGGTAGAATTAGACCCCGGTCTGATGAATGCTTGTGAATCACTTCATTAGCGAGTGAAAAGGACATAAATGCGTATGACGCATTTGTGTGGACATTCGCCCTTCTCCAATCAGAAAGATCTAATGTCATAATGTCACTCTTTAATGATCAGTCAGACCGGGATTTGTCCCCAAAGCATGCCGGGAGGTGCAGTTCTTCATTAGAAGTGGTTTTGTTTCGGTGGAAATAACTTGTTTTGATAAACAGCAAAGGTAAGACAACATTGTCCGGTCGACACATTTTTTTCACACTGACACTCTGGTGCCGCTTTTCAATGTGTGTGCTGTAACGTCTTTTTTTGCTCCTGTTGGTTTGATCCATCTGTGTTTTAGCTGTGTTTCGTGAACATAAGAATGGTACATGGAGCTTTTAGCTGAGTTTCTGACCTTTCTGTGGGTATGCAGCATGTCTGTGTTTGTTAAAGTTAGACATGGTTTTATGGCGTTTTTGCCAGTACTGGAGGAAACCGTGAAGAAGAGGTTAAATATGGATAAAACAATGTTACACTCTCATCAGGTGGTTTTTCAGACGTGTTGATATAAAAGTTTATTGCAAAAGTGCAATGGAAACACACAATCAATGGACATGACCAGTTCACTTAAGATGTAGTTCACCCGCTGCCTTTGTCTTCTGTTGAAAACAATCACAGCAACAGCAGTAGCGGCAAATGAGATCGCTGTTCCAAAACCACGGAAATGCAAAATGCTTTCGGCCCTCTTCCTCAAAGTGGAGTCTTGCGGGATGAGACTTTGCAAGAAAAATGGGAATGTCGCGAAACTAGACTTTACTAGAATTGCAGCTCATACACAAAACACCCTTCGATGGAAACACCTGCAAGTAAAAATTGTACTTTGTTGACATTTTTGAAAAACTGTGATGGAAACACAAGCAGTGTGTCTGTGTATGCATCTTCAAGAGTGACTATTGGAGAGAAAGGAAAAAGGAGTCAGCTGGAGCAAATGGAGTGAATCAATGCACTACTCATGCTGCTATAACATTAAAAAAGATTTTCACCATTAAAAAATGAGATGGTGATGAGTTTAAATGTTGCAGCACTAGCTACAAATATATTCATGTGACATTTTTGGTATGCAAAGGTCATTGTCGTTCCCTGATGAGCTTGGGAAAGGGAGGGGTCGAGTGGATGACTCTTCTGTTTGTTCAAATCTGAAGTTTCACCATTAGATGCTGCTGATTCTGGTCCTTTAAAAGAAACAATGCACATAAATACAGTGTGTTGCTGTATGGCTGCATGTGGTGTTTCAGCGGGAGCATTATTTACAAGAAGGAGTGCTGAAGCTGCATGTCCTCGACCTGTGCTGCCATCAGCAGTGTGTGTGGATGCGTGTATCCACATTTGTGTGACCTCTTTGGAACTTTTTCTGACATAACCACAGGACCTTAAAGGTGCATTATGTAATAAATCTAAAGCAACTGTCCATAAAATCCTCCTGATATGTCACAGAGGAATAATGTTCATATAACAAACTGAACTCACCAACAACAACAGTACAGCCAAAAATATTTGCATGTGGCGCCACCTACCGCCGTCTACCAATCATTGCAGTCAGTAGAGTCTCAGCTGCCGAGCAACCACGGGTTGCCAGTTACGTCAGAAAACGAAACCTAAAAGTCGGTATTCTGAATTTTAAACCGTTTTTGGACACATTCTTACATATGGCACCTTTAAGTCATCCTGGGGGTCCAGAGCCTAGTTTGAATGAGGCAGAACACTCATTTTTGAGATACTGGTTAAGGTTTATTTAGTTTATGTCGGGGTCAGACATTACCTGGTTATGATTAAAATTATGGATAAGGGTTTGATTTGGCTGTCCAGATAAATGGTCAATGAAAAAGTCAATGCAAAGTCTGTCTCTGTCACACTCTGTGTGTGTGTACATGTCTCTCATAGGCCGTGAGGACACATTTTGATTCAAACCTATCTGTGAGTGCAACATGAGAGGGCTTTTTGATGGTTAAGACTCAAAGGTTAGGGTTAGATTTAGGTTTATGATGAGGTTAAGTTAAGAGTTAGGCTTAGGCATTTTGTTGTGGTTGTTAAGGTTAGGGTAAGGGGATATAGGGGATGCTTTTTCTCTGTGAGTATCCTCACTAAAAAGGCAGTACAAGCATGTCTGTGTGCAGTGTGTAGTAGACAGACTGGGAGACAAGGTAATCACCACAGGACCTTTCATCTGGCATCTGCTCAGCTCTCAGGATCAGCAGAGCAGCTAACAGGAGCTGTGCCAGCTCGTAGCAAAGACACCAAGCAAGGAGATTGTGTGTGGCCCATGTTTGCACAAAGACTTAAAAACAGAAACAGTGGAGGACATCAGCATATGTGTGTGCCTGTCTCTTCTCTTGCCTCTGCCCTGTGTGGGTTCTCACCCCAGCATCACTGTTGCCTGGAGTTGTGTGTCTTATCTAGACAGGTGCAGTTGTCTGCGCCCTGCTATATAATGGGATGTGTTGAGCTTGTTTCCACGCTGTACCTGTCTGCCAGAACTGAGATGGTGTTTTGAGATAACTCCTTGCCCCCTGATAGAGGCTGCAGCTCCACAGCACTGTGCAGAAACACTGCCATTGGGCAGCAGCACTGCACAAATGTTGGCGCTGCACTAATCCTCCGTCTCCATCAGCTCCTTCCAGATGTTTTCTTGCTAAATTAGTCAATATGAATACATCACACATCTGTTAAAAAGTTGAGTTAATTAACTGGCTTATAGTGGCGCTCGACTGCTGTGCCTGTGTCTGTGAGCAGATGTGTGTCAGTGCTAACTGACGCCCGGGGGTTGAGCATGAGGTCCTTTAATGTCACACAGAGACGCCACTACAGTATCTGCCGTCCACTGAGTACATGGTGCTCTGGTATCAGGGGCCATGGGAGATATGTGCTGCAAGCGTGTGCACACGTATGACATGACATAGGTCACAGTAGGGCTGCAAAAAGCAATCAATTATTAAACAACTTCTAAATGAAACAGTTTCATAATTGATTCATTTGCATGAACGTTAGTTTTATGTCAGCTTCTTTATTGGGAATGTTACGGTCAAAACAAAATGTTTGCAGAAATTGTCTATCAATCTTTTTAAAATTGTTGGACATTTCATAGATGAAACAAATAAAAGAACATTATAATTTGTTGTTTGAGTTGTTCACTGTATTTACAGTATGTGTCTAGTGGTGATTGTTTTTGCAGATGGTCTAACATTACGTACAGCACAATATAATCGATAATACACATTTACATCACAGATCCATCATACCAACGTTGTCATCATGAAAATAAAATAGGCATGCTTCTTATTTATTTTAAAATAGATAGTTTGCTAATAACCAAGCCATTGGTAAACAATACACAAACAGTACAGTGTATCAACTGCTGGAGTCTGTAGAGTATATCTGTTGGTTTTGTGTTTCACTGTATTTTTTCCTCTCAAAGGCGAGGGGTCAAAAATATTGTGGGTCACAGGAAGAGTTTCTTATTTCCTAAGTGTGATTCAGATGTTGTTTCCCGCAGGAGGCAGCAGGATTCACCAGCAAACAAAACAACATTCCGATTTTGTGAGATTTTTTTTAATGTTTTAAAAGGTTTTAATCTTCTCACTACATGTACATGGAGTGTTCCAACATTTTTAGATGCCACTGTTCAATATAACAATATTTGAAGCTGCCCTGAGTAAATTCAGCAGGTAAAATATTTGTTCAACAGCTTTATACTCTGTGTTTGGAGTGTTTGCTCAGTGACATAAGTCTCTTAGTCTCATACTTTCTAGGATCTCACAACATTGTATGTTTGTCCCCACCGCAAGCCGAGAAAAACTGAATCATTACGTGTAAGGGCCAATTCCAATTCCTATCTTAACCCTCAAGCTCAACCCTTAATCTTAACTGGCCTCAAAACCAAGTGTTGAGGGTTATTTTGTCACTTAGAAATGGGACACCCCTTACGCAACAATGACGTCAGTAATCCATAATATGGGCCTAAACTAAGATAATACAATGGTTTTCATAATTTTTATATCTCTATTAACAAAGAAAATACTTAATTTGTATCACACTCGCTTCGTTGCTTTCGACGCCATCTTTCTTTTGTGAAAACACGCAATGCATACTGGGTAGCCCTTGCTCCCAAGGGTGGTGTCGGAAAATCTCAATATTGAGGGCGATACAGCCCTTAAACTTGCCCCTCAACTTAATTTTTCTGAGAATCGGGACAGCACTTGCACTAGAGGGAGCGCACATTTTTGAAATTGAGGGTTAAGATTGAGGGTTAAGCAAGGAATTGGAATTCACCCTAGATGAGTCATTCACTGCAGCCGGTAAACTGCCAAACTCTTTTTTCACATCATGTTGCACACAAGTGGACACAACAACAAAACATGTCTGACTAAAATGCAGAAAGCACAACCTTGAATGTGACTTTGTACTGCAGGTCACAGCCTGTGCTGCAAAACCTGCAAAGTCAGTGTTGTGACTGCAATCACAGCTCATTTTTCAGGAAAAATGCTTCCCATAAGTTAGCAAGGAGGCTGTTGGGTCTAAAAGTGATACCAATTTATCCACTGTGTGGCAAAATGATGACATTTTTGATGACAAGTGCCACTTTTATTTGACTGGAGGTTTCCTCAGTTTAGGAGTGAAAGTCTTCATGTGATAGACTTGGTTCACGAGCAATGTATAGCACTAAGTGCCTGCTCGGCTGGGTACTTTTTTATGTTCCCATAGAAACTGCATCCGCGTGGACAGAGCGTGTTTGGGGAAAGGTGATGAAAGGTGCTGGTTTCTGCCTTTTTTTACACACAGTGTGATTGTATTGTATTTGTGATGGAGGTTTTTTTATCCTTCCACTCACACAGTATTATGGAAGTCAGATTTATTGCTTTGCTGATGGACGTATTGAAAGTAAAATAAATTTACAGAGATATACAGTACCCGGCAAGACTCTTCAGAGCAGGATCAATAGCAGAGAATTAACAAGTTCAGCCCAGACATGCAGCAGCTGCAGCAGCATATGGTGTTGAGGATGCTCGTGGACACTGTCACAGGCTTAATGTTCGTGTTCAAGCGAGAGAGGGGACAGGAATGAAAGAGTGATGGAGGAGAGAACGGAGAGAAAGTCAAGTGAAGGTTTGGTGCTACGTTGTACTGTATGTACACAGCTGCTGTATTGATCACCCTCTGTTTTTTTTATTTTTTTTCACTCAACATTTCCCGTGGACGTTATAAAAGTAAAAAAGCTTTTGATTGCGCCCCCTAAATGCAGTTAGTGGTTGGGGGAAAAAGTGGATTCTTAGATGCATTGTTACCCTCTCCTGCATGATTATGAGTCAATGCAGAACAATCATTCAGCTATTTTAATACAACAGCTGACGTCTCTTTTTCCTCTGCTCGCTTGTGCTGAAGCCAGAGAATAGTTTCATAGTTAAATACACCTTTATTTAAGTACTTACATAAGACCAGAGAACTAACAGAGCGGCAAATTGTCTGTCAATCACCTGGAGGACTCAGCTGATTCTCTCTAATACTGGATTTCAGCGCAGCTCTTACTCAGGCAATAATTGTGTTTGACAAGGCATTTTTCTGTAAATACATAAAGCTTAAATTAAACAAAATACTCATGTTGGTGAACATTACTTCTCCTTGGCTGAGTTAATCTTAGGGCTGCGCAATATGGGGAAAAAGAAGATAATGGAAAAGATAATTTTGTATTAAATATTATTTATTATTATTATTATTTTTTGTACAAGTTGAAAATGGCAATTGTCAACTTTAGATAAATAAAACGGGTATAAAGTGACTACAATCTAAATATGTACAGGTTCTAAGATTCAAGTTTTACAGGAGAACAAAATAAAATCTCCCATAGAGTGGTCCTATCGCACATATATGTTAGTTATGGAGGTCTACTTACATACATTAACTTGTTTTTATGGTCAAAAACCTCCTAGTTGCTGTGAATGAGCCGATAGAAATCTCTCCTCATTGAAGCTCTCGTCAGCTGCACTGTTTCAGACAACACTCTCACCCCCAGAAGACAGTTGTGTTGTGTTTGGCCAGCCAGCAGGGGCTTTCCCAACTGTCTTGTGATTGGCCAATACCGGGAAGTGACGTAATTAGCACACCCACTCTCAGAAGTACAGCTCCTCCCTCTGGAACGGTGGATGCATTGCTACTCATTATCAAAACATTGTTTTAACAATGTTTAAAAATAGCTTTGTCACGACTCCCCGTCGTAATCCTTTTTACACCTTTATTGAATGACTTTATTGAATGACTTTATTCCTCCCCCGGGGGGGAAACACACATTTACAACAGCTCAATTAAGGTGACAAGAGGTGCAGAAATGTGCAAGGGCATAATAAGTAAGAAGAAAGACAACGTAAAGATAAGAGTAAAAATAGGGTAAAAAATAAAATACAATATGGTAAACAAATCACACTCTAAATATAAGTAAGACCCTGAGTGACCCTCAGGGTAAGTTGACCCTGAGTTGGACACAGAGTCAGAAGACACTGTCGCTCGTGAAACACCTCAATGGAAGTTATTCTTCTTCTGCGGTTTAATGTACGCTGCCAGATGTGCCCGGACTAGTGCCGGGAGCAAACTGACTTGGAAGCAAAGAATGATACACTTTGTGGCTCTTCTACAATTCTCTCTCTACTTATATAGCAGGGGAAGAACTGTCTGAGAGAAATATTCACGGCCAGGGAGTTAGTAACGAGGGTCAATTACTTTTATCAGCCACTTAAATACCTTTCGACCTTGCATAATTGCACCATATCTGTGGCAATGTTTTAGACTGTTGCATTTTTGTCGTAGACAGAGAAGACGCCATCGTCTTCTGTTGTGGTGCAGGCATCACGTTAGCTTTAAAGGGAGGACCGTGTTCTTTCATCTCGGACTGTAGTGTTTCATTGCACGTTCACCAGGAGATGGCGCTGCTTCAGGTGTCGTCTTCTCTGTCTTCTCCAGTAACACTGTTGCTCCAGGGTTTGACTTTTGACTCACTCTCACTCCTGGTGTATTCATGAAAACTGTCCCGCTGTTGATGGATTTTCTTTAATAGAAAAAATGAAATTATTGTGCTGACAGGAAAGAAGATGAAGTAAAATCTGCTCTTCTGTTAATGTATTTTCGTGTATTTTTGTCTTGGACCATACGGTTGGCGTAGTGGTTTGCAGCAAGATGATCCGGGTTTGAAGCAAGGAGTTTGAATGTTCTCCCTGTGTGTTCATGGGTTTTCTCCGGGTTCTCTGGCTTCCTCCCAAAGTCCAAAAACATGCATATTTGGGGATTAAGTGAATTGATCACTCTAAATTTACCGTAGGTGTGAGAGTGTGAGTGACTGGTTGTTT
This sequence comes from Microchirus variegatus, assembly GCF_963457635.1. NCBI lineage: Eukaryota > Metazoa > Chordata > Actinopteri > Pleuronectiformes > Soleidae > Microchirus > Microchirus variegatus. Next base: position 27,550,197 of record NC_139802.1, on the reverse strand, counting down.
CTCTATATGTGGCCCTGTGATGGTCTGTCGAACTGTTCAGTGATGTACCCCGCCTATCGCCCTATGTCGGTTGAGAAAGGCACAGTGCTCCCCGCGACCCTCTGGTGGAGGATAAAGCAGGAGATAATGGATGGATGGATGTTTTTGTCTTATAAAACTGACCTGCAAACATGCATACAAAAAAAAACATCAAACTTCAGTTCATGCAATTGTGCCTCGACACAACAAATTATAAACTGACTGACTGTTTTTGTAAACCGGAACATTGAATCATTGCGTTAGAGCATGTGTTCGTCCTCCAGAGTAATTATTTGTAACAAACTTTGTTTGATTATAAAACGATAAAAGATAGGCCATTCCCAACTGAAAGACAATCACATTAAATACATGAAAAAGGTGATCAAACCATATCAACTTTGACAAATACATTTTTTGATGAAAAAAACGAATTGAAATCAAAATGGCAATGACTGACCCATCCGATGACTAATCTGTCTACCTTGAGTAGGAATGTGCTCTAAAGGGACAATAACTCAGCATATCAGTTTGTGTATGGCACCACAGAGCTGTGAATGCTTTACTATGTGCAGTCCACTAATATCATCTTGGATGGTCACGGATAGTGAAAGTTTTTTATTAATTTCACAACTTCACTACCACTTGGAGCACTGAACTTACACGTTTGCCTCTTCAGCTTTTAAGTCCTATTATTTTACTCCTTTCACTGTTGGTCTTGTGTTGATGAAATGGATTTTCTTTATTAAATGCATGTAATAATAACTGATATTTGTTATCTTTTAGTATTTAGTTGCTGATTTGTTAAAAATACCATTATTAATGAAGCATTTGTTAGTTATATTTTTCTTGATGATATAATTGTAGCCGGCCACATGGTTTTTGTAGTGGTTAGCACTCTCACCTTTGTAGCAAGAATAAACCTGGGGTTAAAGCTAGACTTACCTTTCTTGCATGTCTCACAGCACTTAGTAAAAAGTTGAACATGAACAACTCCGCCATACTTTTATCATAATAATATGATAATTAAATAATGATGAGTTTCAAAACCTGGTGGGTTTATCTTACGTTTTAGAGTGCCATACACTTATTAGGAGCAATTTAAGATTACAAAAGAAAAGTGTAAAAATGCAATAAAGGTAAGTGTAGCTTTAAAGCGGCCTACGGAATATACCCCTCTTTTGTAAAGAAGTTTTGATTATATTTTTACAAGAATGACTTAATCTTTCAACATGTTATTGGTGTTTCAGCTGTGTTAAGTTAAGTGACTTAAATCCTGAAATAACATGAACATGAAGCTTATTTGTCTGCATAAGTTTCATACCACTGTTGCATTATTGGTCTTTTGATTAAGTTTCTTCTTGCATAGTTGTTTTGTTTTGTGGCGTCTTGTTAGTTTTACACCTCTTAAAAGCAAACAGAGATTGTGTTTGAGGCTGTGTCATGTGATATCCACCCACTCAATTAAAACAAATGGACTATTATATTAAAGTCATTACTTCTTTGTTTTTGACTTTGGATACAAAGTTGTGTAGGACGTGGTTTGTGCCTGGATAACGGTGTCTTTGTGTTCTTTAAAAAAAAATTGTGATACGGTTTCATGACCTTGTTCTTGGGCACTGACAAGTGAGTCATTGCACTGCAGAGGCCCAGAGTGTTGCCTCCATCGACCAAACAGCCACTATATGTGTGTGTGTGTGTGTGTGTGTGTGTGTGTGTGTGTGTGTGTGTGTGTGTGTGTGTGTGTGTGTGTGTGTGTGTGTGTGTGTGTGTGTGTGTGTGTGTGTGTGTGTGTGTGTGTGTGTGTGTGTGTGTGTGTGTGTGTGTATACAAGTGCGAGGCTGGTGACCGCTGAAGTGCTAAGAGTGTGTGCTCGCTCAGCAAAACTGTATCCTGGTTAATGTAAAAGTTTTTTAAAAAGGCGAACATTGCTTTACCCCAGGCACCTGTTCAGGTTCTCCTGACCACAGCTGATACATTTCATCAGTGCGTTAAAGCTCATTCCTGCCGCCAGACCTATGAAGGTTATCTCCACCTTATAGCCATATCAATCCTAAACTGTGTTTCACCGTTACCTCCCCGAAGCAGCATCTCAGCAGAAACATGCTCCTCTGGTAATCCAGTGTTAGTCCTCACTTGCTGGTGTCACATAAGGTTCAATTTTAGTTGTATCGCCGTAATTCCACTCAACTCAATGCAGCACCAGACCTAAATATTCTATAACAGCAATATTACCCAGTTGGACAGTGAAATGTATTACCTGCATGAATCAAGTTGTCATTTCCAATTTATGAGGGAGTTTAGCATTCAGAGCAAGGCTGGCCAGTGTGAGGTGTACAGGAAAAGTCTCCTCTCAGCGACGCCGGCTTATCATTGATGCCACTAAACTAACAAACATTTGCCTCCACTCGGCTGCTCATTTTTACCTGAGGTAACACTGACTGTGTAGTGATGAAATACACATGACATCTTTGCCCTGCTCTCTGTGCTTGGGAACCCAGTACTTTTATTTATTTATTTATTTATTTACTGTTGTTGTTTTAGTTAAAGACAGAAGAGTATAGGTAAAAGAAATAACACATTTCATAGTTAAACGTGGTCAAACTTTAGCACGGGTCTAAGGTGAACAATTTGAATATGAATTATAAGAATTGAGAAGTTCTGCCTTCCTGGGAAATAAATGACATACTAACTGGGAAAAACAACCATGTCAGACCATGTCTTACAAAAATGTTTATGCCTTTTTACCCTTTAATATGTAGTGTGCCAATATTTGTGTACAATCAATTCATAAAAGACAAGAAAGGATTTCATCATATTTACTCACACAGTCAATGTTCCTGCAATACACTCCATTTTATCCATTTTGGAAAGTCTCAGTGTTCAGTCATGTCCTTCCATGTGCAGTACAGTCACCATTTACTAACAGTAGAGGATGGAGTCAACCACAGACCAAATGATGTTGGTTTGACTGTGCACCAACAGAATATGTGCCAACGTTAAGTACCTGGAGGTTCATCTACATGGAGAGTAGTGTGAAATTTGAGTGACAGCGCAGCTGCTCCGGCTTCATGCACCGCAAACATTCATGACCTGCTGCGCCTCTGACTGTCAGCTGGAGCACAGCTCAGGTCCAAAAGAGTGCAAACTGAAACTGACCCGGACCTGGTTATAAATTCAAAATAAGCTATTTGTCCTTGGGCATGAAAGTTTGAATAGCACATTTATTTTTCACAGCTTAAACTACATTTTTGTGTGTTTTTTTAAACACCACTGTGAACTGAATTTCACTGCGCTTGTCACTGGTATGGGTGGTGGTGGGCAAAAATCCTTCTTGCTTATCTTCTCTTTTAAAATAGAAACATGAAAGTGACTTTTCCTCAGTTTTGAGCTGAACTGGGAAAGAAAGCCCCTTAGGTTCTTGGCACCTGATTGTTGGAATAATTTACAGCCTGCTCTTCAACTTCAATACTTAGCTACCCTGAATTAGTCTAAAGCTCTATTGAAGAATCAGGAGTCCAGGTTGTCTGCAGCAAGTTTAATGTTGTAACTGTGCTGCAAGCGCTGTTTGGCCACAGACTGATGCGCCAAAGTACAGTTTGGAGTCCAGATGCACTGAAGTGGGAGATGTCGTATCAGGCTTCTGTAGAGCGGCCAAATCTGTTGGCTGCTATTGATATCCTATTTCCTCCATCATTCCTGAGCTGCTTTGCATTCAGAGGTTTTTGCATGACGCTCATTGTGTCCAGACTGTAGCCAGCAATACTCACTATATGTCTTTGCAGCCACACAAACAACTTTGAGTCCGGTATTATCTGACAAACAAAAGCATAGCGTTTGCCACAGTAGGAGCTGTCCAGTGCTGGCGTGTCAATTGTGCCTCTTTTATATGAGGTGGGATCCAAACCAATTTGGCTGGCGGTGTTAAATTCCTCATTAATTCCCCTTTTGAATGTGTAGAAGGCGACATAATGGGTTTTAGAGCTGGCAGACGGAAAAGCAGGAAAAGAGGATCAAACGCTGAACAGAGAGTTTGGACTAATCCAAAAAACCCCTGTTGAACTTATCACATATTCAACAGAAGGAGCTTGAGATATGGTGATGAGCTTGTGGGCTTAAGGGGCTGCATAATATAATAAAATTGTATCATCATTGTGATATCCATGATAGACATGTATATTGCAATTGTAAAATAAATATTCAGGCCCTAAAATCACCTTAAAATGTAATAAACAAAGATTCTGTCATTTTGGGTTTTGTCATGAACTTGCCATACATTTTGCATAAATTATAACATTTTCCTCTTTACTTATTTTTAAATCTCTCCCATCTCCTCGATACCCACTGCCCCACGAGTACTCTCCATTATTCCTCCTCCATCCTCCTCTCCACACCTACTGCTCCACTGACTTCCATGGGCTCCAAAGTTAGTTTTAGTCGAGTAGCTTCTCGGCCGCGGAACTCACTCCCACAAACCATCTGTGACACCGACTCGCCCCAACTTCACATCCCACATTCTTTCCTGCACTTTTATCTGTTGATATTTCATTGTTTGTAAGGTGACCTTACAGTTCCTAAGGAAGGCACCTACTAAATAAAATGCATGCAAAGTAGACAGTTGTTTTAATTATTATTAGAATTATATTCTCCCACAGTCGAGCTCATTTTACTTAAATATACTGCAACACTGGACATTTAAAATTACTATTTTATACTTAATTACTAATTACTATATTTCTTAGTTCCAGATACCTGTACATGGTTAACTAAGGCATAATATTATTGAAATTGCACTTATTTTTCTCAAGAACTTTCAAATGATACGTCATTTAATGTAAAATAAAGGGAAACATGGGTGCTTATTGTTAAAGCTCCCATAGAGTGGTCCTTCGCACATATATGTTAGTTATGGAGGTCTACTTACAAACATTAACTTGTTTTTATGGTCAAAAACCTCCTAGTTGCTGTAAATGAGCCGATAGAAATCTCTCCTCGCTGAAGCTCTCGTCAGTCGCACTGTTTCAGACATAAATCTCACCCCCAGAAGACAGACTATGTTGTGACTGGCCAGCCAACGACAGCTTTCCCAACTGTCTTGTGGCCAATACCTGGAAGTGACGTAATTAGTACACCAGCTCTCAGAAGCACAGCTCCCCCCTCTGGAACGGTGGATGCAGTGCTACTCATTATCTGAACATTGTTTTAACAATGTTCAAAAATAGCTTTGTCACGACTCCCCACTGTAGTCCCTTTTACGCCTTTGGCCCTGACCCAGAGTCAGAAGACACTGTCGCTAGTGATACAGTGTCCACAACGGACGTTCTTCTTCTTCTGCCGTGCAATGTACGTGCAGAATAATGGACAAATATTTAGTTGTTTTCAATGAAACCATGTTGCTGGAATGGAAATAATCGATTTAATTCTGCTACTCATCATGTAGGTCAATGTATGCGGCGAACCCAAAGCAGAGAAATATTACAGTGTTTACTTTATCATAAGTGGTGCTTTCATCGCAATATTCAACATAAAAGCTTATCACGTTTTCCTCACGCATCGGCATCTGTAAGAGCTTTGCTGAAGAGTGTTCTCTGGTTCAAACTCTCTGAAGTGGTTTTTAAAAAAGACACCAGCATGCACATACACACACACACACACACACACACACACACAGTATTCACATCTTCAGTCCTCCACTTTGACAACATTCATATTTAGCTCTCATTGGCCTTGTTTCTCAGTGTCGGAGGAGAAAGTGTGTTTGTCTTCCTCCAGGGAAAATGCTGTGTGTTCAGTAATCATCGAGCACACACAGGCACTCTGAGACACTATCACAAAGAGTCACTGTGGCGAGTGTGTGTTATGAATATAATTTGGTGCCGTTTCAACCCTCACACATAAAAAGCAATTATTTTTTTTTTTGTTTGCATTACCCTCTTGATTCCTTTTGTTGTTGTTGCTCAGTGATAGTCGCGGGTCATGCCTCACTCTCAAATGCTATTACCGCATCGCAATGCCGTAATGTAAAGGATTTCTCAGTGACAGCTATGCTTAAGTCAGCTGCTGTGAAAAGCCACAAGTGATGGAAGTGTCTGTTGTTTTGTCCCCTGCCAATCATTAAATCTGTAATATAGAAATAGGCATGAGTGAATGCACAATGTCATCCTGCAGCTTATGATTTATTTACCTTCAGATGAATCTGACTCTCATGTTCACACCTCCAGTGAAGACAAAAGACATGCAGTCTATTAAACCTCCGCACAGAAGCATGCGGTGTCGCCTTTGTTTATCTCTCATTCAATTTCTCACTGACTCACACACACACACACACACACACACTGTATCCTCTCCTCAAGCAAGGTCACTCTACGCTGCACTAAGTGACTGCAATCAATTATCTGGTGCAGCATTAAATGAGACTGAAACTCCCACATCTGCATTAGCTCCTGGTCCTTCTTATAGAAGTCATTTGGTTGTAAGGAAAACACAGTGGATGATTCACATCTTTTCAAAGGTCCGGTCACCTGCAGGCGGAGATGCTACACAAGCGTAAAATCTAAAAATAATTTATTTAATATGCAGTAACAAGCTGCTCCGATACTTGATTTAATTAGTGACTAAAGGGGCGAACAGCAAACTGTTTCATAATGTTTTCTTTGCCCTTGAAGAATCACATGCTCCAGGTGATTCATAGCAGACAGGATTTTGGTTGCCGACTGTGCTCAGACTGTGAAGAATGTGAAGCAGTGTGGGTTTTTTACGACTGTAGGTCGATTGTAGGATCTAGCATTTTTGAGGTTTTCTGCAGAAATGGATCCATTTATATTACAATTCTGTATGTTCTTTATTCTTTATTCATGTATGATCACTCTTTTACCATATGAACCATATAAGGTTCTTCGGCTTGTCCTCTTAGGAGAACCCTTTTTGGCTCCACGTAGAACGTTTTTATAAAGGTTCCACCTGGAACCCTTTTGGAGGGTTCCACCAAGATCCCTTTTAAAACCCTTTATTCTTGGATAGGGTTTTTCAGGTAGAACCTCAGCCATCCATGCAGAAAGGCCATTGTTCCAACCCGGGCAAAGGCAGGAATGCTAACTGCTAAGCCAACCGTGTGGCCCCAGCCTTGGGTATTATTTCAATGTAATTAAATTCAGACTTCATTAAAGACTCACACACATTTCCTCATAGATAAAAAGTAACTTAATAACCTAGACGACGGGTAAAATATATCACATTATGTTATTTTCTATGATTCAGTGATAAATCAATGTTTCTTCAATTGTTTTTAATTGGGTTTTTGTGTTGTATTTGTCCATAAAATCTGGAAATAAAGATACTTTATAAGTTAAATACTTGTCATTGAAGATTATTATTAAGCACCCATTGGGATCACATATGAAGAACGTACTTAGGTCCACTTCACTTTCAAATATTAAGATTGTGAGTGCTAGGTGTCTCTCTCTTTTCTGCTAACGGAAGAAATGGAAGAGATTTCAAAATCTGCTGCTTCTCAGGCTTGACCATTATTATTTTTATCCGTTTCTTAACATGCTTTAACTGATGTATGAATAACTGGGCTTGAAATGAGCTTCCCTCTTTTCAAAGACCAGCATCCACCACTGGAGTACAAATACATTAACTGTTACTACAGGAGAGTAAGTACTAGTAGACACTTATTACTTTAACGTTGTGCCGTTCAACAAATGTATGTTAGATTGATTTCCTATCAAACTACTGATAAAGTGTTGCCACATCATACAGCATCAATGTGGAGAGCTGACTGAAAGTTTGATTGCTACATCTTAGTATTTTAAAAAAGCCACCAGTTCCTCCACACAAATGTTGATTTTAAACGTGTGTTTAATCCATGTGAGGCGTAGAGCAGTGTGATGTCACTCAGATGACTTCCTGTGTACAACTCAACTGACCGTTTCTCACCCACTGTTTCCTCCCAGTCTGTCTCACGATGTCACTCTCCTGCTCTCCATGTGGCCTGTCACTGTGCTGTCATGACAACCAGTTCAGTTTAGCAAGTCAGCAGTGATCCCTGTGAATGAGCGTTTATAATGACTTTCGAGGCGTAATGATTACGCTTTAAAGGTTGTCCCTCCCTTTTTTATGTGTTAATGCTTGCTTTTACAGCAGTGTCGTATTTCAGATGTTTTCTTTTATTGTCCTGTTTTAGCTAGAGTACAGGGCAAGGAAGGGAAGGACCTCAATTACATTCTTACTTGATATATGATATTGACACGATAATCACACGAACACATACTGCTGCAGCATTTGCAGTGAAACCAGGATCCTCAGCGTTGTGATCACTGAGATTCATGCTGGTCATGATGTTGCACTGTGCCAGAAACAGCCTTGGCCAGAGGCAAAGGCAACACGTGTTGGTCTGGAAGGAGAGTGGTTGTTGTAGGAGCCAGTTTAAATTTAGTTTAATTGATTAATGCAGGATTATATGTTAGTGTAATAATTATGTGAGCAGTTAAAGGAGTTAACTGATGACCTGAAGCAGTTTAAAGGGGAAAGGAATGTGGTATTGTGGACCTTTTGATATTTACGATAGGTACATACTGTATAGCGACTTGCAACGTTTGTTAGAAGCTGTCCTATGTTCGGTGTGAAAAGGTTATGTTACTGTTAAATCAAATGAACATTTTGTGTATTTTATTTTATGTATTGTTGATCCGAGAGAGGCTAGGCTATTATGTGGATGGAAATATAACCTGCATGTACGGCAAGTGGAAATAAATGTGCAAAACCTTTAGATGACTCTTATATACCTTGGTGACTGAGGAATAGAAACATTGCATACGAGTCAAGCCCGTAAAAACATATACCGACAACTAATCATTTTGAGTGGCTTTGGAATTAAGTTTAAGTTTTCCACGACAGTTGTTCCCTCGACTTGAGTTTATATGCAAACTATATTGTATTTTTTTGAGATTAGAAATTATTGCCTGTTGTTTTTATGTTTTGCAGATGTCCTTTTGTCAAGCAGGGACATTTTGATTTGAGGATGGAGTGTTGGTGAGCTGGTATAATGCCAAATTGTCAAATGAGTTGTACAATGTTAATTTGAAAAAAAATCTGCTTTACACGATTCTCTCTCTGCGAGTATAGTGTTGCCCAGCAACATTCCCACACAGCACACAGGAAGTGAATATCAAGACAAAGGGAGGCATCAGCAATATTGGATTAAGTCAGACAGCTGTAAACAGTTTTGAGTATGACAGAAAACACAAAAGGGCATTGACGAAAAATCTCAGAAGTGAATTTTACTGCTGAGAAAACCCCGGTCGGTCAGCAGTTTGATGGGATAAATGCTTCTTGTCGCTGCCTGCCCCTGTGCTGACGCAGCATACAAATAATGTTGCATTCTGTTCACAAAGGCCAGACAGAGGCAGAATAATGACATCAGCAACAGGAAATCATAGATGCTAGAATTACACTGCAGCTTTGAACTTTGAGCATCATTATGAATACAGATCACGTTTGTGACACACATGCTCGGTTATCCACATAATTTCACATCCTTCATCTGGCACTTGAACCTCTCTCCAGACTGTTAAATCAGTGGCCACCTGTGGTCTGCAGTGGCCATGCTCAATTACTTTATGCCATCCGCAATTTAAGACTGATAAAAATGAATATTTCCCATTGCAGTAACTTTATCACCTATATCTTAAACTGTGATGGCATGCTTTGATATTCTGTTGGAAGTGTAACACATAGTGAAGAGGAGCTCTGCAGAGAGCTAATGTAATTCAAAGTGACACGGCAGCATGATACAGTTCAGCCATCTTTCGTTTTGCTCCGAGGGAAGTTAGGTCTAAGGATTCTTTTGAGGTGCGTCGCCAAAAGGGGAATATTGGCTATTCAAGGCTCTGGAGGGGGAGAAAATAATTATTCAGGATTACAAATAAATGCACTTCAAGGAAAGATGGTGGAACAAGCCGATGGGCAAACAGGAAGAAGGAGAAGGAGGAGAGGGAGGTCAAGGACAAGAGAATGGATATGATGATTTAGTGATTTTGTTCAAGTGAGAGAGAGTGAAGGGGGAGAAGGCGAAGGGGGCAGCAGAGATTGAGTGGCTTTAGGAAGACTGATTGTAGTAGAAGCTGTCAGAAAGTTAGAGGTGAGCATTAGAGAGAGTCTGCTACAGCCCCATCAGGATGAAATTGCATAGAGAAGGAAGAGGTTGTTTGGGGTGATGTGAAAAAGGAGCAGGAGAGCATGGAATCCTTGAAATTAGACAACAACAAAAAAAACACACGGGGGGGAAAAGCCAGAGGGAGGGTGAGACAAAGAAAAGATGCAGAGGGAGGGAGTGAGACATATAAAGATGGATCAAGCAGTCACTGGAGTGGAGAAGCAGATAGTGATTGAGGGGATGGAGAGGGAGGAGGTGTGTAAAAGCAGCCGTGATGAGATGGATTCTACTGGACCGTGAGATTGATGACTCAGCTTCACAAAGGGAGGGAAGAGATAGTAGGAATGGGATGAGGAGAGGAATAAGTGAAAAGTCCTGATGAAAAGAAACATTGTGCCCCTGTAAGACATGGCAAAAACTAGAGTCTGATAAAAGAATGAGTCTTTTCTTGTTTTGTTCTTTTCTTTATCTCAGACCCTCCATCTGAAAACAAAGCACATGAGATGCACATGTTGCCATCTCTAAAAGGATCTAAACTACGTTTTTTTGGTTCATCCTTGGTTATGCATGGGTGGAAAAAACTTATTTCCCAGAATAAGGGCAGGGATGCTGCTACATCAAAAGAGATTATGTGTGTAACAAAGAAAAGTCTGCTTGAAAAGGAGGATTAGATGTAGTTTGGCTTTGACGCGGCTGAAAACTAGTGAATTAGTTATCCATCACTGCCTTTGAACAAAGTAAACTACAGGAAGCACACACTCATTGCATGTAATAAAGGCACTTTTTCTATCTTTTATTTAAAGCCTTATGGTCTGTCAGTTTGACCAATTAGAACAGTGAGTCTTAAGGTTTCTGGAGCTCCACAGTGGTGCGTGACCAGCTAACGAAGGAGCACCTTATTACAGGGTAGAATATGCAAAATTCACGTTACTGCCCTGCACAGTTTGACATCAAGGTATAGAAAGGCTGTCTGTGAGGGGAAATGGTGGGAGTAAATGGGGAGGAGGGATAGTGAAAGACTGTTAGAATGAGAGGAATGGTATATTAATCTTCTCCCATGATAATGTTTTGCGTTCACCTCCTCTGCCTTTATCTTTTCTCTCTCTGTTTCATTCCTCCTCCTCCTCAGACTGCTGGAGTTGTAGATTTCCCAGCATGAGTCTGGTTGGGGGTGTGGAGGTGAACAGTGTTTGCAAATAAAATGGTGAAAGCAGAATCAGAGCAAGACTTTTTTGTGATCTTCACTTTCTCCTCTCTAAGAGCTCTTATCAGGGGCAGTGATAGAGTTTACTGACAATGATGCAGTGTCTTCTGTCTCCCCACTGGACTGATGTTAGAGGCTGTAATGAATAGGGTAGAAAAAAATACTGTTAAATATGTCACAAGTCTTGCTGCTGTAAATGCAATTTCATGAAAACTCGATAAGTGTATGTTGGCAGTTCTAGCTGTCCTCAACACGCTTATCTTGCTGCTGCTGTTTTTTCATACAGTAATGATTAATGTTGCCTCTGACTGTCTGTTTTTTTTTTTTCATCTTCTCTTAGATGCTGTCACGAAGCCCAAAGCATTCTTGCCAGCCGTGATGGGACACAGTAAGGCTGGTAAAATGATAAGAAATCTTTACAGCACTCGCTTTCAATCACGGCACCAAAACCAGACAGTGGGGACGTCCATTATCTGAAATTAATGTCAGCTGTGTTGCAGAGGCAGCCTCAAGCTGCACTGCCAGATCCAAGACAACCCATGGGGGTGTGGCCTCACCGCTTCATACACTGCTGCCACTGGTAACACCAGCCAAATGACCAGCGATGCCTTCTAAGGTCTCCTGCTTATATTTGCTGACAGTAGTTTGTTGGGCCAGCGCTCTGTGGTACCTGAGTGTGTCCCGCTCTTCCTCGTCCTATGTGGGACAGCTCAATATCCCCATCGGCAAGGCAGCCAAGGTGAACAAGAACGGCACCTTTAGCAACATCCGCACACGGCCACTCAACCCGCATGACTTTGACTACCTTATCAATGAGGCCAAGAAGTGCGAGTCAGAGCCTCCCTTCCTTGTCATCCTCATCAGCACCACCCACAAGGAGTTTGACGCGCGCCAGGCCATCAGAGAGACATGGGGTGACGAGAGCACGTTTCCAGACGTGCGTGTGGTCACACTCTTCCTGTTAGGACGCAGTACTGATGCCGTTCTCAATGAGATGGTGGAGCAGGAAAGTCAGATCTTTCATGACATTGTTGTGGAGGATTTTATCGACTCTTACCACAATCTGACACTCAAGACCTTGATGGGCATGCGCTGGGTGGCCACCTTTTGCTCTAAGGCTCAGTATGTCCTCAAGACGGACAGCGACATATTCGTTAACATGGAGAACCTCATCTACAACCTCCTCAAACCCAACACTAAACCCAGGAGGAGGTATTTTACTGGCTACGTCATCAATGGGGGGCCAATCAGAGACATGAGAAGCAAGTGGTACATGCCAAGGGATTTGTACCCAGAGAGCAAGTACCCACCCTTTTGTTCCGGCACTGGCTATATTTTCTCGGCAGATGTGGCCGAGCTCATATACAAGACTTCGTTGCACACAAGGCTGCTGCACCTGGAGGACGTCTATGTTGGCGTGTGCCTGCGTAAGCTCGGCATTCACCCGTTCCAGAATAGTGGCTTTAACCACTGGAAAATGGCGTACAGCCTTTGCCGCTACCGACGGGTGGTCACTGTCCATCAGATCTCCCCTGAGGAGATGCACCGCATCTGGAATGACATGACCAGCAAGAAACACCTTAAATGTTAGCACGCGTGTTTGCAGCTATGCCAGTGGACAAGTCAGGGAGGAGTTTAATGCCTACTTATCAACCGCTGGACAGCAATGTGCTGAAATAACAATACTGGCATCCAAGGCTACATCTATACTACTTTGTTTTCATTGAAAGATCTGCATTTTCAGATAAAAACGGTCCAGACATGCATTTTTGCTCCATTTCCGAAGTAATCTGTGGCCATACTACATACACTTTAAAATTTACATGACGCTATGTGACCCTACTTGGACATAGGAGTACCTCCATTCTGAGTCCAATTGGACCATATGTGCCAACAGTGCTTGCTCCCTGTAAGCAATACACTTTCCAGTCCAGTTGGTGGCGCACTCTTACTTAGGTCAAATGATCGAATGATGCTGAAGAAGACAGAAACCATGGAAACTTGCTTGGGCATGTACAACGCAGCACTCCAAGAGCACAAAGACATACAAACTCCCAGTGAGAAATCACCACGACTGGAATAGAATGTGAGATCAAGTATGCATGTGTGGAATGGTAGACTAGATGTAGGCCCTTGTTTTAGGTGAACAGAAACATGGGCATGTACAGTACGTGCATTTGGAAAGGCGAAGAATCTCTCCATGGACACAAACATGGAAAATATGACATGGCTATTGTCGAGAAACATCGAAAAGTAGAGGAAGGATTTTATTTATTAGACTGACGACCAGGCATAACAGAACAGAGCTAGTGTGGAAGGCATCTCCCCAGCAGGATTTATTGGTCTTTAAATGAACAACAGAGTAGTATGGATGTAGCTCAACACTGCTTTGCCTGGAGTCTCTGTAGTGCAAGACCAACACAAACTGACTTCAAGTTTTTTATGAGCGCTAGCGACCTCTGACTCAAATTGTGCACAAGGTTGGAAATGATTTCCAAAGATGTGCAATATGTTCAGGTGGTTTCTTGAAATTGGCAGCAGCACCTTTGTTTTTACTGGAAAAAGCTGAAAAAGCAGGAGGCTCAGAGCCTTGCATTCACTTGTACAAGAGACACATCATCCCCAGTTGCTAAATAGCAAATCACACAAATGCCAGCACACCTTCGAACCTGTGGAGCCCCCTCTTGCATCCATCACAAGCTCTAATTATGAATGTTCCTGATGCATTTTCAGTTGTACTCTCTGAACAAGTTGTTAATGTTGGATGTACTGTCTGGTACCGCAGCAGCTGTCATCACCATAAGGACCACAGCAAGCTCATGATGTGGAGACTCATCTAAATCTGCTGAAACATGTCTATCATGTTGTTTGTACTCTTTGGGAGCATTCATGGGCAGATTTGTTCTAAACAAAAACACATACAGTATTTTCTTACAACAGATCCATGGATCTTTGTGAACATTTCTTCAACAAGTATTCAGACGGTGTGAAGATAATGGCTGTTCACATTCTAGGTGAATGTTACTTCTGTTTAAGTGTAATGTGTGCTTATTTGTCTCAGACACTGTCATGTGCTGTTGTAGTCTGCCTCCAGACTATTATATTTTCTACTTGAACAGGAAGGAGAATAGATTTACTCTTGGAAGTGTGCCGATGACAAATATCACCATTTTGAGTGCTTTCTTCTTTTCAATTACTTGAGATTAAATAAACCACTTTCATAAGACTTGATATTTTATTTATTACAGAAAACAATATAAAAAGTTTTTATTCCGTTTGGTTTAATACACTCTCATGCATATAGGAAAAGTAGATTACACACTGTGACTGTTGGAAAACACGAGCAGCAGAAATCAAAGTGTCTCATCAGGACTGCTGCTCGGTGTAGCAGCTGCTCTCAGTTGGAAGCCAGTCGCAGCTCTCAACACGACGCTGACGGACGAAATGCCGTGCCTGCTGAAGTCTCTGCGTGGCTCTGGAAAACAACGCTGCAACGGCTGATGCGTGTGCAGAGGCGTGCTGACGACGTGGTGTGATTACATCAAACCTAGCATTTGGAATACATGTTTTCAACCATAATTTCTGATGAGGAATTACTGAAGTGAGCAAACAACAAGGATGCATTTAATTATTTCATTCAATTTTGGCTAATTTTATCATTTTGCTTCTTAATAGGCAAAACAAGAAATAAAAAAAAATGGCTGATTTTAAGAATCTAAAGTATCAAAACAAAGCATAAGTAACTTTAACGTCAGGGTTATTAGTGAGGACTGCAGTATGTACAAAT
This sequence comes from Microchirus variegatus, assembly GCF_963457635.1. Classification (NCBI taxonomy): domain Eukaryota; kingdom Metazoa; phylum Chordata; class Actinopteri; order Pleuronectiformes; family Soleidae; genus Microchirus; species Microchirus variegatus. The sequence goes on along the minus strand of NC_139802.1, from coordinate 27,535,035 downwards.
CAGACACTGGGCTTTACCAGTCACTTTCTGTGCGACCACAACAGGCTCACACTCAACAAAAGCAGAACTCAAGAAGTTGTATTATTTACAGTTAACTATAACGTTTAGTTTAAAAGGAATGCAAGTTTGACGGAAACACATCGGTTTGAATATTATTATTATGTCAATTGATGTGAGGTGAGAGAATTTAATGAATAATACACAGGGTCAAATACCTTTGGTCAAACATCTTTTTATGACTGTCACTGATTGCAGTATTCAGGGGCAGTATGTTTTGAGGTTGTCTGTCTGTTCATTCAAAGGTGGTGCTCTAGTGATCTGCACTCGATGATGCATCCAACTCTGTGTCTGTCTGTCTGTGCTTGCACTTGCCATTATGACCAACAGAGGGCACCAGAGGCTTGTTGCGTGAATGGGGTGAAGTCTGCCACAGGGTCTCTGCAGGTTTCAACGAGTCAAATTGAAGACTTTTTAAGACTTTTTTTAAGACCAAAATGTATATAATTCAAGACCCATTTCAAATCCATACCGGCAAAAAGGTACAAAAGACGCAAGGGAAAATTGGAGCCACAAATTGTTGAACTTGCACTTACTCATCTTATGCAAGCAATTTGGCTTAGCTGTGGGCTTCCATTAAGTTTTCTCCGCTGCTATGCTAAGCGGCAAACACACCGCGGCGTAGGCACAGCACACTAGCTAGCAGCACAGGTGGCCTTATTTAGTTCTGTGTTGTAGTTATGTTATCACATCCTCAAAAATAGAAACATTTCAAAGCGAGACTGAAGTTTATGCACGTCTTAAATAAAAGTAACGTTAATAGATTTTTAAGACCTTTCAACATTGTATCTAAGACCTTTTATGAGCTTTTAGGAGAATTTAAGACATTTTAAGGCCTCCAGACTTTTTAAGACCCCGCGGATACCCTGTGCCATCTCTGATTCCCTTGTTACCGCTTCCTGACCTTTTCTGCCATAAACACTGATGTTGACAGGAACCGTAGTCCTCGTGGTGACCAAAACCTGGTCCTAATGAGGCAGAACCTAATTTTTGAGGAATTAGTTTCAGGCTATTTGAATTGTGGTTGGGTTAAGGTAGGCATTAAGTGGTTGTGGTTACTGCTTTGTCCAAAAAAAAAATAATCGTTGCACAAACCTGGTCTAGATTCTAGCGAGTACAACAAAAATGAGCATGACGCATCATTTGCTACTATAATTGGTTGCTCGGCTTTCTACAGGTGTGAGTGCATGTGCTTCTGATCTGTGAACTCTTTGTTCCAGGCATCATCATCTTCATCTTCATCTTCATCTTCATCTGAGGGAGCAGCCTCACTCCAGTGGGACTCAGTGTCAGAGAAATGAAAAATGTCTTCTGTTCTCTTCTTGCAAAGATAAATAACAAAAAATGTGTGAAACACTTGTGGTAACGCTCTCTCCTCAAACACTTTCACTCGCTAGTCTGGTGGGAGCTTGGAGACAGAAAACACACTATCGCTGTGATGATTTCTTCACATTAAAACTATTCCCAGGCGACAGCTTTACTTCAGAAACGTATTTTTGTAAAGTTATTGAACAGTTTTTGTAAGTAAATGCAGTTTAACTGAAACAGTTTTGTTCCAGTGAAAGTTCTTTTTGCTTATTTTGTGGAACAAAAAGAATTACCGTCCCCTCACTGCCTCAGCACGTCATCAGTTAATGACTTAATTTTTCCAGAATGTGCACAAGTGCCGTCTGCTCTGTTTTGTACATGTGCAATAATTGTTATTCACAGCTTCTTATCCTCACTGCTGTGTTGTGCATTCCCCCGATCACGCCCTATGGCATAGGCAATTTGATGCATAATGCTGAATAATAGGAAGTCTGGGCTGTAATTGGCCAAACAACCAAGTGGTAGAGTGTTTAAAGGGCTAAAGCTTGGGGAAAATGAAAAGCGGGTGATTATTCAGGGGCTTGTAGTAAATGAACCTCGTAACGAGCGAGGCGGAGTGCGAGACAACTGGGAGCACTCTGATTTCTAAACAAAGCATCCACGGCAGGCTTGTGGAGCCTTGAGTTAAAAAACATCACTATGAGGTGGGAAGACCTTGGTTTGGTGTTGTGGTGTGAAGACCGGAGGCAAATATGTTATGGCTACATATGCATGCTCATATTCTTCCATCCGAAGTCCTTTCTCTTCACCTTTCCAGTCAATGTGACCTCCTCATGACCTGTCCTTTGAGGCACAGAGAGAGCATGTTTACGAGAAAGTTGCCTTGGAATAAATTGGTGTTATAGAAGGCGCCATCTGTGCAGGCACACTTATATGAAAGTGGGAGGAATAGGGCTCATTGAGAGCAGCTGGGGAGCTTTTCCCCCCCCTTCCTCCAGAAAAGGTGCCATCAGAGGGGATGATGGGATGCATCAGAATGCTGCAGGCTCTCTGACATGATTACAGCAACTTTATTTGAGTGGCATGAAGTTTAAGACGGCCTGAAGCAGAAGGTCATTCTGAATGTGTTCTTTTGTTGTGCGATTACTGTCTGTAATGTGTAAATTTTTCTTTTTTTTTCCCAGTATAAAATGTCCACTTTTTTATTATAACCATTTGTATCTGTCTCTAAGCGTCTGGCAGCATCGCTCAACAAGAGTCTCACTCTCAAATCGTGTGACTGTGTTTGAGAGAGCAAATTTAAAGTAGACATATTTTACCCTATTTCTAAGTTTATCTGGTTCCCTGGTTTCCTAATGAAAATGTCTGTGACATGCTTTGGTCAAAATACCTTAAATACCAAAATACCGGTTCAATGTACGCTGTGTCAGGATGTGCCCGGACTAGGAGAATCTGCTTTTCAGGAGCAATGCTGTTTACGTAACCGGAACAAGTTTTTTCAGACATCTCGCTGAGCCCGAGATTACAATACAACACAGCGTTCTCAGCGGTGGCTGAACTGTTTGTTTCAAACCTTCAGGCCTTCAAAAACGAGGTAATGGCGCAGATACACACCAAAAAACTGCTTTAATTGGTACTTCCGGTGTGTCTGTCTCTATATATTCAAATGAGACACAGGAATGTCTCATTGTTACGTATCAATGAGACAGAAGTCAAAATCGTGTGTTTTGTCACCTGTACTCCTTGTGTCCTTGATTGTCCTGAAAGGCCCTTTTTAATATGTAATGTAGTACTATTAAATTTTACTATATTGTTATTATAATTAATATAATATAACTCTCTACTCTCTCTTTCTGCCTTTTAATCTTTGTTTTGTGGGCAGAGTTTCGTAAACTTCTGTTTAAAAACACAAAAAACATATATTGATCAAGTGGCTCTAGAAATGTCTTGTTTAGTGTACATAAAAGGCTTCTTCTAAGGTGACAAAACACACTCTTTTTTAGGTTACGGGTATTCTATTCACTTTCTGACTATACACCTTCCTAAATGTTACACAAAGGACCGTTAATTAGCCTATTTAATTGGGTTTAAACATAAAGTGAACATCTTCATTTTGATAACACTCAGTATTTCATAGGTGTAATTCCTGTGTGGCTGTACGTGACTGCAGAGAAGGGTCAGAGAAGCTCATTATACTCATAAATCTCCATGCAGGTGGAGCCACAGTTATCTTGACTCGTATAACTCTGTAAACCCATAAATTAGTCATGAAGGAAGTGTGGCTGTGAAACTGATATTTACTTCCAAGTCACTGAGACTCAAAGGTCAAAACCGATGCAGTCTTTGTCCACGTTTTGAATGTTTTAATAAATATAGATAAAGTTGATGCAGTGGCTCAAACAGAGGCTCTCATTTAAATGTGTAGATGATGACGCTGTGCGTGACTCGAGTGTTCCACATGTCCAGCAGCAAAGATTTCAACTTTTGCCGCAGAACAACTCACTCAGGTGTGTCAAAGAAAACTTAAATTTTGATATCTGGCAGGTTATACAGTTTCGGTAGCATAAATTATTTTCTGTCATCCATAGCAGAGAGATGGGATTTAAATAGAAAGCATACATCAGGATGTGAGGCAGAGGGATGACAGAGATGAGTGTGACAGCCACGCTGAATTTGAATTGCACAAGCAATAAATTAACTCTTAATGGTCCTGGACAGAGGCCGATCTCTCAGAACTGATGGAGGCTCACAGCTTCACCTCACCTTATTGCAGAAGCAGCAGGCACATATTTATGACCTGCTCCATGCTGAAGAAGGATATTTGCATATTTGCATGAGAGTGGAGTCTCATAAATACCTGACTGGCTGGTGAATGTTGAGATAGTCACGTTTCGAAGAAGAATTTTATTACAGTTTTGCTATAAAGTAGATCAGTCATTTTCATAATTTAACAAACCTGGCGATGTTTATCGGTCCAGAAAGCAGCATGTAGAGGATCAGTGAGTCTGATGTGATCCTTGTTTTCCTGTCGGCACTCAGCGGTGTTCACTCAACCTTTCCAAAGGCACCAAGACACTCCAGCACTTTAGAGCTTCATACAGAACAGAAGGCCTTTTGTGAGTGAGGTCACCTCACTGTGAGATAAGATCTTTTTATTTAATGCCATTTACTGTGTTCCAAACACTGAATATACCCATTACACTTGACTAATATAAACAAACCATCAACCTATCAGTGATATCCCATCCCCACTAAACTGATTGAAGATGTTTCCTTTAATTAACAGCTCTATATTAAATATATCCTTATGAACTGGATATGTGCCCCAAAGTTGCAGTTTTTAAACCCCTTCTGAAAAAAGTGACCCTTGACCCAAAAGAAATCTTAGAAAAGGCAGTTGCTAATCAATTATGTGAAGATTTGGGCATTAATGGCCTGTAATCATGTTTTAGATTACATCATAGCACAGAAACAGCACTAGCTAACGACCTTCTCTTGGCCTCAGATAATGGTCTAGACTCCTTACTTGCCCTGTTAGTTCTTGATCCATTGATCATGATATTCTATTGCAGAGACTGGAGCAGATGCTTGGGATCACAGGTACTGCCCTCTGCTGGTTAACTTATCTGATCCATTCCAGTTTGTTAATGTTAATGATGATGCCTCATTGCATTGCAAATAATAGTAAAAGGTGAAGTAAGTAGTTTATAATGACATCTAGAGGAGAAATTTACAATAACGAATTGCTCCTCTGCTCACCCCCTCCCTTACCTGAGCACTACGGTATCCTCAGCCGGTCAAATGTCGTCCTCGTCATCTTTCTCCGTGTCAGCAGATGAGGTTCTTGTATTTACTAGAACCTCATCTGCTGACACGGAGAAATTATTATTTTTATTATTCAGATGTATAAGTGTGTCATTTGTATATCACTGTAAAATACGTGTTTTCCATTCTAAACGCGCAAAACGATCCGCTCTCAGCCTCGTCTCGGCGCTCTCTCCAGCTGACCAGTACTTTTCCACCTCAAAGTACGTTTATACCTCAGACCTCCTGCTCCGTCAGTGGAGGCGGGACTTCTGCTACAAGTAAAGCGACGCTTGATTTGTTCTCTCGCGTTTGTCCTTACAGGCTGCCGTAGAAACATGGCGTCTCGCTGCTAACAGTGGCTATGCAACCGCGGCCCTTGACCATGTTATTTTACATGACTTTTTGAAACGCTACGAAAATGAAACAGAAACTATTATACAGCGACTAGACAATGCAGGAGCACATAATATGTATAAAAAAGTGGATTTTGGGTCATATAAACCCATAAATACTACACATTTTCCCTTTAATTGTGGAGTTCCACAGGGCTCCGAGCTTGAGCCTATACTTTTTTTTTTTTTCCTTATATATGCTTCCTTTAGGTAACATTATTAGAAAGCACAACATACACTTTCATTGTTATGCAGATGACACACAGCTTTATTTATCAATGAGGCCGGATGAAATAAATCAGGTTACTCAACTCCACATCTCTGAGTCTGGTTTCTCTCCACGGATGCCTAGTGTTTGCTCATTGTGTTAATTGTTGGGTTTCTCTGCTCTCGATGATGTTGTCTATGTGCAGTGCCTTGAGATAATGTATTTTATGATTTGACGCTATACAAATAACATTGAATTGAATTGAAGACAATAACAGACTGACCAGCTGCTTCCAAACTATTCTTGCAGTGTAAAAGCTTCTTTGTCTTTTTTCACTTGGTCATTGACTGTGATTAAGTTCCTTCCTCACACAGCATACAGAGACATTCAACACTGATTTGTCAGGTTTGTTTACATCCTCTGCAACACAGACCTGAGCCGCTTGTGACCACCCACTGTGTCTAAGATGCTGTTGTGGACTAAAGGCAAGCTTTTTCCTCTCATTAGCTGCGGTCCGCACCAGTCTGGCATCGGCCTGTGGGGATTAATTGCCTCATTTGGGATGTAATTCATCTCTATTAAAACCGCATCCGTCTCACTCTTTACCTCACTGAAACAGATCGTATACAATTTCAGGACACAAACCACAGGGAACATACAGCGAGAAACTGGTCATGAAGACGACAACTTTCCACAAGGGGGAGATTAAGTATTTATGATGTAAAATCTCACAAAATACCGCTGGGCTCTGTTTTTCCACGTCAGTCTTTTGTTTCTGTTTTCATTCCCTTTAACCCTTTTCTTTTCGTACCACCACCTGTACTTCATCTCTCTCTGTCTCTGATAATCTTCGCCAGGTTTACGCTTCCATACACTCTGTCCTCCTCCCACTGCTTCTCTCAGTTTCTCCATCTGATGCTGTTCTCACGGCGAGACTCGAGAAATCCTCAGCAGATGCACTGTTTGGCTGGCTTCACGCTGTTGACAGACAACACAGCTTTAAACGTGAAAACAAGGCTATTTCAAGCAAGCTTTGAAAAGATGGAATGCATGAATTTATAGACAGAGTGGTGGGACAGCATCTCACCAATGTTTCCTTTGCACTTGTGTGACAATTTCTCTGAACTCGTCAGCAAGTTATGCTTTGTTGTCACAGTAAGGCCTTTTATCCTTAGACATTACAAATGCTGCACATAGAAAGAGATTGGAGCACAAATGCCTGCTGATCTGAAGTTCACACCAACCATCTTGCGGTTTCTAATTGCCTGTTTCTCCCAGCATCACACTGACTTGATAAACGCGGCGCGAAAGCACAGCAGAGTTAATATTCAGGCCGATGTCACTTTACTCATTATTCAAAGATCTGATAATCAGAGAGCGCAGCACTGTGGTGGTCTGTTTTTCTTTTAAATCAATGTCTTTTTTCAGGTTGCTGCGAGAAAAGTAGTGATCCCCCTGTTATTCTACCATCATCTCTATCAGTCAATTATATTATTGAAATGCAGCAATTTTGCTAAAAAGATGTCAGGAGTATAATATCTCAGTCAATTTACCATTAACCTGACTAACTAACACCTGTAATACCTGTACATCTGTATTTTCATCATAGAAGCATCTGTTAGGGCTTTTGAATCCATACAACTTCATTCAAAGTTCTTCACAGAATAATAAGTGTGACAGGCCTGACTCATCAGTAGAGCTAATAACTGTAATTTTCCACTCAGCGCAACTGAATTTCTCACTTTCTTTTTGTGTCCTGGAGTGATTAGCGTGTTCTGTTTGCAGTCCTTCCTGTCTGTCACACAGATCTGGCCTGAATGCAGGTGGAAAAAACCTGGGACTGCGAATGTGAAGCCTGAAAAGCCCTCTGTGTGTGGTGTCAAGGCTAGATTTACAAAAGAAATTCAATCAAATCTCAAGTGTCCAGCGGGCCTATAGCTGCCATTACTCATTCTCTACTCAAGGTGCTGTGAATGTTAAAGAAGAAACAGATTGTTCTGCTTGTGCAGAGCAGCTCACACAAGTCGTTAATGATGATCAAACACCAAAATATCTTCAACAAAGTGCTGATATGGGTGAACATTTAGGAGCAAATGCTGCAGCTGGTACATGACATTGCAGGTTTCTTTATCTCTCCTACCAGTACCAATTTAGTTAATACAGGGCAACTGCTCTTCTCCCCAGCACTCTGGAAGATAATCGACAATGAAATTAAGTGTCGGCCGGTCTGTGTCAGCCGGGGATTGTGGGGATGTGGCAGCTCAGGGCTGATGGGAGATAATCGTAGGACACAATAACCGCTGTCAAGAGAATTTGTCTAGGCTTCTTTATAGCCATTACAACCACAACCTTGTCTGGTTCTGTGAGGTGAGTCGGGAGGGGCACCTGATGGGGTCTTCTTCTGCTGCAGCCCATCTGCTTCAATGTTATTTGACTGACTGTTGCCTTTCTATAATGTTATGGTTCATTCTGCTCTAAACTCTGGCAACAACAAGACATTTTCACAAGATCCTCAAAGATCTCAAATCATCATTAACAGTATTTTCAATTTTATTTTTTTTTCTTTGCCAGTGTTGTTTCAGTTCTCCCCCAGACTCTGTTAGTAATACTGCAGTCCACACCATGGTCCATGGAATTGATTATATATATACAATAAATATACATATATATATATATATATATATATATATATATATATATATATATATATATATATATATATATATATATATATATATATATATGTATATATATATATATATATATATATATATATGTATATATATATATGTATATTTAGGTTTCCTTCTTTATTGTGGTTTTTTTCATCACATTATGTTTTATTGTGACTTGTTATGAGTATCACTGGGCAAGGCCGGTGCTGAATAGCAATAGCAATAGCAATTGAATGCTGTTCAATCTCTCAATTTGTGTGACATTTAAATGTTCATGTTTTGCCATTTGATTTCCCGGTCTGTTTTCAATACGTAGCATTTAGCTGGGCGACTAAACACTGTAAAAGACCAGTGTCAGTCCATGCTGATGTCTTAGACAAATAGTCACAGCACAGTAATAGCACCCTGCTGACAGTGTGAACAGCACATACACATGTACACACATACACCGGCCTCATCTGTTATTAAAGGTGTCATTGTGATGCAGAATCGAAAGGTTAACACTTTAAACCAGGGCTCTGTTTTACACATAATAACAGTGTTTAGTTTGAACAAATGAAAGTCATTGTGGCTCGCTTGTTTGGCCTTGGTGCAGCTGTCTTATAATGACTCATCATTTATTATGCCAGAACTGAATATTTTTCTTTGGAACAATGCGTTTATCTTTATCTCGTATCGTCTCGCGAAATGTTCTCGCTATTTCGTGTTAAAAAACAGTTGCATGATGGGTGTTCATCAAAGTAGACAGAGCTGTTTGGATGCAGGGTGGTGGTAAACAGCAGCCATCATCCTACAGCAAAGCACTGCTGTTTCTGCTCACGGTTTGTATTTCTGGAAATTGCATGTTCCATTATCACGTGTGTGGAAACAGCCTTAGTGTTCCCACTCATTCAGTCACAGTCTCACCCAGCAAGAATCGTGGAGCTCAACACTGAGTGTCTGTTGTGTTCACTTCAAGGTCAATCACTGCCTCATTTACTGAAAAAGCTATTTGCTAATCCTGCTAATGGCTCTTTTCAGGGACTGAATCTGATTGAGAATTTGCTCTCAGACAGTGTAGAATGTAGACAACAGCATGTTAATGTTATCTTAGGTTATTTCAAGGGGATTGATCAAGGAGGGAGGGGATATCTGAGGAAGGCGAGGTGAAATGAGAAATCTCAGCTGTGCAGGGGGAGTAACAAATCACATGAGGCTACAGGAAGATGGTTGCTCTGGTTCCCAGGAGCTGCAGCTGCATCTGCAATGAACACCAAAGGCATGATAAAGCATAATATATCTGTCCACTGACTGTTTTTATTAATCCCAGAGGGCCATTGTGCTGTCACCAGGGTCAACACAGCAAAGACCCTAAAGAGCAAAACACTTTGAATTAAAGAATCATGTTGTGATCTGTAAGCACAGTTGAAGTGGAGCAGCCAATAGGAGCTTTTTCTCTGAACTGGCTTGTAATTTGACAGTTGAATATTGGACAGGACTGTTGCATATTCTAGAAAGAGTGTTAACCCGAAAATAGGAAGGGTTATCATAATTTATCTCAGCAATACACTCAAAGCAAATTCAGAAATACACTTTTTTCTTTGTCTCGACCCAAACTCAAAAAAATAGAGCCGAAAAATGTTGTTTTTTAGAACAAAAACATCTATTTAATTTGGAAGAACACAAGAAAAATTAACATCCATCCATCCATTATCTACCGCTTTATCCTCCACCAGAGGGTCTTGGGGGGTGCTGTGCCTATCTCAGCTGACATAGGGCGATAGGCGGGGTACATCCTCGACAGCTCGGGAAAAAATAACAATTATAACTGAATGAATAAAAAAATTCTTCCAGTGTCCTCTTTGAATTGAGCCCTGTTGCTTCCCTCTGTGGTCACGGTTAATGTTATTAGTGCTATAATAATTATTATAATGATTAAAACATTTACGGTAGTGGCTGTCATCAGTAATGATGAAATTAGACTCATGTTATACTGTAGCTCTGTTTCACTTCCCCCTGGGTTAATGGTACATCTTCAAGTATAGATTTATTTAACAATGACTCCTGTAATGTGGGTTTATGGGACGTTCGTTTGTGCCAGACTGAAGAAAAGACATAAAGGTTCAGCAAAAAGAATCTGCTCCATTAACACTTCCTCATTCAGTATTTGGTGCACAGAGGCGCAGTTTGTGAACAGGCAGGGCAGGCAACTGCTTGGGGCCCCGAGCTGATAGGGGGCCCCCCGACACTCGGAGCCTGAGGGCTGTTTTTACTGAAATGTGCAGTGATCAGCCGCCTCCCCGTCCCCCTTAAAAAACAATGGGCGATTTGCAATGACATCTCAGTAGGAAACCTCCCTAAAGGGGCCCCACCTCACTTTAACCTGTGTGAAGTTATCGTTCTGCAAGTTAGAAAATGAAGAGGATTATTTACAGTGTAATGCATATCTTTTTTACTCAGTTTATATATGTTTTTTTTTGTTATTTACAATATTTTATTGTTCTATATATTTATATTGTTTTATAATGTGGGTTCTTTACAGTGTAATGTATTTTTTTTTAACTCAGTTTATATATTTTTCTAAAAGCTATTTACAGTATTTTATTGTTCTTTGCATTTATAGTTTCACATACTTTTTAATTACAAGGTTTTTTTCATTCATTTCGAAAAAAAAAACAATTTTGAACATTTTTTGTTGGTGTCAGATTATTTATAACATAATGGTGATGAACACTGGTTGGAAGGGCCCCCTGGGAATTTTTGCTTAGGGCCCCTACAGACTCTAGAATCGCCTCTGTTGGTGCATTACAGAATTATATAGAAAACTAATCTGGCAGCAAAACCTCTTCTACCTTGTTTAAATATTAAGGATGAGTATTGATATTTAATTATTAAAAAAACATCAAACTTTTCAATGATCAATGATTCATTGATTTAAAAATAGATCATTCTGGCTCCTACCTAATTTGTTGTCATGGTAGCATTAAGCATTTAGTAAGTGAATGTGATGAAACCTAAGAGGGTTTTGTGTGCATCTTGAAGCAGCAAGTTGTTACTTATTTGAATGTCTTGAATATCCAACAAACAGCCCTACCAAATATGAAAGCCATTTTTGCTTGGAATGCCCATCCCGAGTTAATATTTGCTGTCAACACACGGTTTTCAGAAGCTGAATTATACAAAGGGCACTTCACTAGAGCCACTGGACAGATAAAACCCCTCTAGTATGAAAGTGCTTTTGAATAAAGGTTCAAACAGCAACTCAAATTCACAGTCAATCACAAGCTCAGAGTTAGAATAAAACCTCCAGCTTCTACCTGGGATCAAACAGAACTTTCTCTTCATGCTTCCTGAAACCAAGACTTTTTTTTATTTTTTTATTTTTATTTTTATTCTCATCTCCTCACTTTCTGCCACATTCAAATCCTGACTAAAAACACCACAACCACCACCCCGAGGCCAGCTATTGACAAATCGAAAAAACAAGTCTCCTCCATCTTATTTATTGCTCCTGCGAGCCAACCAATTTGCTGGCCATCCGCTCAGTGAGCCTTAATGGCTTCTTGACTGTCAGCGCTTTAAATCCTTTAGAGACCCTGATGTCCACTATAGCTGTAGGTGAGGCCAGGGCATAAAGACAGTAAAACTAATAATCCCTGTGGGAAATTAACGGGAGATGTAATTATGAGAGGTGCACAAAAAAAGCCAAATGAATGCACCGATAAACTGACGAGTCTGTGTTAAACGTTATCCCGACTAACCAATATACTTATTCAGCCCAATTAATTATCAGCATGAAGAGAGAAATTAATCTGTCAACTCAAGAGAAAATCGTTGTTACTAGGCCTAGAAAAGTTTACGATGAAATTTAAGTTTGTGAAATTTTACATTTCGACACACAGAAGTTGATTCATTGCTCCCACCACCAATAGCTGAAAATGTGTTATTGTGTGACTTGGGGGTTGAAAACGCTTAGTTTGGATCAATCTGGCCCTTCCAGCAATCGTGGGTGCCTTCCAATTTCAGGCTGATTTGAACAGATTATCTGGCCAAATTATCCTGTAGTGTGAGGGATTAATAGACATGATTTTAAAGCGGACCTAGACTGGAAGTTCTAATTAACGCTGTTTTTTAGTGTTTATCTGCGTCATTACCTTGTTTATGACGGTTCAAACAGAACGCTGTGTTTTATTGTAATCTCGGGCTCAGCGAGATCTCTGAAAATCCTGTGATAGTTACGTAAACAGTGGTTCTCCGGAACAGCAGATCGTCCTGCTCCGGGGCACTAGTCCGGGCACATCCGGTTGCGTACATTGAACCGCAGAAGAAGAATAACGTCCGTTGTGGAGAACAGTGTCTTCTGACTCTGGGTCTGACTCCGGGTCAAAGTCATAAAAGGGACTGCGGCGGGGAGTCGTGAAGAAGCTATTTTTAAACATTGTTAAAATAATGTTTTGATAATGAGTAGCAGTGCATCCACCGTTCCAGAGGGGGGAGCTGCGCTTCTGAGAGCTGATGTGCTGATATGTCACTTCCGGGTTGAGAGATTTGAGTCTCAAGTCTTGCGGCTGGGAAACAGCGTCAGAAAAGAGGATTTCTATCAGCTCGTTTACAGCAACTAGGAGGTTTTTGACCATAAAAACATGTTAATATATGTAAGTAGACCTCCATAACTAACATATATGTGCAACAGGACCACTCTATGTGACCTTTAACATAATCGTATGCATCAAATTCTTTCAAATCACTAGTATTAAACATGTTTGATATTCACGAGTGAACATCGATTGAGGCGCAGAACCCCACAAGAACCAATGAGAGTGATGTTGTGTACTTTTGTCTAGAACTCTAACTTTAAGCCAAGTTGATTCCATTTTCTCAGCCATGACGTTATCCACACACGCACAACGGCTATTAACTGACAATGCTGACAGTCTGTCTCATGTCTGTTCATATTCTGAAGTCACATTAAACCACGTTTCTGTCAGATCTCAGATTCCTGGAACGCCATGTCTGTGGTCCTGAGACTCGACCGGATCGTCTCGTCTGGATTAAAACATTGAACATTGGTTTCAAAGTTTGTTGCGTCTGTGGTCTCCCACATTTTTAAAATAAAGTCAGATTTGAGTCCTGTGAATGAAGCTTAAGTGACAAAACTTTGGTGCGGGAGAATGAGTGATTTTCAAACCTAATTTTCCAGTCAGAAAAGGCTGTTCAACATTGAGATAAAGTGATAAATGTGTACTTAAAATACTGACTTAAGCTGGTATAGATTGTAGATGCCATGTCAAATTTAATTAGCAAGAGTTTTAGAAAGTATGAGAGGAATTATGCTGCATATCAACACATAAAACGAGGTAGATTAAGATCCATAATGATGTGATATCATTAAAGAAACCAATTATTCATAGTGTGATTGCCTGTGTTGGGAATATATACACAATCTATTAAAGTTACATAAAAGACGCAAGAGTTTATGGCTGTCAACACCCAGCAGAAATGCATCACACCTCCTCCAATGCCTGTTTCCATCAATCAGAATTGCATTGACATGTAATGGTACAAAGTCAAACAGTGTCCTCTCGCTGAATGAGTTGGCAGGAGAAGCTGCGAGATTAGATTGCATCTGAGGAATGCTAATATACCAGGAGCCTGGGTCTGGAGATGTCGTGATTAAAGACTCAATTTCCCCGAGGTCACTGTGGTGTGATCGTACATTACTACTAACTGATGTAGTGTCTCTGACATCTGCACTCTGACAGAACGCCTGTCACAAGAGGCAGCATCAGTTACCTAGTTAGTTAACAAGGAATATAGAATCAAGCTTGTGCATCGGATTAAATATTCCTGTCATGAGGCCCGAATATAATCAGTCATGACATTTTAAGTAGCTGTGTTTTCAAAATGCTTCGTCAGTATTTTAGTGTATGTATGTTTAAAAGTAGAGAGGGATCCTAACATAGGCTTTTGTAAACAGAATACGCCCTGAGATGCTATATCTTACCACCCAGCATTATACCTGCCATGCAGTCCTATGGCTGAATATATATTGTTAATGTGACTGCACATACCCCATAATAAGGGCTAATGTCATTAGTTTTTTGCAAGAATTAAAATTTTAGAATGTCTTCATAATGTCAAAGTGATACAAAAATGTGATGTCAATTCAAGTTCAATGCTAATAAGTTAGTCAGTGGACTTTTTTCTGTCTGAACTGTTAATTCATGGATGGCAGATACCATATACTAATATAGTTCAATATAGGGCTCCTAACTTTGAGGAGTAAACATTGACATTAACGACATCACATCGCAATGAAGTTCTCCTCCAGAACAACGACCTCCGACTGGCACAAGCTTGAAAAGGGGATCATCACCGGATGTACGATCTTGGTTATCCTCTTTGCACTCACCATTAACATGCTGGAGAAGTTTGCGGAAATTCGGTGTGGGGGCCCCTCACCAAGTCTGGAGTCCGACAGCCACCCATCTGAGCCTTCATGGACGACCCGACAGTGACAACTACATGATAACTGTATTAAAGTACAATATCAATATTTTGTCGTATTGACTGAAGTTTCAAACACTGGATCTGTGTCAACACCCACATCTGCAGTAAGTCTCCTCACCTGTGTGCCACTAAGAAACGGACTTGTGTGACGATGTGGACTGGGCTTTTTTTATACCTCTCTGTAGCAGGATAACTGTGGGTGTGTAGGTACATTTGTCAGTCAAAACTGCAAGAGCCAATATCGAAAAATAATTGATCAGTAAACTAAAACAAAAAGTGAAGTGTGTTAGAACATCCTCAAAGTCCTGTGTGTGACTCCCAAAACCCCTCTCTACATCACACAAATAATAAATACTGTTATTGTGGACAGGAATATCATCTAAAGGTCCAGTGCAGGGGTGTGCAATTATTTTCCCCTAGGGCCACACGAGAAACATGAAATATTGTTGATGGCCAGACCAATGGGCTGAATTAATTTGGCTCAATATTAATTTTATCCCTTCATAAAAAAAGCAGTGGATTTTTTGTTGTTTTGGTGTAAATTGGGCTGCATACAAACACACAATAAAACAGACAAAATTAAGGAAAATGCAGTTTTTATTCAATTATAACTAGCTCTATTGAAAATATCAAATCACTACACTATATAATGAATACTATTATACTATACTACTGTGGTGCAGTGCAGTGAATATATTGTCTCACACAACCACAACACCCCTTTTTCTCATTTCTAATTAACCTCACATGGGCCAGTCAGGGAGGGCGAAAGGGCCGCATCATGCGCAGGTCTGGTCCAGTGTGTAACATTTAGGAGAGATTATTGGCATAAATTGAACAAAATACACTTACTGTAAGTGTGTTTGTACATAGTATTAAAGTATACTATGTACATTAGAATAAGGCCTTGCATTACAGAGGAAAGCCGTCTTGTTCCACCATGTTTCTACATCAGCCTGACAAAGAAGGAGAAAATGGCAGAAAGAGTGGAGCAGTGGAGAGAGTTGTGAAATAGTGTTAACATCCTTTCTGGTTTGCGAAGGCCACCATGGTTCATGATGTGCTTGTGAAAGAGGTGGGTGAGCGGAGAAGTCGTCCACTTGTTACAATCTGCAGCCTCACCATTAGATGGCGCACATTCTTACACACTGGACCTTTAAAGCAAAGCATTTCTCCACTTTTGGCTTCTGTTGAACAGTGCTCCTCACATTAGTCTTGAATGCCTTGCTCCTCATTAGATCTTGTTTCCCTGAGCAGTTAGCTGATTGGCGCTCCCGTGGTAACCAGCTTATGATAGGCTCCATTCAGTGCCATGAGCTGGTCGTGTGCTCCTTTCTCTATCAAAAGGCCTCTGGACATGACCGCAATGGTGTCAGAGTTCTGAATGGTAGACAGGCGATGGGCAATGACGATGCATGTCCGGCCTTCTCTGGCTTTGTCTAGAGCTTCTTGCACGATCTGAAATGGACATAAAAGGGAGCAGTGATCACAGGCAAGCAAACAGGCTGCAGCCATTATAGCAATTTTACAATCATACGCTGATTACTATCATTAGAATGTTCTAGTGGATCATTGTGCTTCAGATGTCTCTTTGCTCCACAGCAGGTTCAACCATTTGAGTAGGAGCTGCTACTGCATGAGCCCACAGACCCCATTCATCTTTAAGAGGCTCTACTGGAAGATTGGCATGAACTGTGAGCTGCTGGTGATAATAACAGAGATGATGAATGATAATGATGTTAATGATAATAATAATTAGCTAGCTACTCTCTTTGCTCCCTCTGCCCTGAGAATGTCAATCATCTGCACTGTGCTGTGATTTGAAGTGTATTTGACGCACACCTTTTCACTTTCAGTGTCCAGCGCAGATGTGGCCTCATCCAGGAGCAGGATCTTGGGGTCACGTATGATCGCCCTGGCGATGGCGATGCGTTGCTTCTGACCACGAGACAACTGTGAACCCTGAGCACCAACATTGGTATCATATTTCTAAAAGGTGGAGGAAAACAAAACTTGTGTTAAATGAGTCGTATCAGTATAATGATCACATATCAATTTAGTCACACGTCAAATATGAAAACACTTTATTACTCTTTGTAGAGATTGTTGCAGGTAGAGTCGCTCACTGCATTAAAGCTGCAGGTTGTTGAGGTGATCTTCACAAACAGAAACAATTCAAAATCATTTGTATGCTCTGTCAAGCAAAACTATCAGACCTGACTGAAAGAGCGTTGAAATGTATTCAGTGGCCACACAGAGGCAGGTGGCCTCTAGCGACAACAACAGATATCAAGAGTGCACTTGACTGGAATTGAGTTATTATATAGTTACCAGCAGGCACATAAAAAAAACACTTACCAAAAAAAAGAATAAAATAGAATATGTTTACAGTTTTATCTGTGACCACTTACTCTACCACACCAAAAACAGTTTTTAGCTTGCATAACATATAACATATTATGTATTATTTATTTCATGATGGACACAGTAGTAGATCAACAACTCCTGTGCACTATGATCATTTTTTTCTCTTTGGACTTTGGTGCAGGGGGAGTAAGCAGTTTACAGAATGTGCTCTGGTGTTCCAGGCTGAGACTGGCCAGAGGTTATAGTCTCAATCACTAGTTTCTGTTCTTTTTCAATACAGCATGATGACAATTTTCTAAAATAATGGCCCCATTTAAAGTCTTATGGATGATTACAAAGAGTACAGTACAAACAACATGCTAATTTGGGGATTAGGTTATTTGGACAGTCTAAATAGCCAGTCGCTGTGAATATGAGAGTGAGTGTTGTTTATCTGTCCAGGGTGTATCCTGCCTTTTGCCCAGCTGGGATTTGTCAGCTGGGATTGAATCCAGCCCACTGTGACCCTCATGTGGAGGATAAAGTGATGAAAATTAATGTATGAATATTGGCTCACTCATCTAAATATGGTTACTTTTGGTTTCAAACCGAAGTGCTGGCCAAAACACTCAATTCAAGGTTTTAAAACGTAAGTTCACTGGTGGATAATGTCACAGGGGGCGTCCACTTTATTTTCAGAACGGAAATACATTTTCACAGTGACGTTAGGGACCTTTTGAGATATGTAAGAGGAATCCTAGAAATAAGATTCTCTGAAGGTCCTAACACACTCCTCATTCCCACATCATTATCCAAAGTGTGTGTATACCAGCCACACTGCCACTGGCCTTGTTCTTATCAGCCTTTTGTTTTGTGTGTCCACCTGTCACCTGTTTGTTTTCGATACGTTGTTGAGGTACATCTCACTTTTACCTGACGTGTTATGTTTCTTTTCTACACACACACAATCACCACAATAACCCAGGGCCGACCCCAAGGTATAAGCGAACTAAGCCGATGTGATTATTTAACTTTATATTTTATTTATAAACCATTTTATTACCTTTTACCGGGTGTCTCTGTTGATTATTTTAGTATTTGTTTGATATTTATTTGTTTATTATTAATGCTGTGTTTTTTATAAAAGTCAAATCTTTGTATTACAGGAGTGTATTCTGAATCCCCGCAAACACATGTTTAGATTTTCAGACCATAATATCTTAATATTTTATTTATTTTGATGTATTTATTTTATTTTTGTTTATCAATCAATCAATCTTTATTTGTATAGCCCACAGTTACCAAAACATAGTTTGTCTCACGGGACTTCACAGGGTTTGTAACATCCTCTGTCCTTAGACCTTCGTTTATGTATTGATTCTCTGTGTCGCCAGTAGGGGGAGTTGCTGATTTTAATTGAAATATTTTTCTGTAAGTTTGCAAATCTGGTGTCTGCTTTCATGCAACAAAAAGTTCTCTCATTTAGTTTGACAAGTGTATTCGTATTTGTGACAGAGTAGAATAAGTAGAATACCTTTAGTACAGTAGGTGTGTGAATGATCAATAATCATTATTATTGGCAGTAACAGAGGGCCCCAAAATCAAATTTTGCTTAGGGCCCTATGGAGGCTTGGGCCGGCCCTGCAAAAACCACATGAGTGTGATGTTCTCACAGTACCTCAGGAAGAGCCATAACAAAGTCATGGAGTTGAGCTTTCTTGGCAGCAGAGATGATGTTGTTCATGCTGATTTCACGGGAGTTGTCTCCGTACTTGATGTTCTCTGCGATGCTGCAGTCAAACAATATGGGCTCCTGGGACACGATGCCAATCTTGGAACGCAGGAAGGGCACATTGACACGAGTTGAGTCATGGCCATCGATCAGCTGCAGGAAGGTAATGATTTTCCCATTAGAAGAAAGCAATATAATAACAAAAATTTGAAATAGAATATGCTTAATGAGCTATCATACTACCCTATCTGCTGTAATTTCTCTCCTATATACGCAGAGGTGATACTGTCCTTTTTAAATCTGACAGAGAATCAGTACGATGCGTTTCCAAACCACTTCCAACTCAATTAAGGCCATCTGAATTTGGCAGGGGTCCCTTGCTGGCACAAATGCATGACTCCATCCTGAGTAGTATCCCAGTTTTTAAATAGATCACAAAGTCAGCAGAAATGTCAGCAGTGGATCAACAACTCTTGTCTGCCTTGGGGTACAGTCCCAGATTTGCCACTATATTCTATGAAGGAAGTGAGGGGTTAACAAGGGGACACAAACTGTCTTCTTTATCTTTATTCTTTAGACAGTATAAACTTAACATTAAATGTTTATACTTTATATATATATATATATATATGTATATATATATATATACTATGTATATACTATTATTGTATTATACTATCTGTTTTTTTGGATGGATTGTTGCTTTAAAGGTGCATTATGTAATAAATCTAAAGCAACTGGCCATAAAATCCTCCTAATATGTCACAGAGACTCAGGAATAATGTTCATATAACAAACTGAACTCACCAACAACAACAGTACAGACAAAATATTTGCATTAAAAAAAATATTTTGCAGACTGCAAATCAAATTATGTTTTGAAATCATAAACCTAAAAGACCTCGGTGTTTTGAATTTGAATGTAGTAACCGTTTTTGGCCACATTCTTATATATGGCACCTTTTGACATATCTATTATTTAAAATAATTTCATTTCACTTTGGTTATTGATGGGGTTAAGGGTTAAATCATAAAACGGGCTCTGACTGACATCTGACTCTCACTTCCTCCTAAAAGCCCCCGTTTTTCAAATCAGACATTTCTAGTTTGCTATTGTCATTATTCAAGCTTTAGACACAAAAGACATACTTTTTTAAATGTATTCCTGATGAAAAGTTAATTTAATTGAATGCCTCTTATAAAAGTTTAAAGGTTAATAAAGGTTTAGAAAAATAGATTAAAATATATATATATATATATATATTTATATTTATATTTATATATATATGATTCTATATTTATATATATATATATATATATATATGTATATATATATACATATATAATTAAATCTGTACCAGGGCTGTATTTTCTAAATTAATGACATGAAAACCATAATTTGATCATTAACAACAGCTATCAAATAAGAGAAATAACTTTTAAGTTAGGTTCCTATAAACTTAAAAGTTTATAGGAACCTCAATAATTAATGGTGAAACCATTTATAATTGTCCTCCTCACCACTCTGCCATGGTCAGGATCATAAAACCTCTCCAGCAGCTGCACACTGGTGCTCTTCCCACAGCCACTGCTGCCCACAAAGGCCAACGTTTGACCAGGCTTTACCGACACATTCAGGCCGTTCAGGACCTGGATGTCTGGCCTGGTGGGGTAAGTGAACTTGCAGTCAATGAACTCAAGGTTCCCTTGGAAGTTATCCTAGATGGAGGAGGAGGAGGAGGAGGGGGAGGAGAAGGGAGGACAAAGAGAGCTCAGAGGTTGCTGTAGATTTGTGTTAGGGTGCCACCTTCTGTCCATAACAGGTAGGATTAGACTCTGCAGTTACACTGGTTGTGCGGATTCTCAATTCCTCTTAGTCCATCTGATGCAAAATTAACAAAATGATGGTTTTGCACATACAATAAAATATAGATTAACATATGCCCTCATACCCATTTCTCTCCCCTGTCACTGTAGACGCTGATTTGAGGAACACGGTCCAGCAGCTGGAAGAAACGTGCAGCTGAAATCTTGGCCTTGGCATAGTCCGGGGTGTAGGAGGAGGCTCTCCCAAGAGCGGTGCCACTGGTGACGATTGCCGAGATCACTCTGCCACAAAGAAACCACAGTTTAGTCTGCATCTAATTTTTGTCAACATTTTTGATTTGCTGATGGTAAATTTTTCTCATCTTGATTTTTTGTCTTAATCGCTGAAATTAGAACACTTTTATCTGAAATATTTTTTTTACAAATAATGGAAAATGATTGGCTCAGTGCAATTGCAGATGTCTTTTGTTATTAGGTCACATTTCTTAGTCTACTAGGTACAGTTGGCAGGATTCTGTTCATCAATGCCACAATAATCTTTTTAGCACAATGAAAATAAAGTAATTTGAGAGAGTTGAACACACTTCTGCAAATCTAACAGAAATAAGAAATGGATGTGTAAGAAATAGGATGGTAGTGGCAACTGCCATCCTAGGACTGTGAAATGACTCCTCACTTCGGCCTCAATTACTAATTTGAGGTCATTGAGGAAGATGGATGAATCACAACACATATGCGTGGGCATTAGTTGCATTAGGGCAGTTCAGAGATGGGGAAGAGGCTTCGCTTGCCTCTGCTACATTTACTCTGCATAGCGATCTTTCCGATAAAGTGATCGCTTCTCCAGTCCCAGAAACAACTTCCTACTTTACAAAGAAATCCAAAAAAGTATCACAAAAAGTCGGATAATAAACTTAATAAAAAAAAACGTGTCAGTATGAAAAAATTTAATTAATAGTTGAGCAGTAATGACTCTTCAGCTCACAGTCTCTCTTCCTTCCTCACTCACCTGAACACCAGACTGAAATGAAGGCCCTCCTGACGCACCAAGTAACCTCCAAACCTATAAGAGGCGGCGTTGGTCAAGAAGACGACACACTGGGCGAAACCGTAGCAGGCGCCATACACGTTTGCTTTCTTTAAGGCGGCTTTGTATGGAGCTTCGAGTTGGGACTCGTACATGTCCACAAAATTCCTCTCCTTCCCCAGACCTGCGATGGTGCGGATGTTGTTTAAAGCCTCCCCAGAAATCTGTAACGGAGGGAGCTGCTGTGAAATTCTGATACCAGATTGTTTTTAATGTTTGAAGAAGGATAAGATATGGATAAACTATTTGCTCTGTTTATCTGTAACCTATTTAATGCTGCCACAGTAAACCAATCCTTCCCATAGGGATGATTTTATTTTCATCCAATACAATTAATGTGGATTGGTGGGGTTTATCACACTAAGCTAATTAAAATAGTTCACAGTTAAAGGACTTTTGAATACCTTTACTTTGGCTCACTCCTGACTGTATTGTCCTGAGGTTTATTATATATTTTTCTTCTATCACTGCACTTTCAGCATTGGTGGCCCCTATGTCCACTACTCACTAAATTACAAGATTGAACTAAATTACCCTAATAAAATGCTTTGGGACTTAGATCTAAGCTCAGCTGTAGTTCGAAAGATAAAGGAGAGACTGGTGTAAAGATCTTTCTTATCTGCTGTTAAGAGAAGAGCAAGTGTCAAGGACATCATCTTACAAGGTATTGCAGGATTACTGATTATGGTTTCCACCATCTGAATATTATGCCAGAAACAGGATTTCTATTGAATTAGTGCACTGATTTAAAAAATCAAACAATATCTGACCTGTCCAGCTGCTTCCATAGCCTGCTTATCCTGCTTTGCAAAGCCTGTGAGCATACGCGCCTGGAAGCCTCCAGACAGAGCAATGAATGGCAGGAAGCAGAGGATGAGCATTGTGAGCTTCCAGCTGAAGAAGAAGGACATCAAGATGGCCACGCCGATGTTGGTTATAGAGTTGACGATCATGCCAATCTGCGAGCCTGTGGCCTTGGAGGGCAACAAATGGGAAAGGAGATTGAACAATGTGCAGATTGCTTCGCAGGAATGAACCACATTGAGAACACAGTTAATTCCAGGTATAATGGCAGTGCCACAACCTCACTATCTGCTTCTGTGGTTCCTCTTTTGTAGAAAAACAGTTACCTGAAAATTATTAAAGGTCTATTTTTGAATCTGTCATGTGAAGGCCATGTTCCCTGATGTGGAATGAGTTTGTTGAGCAAAGAAACTAGACCATTTTTGAGCTCCCTCTGAAATCATACTATAAAAACAGAGGCCTAAATATGCATATAATCTTATTATACTTTTGGGATTTTTTCATACAGAGGCTGTAACTCACCCCTTGAACCTGTGAGGCATCAGTAGCTAGACGTGTGGTCAGTGCTCCGGGGCTGTTCCTGTGATCATCAAACCAGCCGACCTCTTGGCCCAGCATGGCATGGAAGCCGAGCCGCCGCAGCCTGCGGGTCAGCAGCTCACCGGACTTGGAGAAGGCGTAACCCTAGAGACAAGACACACACACACTTGATCTAGGGTATTAGTTTTTCAGATTTCACAACTTTGAACACGACCTGCTGCTACTCTACCTGAAGCATCTGGGTGAAGAAAGAGACCACACCGACCATGACGAAGAACAAGCAGATGCTGTCAATCTCCTTCCTCTGAACCACAGGATCAGTTACTGAGAATGTCTGCACAAACACACACACGCACAATGTTTTCAACAAAATCAAAATCGAAGCTCATGTATCAACAGAAACATTGTTCCAAACTGAAACTCAACATAATTCCATTGGTCTCATTCAAATATGATTCTAAATCACATTTTTTGCAAATCTCTGAACAAAGTGCATCATCCAGGACACTTTATTTAACTAAAAACACGTTTAAAGTTAGTAAGTAATAATAAAAAATAGAAGTAGAAATAATAAAAAATACTACAATGTAGTCTCTTTCATGTTGCTCCTGTCAATTTGAAGAACACTTCACTTGCCAGATTCTTGGCTGAGCAGTTTTTATATATATAAAGTTTATCACTGCAATTATTCAAATTTCACATATTTTGCTACATGAAACAGGTAGCATGTATTGTATAATGTAATAACTGTACAGTTATTAACTCGTCATTTCCAACAAATAGTGGCCTAACTTTTAGAAGAAGAAAAAAACAACTAGAACATTACGGCCAAGATTTGACTGAAGAGTAGAGAGTAGACAGGGTTGACTCCTCCGTTTATTGCAGCACCAATGGATCCAAAAAGCATATAGGGCCACTCAGGTAAGTTGTACTTCAGGATCCTGGCAACTGGCGCGGGTTCTACAATTTCCTCCTCCTCCTCCTCTGGAACAGCATTCTGAGAGTTTCAGAAACAAGTGAGCTGGCATGTATGGGAAAAAACCTTGTATATTCTCTGAGAACTGATATAGGGTTGAAAAAAAGGCAGTTTTCACTCCAATATTATTCTTCAACCACCCACACAGAAAATAGCATATACATACTCACACACCTTGGATTTATCTGCCTGTGAGACAGAGTAGGCTCTGGGGCCAAGCTCTCCAACCATGGGAACTGAAGACTCTGGGATCAGGTTGGACAGCTGGGACCTGGAGCGCTGGCGGATTGAGGATCTGGAAAAACACAGTATGATATTGTCACTACTGCTGCTGCTGCTGGTGGTCATCATTTTTGGCACTAGGTGTAATAGCTCCTTTGGTGCTGCATACTTGTAAGTGGCTGTGGATGATAGTGTGGACTAAATGCTCTAAGTGTCAAAATAAATGGAAGTAGGCAATTTAGCAAATGAAAGCACTGGTTTCTACAATGACACAAGTCAATTTCAGCCACAGAATGACTACTGTAATGATCCCATTTAAATGCTCAGTCACAAGCAGGTAAATGAATATTATGAACAAGTAAGCAAATGAGCGAGTAATGAAGGTCGGGAGGTGGTGGAATGTGTGTGTGTGTTCTACCTCAAACTAGCACGGTAGCTGCCTGCTCTGGATATATTCAGCCTCCCTGGCTCCTCTTCATTTTCAGACACTAATGAAAAAGAGACGAAACGATTAGTGGATCCTGGACAGTTTCAGAATATGATGATGTCTACATATTGTTTTTTTTGTGGAGACATTATCCCCCTCATTTCGACCCACTTTGTCGAGCCTTCTCATTCAGGGCCTTGTCTCCTTGACTCTGCAGGGTAACGAGCGTAAAGTAGACGCCCTTCCGCTCCAGCAGCTCATTGTGTTTCCCCCTCTCCACCGCGCGTCCATGTTCAAACCCAACGATCACGTCAGCGTTCTTTATGGTTGACAGTCTGTGAGCGATGGAGATGGTGGTGCGACCCAGACGAACCTATGGCACACTCGGATTTATAGCAGTGTAGTATTTATACCAAGACAGATTGTCCTGATGTACATTTTTTTTAGCATTAAAACACTGTGATTAAAAAGGGACTTATGCCTAATATCTGATAAATCAGCATTCCATGAAAAAGTGACAACACCATCACTGGGCTCAATGGTTCAGCGAGTTGTCTTTCAACTGGAAAGTTGTGGGTTTGATTCCTGGCTCCGTTAGTCCACATGCCAATGTTTCCTTGAGCAAGACACTTAACCCCATCTTGCTCCTGACAGCTGTGTCGGCAGCATGTGAAAATGCACTGCACTGCTCATACAGTAGATGTGTTTTTCGAATGTGAGAGTGAATGAGTGTGAAGGGGTGAATGGCAAAACGTGTAAAGCAGCTTTGAGTGATCATCATGACTATATAAATACAGACCATTTACCATTAGTCTATTCATTTATACTGACTAACCGATTATTCTTATTAAATTAGACTAGCCAACTGTCAATTGCCGGTCCAATCGACTGACCATTTGTCGGACGACTGACTGACAACAGACAGATGACCGTGCAACCACAGGCTGACAATCTCACACTTACTTTATCCAGAGCCTCTTGAACAATTGCCTCACTCTCATTGTCAAGGGCAGAGGTCGCCATGTCCAGCAGCAGGATGCGAGGATTCCTGACCAGCGCTCGAGCGATGGCAATGCGCTGCTTCTGACCTCCACTCATTTGACCTCCACCCTCACCAACCAAGGTGTCAAATTTCTTTTAAATTTAAAATGACAGGGGAAAATAATCAGCCTTATTTGCGCCTAACATTGTTTTTGCTCATGTTTGTTTGTACACAGCTTGATCCTCCACCTGTGGCAGGTCCATGATGAAGTTGTAGGCGTTGGCCTCCTTGGCAGCAGCGATGATGTCCTCCATAGAGACGCCTGGTAGTCCATAGCGTATGTTTTCAGCGATGGTGGTGGCAAACAGCACAGGCTCCTGCTCCACAATGCCGATCAGTGAGCGCAGCCATTGGATGTTCAGTCCTCTGATGTCATGGCCATCCAGGGTCACCTAAGATGGAGGGCACCGTGAGCAGTTTTACTGAAATTGATCATTACTGCTTTTTAAAGGTCCAGTTTGTAAAAATTAGGGGAGGGAGATTAGCGGAGGGTAATTGCTAGGACTGAAGATGCTCTCAGAAGAGCTGGGTTTTAAAGAGCTTCTTGAATATTTTAATATGATATGAATATGAAAACCAAATACTTTTAGGAATAAAATAATTATACAGTTAGGCAAACACATGTACTGTATGTGTAGCTAATTCAATTTCTGCCATTGCCTCTTAAATGTTAAACACTGGACCTTTAATGACTTTTCAGTATACTATATTTATTATTTTTCGTTTTCAACAATGCGTCAAATGATTAGATTGTTAGTCTTGTGCTAAATGAGCCCTTTTCCTACTCAAGAACCCGAAAGGAATAAGCAATGAAAGTGTGGACAGATCTCTAATTACAGTAAATGTGGAAAAATGTGTCTGTTAGCAAGCCATTGGCTGAATAATTAAACAGATTATCATGTACTTCCAAAATCCTGAAGGGAAGTAGCTGTTAGAGTGTGTCAGGGGGGCTGATGGAAGAGACACAAATCACAGCGTATTATTACAGGAACATGAAGCTACAACTTACCATGCCCTCCTTAGGGTCATAGAAGCGCTGGAAGAGCTGAACAGCCGTACTCTTCCCGGCTCCACTTGGACCAACAAAGGCTGTGGTTTCTCCTGATTTTACTGCAACACTGAGCTGGTCCAGTGTCTGAGTACAAGAGACATTGCAGCAGGGACATTGAATAATATTTCTTAAACTTTTTTTAGGAGTATAATCCATCAGTATGTAGAAGCCTGTACCATGACTTCGGGTCTGGATGGGTAGTAGAAGGTCACATTGTGAAACTCGATATCTCCTTTGACCCTGTCAAGCTTATATCCAGCCTCGGATAAACAGTCGATCTCTGGCTCCTGTTAAGTAAGACAGTGTGAATATGCAGTTTATTATCAGGAGCCTTGCCAGATGTTTCTTGTGAGAATCTTGCAAGAAAAAAAGCATTATGTGTTTCTTACTCTGTCAATAGTCTCAAATATGATGGTAGCGGCGCCACGGCCTGAAGCAAATGCCTCCAGACAAGGGGAGGCCTGTCCCAAATTCATTGCCGCAATCAAAACACCAAAGAACACCTGAAATGAGGAGGTCATTTAAGTATGACTGCAAAAAAAAGCTTTTTTTTAGACTGTGTAGCCTTTAAAGTGATTTTAAAGTTGCAGTGCAGTAAAGTTGCAGCCTCTGTTTGGTCTTCAAGAACAGAAACAACGCTTTTGACAATGGTTTGAATCCAACACAACAGTTGTTAATATTGAAAAGGTCCACAATGCCATGCTAACCGAGCAGTACTTTTTTTGTTTCCGTTATCTAGCAGACCTTTTCCATGTGAGTGCAGGAGACATTGATTACAGTATTCACCAGGTCATTTTTCATTATGGTGAGTGTGATACCTGCAGTAGTGTCCCTGGCGTGTACTCCGCAGCATCCAACACCAGACTAGAGCCATACCAGAAGGCCAGCCCATAGCATAAAAAGATGATAAGCCACATATATCCAGTAAAGAAGCCCATGATCAGACCCTTCCTGATGCCCCAGCGCTGCGCTGAGATCAGGTTCCTGTCATACCTGTTAAACCAAAACAACAACTGTTTCCATTACTGTGTACATATAGTTGTAATTTAGTTGTTTTGCCTAATAGATTTTTTTATAACTACTTTGACAATAAAGTATCTTATCTCCTGTACTTTTTTTGGGGGAAAAGTGCAGAACAGACTTAGAACCTCTAACCCTAACCCTAACATACACGACATGGTTGAGACAACAGAATATAAATAACACATCATTTAAAAAAGAATACTGCAACTGCCCTAAAATATGGGCAAATTAAAATTAAATTAAAAACCAATAAGGCAATGTACCTGCCTTAGTGATGTACCTGCCTTGTAAAGATGGACATATTCTTCTGGTTTGAAAACGTGTGTTTTGAAGCTTTTAGATTTGTGATTGTAATGGTGCCATGTAAATTTAAAAAAAATTAAAACTCATAGACACCCGCAACCAGGCTCATATTTCACAATACCAGCTGTCAATCTTGTTCTTCTTCCCTGATGTCCCCAGTACCGGAATGCGGTCAAGCCAGCTGCCTCCAGATTTCATGTCGTCAAGCCAGCCGCTCCAACTTTTATTGCCAACTTTATGTCAAATATGTTTGCGAGCTTACTGCAGCATTTCAGTTTTCAAAATAAAAGTGAGTATTAAATGTGTAAATAGTTTATATTAAAAATATGAGTGTTAAGATTTGTTTTGTATTTTTAAAATAAATAAATAAAGAGGTGTGTCTCATTAAACAAGTGTGATCCTGCACTGGTTTTGAGCCAGCAGCTGAAATAACCTGGAAGCTATGAGCTATGATGCTCATATTTTACTGTATGAAATTTATAAAACAAATCATAATAAGAAAAAAGCGTTAAAATGTGGAAATAAAAATTGTGTCTCATACAGCAAGTGGAGCTCTACTGTCCTACACTGATTTTGACCTACTAGGTCACATGACCTGGAAGCAACTGGGCTAAAATGCTAATATTTACATTAAAAAAATGATTACAAAAATATGAGAAGTACTAAAATGAAATAAAAAGAGGTGTGACTTGACAAGGCAGTCTAGTACTATGTTTCTGAACTCATTTCAAGTCATTCGGTCACATGACCTGGAAGCTGTTGAGCTTTAATGCTCATATTTAGTGTATTTTGTGTATTAAAAAATCATAAAAAATAAGAAAAACATTAAAATGTGATAAATAGCGGTCCATCTCGTACATCAAGTGTAGCTCTACTGTCCTACATTGAGGTAATATTGACATTATAATGTATTAGAAGTAATTATTTCGTTAATTTCTAATAAATTATATGTCAATTTTACCTCGTAAACTTCCTGTTGGCTAAACATTAGTGTAGGACAGTTGAGCTACACTTGCTGTGTGAGACACATCTCTTTTCAACACATTTTAATGCTTTTCTTATTTTTTATCCATTTTTAATATGTAAAATACAGTAAATCACATGTGACCTAATGACTTGAAATTAGTGCAGAAACAAAGTACTAGACTGCCTAGTCAGGACACACCTATTTTTATTTTATTTTAGTACTTCTCGTATTGTTTTTAATGTTTTTAATATAAATATTAGCATTTTAGCTCAATAGCTTCCAGGTTATTTCAGCTGCTGGCCCAAAATCACTGTAGGATCACACTTGCTCCATGAATTTAAGTTCATTTGGCTGGCATGATCAAAACATTTTTTTCAAAAAAATTTGGACGACATAGTATAGTGTGCCTTTTTTTTCAAATTTTGGACCAAAAAATATTTTTCAAAAATCTTTGGATGACATAGGATAGTATGTCGTTTTTGTCAAATTTTGGAGCAAATTATTAAAAAAAAAAGTAAATTGGACGACATAGTACATTATGTCGTTGTTTTGTCAAATTTTGGACAACATAGTATAGTATGTCGTTGTTTTGTCAAATTTTGGACCAAAACATTTTTTTATAAAAATTTTGTAAGTCAGCAAGAATAGCTTGTGCTGGAAGAGAAAGACTTGTATGTCTGAAGTTGTGAGTTCAAACCTTATGGTCAACTGTTGTGTGAGTGCAATGTTCAAAGTAAACAGTCAAAAGCACCAAGAGAACCTGTAGGCCTTGGGGACCAGCTAGCTCAGTGAGTACAGCAGCTGGTTTAAAGTTCACAAGCATCTCTGAGGTTGTGAGTTCTAACCTTATGGTCAACTGTTGAGTGCAATGTTCAAAGTAAATAGTCAAAAGCTCTAAGAGAACGTGATGATGACAAGTTCAGGTAGCTTAGTGGACAAGAACACTGCTGTGAGGTTGCTGAGGTTCGACGACCCCGCTGACAGCAAGCAGCGGGGTGTCGTCGCCTCATCCTCCCCCAAAAATTTTAATGCACGCTAGATACCAACACCCCAATACACACATCCCACAGCACACATACATACACACCACCACATCCTGGTGTGGGGAGGTTACCTCCCGGGTACCTGTGTCCCACCCCTGTGGAGCTCTGGTGGCTGCGGGGGGTGGTTGGGTCGGCTGTCGGTCTGTCGGAGGGAGCCCCGGGTGACCTGGCCGTGGCTTGCCATGACTCCTGGGAAAGGTGATGGTGGGTGGCGAGCTGGTCGCTCAGCGGGGGCTGGCTTTGGGCGCCTTGGTGGGTCCCTGTGCCCCGTGGGCGCGGGGTCCGCTGTGATGGATCTATTGGCCTCTGACCATGCCTGTGTGGGGGTGCTTGCCCGGGGCGGATCCGGGATCCTGCTGTCTCCTGTTTCTTGGGGACCCCTGGCTGGGATCCCTACGTGAGCCTCTGCCTGCTTCCCTCTGGGGGAGAAGTCATGTGGTTGACTCCGGGGTAGGCGTCGGGGATAGCTGTGGCGGGCTCCGGCCTGCCTCCTGGGGGGCGGTCTGGGGGATGCTCCACTGTCTCTGGTGGTGGACTGGGCTGCCCTGGGGGCCTAGTGAGCCCCGGGGACCTGGGGCCTCAGGACCTGCCTCGGTGTGTCGTGGGCTGGTCTGTGCCCGATGATGGTGTCGCCTCCTGCCCCCTCGGGGCGGGCTCTGGGCAGGGGGGCTCAGGCTCTGCGGATCCCTGCCCTGGTCTCGTGCGGGGTGGACTTGCGGCCGGCCCTGGGTCGGGCAGCTGCTGGTGCCTGGGTTACTGCCATTCTTCTCCCGGGGGGCTGGGGGGTGGCGACGCGGTTTTCACCACGGATTCCCGACCACACCAAGTGAAAACCTCCACACATACATATACATGGATGTGCAAATACACAGACATACAGATACACAAACAGACACACTCTGGTTCATGATAGAACCAATATAAACTGATACAGCCGTTATAAACAAGATCACTCTATATGTGGTTGTTAACAAATTCTAATGGTACTGTACTTATACAAATGCATATCAGTGTTATTAATGTTGTAATGTTATTATTATTGCCTTAGTGTGTTATGCTACTAACTACTAATCTAGTGTCTCTCTCTAAGTTTTGAACTCACAACCTCAGAGATGCTTGTGAACTTCACACCAGCTGTTTTACCCACTGAGCTAGCTGCTCTCCCAGATCTTGAGGTTCTCTGAGAGCTTTTGACGGTGTACTTTGAGTCTTGTCAAGTTTCAAACGACATACTAAAATATGACTTTTTGGTCAAATTTTGGACGACATACTAAAATATGACTTTGTGTCAAATGTTGGATGACATATTATAGTATGAGGTTTTCAGTCAAATTTTGAACCAAATTTTTTTTTAGAAATGTTTTGGACGACAAAGTATTGTATGTCGTTTTTTGTCAAATTTTTGATGACATAGTATAAGTATGTAATTTTTTGTGATTTTTTGGACGAAAATTTTTTTTTACAAATCTTTTGGACGACATAGTATAGTATGGTTTTTTTGTCAAATTTTGGACGACATAGTATAGTATATTGTTTTTTTGTCAAATATTGGACGACATAGTGTAGTATGTCGTTTTTTGGCAAATTTTTGATGACATAATATAGAATGTCGTTTTTGTCAAATTTTGGACCAAAATTTTTTTTTTTTAAATCTTTGGACGACATAGTATAGTATGTCGTTTTTGTCAAATTTTGGACCAAAACATTTTGGTGCCGGGTCTTACACAGGATATTACGTGATTTTTGTCATGTGCCCGGCACACCACAGATACCACAAACCTAGCTTTAGATCGTTCTGATTGGAGAAGGCGAATGTCTGTCAAATTGCTTCATATAAATTTGCGTCCTTGACACGCTAATGAAGTTATTCACACGCATTTGGAGTCCGGGTCTGATTCCATTGGTTTAGAAGAAGATGAAAACGAGCTGTCAATCACCCAAATTGACCAATGCCAGAGCTATGGCCCTGCATAACTGAATGCTGCAGTCAGAGAGTTGTCTTCTTACATTTTTTTTTATTATTCAGAACAGTTTTTTTTTTTTTTTTTTTAGATCAGTAATGTATATAACATTAAATGGGTTTTAATAATTTGGTACCTAAGAAATTCAAATGGCCCAAACTGTGCCAAACTCGAGAACGCCTAGGCATCTCTTTACTAAAACCTATGTAATACGACTCTGCTTCACTTCAGACACAGCTGGTGTCCACATGTAGTTACATGGCCTCCATGAGTGCCCTACTGCATATTTTTCAAGGTGATATTTACCTAAAAATGCAATATTTATTTAGGCGAGGAAAAACAATCCTTCATTTATGATGGGTTCCATATGCATTTACTGTGACACAGTGGCATCTACAGTGAAACTTACACTTCTGGTGGAATCCCACAAATGGTTATATTTAATTGGTAGCAAAATAATTCACATAGAGCTTGTAACTGCAGAGATATACTCTATTTAGTTTGGCCATGTCATTTTCGATCAGGGACCCCAAAAAGAGTGTCAGGGAAGAGGTTTTAAAGATCAGCTGAAACTATTGAGACAGAAACATTTACTCTGCAGGAAAATGTTTACCAAGCGTATAAAGTGACATTTGAAGCTAATTTTTACATAGACTTCCATTCAAATGGCCTTATTTTTTCATCTGGTGGCTAACTGCTTATTCCATCCTACTTCCTGGTGGCCCCAGGACCTTCAAGTCCCTTGGAGATACACTTTAATGATTGCATCTCTTACCTTTGCACTTCTTTGTTCTCCCCACCAAAAGCAGCCACGGTCCTGATGGAGGAGAGGACCTCGTCAGCCACAGCTCCAGCTTTAGCATAGGCCTGCAGCTCCATCCCTGTCAGCTTAGCCACAAACTGAGATCAGAGAAAAAAACAGAGAGAGGTGCAATAAGTGGAGAAGAAATGGTGAATTGTGAAGGTGAAGGTAAGAAAAAGATAAAGTCTTACCAGAGCCATAAAGCCAGCTCCAATACCAATGAGTGGACTTGCTGCAACAATGACAAGAGTCAACTTCCAACCTTTCACAAAGCCAATGCAGAAGCCACACACGAAGGTGGTGAAGCGCTGCAAGAAAATGGCAACTTGATCCGCGATGGCATCGTTGATCTTGTTGATATCACTATAATGCAGATACGTCCACTGTTAGATGGCTCACACCAACACTCCACACATGATATTATGAGGCAGGGGTCAGTCACTCCACTCACTCTGACATGCGAGTGTTGAGTTCACCCACAGACGTGCAGTCAAACCAGCCAATCTCCATCCTCATCACTTTACTGAAGTACATTTTCCTGATGAGCTGGATCTGCTTGGCAGCGGTTGTCACCCACAGTGAGATCTGTTAGTTGTACAAGAGATTTTCATACACAAATCTGCATGGGGTCAAGTGAGACCTAAGCCTGTGAACCTTTCGGTGCGGAAATAATTGAGTCAAATGGAAAATAATTTGATACATTTCCTTTGCTTTATAACCTAAATAAGACAGTAACTATCATTTCTAGTTGCAGCTGACAGCTGTGAACTTCTGGTTTCAAAAACTGTGTGGCTTGAGTGAGTCTTTCCACTGGGAATTAATTTGCAACCAGGTAAATTTATTACCATTCACACGTTCAAGTTTTGGGTGATGTGTTTGTATTTTGTCCTGAGAGACTAACCTGAAAGTATCCAAGTATGAATACAGCTGCTCCAATTCCAACATAATAGTAGGCAAATTGGGTCATTTCATACTCGATGTCGAGAAGCCTGAAAGTCAGCACACGTAGAGTGAATTAAGCATGCACAATCGGCAAAACACACACGGAGAAACATGAATACCTAAAAACTATAAAGGTACAGTGTGTAACATGTTTGTACTACTGCACATTTTGAAATGACAATGTGCTTTTTCAATGTACTTCCTGTAGTGAAATGTGTACATCGAAATATGTAATTGTATTGTAATACAAGTAAAGTGAAGTCAAGTTCCCTGGTGTAGGATCAATAAAGTCTAATCTAGTCTTTGGGCTTTAGAATAAGACTTTTTATATATGCATTTGACAAAGGCTTCGTTATAGCATGTCTACCGAAAATCCGGAAATCTACTCATGTGCACCCAAGTGGCCCATGCTGAGAACAAACTGGGTTACTGGTATAGATCAAGTACAGCAGGCCTTGCTTTACAGAGGCTGCCATATTGTGCACAGTATGCATTTTAAGTTTACAGCGCAAATGAAGAAGAAGGATGTGACGGTCTCTGTAGTTCTCTGAGAATGAGAGGAGTTTTGTAATTCTTACGCACTGGACCTTTGATGTAACATTTTACACTGCAGCTGAAAACAAATCCCAACTCATGCATTTCACAACCCACTTACCCACATGGCCTGGGCGCCGTTGTCGAATTGCTCATGAAGCTCCAGTCTGAATGGTTCAGCACCGGTGCAGTGTAGTTCTTCCACTGGATTGTATTGTTCACGCACTCCTTCGTGCCATCGCTCAGCTCGTTCAACTCGATGTCGTACTCGATGAAGGTGTCGGTGAGCAGACCGAACACTAGCAGCATGAGGGGCTGGGCCGAGCCGTGCAGCACAGCACACACGCTGCCCACCACCATCATCAGCACATCTTTGCATGAGGCAAAACGGAACTGGACAGACAAAGATGTGTTACACACACTTGCACTAGAGTAGACGTCGAAGTGAGGTGTTCAGAAGTGCAAAAACACTGTGGAGAAAAAAACGTGTTTTACCAGCTGAAAGAAGCCAACCCTGATGGCTGGTTCTTCTGATTTTTTCTTGGCTCTGTTTGGAACAGAAATTTAGTTTTTTAAAGATGAGGGGAATGTTGTCAATTAGAGACCTTTGTTGCCTTATTTTACTCACTTTTCATCCTTGTTAGATTTAGTTATTGTCCTGCATGAAAGAGAACAGAAACCTTAATCAGATATTACTGTTATAGTATCCTCCTCCTTTAAAAAAAAAAAAAATAATAATTCATCTATTAATATTGACAAATTAATAATACTTACATGTATGAGTCAGTTGGATCTGCAAGA
Source organism: Microchirus variegatus (assembly GCF_963457635.1). NCBI lineage: Eukaryota > Metazoa > Chordata > Actinopteri > Pleuronectiformes > Soleidae > Microchirus > Microchirus variegatus. The sequence goes on along the minus strand of NC_139802.1, from coordinate 27,499,669 downwards.
ATGAAATGCGCAGGAATTATGTACTTGATATTTTAAATAAACATCTGTAGATCTTGATCATATTATCTTAATCAAATATTTTTTTCCATGATAAATAGATGATAGTGAATTACCCTCATGTGAAACCTCATAGCTGTGGTTTTCCTGTCCCAGTTTTTTAATGCTTTGCAGTTTGACTGATCCAGTTGGCATGTTGTCTCATCTATAAGGAGCAAAGACAACATTTCAGACGTCCAAAAGCAAAAATATAAATGTTAATAATGGTTATTATCATTATTGTTATTATAAATAATAACAATAATAACCCCAATTTTTTAAGGTAAAGTAATGAAAATGAACAAAAATGTACCTACACAAGAAAACTGTTGTCCTTATCCTTGATTGAAACCGATCATGGGTTCTGCAGAAAGCAGGGAAACCAGATTAAATCAGCAGCAAGAGAAACACACGTCCTGTATCCTGGTGTTAAGCTGTGAAGTCCAACAGGTGGTTGTAGTCTTTGGAGATCGTCACTCAGACGCAGAACAACACTGTGTGCCTTGGCAGCAACTCACGTGCTCTTATTGAACAGAATTGGGCTTGGCTGGAACTCGAGGTCAGAGTGTTTTGTTTGAGGGTAAGTGTCCTGTCGGTTTATGCTGCCGCACAGGACAGTAACCTCAGCGGAGCAAACATTTCACCTCCACAGATCTCACACTGTTTCTGCACTAGCTGAATGTGAGCAATGCATTTGTACTGCATTTTCAGCTGAGTGATGACTTTGAGTATGATGTAATATAATGTATATAATCCAACATATATATGTATATAAATATATATATATATACAGTATATATATAAAAATATTATTATAGCAATAAAAATGAGACCCACACACACAACTAAACTGCATTCTCAATTATGTTTCATCGGGAACACGTTTTCTGAACCAAAATGAGGAAATGGGGGGGAAAGGGATGATGATAACCTTTTTCTGATTTGCTTTGATTTATTTTGCATGATATAATACACAAAAATGACAACCGGGAGAGGCATAAATAACTTATTTGAAGCCTCCACCTAAATACAAACTTTCACTGAACTATACAGCACACAATACACCAAGTCTATAATATTTAAAAGAAAATCTAAATGCACAAAATTGAGTTTAAGTTCTATTGAAAAAGATTGAAACTAGAGGTTGAGACCATTCAGTCCCCAGGGAAAAGGTTACTGGCCTTATAAATTAAGTAAGAAGTAGAAGTTTATTTTCTCATAGACTTCCATTTAAATGGAGTTCTTTTTGCAACCATCAGAGTCGCCCCCAGGTGGATAACGTCTACATCCATCCTACTTCCTGGGTTTAACTTTTCAAACCAGAAGACAATATCCATTTTCTATGCTTGCATGTGAACTTTCGCTTAGTCTTAAAAGTCCAGTGTGCAAGAATTAGTGACACCTAATGGTGAGACTGCAGATTGAAACAAACAGATGACTCCTCTGCTGTCCTTTCCTTTATCAGTAACTTCAGGGAACTGCGTCAGCCTTTAAAGAATGACGATCTTCTGTTCTTTGTTTTTGCTTCTTTGTTCTTAAAGCAAGGTCATTGCCTAATATTCATATAAAAAAGCTTATTCTGATGTTATGTAAACCAAACCATACAAACTGACTTGAGAGTGGTGTATTTAATGTGTCAAGTGGTAGAAAGTTGTCTTTGTTGTGGTTCGGATTCCTGGCTCTGCTCGTCTACATGCCAACGTGTCCTTGGGCAAGACACTTAACCCCATGTTACTTCTAAATGGGTATGAAAGATGAGTTATGGAAAGTGCACTGCACGTAGATGTGTTGTGTGAATGGGTGAATAGAAAAACTGTAGTGGAGAGCAGCCTAGAAAAGTGCTTCATAGAAACCATTAACCATAATCCCTAAGTGTTATTTAAACAGCACACAAACAAAAAAAAAAACATTCACACACTGCACCATCACCATGTGTGATCAGTATTTAAAACACAGTGTATGTTGTGACATTTCAGAGACACTGCACCCAAGGTCATTGTCCCCTTCCTGCTCCACTCCCTGGTCTCATCTTTTACATACACACAGATATACTTATGTATGTATTTTAATATATAAAATAAGTAATATTATAATAATAATAATAATAATATAGTAATATATATAATAACTAGTGATTCATTCTTTTAGAACTTCACCACAAATGAAAATGTATTTTGTTTGAAGACAGTGTGTAAATTGGAAACAAGTGTTGATCTTAATTTTTTTTTTTTTTTTTTTTTAATCCCCAATCCAACACCTCTGCGTTGCCTACTACTTGTAATTCATATTGCTTTTACTGATTGGGCATGTGATGAAAAGTTGTTTTTAACTGTTTACTTGCTGATGGAAATGCACTGTGGGTCATTGACTGCTGAGTTCAATTGCAGTGAGGAAACAACATAGAGGAGAGTCCTGGTCAGGATTTACTATTTCATTAGACGTTTGTCCGTGACGTCCACCACTGACATCATGTTATGATGATATTAGATATACATGAAATTGAGAAAATTAAAGCTTAATTCTGCTCAATATGCAATACTGTAAAATACTTGTCTGAATCATTTACAACACTTTACTGCACTTGTGGTAAAGGTGGGAAAAATGGCAATGTTGACAATTAGCACGTGTTTTACAAGATGAGACTAATAAATAATAGTTGGTTATGAAATCAGTAGTCAAAAAAACCATATCACTTAGAATGAACTGTAGGTGTCTTCTGTGCACAATAATTTGAAACGTTCACATCCTGTTTTGTGTGTATGCACTTACTGATAGTAAGTGCATACACACCTTGAGGGTTGTTTCTAAGGCCTTTAATAGGAATTTCTGTCTCTTTTCAGACTCAATATTCAAATAAATGTACAGAATATGAACTATTTCTAAAATAAACCAGCAAACGGAGAGTCGCTGCAATGTTTTTTTTTTTTTTTTATCTTTTCAACGAAACAGGAAGAGGTTATCAGTATGACACAGAGGCCCAGTCCAAGAGTCCACCCCCGCTGTAGGTACATTCCTGATAAGTCTGTGAAGCATTTTTTCTATCCAGCGTCTCGACTTCAAACTTGAGTTCAATAACTTCAAACTTGAGTTCAATAACTTCAAACTTCAGTTCAATAACTTCAAACTTCAGTTCAATACATTTTTCACAAGTAAATAACCAACAGCTCATTGTGTTACTGTTATGAGACCCTAATTTGAACTATTTGGTTCAAATACTATTATTCTAAAATAAATCAAATAAAAGAGAGAAGATGTTCAGGCACACATTCACAGGCAAACTTCAGATTTGACGAAGATTATCATCTAGTTTGTTTGCTATTATTAATTTGTTTATATATATGTGTGTGTATATATATATATACATATAAAGGTGAGGTTCTGCAGGAGTTATGTGCAGAAAGTGGCCTAACTGGTGTATGATGTGAATTTCTGTGTATATAGATAATTGCATATGCATAGAGGATTGCAGAAGAAATCTTGCTTTCATGATCAGTCGTCTCAACCTTTGAAAACCATTGTTTTCATCTATGCAACAATAAACTTCAGTTGTCATGTCATATTTTGCCATAAAATGTATTCTTCTCTTTTGTGACAAAATTAATAAAATAATAATAATAAAAAAAATCCCTAATTTGAAGATATGTAATGCAGGTTCATACTGTTATTTATGAGGATAATTGTTGAGTGTCTGTTTCCTTTTATAAACCATGTTTGCATGCACTCGTTATTATTATGTGTACATATGATGTGTATACAATCTTATTATATTCGCGTTTTCTTGGCACATGTGGGCTTCCATAGTTCCATGTTACAGGAGGACGCGGTATAGTACGGCAGTGGGTGTCGACAGACTGTGGGTGAACGTTGTAACTGTTTTAAGACGCATTCAGAGATCGACTTCACCGCTGCAGGTAGGCTGCTGTGCTTTTCTGCACTTCTGTTCGATAAAACATACCATGTGCGTGTTATGTTTGCGTTTGAATCTCGTAAATAGTAAGGTTTTAACACCAAACAAAAACAAAAAAACACAAAAAAGTGCGCCTCAAAGCGCTTGGGAAATGGGGGAGGAAAACAGGAAACTATAATAATAACAACGACTCAAGGTTGGATACATTCGCTTTCAAAAGTATATAATCTCTCTCACAATTATGTTATTTCTCAAGTTTTATGACGCTATTTCATCTCTGACGCGTATGCAGCGCACTTTAGCTCACAGCATGAATCCTCACACAATCTAAAGCGATTAGATTGAGCGATTCAAAAAATGGCTGCACAATGTTGCCAATAAAAATGTGGTTTGGTAACCAACTAGTACTGTGTTGCATACCTTACAGCAGTTTCTGTAATAGAGTTTGGTCTTTTATAATGACAGTCAATAATGCAAACTTCAGATTTGACGAAGATTATCATCTAGTTTGTTTGCTATTATTCATTTGTTTTTAAAGTTGAGGTTCTGCTGGAGTTATAATGACAGTCAATAGCAGACCAAAACAAGCATAAAATGATCATGAAGTTCAAGTGAAACACTTTAAAATGCAGCGTATTTCCCTCTGCCTTTGTACAATACTGTATTGCCACATCTGGATTTACTTTGCTCAGTGTTGCTCCAAACCAGTTTCTGGTGTTTCTCCCACCCTGACCCTCTTTTGTCCCTGCAGTCATGTACCTGTACTTCCTGGGTCTCGTGGTTCTCTTCTACCTGTACCGCTGGGTTAGGGAGTTGGCACGGGTCCCTGACAAAAGCAACAAGTATGTATACATCACAGGCTGCGACTCAGGCTTTGGCAACCTCCTGGCTCGCCACCTGGACAAGAAGGGCTTCAGAGTGATTGCCGGGTGTTACACTGAGAAGGGAGAAGAGGATCTGAAGAAGTCCTGCTCCGGCAGCTTGATTACAACACACTTGGATGTCCGGTCAAAGGAGAGCATTGAAAAAGTAGCAGAGATGATCAAGGATAAAGTGGGTCAGCGGGGTGAGTGTTGTGACCCCTGCTCTCCCATCTACGATCACCACCAAACCCCAGTTTCCATGTAGTACATTGTTTGTTCTCACTCAAATGCAATAATGAGGTTTAATGTTGGTTCTCGGTGTCCTGTTTTATCATAACATTGCATCCTGATAACGAGAGAATCTGAAGAAACACACCCTGTCACACGTGCTATCTCCTGAAGTTATAGCTAACATATTTGGAATGGTCTTGCATAAGACAACCGAAAACATGAAATTAGTTTAAAACAACAATAGTGTAAATACAATTACACTTGTAAACAATTGTAAGTGCTTTACTGAAACGGGAAATATGAAAATACAGTGATTTAAGGTCTGGTCTGTTAATCATGAACACAGTATTAAGATTTTCTTGGCATACAATAAGATTACAGGTAAACACAGACTTTTATACATTCAGTTACAGTAATTCTAGCCGTTTATTATCTGTATTACATACTTAAAATATAGTTATAACCTTATTTTTCTTTTTTTTGTCTATTTTGTATCTACCTGGAAATATGGTCAAATTGTACTATCATATTTTAATCAATATTTCATTTAATATCATAAATACGATAATAATTGATTAAATGCCTTAATTTGAGTAACTGCCACAGATCACAATGTTATGATTTTCAATATCTAGGACGATGTCTTGTGTCATGATATTGTTATAATAGATTGTATACTGTATCTACTACCTGTGAACGCTCATATTTGTTTATTTTATTGACTCAATGTCAGGTCTGTGGGCTGTGGTGAACAATGCGGGTGTGTCCATTCCCACTGGCCAATGTGATTGGCTGAGCATTGATGAATACAAGTCGATGCTGGACGTAAACCTGAACGGAGTGATCGCTGTGACCCTGAGTGTCATTCCGCTGATAAAGAAGGCGAAAGGAAGGGTGGTCAACGTGGCCAGTGTGTTCGGAAGGATCAGTGCTACGGGCGGCCCATATTGCATCTCCAAGTACGGTGTGGAGGCTTTCAATGACTCCCTTAGGTAAAATACCATTTCACATCGCTTCATATTCGTCAGTATGTTTATGAGAAGATTTCATTGTACAACACATGCTCATTAAAGGATGTAATGTCTTTCTTAGGTTATGTTTGTCGCCATTCGGCGTCAAAGTCCTTTGCATTGAGCCCGGCTTCTTCAAAACAAACGTGACTGATGTTGGTATCTTGAAGAAAAATACCACGATGATGTGGGACAAACTACCACAGGACGTCAAAGACGACTATGGACAGGACTATTTGAAGTCCGGTAAGTTTGCATTATCTTTTAATTTGTAAAACAGCCACTTTAGTTAAAGGTGCATTATGTAATAAATCTAAAGCAACTGGCCATAAAATCCTCCTAATACATAATAATAAGACATATTATGTCACAGAGACTCAGGAATAATGTTCATATAACAAACAAAAAAAACATGTTGTAGACTGCAAATCATGTTTATGTTTTGAAATCATGTTTTGGCATGTGGCGCCACCTACCAATCATTGCAGTCAGTAGAGTCTCAGCTACCGAGCAACCACGGGCTGCCAGTTAAGTCAGAAAACGAAACCTAAAAGACCTCGGTATTTTGAATTTGAATGTAGTAGTAACCGTGTTTGGCCACATTCTTACATATGGCACCTTTAAATATGTCTCTATAGCTAATCTAAAGTAGATAAAGATGGAATTACAAGGAATTTTCCTTTTGATGTCTTTCAAGAAGCGGTACATAAAGAAATTGACGCATGATGTATAGATTAGGTTAGCCCTGCAGGTAACCGTTTTTGGCCACATTCTTACATATGGCACCTTTAACTATAGTTATATATCTATAACTATAACTAGATTGTTAGCTAATTATTTGCCTGAAGTTTCCCATCTTGCTTCTCTGTCAGGGAGAAAAGTATCCACATAAACATGTTCAGTATTTCCGTGGTTTAGCTGCGAGTTGCTCTACACTAAAGCTTCAGAGGATTAGTAAACACCGGAGCCAAAGTCGAACATCCCATCAAGGACATATTATAGTCAAACACTATTACCAGACAAAAGTTACACTCAATCTTGAGCAATCAAAGTCCATCTCACTCACCACAGATGGGTGAACTTCACCAGCTACTCATAGCTTTATTACTATCGCAGTATTATAATAAACATTGCACAGTGGACATTGTCACAATATCACATTAACTATCATACACGCTTGGCACAAAGATGAAATGACTGAGGAGATAGAGATAATTCAAAAAAACATCAAGGCACTAGTACTGACATCATCAGATGGGGGAGTGTCCAGATCCATTCTGGATGTTGTTGGCCGATATTGTGTATTTTGATGAATATTTTTGTTAATGTTTGTATTTTTCTATGCTGTAGATGTATCTAGCATAAACAAGATTGTTATTTATCTTGCTTTGTTTTCTGTCCTAGTCATGGATATCATAGAGGACAAAGTTGCAAAGATGAGTGATGCGGATCTGATGAAGGTGGTCAGCTGCATGGAGCACGCCGTGTCCGCTGTCCGGCCCCGCACCCGTTACTCCGCGGGCTGGGACGCCAAGTTCTTCTGGCTGCCGCTGTCCTACATGCCAACATGTGTCGCTGACTGGGTCCTCTCAAGTCAAGCGCCTACTCTTGCTGTTCAAAAGTAGTTGTTGGGACAATCAGCATTATTCCATAATCAACAATATTTGTTTGTAAAGGAACTACATATTAACTCTGTAACTCAAAGAGGTGCTTGGCTCACCTGTTTGTGATCTGCTATCTGCTGGAAAGAACCGATATGTTTGAGGCTACCTTACCTTAAGTTCTTGGCCTTGAGGATAAACAGACGTGTGTGTGGCCAGGGGAAGGAAGCGTCAATTACAAAGTGCATCTGTTGCACAACATTTGCTTTGTGCAACTCCTTCACTGCATGCCCACCTTGAAAGAGCTTAATGATTAATATTGATGGTAAAGAACAACCTATATATTCCCATAGTGTAATCAGTTGAACTTAAGTATGGTAAATAAAGTATTTTGAGTAGTACATTTATTTTTCACCTAATATTCAATGGGATTAAAAACTTTAAACAGCCATGAAAAGTGGTAATATCTCCTCTTTGCCACAAGATGCCAGCACATTTTCAACACCTTGGTCTAATAAAGGTATAGTATGATGTGAAATGTCTTTGTTTTGTTTCTTATCACAGTGTTTAGAGATAAATATCATGTTAAAAAGCTTATAACCATTCAGGATAAAATGTACTCGAGTGTGTTTAAAATAAAATAATAATAATAATAACTATTATTGTAATAAACATGTAAAAACAGATGTGTGTGGCCAAATTCCACTGTTTTTTAGACACCGAGTTGTGGATCTTAAAATGTAGGTGTAATGAAGTTTCCATTATTCCGCCCTTGCACATATTTCAACTTTGAGAAATTATAAATGATCAACAGCACAACTGGTGCAATCAAGAAACCATCATAAACCACGTCACGTCTCATTTAGCTTAATCCGACATGCAAATTTGTCACTGCATCAATTTTCTTTTCCTTCAAACATTTTGTCGCGCAGGGGAACAAAATACATTTTAACGTTTAAGTGAACCTTTTTATCAATTGGTCATCACATTTGATATCAAATAAGCTAGAACTATAAACGTTTTCCACTGAGCGATGGCTTCATCATTGATCATCACCAATTTCCTTAACCAATACATGTTCATATTTTGATTTTATAATAATTTAATAACAAGAATTTAAAATCCAATCAAGAACAACCAACATACAGTGCATCCCCAGTAGAGAACAATAAATCATTACTTATATTTATTCTCAGCACATTTATTTTGGGCAGGAGCCAAATGTGGCATTTTGGTCTTCTCACCTTCAGAGGTTCCCCCGTTAAAAGTAATATTCTATATTAACAGAATATAATGAATATTAAAAAAAAATATTAACAGATGTACTGGACTAACATCTTCACCTTGAACATGCTGAACTCCACAAACCAAACCACCCAATCCAGGTCAGTTTATATGCGAGTGATGTTTTTTTTTTTTTGTGAAATATTCAATGTAAACAGTCTAATGCACTAAGAAAATACAAAGAACCATAGCTCTGGTATCAGCTGATAAGAACACTGCTGTGAAGTTCTTATAAAGAACAAGACATTTTAAAGTTCAGCATCCAAAGTGAATACTGAAAAGAGACAAAAACCATTGCATGGTAGCAACTGTAAATATGGTAACAAGAGACCTGTGATGCTGATTACAGCACACTGTAAGTAAAATTATTTTCAAACTTTAAAGGGATAACATCATTTTTGTCCAGGCCAGTTGTATTAGTTTTTTTTTTTTTTTCAATAATTCTTGAACAAAAATATTATTTTTAGGATTGACATATGGTTGAACCATTGTGGAAAAAGCCCCCCCTCTAATGGTGACTCGTCGCGTGTGCACCAACCTACTAACACTCCACACGGACTTTGGGAGAGTAGATAAACGGACTCGTACTCCTGTAACAGAAGCCTGAGTGCTTGATGGCCAGTACAAGAAGACTCCCTTGTTCTTAGTTCATAATTACCATCCGATTGCTGCTGCTGTATGCATACTTAATGAATTGAATAAATACTGTTCTGTATCTGCACCGGTTGTGTTACGGTTTAACGTACACTGATTAATATGAGATGAAATAGTTACTTGGTATAATGTTATATTATTGCTTCCTGACCAAAGCCTAAATTAAACTGTTGGGATATTCAGGTTTCATCCTTTTTATGAGCAGGAGGTGACACAGAACTTTGCTCTGTAATGACTTACAGAATTCGTCAAGTCAGACATCACCCATGTTTAATGTGTCTGCAATAATGGACTTCAATTTACAGTTAACAGAAGTTTGTTAATGTTCCATTGCTGAACACCAACAAGGTCCTGCAGTTAAAGGAAAATGTCAGATTTTATTTTTGAAGTGTGGTTTTGAGATTTCAGCACTGTCAAGATTGACCTCGCCAAGCATACTGCTCAACACAGTATCCAAGATAGTTCTGTGTTATTAGCCACTATGTAACTAAAACGGTTTATGGTGCGAAATCCAAATACCTGCATTTACGTCTTGTTGCCTGCAGCGACTGGCTTTTTCCACAGCTGTCATTTTGACAATTGTTCACAAAAACATACTGAAAATCTGTTAAGTCAGGATAGTGCAACAGTGAGAAAATACCTGGAAACCAAGGAAACTGAATGGAACTCAGACATGATTTCTTTAACATGCGGGTTCACAATGGGGAAAATGCATTTTCCCCATTGTGAACCCACATCTACAATGAAAAATGCCTCATCATGACCCGAGAACACTTAACCCATTTAGGATTGTGTACAAATGACTGTGGTAATGGAAAACTCATCATTGAGCATTTAATTCAAATTAGAACTAATTCTAAAGCACAGCATTAAGCTATGCCATTTCACATTAAGAGCAAACTTCAAACTAAAAAAAAAAACAAGATTTACATCTGTGGTTCCCTTGCTAAACGAACCCTACAGAATCACAGCAGGGGAGATAAAAGTAATCACACATTTGCACTATTTGTCTGTTTTATTTCATTTTGTGACAACCAAGCTGCAACAGATTAGAAAGCTCAACATGGCTCAGGAATGCCATCTTGTGGTCAATATTAGGACAGGTATTTAAGATGTCCAATCAGGAAAAACACAAAACTACAAAGCCTATTGGAAATATACAGTTGACAATTTTCAGTTTTGTGTAAAGACAGTGTTTTATTCTATCTTTCATTGGGAACATTAAATAGAACTTTCTTTCAGGATGACAAGACAGGTACATTTGTATTTTTGACATGTTTTACAAACCAAGTGCTCCTAACTGCAGGATCCCTCTCATTTTCTCCTCACAGATCATTTAGATTCAGGTTTATGAGTGCTCCTCGGCCAGCTTGTCAGCCTTCTGAACAACTTCCTCAATGGGGCCAACCATGTAGAAGGCCTGCTCTGGCAGACTATCATACGCGCCTAAAAATAAATGGGTTCAAAATGGGCATTAGTAATTCAAATCTGATTTTGAAGCAGACGAATCTTCAAAATAATCTATAAAATAAAAATGAGAAAGTAATTTCCAGCACACTTACCACCAAGGATGTCCTGGAAGCCCTTGATCGTTTCCTTGAGGGGCACCAGCTTGCCCATATGGCCAGTGAAGACCTCAGCCACCTGGAATGGCTGGGACAGGAAACGCTGGATCTTGCGGGCACGGGCCACAGTCAGCTTGTCCTCTTCAGACAACTCATCCATACCCAGAATGGCAATGATATCCTGCAGGGACTTGTAGTCCTATGGAGCAGGGGGGGAACGGGAATAAATGTTTCAGTACAACCACAACCAAAAACGCTTGTGATTAAGTATGACGACCAAGACTCACCTGTAGGATTTTCTGCACACCACGGGCAACGTCGTAGTGCTCAGACCCAACGATGTTGGGGTCCATGATACGGGAGGTTGAGTCCAAGGGGTCGACAGCAGGGTAGATACCCAGCTCAGCAATGGCACGGGACAACACAGTAGTGGCATCCAAGTGAGCGAATGTGGTTGCAGGGGCAGGGTCAGTCAAATCATCAGCGGGCACATAGATAGCCTGATGGAAAGAGATCAAGTCTCAGTCTCAAGTCATACCAAGTTTCCTTTGTGGTAACCATTTATAGAGCTACATGATAAATTAAAAAAGATTTCCTAATCCAATCAAAGCAATGAACCATCAAACCCCTCACCTGCACAGATGTGATTGATCCCTTCTTGGTGGTTGTGATTCTCTCCTGCATGGTACCCATGTCAGTGGCCAGAGTAGGCTGGTAACCCACAGCTGAGGGGATACGACCCAGAAGGGCAGACACCTGAGGGATCAAGGCACAGATTGTCAGTGTCAAAAAAAAGAAACTGGTCTGGTTTGACTGCATGTAGAATAAACTGTATTATAATCCCCGTTAACTAACATTATTCATTTACATTTTTTAGGGAAACATTTCTCTACAGATACAGACCTCAGAGCCAGCCTGTGTGAAACGGAAGATATTGTCGATAAAAAGCAGCACATCCTGACCCTCCTCGTCACGGAAATACTCTGCCACAGTCAGTCCAGTCAAAGCCACTCTGGCACGAGCACCAGGGGGCTCGTTCATCTGTCCGTACACCAGTGCCACCTAACAGAGATGAGAGCAGGACAGTGGTTGATTAGTTGTAGTTGGTAAATATAATATTTGTCAATAATTTTGTAAAAAATAGTTTATCAAATTATTTCTATTAACCTCACCTTTGAAGTGGTGTCCTTCAGGTTGATGACTCCTGACTCAATCATTTCATGGTACAAGTCATTACCCTCACGGGTACGTTCTCCCACACCAGCAAAAACAGAGTAACCACCATGGGCCTTAGCCACATTGTTGATCAGCTCCATGATCAATACAGTCTTGCCGACACCAGCACCACCGAACAGACCTGGATCAAGAGGAAATGTTCAGATTACTTTCACAATATTAATTATTATTATTATACAAGTGGCTTATCATCAAGATTCCACTTCTGAGCTGAGCCCATACCAATCTTTCCTCCCTTGGCATATGGAGCCAGCAGATCCACAACCTTGATACCAGTGACCAAAATCTCCTGCTCCACACTCATGTCAGTGAATTCAGGGGCCTCAGCGTGGATAGGTGCAGTCCTGTGGAGGGTAAACGACTCTGTTTAATTTCAGCAGATATTTCTTTTAAAAAAGGAGTAGACGTACCTCTTTTATATTTTTCAGATTAATAGCACCATTTACAGTGATCGCCACATCAATTCAGTTACTTTCAAGATGAACTTACTGCTTGGTTGAGATTGGACCCCTCTCATCAATAGGCTCGCCAATGACATTCATGATCCTGCCCAATGTCTCGGGGCCCACTGGGATTCTGATGGGGGCACCAGTGTCCAGCACCTTCTGTCCACGGACCAGACCTTCAGTACCGTCCATAGCAATGGTACGCACAGTGTTCTCCCCTTAATATATACAAGTCAAGTTAATGTGGCAAGCATTTCAACACATTTTCTACTTGCAACTGTGCAAAGGATAAGATCCAAGCAACTCACCAAGATGCTGAGCGACCTCCAGGACTAGCCTGGACTCACGGCCTGCAACTTCCAGAGCATTGAGAATGGGAGGAAGACCCTCATCAAACTGGACGTCGACAACGGCACCAATGACAGCCACAATACGACCATTGGCTACACTGGCAGCAGCGGCAGGTGCAACGTATTCTCTACCTGAAAAGTAGTAAAACATACATTATATGAAATAACTAGTTTAGACGCAGGTTTTGCTGTTCAACACATAATGAGGATTTTTTGAAACCATGTAGTCAATGTAATCCGTGTGGACTGATAAAGCAAAACACAACAGTCCTCTACTTGTTGCTTCCCAACTAATTTTGGAGCAGTATGTGGTAGCTGCTTGTTATTTACTTGGTACTCTTCATACATGTCATGAAGTTGTGCCTTCCTGTACCTCTGAAGTGACCAGAACTTTAGCGCCACCTACCAATGTCCCAATACTCGCCTGCTAACAGCAGTGAAGGGTACACATTATATATATATATGAATTCGGTTATGCAAATTGTGCATTCATTTTAAAAGAACCTTGTCAATGTCAAATTATAAAAACTGCTAAAAAATACTTAAATCTAACAAAAAACGTACGCTAAACTCCGAAGAAAACCTATGAAAACTGCCAAATGACCTCAACATCACATGTGATAAATTTAAAAAACGTTGACGCTACACACAAACTGACAGATGAATGAAGCGTACTTTAAGCTAAGATTGCTAATGATGTTGTGGCTCTTCATGACTGACGCAGGATATTAAAAATCTAAATATAGTTCTAATTCACCATATCCACCACGACTATTTCTCTTTATATTCACAAAATCAATGCATATGTAGAGGAAGCATGTCAGCCCTGTCTCTCTAAAATGCATACTTTAACGTCAATGCTAAGTTAGCATCTCCCAGAGCCTCATGTCATTACATAAAGGTCATTGCTGCCAACACCAGAAAAAGAAACTATACTTTATGTCTGTCGCATGACACGCGTCAGTAAGATCACAAATGGCCACTTGCACACACTTGTTACTTAAGAATGATCACAATACATGTCAAATTTGACATTTCAATGTCAGGCCTGCTGCACTGCCGGCAGCCAGCGTGTTGCTAGCATTAGCCTCCATTAGCGCTGCCCCTGCCCTCCTCTGACAAGCAATAAAATGCGTCTTTTTCCGATACGATTTCGCTTCACGCGTGCTTCACTTACGTGCAAGGACGGCTGGGGATCCAACAAGAGCCTTCAGGGGCTGGACCCCAGGCTTAAGAGCCTGCAGAGCCCCGGTGCAGCAGCGTCCCACAGCTCCCAACATTGTCAAAATGGCTGAAGGTGGAAAGAGACAGAGGAACTTCCAGCTTTATAATGAATGACCGCTGAGACAAACTGCGCATGCGTGCTACGTAATATTGGTATGAGCATGCGCACATGTAAAGCTGACACTGTGCCCTCCACAGAAGTCTGACACTTCACAGCAGTGTAGCTGGTGGTTAACAGAAGGTTAATCATGATATTCCAATCATACACAAATATAAAGGGATACAATCTCCCCCAAACCCTGTCACAAAAACGTAATATATGTATTTAATTAGTACTTTAATAAATTACTGAGGAAACCTTTTGTTAGTCCTATGTTCACCTAATAACATTAATTATGCATTGCATTAAGCCAGTTCCACACTTGAGTAGCAGCTCTCTGGAGATGCTTCTTGGATTTGTTTTCGTCCAACTTCTACTGCCAAACATTTTCTTAATTTATTATATTCAAGTTAAAAAGAAAAACACGACACCATGGACTGCACTGTTTTCAACTTTACATGGGGTCTGGATGCAGAGGTGTGGATTGCAAGTAGGTCCACCATATGATCACTAGGTGGTACTGTTGTACCTAAAGAGGTGTATACCACGTTAGTAATATTATTTACTTCCATGACTTCCTTTAAGCATTTTCCCCCAAGTAATGTGCATCACTACATTTTAAATCACATCCATTACAGAGTTTTTTTTATTTTATTTAATTTTAATTTTTTTGAAACCAGTAAATATAAAAGAAAAGTAAATGATACTTCTGCAAACCATCTACTGTGTAATATTGTTTGAACATGTTTGGGATGTCTGCACTAAAATGACACATTATGACGTATATTTGAAAAGTTGTGTTAATGTTGTCATGTTTTATTGTGCTACTGCACTTTAACTGGTAAAACTTTTAGTCACATTTTATGCAAGCTCCCCCTTTTCTGTCTGCCTGAGAAATAATACTTTTATAGTGATTTCACCTCTGTCCTTTGGTAATTTTGTTGGAGGGTCATCCAGCAGAAGGACAACAAGTATGTGGTTGTACAATGGTCCTGCACAGACAAGGCTCTTTATTTAGTAGAAGTAGTAGTAGTATTCTATTCCAGTCAATTCTTTGGTCCTTAAAAACAGGTGAAGACATTTTATTGTGTGTATGACATATATATATTGATCCATATACAGCAGGGGTGTCAAACTCAAATGACCTTGGGGCCATGGCGTGTCTAGTCTGACCAGCAGGGGGCCAGTCAGGTGAAAAACTTTTCAGACAGAGGGTGGGCAATATGAACTCAAAATGACGTCAATAAATTCCAGTCATCATATCGCATTTCACAGAATTTCAAAATAAAAGTATCGAACATGTTGATGGAGAAATATATAGCTCACAATACCAATGTATTCCTGATGGAGAATTATTTTTTTTGCTAAAAAAAACCAAAACGTACAGAAATAACTCCATTATAACAATATAAATATCAATATTACGTGGTGGGCCATATGAAATGGACTGGGGAGGCGTTTGAGACCTCTGTTGTACAGCCAAATACTCTTTGAGTCCCATATTATATGGTTTGTGTCAACATCACGATTACAATTAAATAAATATTTTCACTTCTCCTAAATTACTGGAGACACAAAGTATGCATTATCAAGAACAAATTGTGTGTTGATTCAGTTTGCTGGTAGCAGCAAATCACACATACACAGTATTCTTAAAAAAAAAAAAGGTTTCTTTAGCTAGTGTTATTAAAATTCTCATACTGTGTTGGATATAGCTCAAACTGATTGACCGGGGGTTGGAATCACTCCTCCTCACCAAACTATCTGACTCTCTGCAGGCGTAGACACATCTCTACTCGTCTGTATCTGTCCGTGCAAACGCAGCACATACTTGAATTAAGCGCACTGTGAGTGCCCCAAAGTCACGTCTGATGAGTGATGGATTCGTGTGGTTACTTTTTGTTGACAGGCGAGTGTGGTTTGTGTTGGTGGATTAGTACAAGTACATACTATATATTAGCTGCATATGCCAAAGTCAGCATCAACACTAAACAACACTACATTTTTACTTAATCGCAAAAATCAAACGTCAAGTGCCCACATTTTCGTTGTTAGCAAGTTCATACCCCTTACCCAGAGGCTTCCTGATCAGCTGTTAAAATTGCTGTTGCATCAAATTAGTCATATTAACATTTGTTATATATATATGTCAGATTAATATTAACGGGCATGTTACATCTTGAGGTGACATAATAGTAGATGCTGAATTAAAACCTGGCAGAGTTTTAATGCAGACAAAAACCTTTGACACACACAATGAAAGAAGGGGAATCCCGTAAAGCATAATTTGTCACTTTGAAAATTCTTGTGGAAAAACAGATGTAATGTTGAGGTCATTTGGCAGCGTTTTCAAAAGTTTTCCATATAATGCTTGGTTGAGTGCTTGTGATGTGTTGCTTTTACTGTTGCTACACTCATTGAGCCGAATGAGTTCACCACAGTGTGACAGGCCAAGAAATACAACACATGCCTATACTGAAAAAAACTGTCTCACTATTGTGAGACTGGTGTTGCTGGCTCACATATCATCTGATGTGGTGCACATTGAAACACTGGGTGATGCAGGATGGGTAACTGATGATGGATGATTTTTCCACCACAAATATAAAGGGATATAATGAACCTGCAAACGAACTAAACAAAGTAGTAATATTAATTCAAAAAGCTTTCATCCTATGTCAGTAATGCATTACTCAGGCCTGAAACACAGGGATCTATCAAGTATAAAACAATGTGAACATTAAATATAAAAAAGTATAAAAATATAAATGGTTTCCTCAAAAACAGGGGTCAATGTTCTTTAGGGCTGGGTTTTTATAACTTAGGGCTGTGGTTAAGAGTGTCTGACTGGTGATTGCATGTAGTGTCTTATGATTTTGAACATACACAGTACATACAATACATTTTGAATATTTCATCTGTCATATAGCAAAGTCTTCCTTCAAGGAGACAAGATTACCTTTGTGCTTCCTCGGACAAGCTGTCACAATCATGACATTTAGCTGATGACTAAGTGTCATACAAATTAACAACTTTCATCTACTGCAAACCTAACAAAGTGTAGCCCCCTACTTGCCTCTTTGGTCATTTGGTCTATAAACAGCATGTTCCAACAGCACGGATGAGATGTTTGACTTTGCGACCAACTCATCCATGAAGTTCACACCAGTGTAATCGAAAAGGTCAAGCACCTCAAGCGATTGCTCTTAGATTCTGTCTGTAGCACTAAACTCAACTAGAAAAGCACTCGGAGAGCGCAGACCTCCGCCAAGGCAGCTCAGCCCCCCACAAAATAGCGCTAAAAATAGTGATCGCATGCAAAATTTGTTCTTGGTCCCATTGCGGACATTTCCTGAAAATTTCATCCAAATCCTCCTGCGACTTTTCGAGTTATGTTGCTAACAGACAGACAGACAAACAAACTCCTTCAACATTGTTGAATTAGCACCAGTAGAACATATGATGGTTGGAAACTAAGTGGCAATATTGATGAAAATATGACATTTCTGCTTCATCCAAATAATTGCAAGTAAAACTAGAAAAGTTCTTGGAGAGCGCAGACCGCCAAGGCAGCTCAGCCCCCCTAACCCCCCATGGCACTTGTTCCTGGTCCCATTGCACATCACAACACATCATCAGTAGGGTCAAACTAACCTGTCTCACGACGGTCTTAACCCAGCTCACGTTCCCTATTCGTGGGTGAACAATCCAACGCTTGGTGAATTCTGCTTCACAATGACAGGAAGAGCCGTCATCAAAGGATCAAAAAGCGGTGTGCAGAGGTGGAAAAAGTACTATAATATTGTACTCAAGTAAAAGTAAAAGTTCACATGCCAGTGCTGGTGCTAATCACATCATCATTCGTCTGGTTCTTGTGTCTATTTTCACCCTGTAGGTCTTCATTGTGCTGAATTTTTATTTTTACTCAGTAACGGATAGGATTTATAAAGTAACTAAATAAAGTACAATACTTGAGTCAATACGTAATATACAAAATCCTGATTTAAAATTGTATTTAAAAAATACAAAATACACAAAAAAAGGGTTCAATACAGTAACGTGAGTAAATGTATTTCGTTACTTTCCACCTCTGGCGGTGTTGCTATGAACGCTTGGCAGCCACAAGCCAGTGCTGACATTTCCTGAAAATGTCATCCAAATCCGTCCGTGAGTTATGTTGCTAACAAACAGACAGACAGACAAACAAACTCCGGCAAAAACGTATGCCTCCTTGGCAGAGGTCAACAAATAGTTGTGATCAGGTGATATGTAATAACTGTGACAGACCTACTACTGATATGTTCTAAGAGTTTTCATCATAGGGATCAGATAACAGGTGATGGGAGTGTAAATGTAAACACACTGTGCCAGACCCTGCTATGCGGTGCAGTGTCTTTCCTTCAGTAGTCATGTACAACATACATGTACATTATTAATTATCGGTAAAGGTAAATAGGAAGGGATTTCAAACCGAGTCAAACCTTTTACCCTTCTTGCTGCGGTAAAGCAGCCAGCTTCTCTTTAGAACAGGCGTTAGTTGAGTTTGCATCGGTGCTGTGAAGTTTAAAGAACAAGCATTATCTTGTAAAAATGGTGCTTAAGCCAAATGTCATAGGAAAGATACCTGGAGGGATGGGGAATAATAAAGAGTTAAGTTGTCGTTTCCGCTGAGTCATAAAACACAGATTCACTCTTGTTTGGGTTCCCTCCTCTCTTAAGGAAAGTATTTGCTCATTAAATTTGAAATGCAATAAAATAATAATAATTGAAAAAGAAGCATCTGTAGTATGTCACCATCACATTAGATAGGACCATATTATTTAATTTATGGCCATGTACTCATTGGACATCATCAGCTAAAAGCTGGTTAGTGTAAAGCCGCTGTGGTCTACTTCTAGAAAACCTTTCAGCCATGTTAACACACACTTAAAATGCAGTGTGGTGAACATGTTGGCTCATTATTGCAGTATTCCTGCTGTGAAATACATCACTGAGTAAGAAAGAAAGGCTTATAAAAAATTGTTATGACAGGCATGTGGCTCTTCAGCTGCCTTTACTTTACTTAAGCTTTCAGAACTCCAAGCTATGCTGCAATCTTTATGTTACCATACCTGGAAATGTCATATTTATATATGATATTAATATTCAGAGCTATGCTGTGCCATGTACTTTTGATGCATTATATGTATTTATGCAACATGCATACACGTTTCTTTCATTGATTTGTTAAATAGTTAAAGAAACCTTTAGAACTGTAAGGTCAGATACAAAAGTGAGACTTGTTCCAAACACACATATTATCAAAACAGTCCCTACTTTGCTTAATCAGCATGCCATACAAAGCAGGGGGAGTTGAACAGATCTATGTAGGTCTATCTTTCAAAGTGGAACATTCTTGAGTGACAGCTCACCTGCCCTTGCTTTCAGTAATGCAGTAGGCAATAAAAAACACACGTCGTTATCCGTGTCGTTGGAGTTATGTGAATCCAGCTCCAGTTTTTATGGTTGCAGACTGTCTCGTGAGATTGTAGGACTCCTCCTTATCAGGACTACAGGAAGGATAATAATAAGATTGGGAATATATGAGGCCTTTTTTGGGTGATAAAAAAATGAAACAACCAGGTTTTGATAAAAAAAAAAAGGGACTGACTCTGAGGAAGTGCCCTCTCACATCTGACTTTGAAGAGACTTTCCATGTTAATGTAAACAATCTGATATTGGTTTTAGAGGACATGAATGAATTTCATTTGTTTTATAAACAATATGAAAGGAAGAAATAACTTTACTGTCAGAAACGAATGACGTTTATTTTGTTGCACATGCTCCTGTAGCACTACCATTCATACTCTTCTACTTTTCTCAATCTCATGAACAGTTAAAGTAAATTAATGAAAAGAATGGATGCTTGGGTTATTTCCACAGGTGAATCATGGAATGCTGCTCTTGCAAGGTGTGTTGCCCTAAGGTACAATTCTCTGATCCAGATTTTCCCTGTTCTAAAAGAGAGGGCAATGAATGAAAAAAAATAAAAAGCTAAAGTCCATTCATTTTTGTTTAAAAATCACATGATCACATAGTCACAAAGTCTATTGTTGACTTTATTTATCTTGATATTATTTGTCTTTCTTTCTTTCAAACAAACACAAAAGGTCAAAAATTCACCAGCACCGTGCACCACATGGCAGATGAACATGGCAAACACTTAGCAGCTAAAGAGTCAGATTTGACGAAAAGAGATCAAAATAAATCCAAATTAATGTCAGTTCTGTTGTGTCATAGAGATACATTTTCAGTACTGTTTGTTAACAAGTGTGTATCATGTGTGGCTGCTTAAATTTCACAGTTGTTATTTGGTCAATATTCACCCAATGCCAGGTAGGATTCTAAGATGATGTGTCAATTTCCTATGAAAAACAACACCAAGAAGAAAAAAACAATTGTAATAGAAATATCACCAACTATGTCTTAAATAGACATCTGCCCCTGTGCCCTTTAATTATTTCCAGGGACTTCCCTTATAGTTTAAAGAGAATGACTAACTGAGTAAAAAATATACTATAAAAAGTGCGTGTGTGCCTGCATGCTCAGTCAAGTTTAGGGAGTTTGTCCACCCTCTGCCCCAAATATGGGAGTGATCTTAAAAAGAGGGCTGGTCCTTTCATTTACTGCAATGTCTTCACACTGAGTCTCATCAGAGTCAGATAACAGTCCAAACTTTTGTCTTCTCCCTGCTGCTGCTGCTGCTGCTGTTCCTGCTACATGATACCTACTTGACCTCCAGATTCTTGATGACTTTGAGGCTCAGGCACAGATGCAAACTATCGCTGAATGAAAGCCTCTCCTTCATATTTGCACTGTGTTCTGTGTGAATTTCTTCACAGCCAGGAGAGCTATACAGAGCTGATCACATTGGAGACCTAAGTCAGCAACACTGTGAGTTATGCATGCCGGGGTCTAAAACAACATGCACGTTAAAGCTTGTTCTTTGTAATGGGTAATAAAATGTATGGATGTGTTTTCATCTCTGTCTTATCTGTATCTGTTAGGGGAGTCATGGTCCCCTCACTGCTATGGTTCCTTCTGCTGTGGGGACTACAGGGTCTTGAGGCACAACACTATGAAGACGACCACGAAGAAGAGGTGGTGACCATCAAGAAGAAGACCAAACTATATCCATCCAATTCTTTAACACAAAATAGCAAGTGTAAGTGCAAAAATAGTCTCTGTCTAAGAGTTTTCCATATGGATCCAGAAAGATGCTGTTTTCCACTGATGCACTTACTTAGAAAGTCTTGTGGAATTTATGCAGGTGGCACATGTTCCACTTTTTTCCGCGATAGCAAAACAAAGCACTACCACAGGTGAAGAAATGGAACATGATTCTCTGCAAGGACACTGAAGAATGCAATCCACTTGGACTGATCATATCTCTCAGGATTCTCAGAACCATCCATCTCCTGTGTGACTACTCAGTGCTCCGTTACCCAAATGTTTTATTCGCTAACAATCCTGTTTCCCCAGGCACATTCTCTCCATGACATATTTCCTTGAAGATTAATGTGATTTATCCTCAGCCTATATTAGATATGTGACCTCCTTCAATATGCTGAAGGTTGGTGCACCAAGCTGAGTTTTATTTCTACATCAAAATGATATGTCACTTTCATGAACCTAAAGAGCCTAAACAGCCAGTAAATCACCTTTTCCCCTTCTGGCTTCACGCATAACAATTTCACTCTGACTTATAAAATACATTTGGCTTAACTTGTTGGGCCTTTTTTAACTGGATGGATATGAAAGTGATGAATTACTTTATTAGAAAGACGAAACAATATATGTATGCAGTTAACTGAGTCATCTAACTCTTGACAAGAAAGTTAGAAGAAGCTACAACCAGCAGACAGTTAAAATAACTTATCAAAGAGTCTGGAAACAGTTTGTTTGACCAGTGTAATACTGGCATGAGAGTGGTATCAATCTCAGGAAGAAAATATTGCATCTCAGGTGCTTTAATTCTTGCTATCGCCTGATTGATTCATTTATCACTCCACTTTCTTCTCTAGCGCTCATTGATGAGGACTGCGGTTTGGAGTTAGCCTTTCTAATCGACAGCTCCGAGAGTGCCAAGGACAACCATGACCAGGAGAAGCGCTTTGCCTCAGAAGTGATGGACCGGCTGCAGGGCCTGCGGCTGCAGACGGGCCGTAGCCTCGCTTCCCGCTCAGCCCTCCTTCAATACAGCAGCCACGTAATCATCGAGCAGACTTTCAAACAGTGGAAAGGCATTGACAACTTCAAGGCCCAAATCAATCCAATCGTGTATATCGGTCACGGCACCTACACCACCTACGCTATTACCAACCTCACCCGCATTTACTTGGAGGAGTCCGCTCCCAGCAGCATCAAGGTGGCCATTCTGCTCTATGATGGCATCTCACACCCGAGGAACCCAGACATATTTTCAGCTGTGGCTGACGCAAAGAACCAGGGCATCCGTTTCTTTACTATTGGCATCACACCTGAGGCCAAGGAGTCAACCAATATGGCTCAGTTGAGAATGATTGCTAGCTCCCCTGCCTCCCGCTACCTTCACAACCTGCAGGACAGAGGCATTGTGGACAAAGTCATAAAGGAGATTGTAAGTAAAATATAAACTTCATTTAATCTGTATACAATATGCTTTATGTATTATTAATGCTTAATACTCATAATGTTTTATACACTAATAAGGTAAATAATGTAGACACCCTGGGAGCTGGTGGATTCGATCCTACGACTGTCCCGACCCAATTCTACTTACTTAACCACTGGACTACCACTGTTATTCTCTTGTAATAGGTGTCAGAAGAAGATTTAACAATTAGATTAGATTAGAAAGGGCATAAAATATGCAAAAGAAGATCCATCCATCCATCCATTATGGACCACCAGAGGGTCGCGGGGGGTGCTGTGCCTATCTCAGCTGACATTGGGCGATAGGCGGGGTACACCTTGGACAGTTCGCCAGTCCATCACAGTTCACGTTTGGTGTAGTGGTTAGCACTCTTGCCTTTGCAGCAAGAAGACCCAGGTTCCTGGGTTCGAGCCCCGTTTTGAACAACTTCTGAACAAGGGCCTTTCTGCAAGGAGTTTGCATGTTCTCCCTGTGTGTGCGTGGGTTTTCTCCGGGTTCTCTGGCTTCCTCCCACAGCCCAAAAACATGCGATATGGGGATTAGGTGAATTGGTCACTCTAAATTGACTGTAGGTGTGAGTGTGTGAGTGAATGGTTGTTTGTCTCTATATGTGGCAAAAGAAGATGTATGCTGGTCGGCGTGTCATTACCCGACCTGTACCGGAAACTCGATCCAGTCTGCGCATGTGCTTGGCTGAATTCCTAGAACCATTGACGCTCAGAAACCTCTCTTGCCGCTCAGGCCAGGATGATGCAACTGATCGTAACCGAACTGTCTAGGTATCGCGGGTGCAAGCGAGTTCAAAGGTTTCAAAGGATGGATGATATTCGCACCATATGCTTAGCGCGAGCTCAGCCCAATGGATGTGTTGGCTCAACCAGACACAGTTTGATATTGTACTCCTCACAGTCTCTGCAGGCATAACTTATCGATCACTAGTGGCTTTTCTCTGGCTCAACAGATTAGATCTCAGATAAACTCAGGTGTCAGAACCGTTTTTTAATCGTGATGTGTACTTCAGCATGAGAAATCAGAGGAGAAGTCAATCAAATGCGTGTGCCCATTTAACAAAAGTTACATAGTCTTGCTTTAACTGTGAATAAACCTTTGTTATTCATGGAAGTTTTATTAAAAATGACAAATGAGCTTTGCTCAGAAAGGTATTGCAACAGAGATTTTATCATTTAGACGAAATAATTCCCTTACAATCTCCTCGTTAATATATTTTCATTAAAGTGAGATATCAGACTTGACTGAAATGAATATGCTTTCTTTCAGTGTAGATAACGTGCTCACACTTGCATACTGTATAATCATTTTGTTGGCTTAATGTCTGTACATGTCTTTGGAATTCACACTCAGGTAAATTGATGTTTAACAATTATGCTCATTACCTGAGGGCAAAGATTTAAGACAGGTAGAGGCTTCAAATTTGTAATGCAGACAGGCCTTTTGCCAAATAAATAAAATGTTACTGTCTGTGACCTTTCCACACAACACAACACGATCATCCACAGTGCCATCGTTGATAATTGCCTTGTTTGGCTTATTGCATCCATGATATATACACCTGCTACAATCTGTTCTCTGCGTTCAAATCAACAAAATCCATGTAATAGGAGGCAAAGTTTGTCTGCACTTGTGTGATTGGGTTTACTTTACAAACCAGCGATGCACTTCTACTCAGATAATTAAAACGTGCTGCGCAGCAAAAGACTACACACAGGCTGTTTGGCAGTAACATGTGCTCTGCATTAAAACATGAGACGTGAGAACACGAATGCATGCAACGTCATTCAGCCACCTCCTCGACTGCCACATCAACCAGTGTTGATACAAGTGACACACACCAAAACGATGATGAGTAGAAACATTGTTCAGAGCCTCCTAAATTTCTCAAACAGACAGCTTACATTCTGCTGGCATGGACGAGGCCAGCAGCAGCAGCAGCAACTTTCATCTCATTCCCTATGCAGCATCTGTATGTCATAAGCATGATCCTCTGTTCCTGAGCTGAGGAAATGGTCTTTTATCTTTGGTCACCATTCAACTGCATTGCTCCGTCTTCTAGAAATGGACAAACTATTGTAACGCTCACCCCAGTGCGGCAGCGAAGAATAAGGAGGCGACGACTGGATGGTAACTTCTGTGCATTTATTTAGGCTTTAACTCCGATCACTGTTGGCCGTGACCACGCCGAACACTTTAGCCGCACAACAACAACAACGTCCCAACTCTCGTTCTTTTCCCCCCCTCTCGCGAGGCCATCTCACCCCACTAAGTCTCAATTGAACAACATTGACCCCTGCTGGTAACATTAGTGCATAACACTCAACGACATAACAGGAACACATTAACTCTGCTCATTACACAGCTCCCCCTCAACAAAGTCCCTCGTCCCGAGGGACTACACAAAGTCTCTGAGATGGCCTGGCCGACGTCCACGTCTCCGTGGCCGAGTGGGGAATGCAGGCGCCTCTGCCTGGGGGATGGGGCTACGCCCCCGTGCAGCGAAAGGTGTGTGTGACGGGAAGGGGAAAGGAGGAGTGTGAACAGGGGGGTCAGGCACTGTTTCTGGGGAACTGTTTGCAGGGGGAATGGGACTTTGATGGGGCTCGTGGGCGTGTCTGTGGGTAGTGGTTGTGCTTTCGCCCCTCCGTACAGGCGTTCGGGTAGGGAGGGAGTCTCCTCTGTACGGGGCCAATCTGTCCCTGTGGAGTGCGACCTTCTTCCTTTTTCCAGGCAGCTGGACTCGGTACACTACTTCACCCAGCCGCTCCACCACCTCGCAAGGCCCCACCCAATGACAATCCAACTTGGGGCACCGACCCTTCTTCCTGCGTGGGCTGTACACCCAAACCAGCTCCCCGGCTTGGAAGTGTCTCCCCTTTGACCTTATGTCATAGTTCCTTCTTTGTCTCATGCCCGCTTTCTCCAGCTGGTCCCGGGCAAAGGTGTGGGCAGACTCCATCCGATCCTGGAGTCTCCTGGCGTACTCTCTCCCTGGAGGAACAGCAGGGGTATCAGGGGGTTTTCCAAAGGCCACCTCCGCCAGTGTCCTTAGCTCCCTCCCCAACATGAGGAGGGAAGGTGTGCATGAGGTGGATTCCTGAACAGCAGACCTGTAGGCCATGAGGACGAGGGGTAGGTGGGTATCCCAGTCACGTTGATGCTCCGCAGTGAGGATTGCCAGCTGCTTTGCCAGGGTCCTGTTGAACCTCTCGACAAGGCCGTCACTCTGGGGGTGCAGAGCTGTGGTCCGGGTCTTATGCATGCCCATACGATCACACATGGTGGCAAAGACCAGGGATTCAAAATTCCTCCCTTGGTCACTGTGGATGGTTTCTGCCGCCCCAAACCTGCTGAACATGCCCTCTACGAGAGCGTCAACCACTGTCTCTGCTTCCTGGTTTGGTATTGCATATGCCTCAGGCCATTTTGTAAAATAGTCCATGGCGACCAAAACGTACCGGTTGCCTGTATCCGTGCGGGGAAATGGGCCCATGACGTCCACAGCTACTCTTTCCATGGGAGCCCCCACTGCCTGTTGCTGAAGTTGTGCGCGGGACTGGTCTGTGGGGCCCTTGTAGGCCGCGCAGAGGTCGCAGCGGCGGCAAAAGTCCTCCACGTCCCTTCTGGCCCGCCCCCAGTAAAATCCCTGACGCAGCCGGCGGAGTGTTTTAGCCACACCAAAGTGTCCCGCCCCTGTGGTCCCGTGGGATGTTCTCAGCACAGCGTGTCTCAGTGAACTGGGGACTATCACCTGCCACTTTTCCTCTCCCGTGGCAGGCTCCTTCCATGCTCTCTGCAGTACCCCATCTCTCACTCTCAGCGCATCGAACATTGTCCACAGTCCTTTTGTTGCAGTGGAGCTCCCCATCACCCCTTCCCAGGGGGGCCTCTGTCCTGCTTCCACCCACTGTCGCACTGGTTGTATGTCCCTGTCTTGCCCCTGTTGTGTCTGCCACTCAGCCACGTCAACCATCCGCGTTTCCCGGCAGACTGGTCCAGCCTCCTCGTGCATGGGACATGCCTCCCCCTCGATAAGGAGCTCTTGCTCACGTGCTTCTCTCCGCTCACAGTATCGGCATCCCCCCAGGGCGCAGGGGCGGCGGGACAGGGCATCTGCATTGGCGTGGCTGGCTCCGGCCCTGTGCACCACTGTGAAACTATAGGACTGAAGCATTTCAATCCAGCGAGCAACTTGGCCCTCTGGTTCCCTGAAGGACATCAGCCACTGAAGCGCTGAATGGTCTGTCCTGACAGTGAAGTGGCGGCCACACAGGTAGTATTTGAAGTGCTTTATTGCCATCACCATGGCAAGGAGCTCTCGGCGTGTGACACAGTAGCGGCGCTCAGCCTTGTTGAAGGTTTTGCTGAAATACGCCACAACTTTCTCTCCTTCTGGCCCCGCTTGAGCTAGCACCGCGCCCATGCCCACATCGCTGGCGTCTGTGTCAAGAATAAATGGCAACATGGGGTCAGGGGGAGTGAGGATGGGGGCCTCTGTCAGTGCCTTCTGGAGAGAGTTGAAGGCTTGCTGGCAATGTGGCGTCCAAGCGAAGCCCCCTCCCCTTTTCAGCAGGTGGTACAGAGGGGCAGCTGTGCAGGAGAAACCTCGCACAAACTTCCTGTAATATGAGGCTAGGCCCAGGAAGCTCTTCAGTTGTCGTTGGTCAGTGGGTGTGGGCCAGTCTCTCACTGCATGCACTTTCTCTTCCAGTGTGCTGATACCTTCTCCCCCCAGTCTGTGGCCCAAAAACTCCACCTCCTTCCTCATGAAGCGGCACTTTTGTGAGTGTAATTTCAGGCCCGCCACCGACACTCTCTGCAGCACCAGCCTCAGCGACTCCAAAGCTGTTTGGAAGGAGCTCCCATGGGCCAGGATATCATCCAAATACACCAGACATCTCTGCCGGGGGATGCCAGCAAGCACTCGGTCCATGAGTCTTTCAAAGGTGGCTGGGACATTGCACAGGCCAAAACTGAGGACCCGGAACTGCCACAACCCCCTATCCATACAGAAGGCGGTCTTCGGTCTCGCTTCAGGGCTGAGGGGCACCTGCCAGTATCCACTCCGCAGGTCAAGTGAAGAGAACCAGGAGGAGCCAGACACCAAGTCTAGTGACTCATCGATCCTGGGTAATGGATATGCGTCCTTTTTGGTCACACTGTTCAGCGGTCTGTAGTCCACACAGAATCTCATCTTGGGGCTCCTCTTTTTCGAAACCATCACCACCCCCGAGGCCCATGGGCTGTCTGACGGTTCGATAATGCCAGCTCTTTGCATCTCTTCCACCGCTCTGTCTGCAGCCTCACGGTGAGCCATGGGGAGGCGCCGGGGACGCGTCCTGATGGGCTGCGCATCCCCAGTGTCTATTTCATGCTGTACCAGGTGTGTCAAGCCCACTTCATCATCTGATAGTGCAAAAATATCCATAAAGTCAGACAACACCTTCCACAGCTCATCCTGTTGCCATTGCTCCAGGTTGTCACAATTCTGTCTCCATATCTCTCTCACTGCTGCCAACCTGTCCGCCCCCTCCACCGTAGTTGACTGGGCTGGGGGGGATGTACATGAGTGTGCAGAGGGGGGCTGATCGTTGCTGAGGGCATGTTGAACTAGCGGCAGGGTGCTGCAGACTGGGGAGTTGTTGCCATTTTCTGGGCTTTTTGAGTCATAGCAGTGCATCTCTACGGCTGTCCCGACCAGGAGGTGCGGCTTCAGGGACTGTGAGGGGGGTGTCATTCTGATGGTGGGGCCCCCGGGGAAGGTCAATGTGTTCTCCCCTAGGTCGAGCAGGCAGCGCACAGACCTCAGAAAGTCCAGCCCCAGTATACAGGGGTCCTGCACCTGCGCCACCCACACTGAAAAATCCACTGGCCGACCTCCGACATCCAACGTCACTTTTCCCTTACCAAGCATAGGGGCCAGCTCACCTGTCACTGTCCTCAGTTGCACTGTAGTCTGCTCCAACTGCGTCCCCTCAGGAACCACATCTGGTCTCATCAGCGTTGCTGTGGAGCCTGTGTCCACTAGGGCGGTACATGGGGCCCCACATATGGTGACGGGAACGTGGCAGAAATTCCCAGCATGAGTCCAACCCACCACCATCGCAGATTCTGTGTTCTCGTCCTCCTGTGGGGTGAGTGGAGCCCCTCTGCCCCAGCTGCGCTGCTGGGCCCCCCCTTCTCTCGATGATGCAGCATGGAACATAACGCCAGGGGCCCGTACCGTTCCATCTATACGGGCCCTGGTCCGTTTCCCTGGTCGTTCGACCGTTTGGGGCACTGTCTGAGGAGATGGCCATGTTGTCCACATCCCCAGCAGACCAGAGGGCGTTGGCGAGGGCGTGTGGCACTTTGCGGCAAATTTAGGGACACAGCCCGGATCAGTTCAGTCATTTCATCGACCCAAGCAGGCTTTACTTGGGCTGTGTCAGCGCAAGCAGCAGTTCTCACCACAGGACCACTCTCTCCAGGGCCGCTGTCAATGGTCCCGCCCTCCACAATCTCTCTCTCTAGAGCCAGCTCCAAAGCCTCGTGAATGGAGCGGGGATGGGCAAGCTGAGTCTGGATGCGCAGCCCCCTGGGGGTTATGGCTTGGATGAACTGGTCCCTGGCAAGCTCTGTTTGTACCGTAGGGGGCATGTGGGCATAAGCCCTCCGGGCTAGAGATTCAATGTCATTAGCTAAGACACGGAGGGGCTCCCCAGGCTGCCTGCGTCTGTTGGACAGTTCAGAGCGCAGGAGACCGGGCTGTTCACAGTGTCCAAAACGTCTCTGTAGGGCTCCAACAAGAGCCTCATAATCATTTCTCTCTTCTGGGCTGAGCAGTAAAAGGCATGCTAGTGCATCATCTGTAAGGCATAACGCTAGCTGTAGCGCTTTATCACTCTCTGACCAGCCCGCAGCTTGCGACAGTAGTTCAAATTGGGCATGAAATGCCTGCCAATCTGCCTTACCAGAGTACTTAGGTGTTTTACATGGGGCACTGTTATTCCGCCATACAGGTTGCACGTTCTCTCTGCCATACTGCTGTGGTGGAGCCGACGTGCAAGTGAGGAAGTCGTCCTCCCGTCTTCCGCGCCGTCGGGGATCAGCGGAGCCCATTCCCGCGTCATTGGCCATGCGCCTCGCCGCCAGCTTCAGGCGGGTCTTGGTTTCCGCGGCGCGCTCCCACTCCTCCGCCAGACCCTCCGCACGGCCGAAAGTGTAGCTCCCCTCTTCCTCCTTAACCTTGGGCCGTGCTCCTCTCTCGTGCGGCATTTCCATTGTCATTACAAACAGCGGCTCTGCTCCGTAGGTCCGCTAGCCGGCTAGGCTAACACCGGAGATCCAACCAGTCCGTCACTTTACTTCTGACACCAGTGTAACGCTCACCCCAGTGCGGCAGCGAAGAATAAGGAGGCGACGACTGGATGGTAACTTCTGTGCATTTATTTAGGCTTTAACTCCGATCACTGTTGGCCGTGACCACGCCGAACACTTTAGCCGCACAACAACAACAACGTCCCAACTCTCGTTCTTTTCCCCCCCTCTCGCGAGGCCATCTCACCCCACTAAGTCTCAATTGAACAACATTGACCCCTGCTGGTAACATTAGTGCATAACACTCAACGACATAACAGGAACACATTAACTCTGCTCATTACACTATCTTCAAAACACCTCCTCCATACATCCCCTTTATGCTTAGTGAGGCTATTTTTTTAATCATTACATGTGGTTTGTATTTAGTCGCAGTGGAATCTGGATTATTACCACTTGTATTATGTTTGTGGTCAGCTTTGAAGTAAGTAAGAGCAACAGACCTGGGTGAAAAGTGGGGCTGCGACTGTTGCGAGAGGATGTGCGGGATATGAGTCAGCTCACGGAATCGGTCGGAGGAGCTTGACTAGTGACTGAAAAATGATTTAATTGGATACATGATTAGCAGGTGTTCTCATTTATAACTTTCACACAATAATAAAAGATGGACTGACATCTGTGACGGGGCTCACGTTTAAAGGACTGCTCTGTAAATGTTTCCTGGTGAGGTTTTTAAGTCAACATCAACAATATGAAATAAATCTAACACCTGCTTCACATTCTTGTGTTTCTTCTTCCACAGACGGCGTTGGCAGATGAAGGGGTAAGTCAAAAGACTGCGGTCTGTCTGCACATGTGTTGGTTTTTGTCTCTGTGAGACATCGTCTGATTCTTCCTCGCTTGTGTTTGAAGTGTCCCTTGGCCCAGAGCCAGTGTGCATGTGACAAGGGTGAGAGGGGACCAAGCGGCCCTCCTGTAAGTATTTGTCTTATGTTTACTTCAAATTCTGCATGAATGTTTAAGTATGTTGAAGCTAAGCATTTAAGGAAGTTTCGCAACTTCTTTTTTTCTCCCCAATAACAATGTCTAATACAATAAAATGTTTATATTTCCTGTAGTTTGTTGTACTTACATTCGCCAAAATGTTAGCAACGCAAGGATTTCATTTTACGTTTCTGCTATAACTTCTGTTAGCTCTCCTTGTGAAACACAAACATGCAGGGGGAAACAACTCCCAATGTCCTATAAACTATATAAAAAAACTATAAGTCCCATAAAAAACTATAGCAGCAGATACAATATACTGTACATTACAAAATGCTAAAAATTATCATAACAGTGAGTTAAATTTTAGATCTCTAACTGCAAAAACCTAGCAATTTTTATTTCAAAGCAATTACACACTTATTATATAAACATACTTATGGGTAGCATATTCAATTTCTGCAATTAGAGCCACTTAAAATGTTACACATTGGACCTTTAAAATACACTTCAGGGTTTTGTGTTGCCCCTCCTGCTCTATACAATATTATAAATTGTATAATAAGGGCAATTACTCGCAAATCAACAACAGCTCACAGCTTACAAAGGCCCTTTGACGACATAATTGCTGGGATTTTGGGGGGTAGGTTGAGTAAATTATGCAGTTTTGAGAAGCTCTGTTTTCCTGCACGAGTGAAAGTAAACCAAATGCCTCACATTCCTCTTACAGTTTACTGGGAACAGGCCTAAACAGATATTGGATATTGGAAATAGGCTATATCATGTCAGCTGAAAGAACCCAGCCACTAGAGATTGTGCGAGGACCCATTCAGAATAAAGATGTTACATGGATTTCTTTGTCCGCCAAAGTCACGATATTGTAAATTAGAACACTCCCTTTTTTGTATCAAGAAGGTTGACTACAATTAGACGTAGTGGTTTTGCTTTGATGTATTTCCACTGGATGAGACAACGTAATTACCCCCTTGAACCTAATGCTCCAAACAAAAGCTGTTTCACATCAGGGGCTGCAGACGCACACTGGCGACACGCACACAACATACATTTCCTTTTCCTGCTCCTGGATTGATCTGCAGGGCTAACCTAATCTATACATCATGCGTCAATTTCTTTATGTACCGCTTCTTGAAAGACATCAAAAGAAAAATTCCTTGTAATTCCATCTTTATCTACTTTAGATTAGCTATAGAGACATATTTAAAGGTGCCATATGTAAGAATGTGGCCAAACACAGTTACTACTACATTCATATTCAAAATACCGAGGTCTTTTAGGTTTCCTTTTTTGACGTAACTGGCAACCCGTGGTTGCTCGGCAGCTGAGACTCTACTGACTGCAATGATTGGTAGATGGTGGTAGGTGGCGCCACATGCCAAAACATGATTTCAAAACATAAACATGATTTGCAGTCTGCAAAATATTTTTTTAATGCAAATATTTTGTCTGTACTGTTGTTGTTGGTGAGTTCAGTTTGTTATATGAACATTATTCCTGAGTCTCTGTGACATATTAGGAGGATTTTATGGCCAGTTGCTTTAGATTTATTACATAATGCACCTTTAACAAATTAATATAAAGCTGTTTCTGGCTTAAATGTGCAATTATGATGTTAAAACTAGACACATTGTGCCTTTATGGTGAACATGCTGATCTTGCTTTTCTGTTGAACACAATATGGGGGAGTATGGATGCAAATGGAATTACACGCAATAAAAAAGTTTATTACTCTGTATTCAAAACACTTCAGAGAATAGCATTCACCTGAGGTGGGAACGTTATTTTTATGACAATGACCAAACAGGAACCACTGAGGAGGACACAAAAGCTAATGATTAAATAGCTGCTCTATATCCCCAGCATTCACTTTATAAAATGTTATTATGTTCAGGGAGGGTTTGAAGCTGGAGACTGTGAATATTAGAATCAGAAAAAATACTGAAAATTTCTTTGACATGATAAACTCACATTTGCCGATTCATAAACGCAGCATGGAAATGAGTTAGTGTGAAAATGTGCTGGTTATGGAGGGATACATTAGGTGGCAAATAGGAAGTACATGAAATAAAGGCTGCACAGAGGAAATTACAAATCACGGATGAACTGCTGAAGATACATGGTTGCAGACTAGCACATTACACGTGTGTCATATTTTCCTCCACAGGGCAAGAAAGGCCGTTCTGGAGAGGATGGAAGTCCTGGTCTTAAAGGACTAAAGGTGATCCTTACTCATTTGTAAACCAAACCACATTTCCATCCAGTGAAAGTTGTAGCTGGTTTGTTTCATCAGGGTGGTAAAACTCAAGTCCTTATTTTTCTTAGGGAGAAGGTGGGCTCAGCGGTTTTCCAGGTCGAGAGGGAGCAGAGGTGAGATGAGGGTCCAGTTTGTTTCATTCTTCAATCCAGTTATTGATGTAAAAGAAAAAGAGACTGTGTTTGTTTATAATCTGTCTTCTCTGGACTTAATAAAACTGTTTTGTACACACAGGGAAAACCGGGATACAAAGGAGAGAAGGTACTGTCTGGACTCTACTCTAGATTCTCTGTAGTTTGTCAAAGTATAAGGTTCCCACGCTGGCAGAAAAATCTGCCACAGTGTGAGAATTATGTTTTCCAGACGCACCGTGCTATAAAACGGAGCGCACACAAGAGGAAATATCACTACTCTTTGTTCTGGTTTTTCATCTCAGTTTAATGTCAAGCCTGTCCGCAAGTATCTTTAGTTACTTTTATTTCGAAGGAATTTAACCCCAACATTCTTTTACGACACAATTCCTGTGTTATTACATACAGTTGTGCTTCTGATGCAAATGTACATTCCCTGGACCCATTTTGTGAGATATTTGCACAATTTTGAAAATATGATAGTAGTGCAGAATGACCAAATAACCCTGTTTTGTTTGTTTTTTTCTTTCAGGGAGAAAGAGGGGAGTGTGGCACACCTGGAATTAAGGGAGACAGAGTATGTTGCCTATTAACCCAAGCTCAAATATAACTTTTTTGTTGAAACTTTATTACCATTGTCTCAGTCATGTAGTTGATTGAATGTATTATTCGTGATCATCATATCTTTCCGTATCTTTTCCAGGGCCCTGAAGGTCCTGTTGGCACAAGAGGAAATCGTGGCCTTCAGGTGAAATCAGCCATCCATTTATCATTGAATCCAGTTTGTTACATAACTCCATTCAAGTGTATAGCACATACAGTTCACCATAACAATGGTGATGTACCTATTTAAATTCTTCTAATCATTTCTGAAAGATTGGGTTGTTGATTCATTGATTTGAATGTCCGAGATGACTGATTGCAGCAGCATAAAATGTATTAGCTGTGCCTAAATAGTTAAAGGGGACATATTATGCAAAATCAACTTTTTTTATTATTTAAATCCCTATATTTGGGACTCCGGAGGTCCTATCAGTCAGCAAAGTGTCAAAAAAGATGGACTCACTCATGTTTTTGTGGTCCTCCTCAGTGTAAGTACAGGAGATAAAACACTCGATGTTGACTCCCGCTCTCATTGGGACGTCACAATGCGCTGTTGTTTCACGGCGCTTTGCTTTGTCCGTAAAACACGCGAGAGTGCTTGCGAGGGCAATAGTATCCGAAAACCGTAAGTCCACGAAAAGTTCTATTCACAGTGCAGCACAGAGTCCTACACAAACTTCCAGCCTCAGAGGATTTATCTGTCCAGTGTACTTGTTATATATGACGGCAATGTGCCTGCTAGAGCCTGCAAATGATCACTTTTCCAAATGCTAACTGCTGTGAGCGCCCAGTAGCCTCTGTGGCTGATACCATTTCCTGTCCCTTAAGGTTTTTTACTGTAGGGGTAGCTTATAAAAATATCAGACTCTAATTTTTGAAGAGAAATTCTGTCCAAAATAGTTTTCAGCACGGATGCCTCACAATATGCACAAACATGAGGTCAAGTGTGGACATGGTAAATCTGTGATTTACTGTTAAAAGTACAATGTTAGACCAAATAATCATTGCAGAAAGTGTAATCAGTCAGACTACTGATATCAGCTAGCACAATGTCTTTACAAACCTCATACATGCCACTGCAGCATGTAATGAAATCTAAAGATGACAGATGACAGATTTACCGTGCCACAGATGACAGATTTACCGTGCCACAGATATAAGCTGAGACAGGGGGCGCAGGGGTTTGCAAATAATCTGTTTTACATTTGTTATTCTAAAATCTTACTCTGTTAATTTGCATTTTCCCCAGTGTAACACTCAAACACTTTTTCTTTTTTTTTTTACAATTCAGGGTTTGTCTGGTCCACCTGGTGATATTGGACCTGAGGGTTTGATGGGTAAAAAAGTAAGTTTTCTGCTAGTGTTTGATGCTGAAACCAGTGTTTAAAATGTGTGAACCAAGGATGTGTTTAAAAAGATGACTGACATTCTGCTTGTTCCATTTTTTTTGTTTCTCATATGTGAGTGAACCCTCCTTCTTCTCCTGTCCGAGTGCACTGATAAAAAGTGACCTATACGGTCACAAAACCAGATGCATATCTAAAGGAAACTGGGTGTCTTTTCTGGTCTGGTTTAAATTAAGTCTTTTATAGCTGTCCATGTTAAATGATTTAGTGACGCAAAGATAATAATAACCTTTCATCTGTGACAGGGCAGAGGTGCATGTGTTGCCATGTGTGGAAGAATATGAAGTGGAAAGAAAAAGTGACATAATAAAGTGTCCTCTTTGTTCTCAGAATAACATAACACTCAC
The DNA here is from genome assembly GCF_963457635.1 of Microchirus variegatus. NCBI lineage: Eukaryota > Metazoa > Chordata > Actinopteri > Pleuronectiformes > Soleidae > Microchirus > Microchirus variegatus. The sequence continues at coordinate 27,463,434 of NC_139802.1, read as the reverse complement.
TAAACAGATAAAAGTATATATATATTTAAAATAAATACTTGTAAATCATTTTGTTATGGGTATTATTACATCTCTAATAACCCTTCACACGTATTAGGTGACCATATATTTGAATAACTGTAATTTATGTGAGAGTTATGATCCATCACCAGTAAATATTTGAAACCCATCTGACGTGCCTTATCTGTTATTACCTTGTCAGCCATATTTGTTTGTCCCTACTTATTAGTCACCTCCTCTTGTCCCACAGCTGCCAATTTTGCTATGAAGGCACATTCACTCTCACTCCCTCCCTAATTATTTTGGAAGAATGTTCCTGCTGATTGTCTGGCTGTCATCCTATATCACCTGAGTGGCAGACTAATGTCTGGTTTTAAACATTGTTCCAACTTGCCTTTAAGGGCAAGGTAAGGAGGGGGGGAGGAAAAAAGTGCCGGTATGCACATACAAGATTTCCACGCCCTGTTTATGTCTTTAAAAGAAGCCCACTGCTGCACAACATGACAGATGTACAGCTACAGAATAGTTGCATTCTTTTCCAATAAAATGAAAAACCCTTTATTAGACTTCTGTTCTCGCTTTTAAAAAGAGCTGAATATGAGAGGAAGCAGAGAGTGGCTCTGCCTCTGTCTAGTCATGTCAAAGTGAGGGCAAGGATCAGATAAACACAGCTAAATGGCACTTTTTTTTGCATTTGTGTGCATGTATTTACACATGTCTGTCCCTGTCTGTCTTTTAATAGGGGGAAAGGGGACTTTCTGGGCCACCTGGAATTCAAGGAGAAACAGGGATTGGCCTTCCGGGATCCAAGGTAGAGTCTACCACCCTGCTGTTTTGGAAAATTAAATCATGAAAACATAATAATCCGCCTGTGCATTTCCCTGTTTGTGCATTCTTTACACTTTCTTACATCCGCAGGGGGATGTTGGATTGCAGGGGCGACCCGGGCCCCCCGGTCATATTGGACTTGGCGAGCCAGGATCACTGGTGAGTAAAGAGTCAAAAGTTAGCAATCTCACAAGTTTATGATCCATATTGAAGCCACTGGAGCAGCATTGTTATGTACTGCAGGGTGTTAGCTTCAGTGATATCTTACCATTTATATCATTCTTACCTGTTTGCAGGTAGACGGAGATGCATGCTTAATCTTTTTATTGTCATCACTGTTATAAACGTCCTAAAAAGTTCAGTTTTATGTTGAATATTTTCAAAAAGCAAGAAAAAATAAAATTGGGTCAGAAAAATAAATAATAAATGTCAGTTTACCGTGTAGAAAAACGTTTTTGTGTTTTGAAAAGAGCTAAATGACACCAAATAACTCCACAAAGTCATGTTGTTAGGTCTGTTGTTGTCGCTTTTGTTCAATTGACATCAAATGTTTTTATCTTAAATCAGGGGCCTCAAGGGCCGCAGGGAGTCCAAGGAGAGAGAGGACCACTAGGAGAGGGTCTTCCTGGACCAAAGGTGAGTTCTCGTTCATATTGTTTATGTCTTAGTCTCATGGGGCTCACTATTTTCCTGGAAGACTCAAGCACTAGAGCCAGTTATAGGCTTTAAACCCTCTTGACCCTTTTTTCACGCATTTCTCTTGACTTCACCCACCAACCCTCTGCACAAAAGCCTCGTCTGGGCCGCAGATTCCAGTGCCTTATGTCAGGAAATTGACAGTTCAAGAGACAACGTCAAAGCCAACTATTGCAGTGCAACATGGCTCTCATCGCCTTATGATATAATCCAGTTGACTGATCATCATTCCCACGACAACACGCTGACACTGAAGATGTAGACATAACACAGGAAAACAGCCAGGACACCGTTAAACATGAGTGACTCAGAGGAAAGAACGAGTCTGTTCCTGTTCCTGTGTCTTTTCAAGATGGAGTGACACAAACACGCTCTCTCTCTCACACATATGGACATGTACGTCCACACAGGTGCAACACAGGCATAGATTGTATTGATTCAGTTTTCAAACAAACAAATACAGAAAACAAAGTCTAATTAAAATCTACATCAGCTTTACTTTGTGATACTTTTACTTTTAGCTCATGATGACACCGGAGCTGCTTGTCTACTGCTGCCTGGCTTGGTAAATTATGTCATTTAGGTAAATCCAAACAAAGGGTTCACTAGATCACTAGAAGCAGCAGTGGATTAACAACTCCTGTAATGTAAAGTGGTGGATTTTCTCAATGGACTTTGGTGCAGGGGAGTTTACAATATGGCACAAACTTTATTTTCCAATTAGAAAAGGCTGTCTAAGTACCAAGATAAAGCATTACGTTCTTTTAAGATATAAGATATCATAAACTAAAGCAGGCATAGATTTGATTGGGTAAGCCTAAAACTAAATACCCTTCATTTTTGTGTAGAGAGTCACAATGCACAGACAGATCATGACATGGGTGTATCACCGAGTGAAGAAAGTCAACACTGATGAGTTTTGACATTGTAATTGCAGAGGGGGTTGTTAACAGTGGAAATTCTCTGAGTGGTTTCTCTCTGAGAGCCTTTTTTTTGTCATTTTGACAGATGCAGACAGTTGGATTAAGTGTGATAATGAAAAGTGCAATCACTCTTTGGCTTCGTTACAACATTAACAATATGGCTTTACATCGGGAGGTGCAAGAAATATATTTCAGGTTAAATTCTGACTTTTTCTACTTGCCTCAGGCTTTTATCCAATTTATCATTTGAGGATGGTAACAGCTACTTTCAGCAGAGGAACATTTCCCCCCTGTTAAAGATTGGCCTCAGGGTGCTCATTTTTCCCCCCCTTTTTTCTCAGCATGAAATCTCACCGCAGATTCACAGATGGCGTTCTTGCTCTAAAGCACCGTTCTTCACCTGACATGTGTCGACAGGCCTCAGCTTCACAGGAGCTCATCAGCAGTATTAGCCCTTTTCTACTTCATTAGCAGCTGAGCTCATGTCCCAAGATGGGAATCGCCAAGTTATGACAGTAAAGCTATACTTTTTGAAGCTGACCTGCAAATGCAGCATTTCTCTGCCAAGCCCACACTCCTCTGTGTGAAACTGTATTTCTGTCGTCCTTGGATGACCTCAGAAGACGGCATGATTGTCTTGGGGGAGATAACCACTTCTCTGCAGAGTCATACCCAGGCAGAAATTAAGCTGCGCTCTTTTTATTGTACTTACTGTCAACTTGGATTAGTGATCTAATCCCTCAATATATATATGTTCCTGCTTTTCATACTTAGTGATCCCCTCTAGACACATTTTTGTGATACATACACCGGAATATGTTGCTTTGAATCATATTTCTTCATATATATATATATTTTTTTTACTTCATGAACTGGTCAGTTAGGCACAGAGAAAGCATCACTGCTGGTTCTCTCTCTTTCCAGAAGCTATCATGCAAATAGGAAAATAATAAAATAACACATTCTTCCTCTTACAAATAATACATTGGATTTATAAGAAACACAGCTGGTGTTACGTTTACCAGTTGGTATGACCGAACATTAAATGTTGCCTTCAATCAAATCAGAGGTGTACTCATTTTGCTGAAATCAGTACACAATGAGTATGCCTTGTGATATTTGTGTTGTGATTTCTGCATTTTATTGTATTTGCAGTTTTCATAATGTATTCCACATATAAAAGCTTAACTAGGGAGTGGAGTTGCAAATTAGAAATAGATATGAGCTCTTGCCAGCATATCATCTTGTTCTGTCTTGGGACTATGGTAAACTGCATTGTCCCTATCAAACAAACAAATAAATAAATGGTTTCAGATATTGATGGATTGGTGTGCCAAGTGTCCCGTGTCCCACATTCCTGTTGCTGATTCCCCAACGTCTTCCAACAGCCATCCGTCATCTTTATTTTTTTTATTTTTAAGATACACAACGGCATAACCTCTGTCTGTCTGTTTGTCTTTCTCACAGGGAGAGCGAGGTTTAGATGGACCACGGGGGCCGAGAGGACAGTCGGGCATTGGAATTAAAGGAGACAAGGTAGAGTACAGCGAGACTGAATAAGACTCCCAGCTGAAAGGTCACGAAGTGGGTATTACAGGTCCAGTGTGTAGGAATTAGTAACATCTAATGGTGAGACTAATGCTTTGCGCACCCGAATGGATGTTAGTCTTTTTTGCTTTTATGTAGCCTCTACTCAATACGTAAAACAGATGCTGTAGAAATACTGCTGTCCCAAAATGGCAGCCACCATGAAGTAAGGGGGCCACATGGTTGGTGTAGTGGTTAGTGCTGTTTCCTTTGCAGCAAAAAGACCCAGATTCACCTGGACCCAGATTTGCACTCTAAATAGGCTGTCGGTGTAAAGGAAGACCCTTGTATTAAGTACATGATCGATTGATTGGCTATTTTCTTATAAACCAAGCAATTTTCATTTTAAAGGGGACATAATGGAAAATCAACTTTTTAATCATTTACATCCTTATATTTGGGACTCTGGAGACCCTATCAGTCAGCAAAGTGTGAAAAAAGATGACTCACTCATGTTTTTGTGGTCCTCCTCAATCTATGTACAGGAAATGAAACACACGATGTTGACTTCCTCGCTCACTGGGACGTCACAATGCGCTAAATTCCTGGAATTGTTGTTTCGCGGAGCTCCGCTTTGTCCCTAAAAAATGCAAGAGTGCTGACTAGGGCAACGGTAACCGAAAACCGGAATTCCACTAAAAGTTCAATTCTTGGCTCCACAGTGCAGCACAGAGTTCTATACAAACTTCCAGCCTCAGAGGATTCATCTGTCCAGTGGATACATGTTATATATGAGAGCAATGTGCCTGCTAGAGCCTGCAAATGATCACTTTTCCAACTGCTGTTAGCTCCCAGTAGCCTCTGTGGCTGATGTCATTTCCTGTCCCTTAAGTTTTGTTTTACTTTTTTAAGGTGGACCTAAAGAGATACTACTAAACAGAGCGTTCTGAACAGGGCTGTTTTGGCAGGGTGATTGAACTGCTGTGGTGCTTCCTCATTCATCCTCATGGTATTTTGACCAATCAAGTATTCATTTCAGGTTCTTCCAATAAACACTCCTTAATGTTACACACCAGACCCTTACAATACCTCTGGTCTCCTGTTGTGAAGAGCAAAACTTGCAAAGTCACCAATAAATACATTCTGTGTGGTGATACACGAACAAGGGCACAGTCTACAGGTAATGAGTTAAAGATGAAGCCTCAGTGGTGAAGGAGAAGGAAAGAGACTTGTTTGCTCGGCTCAATGAATATGGGAAAGTTGCGTAGCTCTACTTTGCACTGGCAGTCATACGGCGATGTTCTCACTACCTTTGTGGGTGCGTTTGAGGGATCTTTGCAGCCATCTGGCATCTGTCTTTTGGTTCATGCCGACATGGAGTAAAGTAGGAGACTATAAAATTCATCTAAATTGAAAGATGACATCAATATTTAGTAGTGAATGCAACTGCGCTGAAGAGAACACATGGCTCTTTTAAAATACACAGATTGTGATGAAAGTTTGAATTTTAATTTCATCAAGACAGTTCACGTGCAAACCAACATCCACAGGCTTGTCTGTGTTGAGCTAAATACCTGTACTACATGTGACATTGAATATAAAAAGGCAAATTGAGTTGATGTGTATAAAGATTTTACTACATTAATGTACTCCTGCAGTGCAGTAAAGGGCACATCCTCATTAATAAGCCAACAGTTAATGCACAGGATGTTGGCAAAGACCACCTGTGGGTGTTTTCCACATTAAGTAAATGACTGGAATTTAAGTCTGAGGCGCTGAGCGTCTTACTTTATACTTTGACAACAGTTGTTATCATTAACCTCCATTCTTATCTCAATGCACAGGGGGATTTTGGACCTCCGGGTCTTCCTGGACCCCTCGGCCTACCAGGAGTAGGCATACAGGGAGAGAAGGCAAGTACTTCATTTCAAAAGTGGATATATATATATATATATATATATATATATATATATATATATTTTTTTTTTTTTTTTTTTTTTTTTTTACAGTTTTGCTGATTATACGAGATAGGGTTTTCTTGAAAGTGTTATCATTTTTGTGGGTAGATTCTTACCAAAATTAGATGGGAACATACGTTGATGATCAGCTACCCATTACAAAAACTGTAGAAAAGAAGTTTCCAACGGAAGGACAAACTTAGAGATCGACCCACACTAATGAAAACACAACCTCCTTGGTGGAGTTAATTAGCAAGTAGATTTATTTCTGGATTTTGTCCTAAATTGCTTTCTCTTTTTACGACGATGTAACTGTGCTCCTGCAGGGTGTAGAAGGACCAAGGGGGCCAACAGGGAGCAGAGGTTCACCAGGAGAGGGCTTGCCTGGATCCAAAGTGTGTTCATACAGTACACTCACAGTGTTGTGAAGATAAATGAAAATGCTATAGGGTTTGATACAAATATTTTCTTGCATCATGTAGGGAGACCAAGGTTTGCCAGGCGAGGCTGGTGCCCCAGGGGAAAGAGGAGCTGGAGACCCTGGAGCTAAGGTAGAACACTCAAACCCACATCAGAAGCAAGACTATATACATGTTAGTGTTTTGGGTTTTCAGTCTCTGACCCGACACATATCCCCAATTTTTATCCTCAGGGTGAGCCAGGATCAACAGGAACAGGTGGTTTGCCTGGTCTGCCAGGAGAGGATGGGGCCCCTGGACAGAAAGTAATTTAGATGTTGCTTGCTCCAATATAATGTAAGTATATATATACAAACAATCGATCGTTAGTTTGATGAATGCATATGTGTGTGTGTCTCAAGGGTGAGCCAGGAGCTACAGGTCTTAGAGGGTTGGAGGGGGCACCTGGAATTGGCACTCAGGGTGAAAAGGTAAGACAAAAAACAAGTGATAACTGGTGCTTGCTTTTTAAAATAAATGGCAAGTCAAGTCACTGCAGTCAGTGTCAGATTAGTAATTGTTTCCCCCTGTGATTATCATTAAGGGTGACCAAGGCCAAAGAGGAATACGAGGTTTGACTGGTCCACCTGGCATTGCTGGACCCTCAGGTCCAAAAGTAAGTTTACTCATGATTAGCTATTGCATTGAGCGCTTGGGTGTAAGATGTGAGTAATAAAAAGATCAACTGTAATTGAATGATTTTGCTTGGACTAAATTTCATCAGGGAGAACCAGGGGCACAAGGCAGGACAGGTTCTTCTGGTCCCCCAGGCCGCTTCGTCGTTGGACCTAAGGTAACTTCTATCAGTTGGATTTTGGTGTCTGTGTATATTTTTGCCCTCATGTCCTTGAGCAAGTCAAGTCAAGATTGTAGAAGATTAACGTTTTGTACAGTGTTAACAAACCTAAAATGTGTTCTAGGGTGATGTTGGCCCAAGTGGTCCTCCTGGTCCGCTTGGGGAAACTGGCTATGGACTACCTGGTCCAAAGGTGAGGCTCAGTGTAAATGAGAATGTGCTTTGTAAGACTCAATAATAACATACACTCAAAGTTAGTCTATTTTTTGAAAAATGAATTTGAACTGAAATATAAAGATAGGCAGCTCTCATTATTAAGAGCTCTAACAAGAACAGTAGATGTTAAACATAAACCAACATGACTCATAACTAATGGAGTATCCTTAAATAACCACCAGTAAACCACACAAAAATATTTAAAATCAACAACTAAAGAACAAATAAGCAAACAACCAAGTTTACAGACCCATTTTGGTTTTATGATGATGTTCTTTGTGGTGGCTATTGTCCTTTTTTGTGTTCTAATGATAATAATAATAATAATAGCAACAACGGATTACGTTTTTTGAGGATAAACTTCTTGAACACAGTTAATGAAAATAAAATAATCCAGCTCCGTGAGCAGCTGACTGTACCCTGTGACACACCATGAAAAAGAAAAGTGATGGATTGAAATAAAACAATACGAACAGCATGAAGAACTTGTACATCCACATTCATTTTGCAAGAACAAACGATTGACTTCCATGTATCTTTGTGCTGTAGGGTGATCGTGGAGATCGAGGACCTGCAGGTCCATTTGGTCCCAAAGGAGACGGCTATCCTGGTCCTACAGTGAGCAACTGATTCATTCACTGACATGTTCATGTGTCCTCTCATACATCTGCACAGTCACACTATCCATCGACAAAATCAAGTCCTTCATTCATCTGTCTTTTAACTTCTTCCTCATTCTGTCCATTAGTTCCAGACATGTACAGTATCTATCAAAGTTGCAGCAGCACAACCTTAGAAATCCAATGACACACTGACGAAAAGTCTTTAAAGGGGTTTATTTGCTTTTTGCTTGTAATTGAATGAAAGGATCACTGTCTGTACTGTAAATATAAATAGCCAGCAAATATCTTAGCTTAACTGAGCATAAAGACTGGAAATAAACAGCTAGCTTAGCTCTTTTTTCTTCTTGTGTACCCTGTGTGCAGGTTTTCTATCAAAAGGTCAAACTATTCCTTTAACAGTAACAATAATTAGTCTGTTCTTCCTTGGTGTTCTGTGGTGTTTAGGGACCTCCTGGTCTGCCTGGACTTCCAGGAGAATCCGGCCCAGAAGGAGTGGGCATCCCTGGACCAAAGGTGAAGAAGAACTTGGTTCTGTGAAGTCTATCTATCTATCTATCTATCTATCTATCTATCTATCTATCTATCTATCTATCTATCTATCTATCTATCTATCTATCTATCTATCTATCTATCTATCTATCTATCTATCTATCTATCTATCTATCTATCTATCTATCTATCTATCTATCTTTTGTGCATTAAAAAGCATAAAAAGATGAAATCATGTTTAATTCATCCCTCTATTAAAGGGTTAGGGTTAGAAACATGTAGCTGTGTTATGAAAACAGGTGATAAGATAGTAGATATCATGCCTAATACGGTCGGGTACTAGTATTTTTATTGTTTTCTGTGATCAGAAGTCATGCAAAATGAAAATGAGTCAAATATTATGTTAAGATCTATAACAAAGCCAGAGTATGGGTCTGTTATACAGATAAGTGAACATATATCTCCAGTTAGGGAAAGGTTTGATCATTTCTATGAGGAAAGTAATTAAAGAAAACAAGATTCAAAGAAATTAATTTGTCTGATGAATTGTGCTGTCTGTTAAATAGTCATATATCATCTGTTTTTCTACTGTTTTTTGCAGGGTGATGTTGGTTTCCGAGGGTTACCTGGTTTACCGGGACCTCCAGGCGAAGGACTCCAAGGACCTTTGGTACTTTTAGCTTTTTACTTCTGTCTTAAATGTGTGTAAGCATTTAATGGTGAGAGAATTTTGCATAGTAAGCTTCCACTTCAAAACTGGAAATGCATGTTTTGTCTGGTTTGTCCCTTCAGGCTGCCATAGAAACATGGCACCTCAAGATGGCAGCCTTGGTAAAGCAAGGCCATTGCCTGAAGTGCATACACTTCAAATACTCATGGGAATATTTAATTTCACCTCAAACCTTCTCAGTGGTAAATCAGTCCACTAGCTTCTGTAGGAAATACGTTAAAAATACAAAGTAAGGTCACATCACAGGCTTCCTAAAAGTTTCACACTGGACCGTTATAGATTTTTAACTCAAAGTACAAGGACTTTCTTCTGTGTTTATTTATGCAAAAACCTTCTCTTATTTTATTTGATGTATAACCAGATGGTCATGATCGAGTCATATTCTCTGCAGCATTGTATCTTACCTGAAGTCAGGGTTCCAGATTGAAAAAACGGGCGCCTGATTTAGGTTTGAGCATGCTCATCACAGGGGGCTCTATTCTATCCAAAGGCTGCTATTTCATTGGTTCGGGGGAATTTATCGTGATTTTTCACCCCTCCAGCACTCAGACGCATTGGTGCAGGGTGTGAATCTCCACAGACATATGTGTCTGATGAGAAGCACTTGGCCCAACAGGCCTGAGTGAAGCACACTCCCAGCACCCATATGTCCTCAGATATCACATCCAGATTCCCTGCAGGCTGCAGATCTGTGTCTGTGCAAAGACCGACCCAGCTCTGTCACAGCCTTGCAGCAGCGGGCAGGATTTAATTAAAGATGTCAAATGGGGGGAATGAGAAAGTAGAAAAAAATGTGTTGTTCGAATTTCATAACTGAATATTATAAAACATGTTTAATCCTCACCTTGAAAAACAGGCTATTCACGATGTGTTTCATCTTTATTTTACATCTGGTCAAGGATGTCAGATTCTTGTAGACAGACGTTATATTTAGCGGCTTCTGTCCTGGGGGAACAGTATATTTTGGACCTTATTCTCACATTGAAAAGTCAATATAATATAATATGGGTAATTTATTATTCCGATTTCTATTTTGGTGGATTATCACATTAGATAAAACAAACCAAAAAAAGAATCCTCTAAGAACGAACATGTCAGAGCCAGTGTAACGTTATTTGTATGTTGCATCTTTCTTCTGAAAATGGGCTCTGTCAAGCAACACCATCAGACCTGACTGAGGGAGCATTTGTGCGTATACAGCAGTAGCATAGGGGCAAGGTTATCCCTTCTAACTGTTGTGAGTTCAATGCGAGGCAACACAACATCTAAATGCAATACTGAGAAACTCACTGTATTCTCTGAAATAAGCATTTGCATCGAATTAAGACACTGTTAAAATAAAGAGAAAACAGTTCCTAAAACCAAGAAAAATGTTATATAAATAGTCTGCCTTCAGCTACTGTAGTTCGTGTCATGTCATTAATAACTCAACCCAGGGCAGGAAGATTACTGAGTTTAATTATCCCAATATTAAATGTATTAGATCATAATATTATTATGACAATATGTAAGTTGTTAAAGGACTTGGTGTCTCAGCACATTTTAAAGATATCCATGCTTTTATCTTAAGTTGGCTCAGCTTCTGACTCCTGCAGCTGATTCATAGCACTGTTGTGCTGAGTGGGGAAAAAAAATTCCTTTAGTTCTGAAGTTCAAAGAACAGATTTTCTTTATAAATTCTCCTATTTACAAAGCACAAATACATTTCTACATGTCACTTTGTGCACCGTCCAAACTGCTCACAATGCCAGGGTCAGGTTTTCTCACTGACTCCACGTCCACACAATCAAAACCAATCATGAAGCAGTACCAGTTTCCCTACACTCTTAGAAATAAGGGTTCCAAAAGGGTCCGACTACAAGAGCTGAGTTTCTACCTGGAACCATTTGCTTCTGAAAAAGGGTTTTCAAGGTTTTTTTGTAACACGAATGGTCCCAGTAACCCCCTTTCCGGAATAAAGGGTTTTAAAAGGGTTCTTGGTGGAACCCTCCAAAAGGGTTCCAGGTAGAACCTTTGGTAAAAGGTTCTACCTGGAGCCAAAAAGGCTTCTCCTATGAGGACAAGCTGAAGAACCTTGTACGGTTCTATTTAGCACTTTTATTTCTAAGAGTGTACTGAACCAACTACTTAAAAGCTTTTTCGTACATTGTCCCTTTAACCTTGTCTGTTTTACCTTCCATGGCATTGTTATGGTGCTACATAAAAATGTCTTTGTCTTCCAGGGTAACACAGGGCGACCTGGCCCACTAGGGCCAGTAGGGCCACAGGGGCAAGGAGTACAAGGGCCAAAGGTAGGCTGAGTTATAACTGTCAGTATTAATTGTTATTATTATAATGATAGAATTTGATCTTATGTTACCTTAGCTTAGTGTTGATGTTACTCTGTAACTGTGTTTGTTTTCAGGGTGAACAGGGGGCCCAGGGAGTGACAGGACCGAGGGGGCAACCCGGAGAGGGCTTTCCTGGAGCTAAAGTGAGTTTTTAGATTTTTGAGTGTGGGGTTTTGTGCGAGTGCGATAACTAACATGTTTCCGTGCAATGTGTGACAGGGTGACCGTGGCTCGGCAGGAGAAAGGGGACTGAAGGGAATCAAAGGAGATCTGGGGGATCATGGAACCCCAGGGCAATCTGTGAGTGTTTTTATACATGACCTTCTTTGATACTCAGTGTGTTCTGATCTTTCCCTGAACCAATTTCAGCAAATAGTAACATTATAAACTGAATAAAATGCACACCCTGATGTCAGTAAACCAGCTGTACGCGTTTTCTGTGACCAAACGAGTGGAACAAAGCACAGGATGAATTGAAAGTCGACATTGTTGGGTCCTTAGATCATTTTAAACATTGACTGGATTTTTTTTTTTTCGCTCTTTGTTCTTGTTCTTAGCTTATTTTAAACAAACACATGGTTTTGATTTATTATTTGTATTGTTTTCAACCTAAGTTTCCCAAAACCATGTCAAACATGTATGCCCTGTATCTATTGTATATCCATTTCTGTATCTATGTGGTATATTACTTTTGTTTTTTTTATTGAGCTTATTAATGTTGTATTGTCTTGTATGAATGCAACCCAGGTCATGAACAATGTTATACAAGTAATTTTTTTGTATATGTACCTTAGGGTCGGCCTGGTATCAAAGGTGAAGCAGGACTCACTGTAAGACTTCCTATGTTTTCATATGAAAAGTACATTTTAATTCCCCCCTCTGTCTTTATTAATTTGTTCATACTGTGTTGGTGTGTTTCAGAGAGAGGACATCATTCGAATGATCAAAGAGATCTGTGGTAGGGCATTTGGTGATCCCTGCAATATTTAATTCACTTCTCAGTATTGACTGTGTAATAGTAGAAGAGTCCATTTCTGCATCTCAGCCTCTGTCTTATCTTATCTGTACATTACTCCATCAGATTGCACAGACTAAACCTTATCAAAGTTACATCTCAGTCATGAGCTCATAATTTGATGTGATGTGATTCCAGGATGTGGTATCAAGTGCAAGGAGAGGCCCATGGAGCTGGTGTTTGTCATCGACAGCTCAGAGAGCGTGGGCCCCGAGAACTTTGAGATCATCAAGGACTTTGTAAATGCACTCGTTGACCGGGTCACAGTTGGCCGCAATGCCACCAGGATTGGACTGGTGCTATACAGTCTGGAGGTGAAGCTTGTGTTCAACTTAGCTCGCTACGTCAGCAAACAGGACATCAAGCAAGCCATAAGGAACATCCCTTACATGGGTGAGGGCACGTACACAGGCACGGCCATTCGTAAAGCCACGCAAGAGGCCTTTTACAGTTCACGTGTTGGAGTCAGCAAAGTGGCAATCGTGATTACTGATGGCCAGACGGACAAACGGGAGCCAGTGAAGCTGGATATAGCTGTACGAGAAGCACACGCTGCTAACATTGAGATGTTTGCCCTGGGGATCGTCAACACCACCGACCCGACACAGGCTGAGTTCCTGAGAGAACTGAACCTGATCGCTTCAGACCCAGACACTGAGCACATGTTCCTCATCGATGACTTCAACACCCTGCCAGGTGAGAGCACCTTAAAGGTGCATTATGTAATAAATCTAAAGCAACGGGCTGTAAAATCCTCCTAATATGTCACAGAGACTCAGGAATACTATTCATATAACAAACTGAACTCACCAACAACAACAGTACAACCAAAATATTTGCATTAAAAAAAATCTTTTGCGGACTGCAAATCATGTTTATGTTTTGAAATCATGTTTTGGCATGTGGCGCCACCTACCGCCGTCCACCAATCATTGCCGCCGAGCCACCACGGGTTACCAGTTACCAGTTACGTCTGAGCTGCAATGGCGGAGAAAACAAAACCTTAAAGACCTCTGTATTTTGAATTTGAGTGTAGTAACCGTTTTTGGCCACATTCTTACATATGGTGCCTTAATCTTTCAAAAAGACAAAATGCAAAATAGTGTTGCAGTTCCCTAGTTTGTCCACCAGATGCAGAAGTACAAAATGCACCTGTTCATTGTCATGACTACTATAATATAGTACTTAAGATAACTATAATTTACAGTAGTAATAATGCTGAATTAAGCAAAAAATGTTGAAATTAAAATATTGTGTCCCTATTACCATTTCATTAGCATGATAAATAAACCACTATGATGTCAGTATCGATCAAAGTAATTGACGAAGATGACCATTAACCAAAACAATCCTACACCATTCTAGACATAAGATATTTGACACATATTTTTCTTTTGATTTTATTTCCCTCACAGAATATGTTATGAGCATTTTGGAAAACTAATTTTCAAAGCCTATCTAAAGAACCTGAAAGACCCATGAGTTGGCATCTGCGCACACTTTGGAAAGCACTGCTTTTGAAAGCACTATAGCTATAGCACTATACAGGCTTATTTTCAAATATTATCAGCAAGAACACAAATGTTTGCCAATGGCAATTAAGACTCATACATAAGTTAATTGTGGTAAATTTCCATTCTCTTGATAATCATTAATGGGGAAAATTATTATTTCATGTGAATAATCATGAAGGTAATAGAGAAGATACTTTCATCAAACAAAAATGTAATCGAATATAAATATAATCAACATGAAAATGAAATTATGTGATAAAATGGCATTAAGTGTAAGCCCTCTTACAGAGTGCTCTTTGGAGACATAAGTTGTGACCTTCACACTTAAGTCTTGGCTCTGTCCACCTGTCTTTCTGTCTGTCTGCCTGTCTCACTCAGCTCTGGAATCCAAGCTGGTCAGCCAGTTTTGTGAGGACGAGAATGGAGCGCTGATCTATAACAGAATAACCAACGGCTACAACGGATATGGACACAACGGCAACGGCAACAGGAATGACTTGAATGGGAAATACGCCATCGGTGGTTATGGATACCGTCCTGTGACAGAACAGGGATTACTGAACGCTGGACAGACCAACACCAACTCTGGCACGAGCACCCACAGTGTCGGAGTCCAGGTGGAGATCGCACAGCATGGCAGTAAAGGATCCAGCACAGCTACAGCACATGTATGGACCAGGAGAATATAAATGTGTATTGATGTAAGGCACAATGTGATTTACACTGTTGTGTATCTGCTTTTGTCTCCATCAGGGAGGAGAAGGGAAGCATGTTCAAACTGAAACAAAGTGGGGGACTGAGCGCGGGGACACATACAACCGGGAACCAATATATTTCAGTCCTTTCCCGGTTAAAGAGGAATCTTCTACAAACGTAACCACATCATCTACAGATGTATCTGTAAAACATGTTCCTGCTCCAAGGCCAGCTCTCCCCAAAGGTACACAACGTCTCTCACACCCCTGTATTTTGTCTGTTTGCATGCACAGACATGACACAGTTACAAACCCATTCATGGCACACGGCCAACCACAACACAACAAACCCTTTAATCATTACGGAGAAACGCTAAACAAGTGAAGCAGCTGCCTGGAAAATGATGAAGACGCTTCCCAGAAACACACCTCAAATCTCAAAGTTCAAGAAATCACAGTGTTTTATTGTCGCGTCAGCAGGATGTGGTTACTATAGTTTTTGAACACAGTGGAGTCTGTCGATAGCAGAGCTAAGGTTTAAACTTGTTGTCTGGAACATGTCTGGCTGCTAAAACTATTTTTGATGTTAAAACCGCTCCTGAAGTTTGTTCTAAACTCAGCTGCTCAGTGATACATCCATCATCTGAGACCAAATAGTATGTCAAATTTGCATTATGTAATAAATCAAAAGCAACATGGCCATAAAATTCATCCAACAACAACAGTACAGACAAAATATTTGCATTAAAAAAATATATCATGTTTTGGCATGTGGCGCCACCTACCGCCATCTACCAATCATTGCAGTCAGTAGAGTCTAAGCTGCCGAGCAACCACAGGTTACCAGTTACGTCTGAGCTACAATGGCAGAGAAAACAAAACCTAAAAGACCTCTGTATTTTGAATTTGAGTGTAGTAACTGTGTTAGGCCACATTCTTACATATGGCGCCTTTAACAACAAACCTTAATCTGAAATTTGACTATTAAATATATTGATGGAATAGTTAGAATGGACATGAAACCTACACCAAACAGGTCAATCATTCTGCTGCTGGCACTGAAAAGTAAAAATGCTGTAGTCAGACATTACAAATAAATATTTGGGGAAATTGTTGGCAATGACAAAAAGTTTCATTGAGGCTTATATGAATATTTGGGCCAATTCCAATTCCTATCTTAACCCTCAATCTTAACCCTCAAGCTCAACCCTTAATCTTAACTGGCCCTCAAAACCAAGTGTTGAGGGTTATTTTGTCTTTAGAAATGGGACACCCCTTAAATGCAGATACGTCTTCAGACTGTGGGGGGCAGAATAACGAGAAAGCTGCGTCCAGTCTGTCAACTCCAAAAAAGATGTGTAGAAGAACACATTAACGTCAGGATTATTTTTTTATTTTTTTATTTCAGTCAAGTTATTAGGTTGTCAGTTAGTTATAAGATGATACTCATACAAATACCACAGACATATTCAGCTGACAGTTACCACACACCACGGCTTATTGAAAAGTAAACCATAGCAAACGATCGCTTGTCCGCACCAGCCGACTATTGACAAAAGATCGTAAAATTAAAATAAATGTTACGCAACAATGACGTCAGTAATCCATAATATGGGCCTAAACTAAGATAATACAATGGTTTTCATCATTTTTATATCTCTATTAACAAAGAAAATAATTTATTTTTTCTGAGAATCGGGACAGCACTTGCACTAGAGGGAGCGCATTTTTGAGATTGAGGGTTTAGATTGAGGATTAAGCAAGGAATTGGAATTCACCCTGGTGTGAATTCCAAGTGTCTGTTCTAGTTCTATTTAAACAGGGAGACAAATAACATCCTCAGAAAAGTTCAGAAGCAATTAGTTTGATAAACTCGTCGACTGGGGATTTTTGCATAATGCTTTCACGTAACGTATTATTCATTCATCCTAACTGATGCCAATTGGCACAAATCGTACAAAAACATTTCTAAGGAGGTACAATGCGTGCTTACCTCTGTGTCTGTGGTAGAACTATTAACCACAGACCTCTGGATTAAAGTCTTATGAAATGTATCCTTGAGTCTGCAAGTGAAGAGAAAAAAGTGAATTTTTTACTCTATTTAAGGTCACAATATTCAGACTGAGGACAGATTGATAAAACTCTAAGAATCTTTCCCAATGCCAATTTAAACTGATGCTGACATTTGACGTTTCACTGCAGTAGATTTCAAGGACTGTTGAGACAAAATGTTATATTTCTAAAATCAAAAGAAAATAACAAGTCGTGGTTCAGCTGAATCTGTACTCATTCTGTGAAATGTAAAGCTGCAGTGTGATTCTTTTGTTGATGTTGTTGATGTTATCATTGAACAGAAGCGAGGTAAGATTATTTGTGTGCTGCATCCTTCATCCCATTTTGTTCTGTCAAGCAATACAGCAATATCAGACCTGACTAAGAGAGCATTTGTGTGTATACAGCAGTGGTGAGAGGTCAAACTGGTCAAACTGGTCAAACTGCTCAACGATTGGGCTTTTTGAGCAGTGGAGTTCACTGATGAAACCTTTCAGTTACACTTTCCTTTGAGTTTTTCAGTCATACTCCAACCTTTTCGCATTTGTCTCATTTTACTAGTGCAATATTGCTTTTGGCTTCATTCTGTCTTGACATAAAACAAATCACTTCCTCTCTGCAGAGAGGAAATAGCACTTTGTAGGTTAGAGTCATGTGGAGCTGATGATGATCATCATGAGCATTGTGTGAACTAATGTAGAATAGTTTGAATGTAACAGAACTGTAACTGAACAAAAGTTCAGGTAAACTGCAGTTAAAGCAGACAGATGCTAAGTGACGCAGAAACGGCCTCAGAACACAATCCTCATCATCATCCCTCAGTGCTGTGTCACAAATCTTAAGTAGAGCGTGTTGTGATTTGTGAGCTGATGTCTCCTGAAACACGAATCTCCAGTAAAGCTCCGGTCCAACGTGTTTCGACGTCACGTAGCAGAGATGAAGCCCCCGTCCCTGCAGCAGCCACAGTGCACGAGTGTGAAGTGTTAATCACCTGCCTCCAGGGTCATAAGTGCTCTGTGACTGACAGGCTCTGTAATGAGGTCATGTCAGTGAGGAGCAGGGCGGCCAATTATTTTTGATGCAGTGTGGATGATTTTACAGAATGTGCTCCTTCCTGCGAGAGCACTGTAGGTGCAGATGTTGCCTCAGATGAGAGAAGAAGTCATCTCTTTGCAGTAGGATTGGGTGGACAGGCTGTGAAAAGTTTTTTTTTCAGCAATCTAACCTTATTGTATAACATTTTTTCTTTCTGTAGAAACTGCACCCATAGACCCTCGCTGTGGCTTGGTTCTGGACCAGGGCACATGCCGGGATTATAACATCCGCTGGTATTATGACAAGCAAGCCAATGCCTGTGCCCAGTTCTGGTACGGAGGCTGCAATGGCAACAGGAACCGCTTTGACACAGAAGAAGAGTGCAAGAGGACGTGTGTGATCGCCAGATCCACAGGTACGCGCTCGTGATTGATTCTTATCACGTTAATATCCATGAGGTCATTCACACCCGCCATGTTAGCCAGAAAATCTGACGTTTCTTTTCGCCATTTGCTCTGCTAAAATCAGGCCGCAGCAAACTGATTTGTTCCAAATGTTGTAAGAGTTCTACATTTACATATGTTTCTTTTTTCTTTTTTTTTCAGGAGGCTGAGAGAAAGCCTCTGCCATACATCTGTTGTAGGTACTTCGTGGAGAGGCAGCTATTACCAGCCTAATTCAAGGGGTTAATTTTTCACTGATGTTCTATATCATGGCTACGTTATAGCTCATGTTCACTGATCCTCATCTACAGAGAAAGAGAGTCTGACTTTGATAGATACCTCTATTTTGTTATTTTAAAGGCATAATTTATGTGTTTTATTTTTGTGTGTATGTATGAGGTATCAATATTTTGTCAACACTGACCTCATGATCTCACTCGACTACCAGCAAGGATATTAGGAACAAAAAAAGCCACATTTTTTTAGTTTTAGCCACGAAACAAAAGGAAATGCTTTATAACACTGTAATGTAGTCTTTTGAGTCATGACATCATCAAACCAGGTCATTAAAATAAACAATAGCTATTAATGTCTTTCCTCAGCCACATACTGTAGTTCATAATCAAATAACCAATAATACACAGTAGTGATAAAGCCTCTCATCACAATTGTCTTGTTTGTCTTGTTTTTATATAAATGATTTTTATATAACTTTATATGACTGATGCTCTGTAACTAAATGGGAACATTTTGTGCATTTGAACGTGTGTTAGATTTTCTGAAAGAAAATGTGATGTTACCTGTTTACATTGTTTGCTCTGTCCAGATTTGTGCAACACTCATGACACACACACACACACACACATTATGTACACACACTGCCCTCTACTGGGTGACACATTGTGTGTATACTGGATGTGTAACAACTTCTGTTGTTAAACAGCCGATCTGGAATTGTGTTCACCACAGTTACTGACTGGATAAATCCGTATTGTACTGTTTATGTCATGGTCGACATTTTGATGTCAAACATTTTGAATAAATTGGATCCAAACTAATATGTGTGAAGGCATTATATTCCTACTGGACTAGACTGTATGACAATATTTAGGGCAGGAGGGTGACAGAAATCAGAAATGTATTTAATCACTCTCCAAAGTCCTGTATGTATAATTTAGTTGCTGACCTTTAGTATAGCATTTAATGCATCAAGATTAATCATACTTACAGCAGCCATTTGAGGATGTTTTAGCAGGAAAAGCACAGATCACAGTGAGTGCGTTCACATGCACACAAAAAAAACAATTACTGGTAATAACCAGGTAACTGGAATAAACAATTTAAGGTGTTTACACGTACAAGAAAACAGATTACTGACAGAAACCTACACTCTTAGAAATAAAGTGTTAAGTAGAACCATATATTATTCTTCAGCTTGTCCTCAAAGCAGAACCCTTTTTGGCGCCAGTTTTTGGAGGGTTCCACCAAGAACCCTTTTAAAACACCATTTACTTTCAGAGGCAAATGGTTCCAGGTAGAACCTCAGCCCTTGTAGAAGGACCCTTTTGGAACCTTTACTTCTAGGAGATGTGTAGATGTGTTCAACAGGTTTTTCAAAAACCGATAACGGCAAGAAACTGATAATGATATCAGTTTATTCCGTTAACATGAGCGCTTGAATAACCAGATAACTGATAACTGAAAAACCCGATAATAATGTAATGCAATGTAAACGCAGACATAGTTGATGATTTTCACCTGTGATTTTGCGACTGTGACCTGTCAAAATGGCTGCTGTGCAGAAGGACACATTTAGTGTTTCTGCTTCAACTGTGCATATTTTATTTTTGTTCATTTCCGTGTGGGGGTGGTGGGATCAGAATAGGCCAACACCATCATCACGAACTCTCATCAGGTTTGGAAACAAATGTACTGTATATACACTAAATTCCGTTCTTCATTATGTGACAGCCCACACACACAGGCTACAGTTCTGATCTACACTACACGCTCTTTCATGGTCCTTTGAGGGACTTATGGTGTGGGAGGCTGTGTTGTAGCTGACCTATTCGCTCTGATAAACAAGACAGGGTGTGTGTGTGTGCGCACGCAAGGCCCGAATTCCTCGTGTCAATATAGTGCAGTTATCTGTGAGCCACTGTGTTTGCTGTCACAGCAGAGGAATAGATTTTTGTCATTTTCTTTTTGTCCGAATTTGGATTGCTTATAGAAGCTTTTCAGTCACTTTATTAGGGACACATGTTCAGCTGCTTCTTAGTTGCTCATGCAAATATTTCATTCGCCCATATCACCTGGCAGCTACTTCAATGAAGGAAGTCAAGACAAGTTTAAACTGTGCATGGTGAGGAAGATAGGTGATATTTAGTGACTGAACGTGGCATGATTGCTGCTGGTCAACTATTTCTAGGTTTTACAGAAAATATCTAGTAAGCTACAGTTCTCTGGGTGAAAATGCCTTGTCAGAGGGGAATGACTGGTTTGAAAGGTGTCACTCCTGCCGCTGTTTTAGGTGTCCTGTGTCCTGATAAAGTGGTTGGTAAAGGTTTATCATCTGGAAATGAATTAGCCTCTGGGGACATGGGACATAGACAGTGTATCTGGGCTGAGACTTATTTTTTTAAAGTAAGTGTTTGATAAGTGTTTGACTTGTCTGCATATGACCGCAGATAATAATAAAAAACAGATCCTTGATGCATTTATCTTCTGCCGCATCTGCTTAAATGTGATTTAAGCAGAAGAGACAGAAGCCTGCTTAAATGTGATTGTGTCAAACTAGAAATGGAAACAGCCCCAAACTCTTGCCTGAGATTACAAACACCCAAATTTTTAAGTGAAAGCAGAAAGTTTTACAAGATACATAATTGCAATTCAAGTTTCTCACCTATCTCTCTTGTCAGTGGTCAAATAAGTTACTAAGGTATTTTTCATTTGTTATTTTTTTAATACAATCAAAATAAAATATGAATTCAACATTCTAATAATAAAAAAAAATAATACAAGATGGTTCCTGTGAGGCTGTTCACCCTGTGTCAACTGGGATTGACTCCAGTCAGCCATGACCCTCATGTGGAGGGTAAAGAGGTAGACAATGAATTAATTAAATACAAACTTTGACCCACTATTCCAGTAATTATGCTACTGAACAAATACACGTGTTGTATTATTTGCCTAAATTGTCTGTGATGGCTTTAGTGGAAGGACTTTTCTGACCCAGAACCCGTTTTCTTCTTCTGCTTAAATTGCATAGACACTCCGAGACAAATGTCGTGGTCTGATCTATCTTTAGTGCTGCCCACGGGAGAAATGTTACCCAACTCCACACACTGCTCACACTTTATCAGGCCAACCAGAGCAGTAAGACTTAACAATATAAGCTCCCATTGATCCAGAAACATCAATGAAGGCCTTCTCTGAGTGCAAGATTTAAGATTTTGTAGTAAAACGTGTAGCTCTGTGCAAACTGACGACATGAATCCTTAAGAAGAAGGAAAACGCAGTAAATTCAAGCCAAAATTATCTCTTTAAATTAAACGCAAAGTGTTTGATTGTAGAGTAACACACACACACATCAAGCAGCAGAACAACAATCCATCCAGCAGGGGAAAGGCAGACAATGCTGATTGGTGGACAGAGCTGTGCGTGCGTGTGTGTGCGTGTGTGTGTGTGTGTGTGTGTGTGTGTGTGTGTGTGTGTGTGTGTGTGTGTGTGTGTGTGTGTGTGTGTGTGTGTGTGTGTGTGTGTGTGTGTGTGTGTGTGTGTGTGTGTGTGTGTCACCTGTTTCTGCACACAGCTGCCTGTCTCAAACTTTGCTGCTCCATTTTTAGTGCTGTGATACTTAACACTAAATAGTTAGAAATAAAAATATTTTACAGAGTTTGAAAACACAAATATCTCAAGGACTGTTTACTGATATCCAAAATGCATGGAATGGGTGTGTATGGAATATGTAAACATGAGACCAAAAGTAAGTACATAGGTACAATTAAAGGTCCAGTGTGTAAGAACTAATGGGAGAGGCGTTCCCCACTCACTCGTTAAGGGTCTATGGTGGCCTTCGCATACCAAAAAGGATGTCATCTTACTTTGCATAATAAGCCTCGACTTAGAAAATTTTTTTTATTTATTACAATTTTTATTTTAACCCTTCTGTTACCAATCCTGTCATTGCCGACAGGATTCAGCATGCGTACTTCTCATTTATGTAACTCCTAGACAATAATGTAATATTTAGAAATTTAAAAAACTATGGACTGGTGATCTGTCCAGGGTGTGACCCCGCCTTTCACCCTATGCACCCGGTGACCCGCATGTGGAGCCTAAAGTGGTAGAAGACAGATGGATGTATACCAGAAAGCAGATAACTAGAACTTTGTACCCAAATACTTGTCACTACAGTAGCCCTCAGGACTTCCCCGGCACGACCGTCCAATCACAGGCAAGACTCACCATGTCCTCACACGTTTGTGACATCAGCTTCTCAGTACCGTATTCCTAAAGGGTTGAATAACTATTGAAAAGGAAAGTCGTCTTGGAATAAGGAGCAGAAGCACTCACTCATTGAAAATGTGTTGACAAAATTATAGCCATAAAATCTATGTAAATCCAGGCGACCTGATTATCATGATGGTCAAGGTGATTATACACTCAGGAAACGCGTAATGATATAAGTAATGTATCTCCAATAAATGTTACACACTTGACCTTTAAAGTGGCTAGATGAGAATGAAGTTAATAGATAAAGAATGAAAAATCAGAGATAAAGAAAGAGGTGATGATTTAAAGGAAACACATACTATACTTGTGACTGTGACAGCGACTGCTCTAAATACCCTCCACAGTCATACGTTGAGTTTGTAGTGAGCTATTTGAGGGCTTTGACAGCATTGTCTCTGCTGTTAGCCTGCCACATGACACTCCAGGAGCTGAATCATGGTGGCATATCCCCCAGCAGCCAGTTGCTTCTTTCAGTCTGTGACAGCAGCTGCTTGAGCCAAGCCTGCTCTGCGATTTTGGTATAGTCATATTCCACTGGAGTTGAAGCAGACAGGGGGGCAGAGGGACCTATATTTAGAGTGGGACAGGATTCAGTTGCAGGGTCTTCACACTGGGAACCTTTTCTCTGCTCTGCCTTTTCCAGCCAGGACCGACTGCCAAAAAGACCTGTGGCCATCACCTCCTTCCTCTCTCCTCAGACCTCCTTGCTTGCGTGCCGTTTTCCCTCCTCACACAACATGGACCCCAATGCCATCAAGGAGGAGCTGCGCCTGTTTCAGAGTACCCTTCTCCAGGATGGGCTAAAGGAGTTGCTGAAGGAGAACAAGTTTGTGGACTGCAACCTGAAGGTAGGGGACCGTAGCTTCCCCTGCCATCGATTGATCATGGCTGCCTGTAGTCCATACTTCAGGGATATCTTTTTCACAGAGGATGGCAAGGAAGTGGAGAACACCCACGAGGTGGTCCTGGAGGATGTCAACCCTTCCATCCTCGACATGATCATCCAGTACCTGTATTCAGCTGAGATTGACCTCACTGATGACAATGTGCAGGATATAATTGCTGTGGCAAACAGATTCCAGATCCCGTCTGTCTTCACGGTGTGTGTTAACTACCTTCAGAAGAAGATATCCCTGAGCAACTGTATGGCCATTTTCAGGATGGGCTTGGTGCTCAGCTGTCCCAGGCTCGCCGTGGCTGCACGCAATTACATCGCTGACCACTTCGAGGCCCTCTACAAAGATGAGGAGTTCCTCAGACTAGCACCCCATGAACTGTTTGCCATTATTGGCGGAGACTCACTGAACGTGGAAAGGGAGGAGGTGGTATTTGAGGCACTCATGGCTTGGGTCCGCCATGATAGAGATAAGCGCATCAAGGTGTTGAAGGATGCGTTCGACTGCATTCGCTTTCGACTTATGCCAGAGAAGTATTTCAAAGAAAGAGTGGAGTCGGATGACATCATCAAGGCTGACCCGGAGCTTCAGAAGACAATCCAGGTCATCAAAGATGCCTTCAAGGGGAAGCTTCCAGACAAACCCATGAAGAAGGAAGGGGAGCAGGGGGCCAACAAGGAAGGAGGTGAGGAGGAGGAGGACGCGGACAGCCTTTTCCCTGGGTTCCTGAATGACAGCCGGCGACATGGCATGTACACACGTGACTTCATCTTCATGCTCAATGACACAGCCGCGGTGGCGTATGACGTCGTCGAGAACGAGTGTTTCCTGGCAGCCATGTCTGAGCAGGTGCCACGTAACCACGTCAGCCTGGTGTCGGAGAAGAACCAGCTCTTTGTCATTGGTGGACTGTTTGTGGATGAGGAGAACAAGGACATGCCTCTGCAGTGTTACGTCTATTTGGTGAGTATGGTTGATTACGAAACGTGAATTACATTGAGTGGAGAAGTTGTCTCAGCACTTACTTCCTCATTAAGGAGAGTTACTCCAATAGTTTTTTTTAATGGTTCTCATATTTCTTATTTATAAATGTCGTCCCTCCCAAGTTGTCCTCACTAAATCAATAAGCCATTGTGGTTCTATGCTCCACAAGGTCTATTACAAGAACAGTATATACATACATACATACATATATATATATATATATATATGTATACTGTATATAATATCTCCAACGAACCTGGAAGGGATTTGAAGTGAGGGATATTCATCTGCAACATGCAACTTCATCGATAAATGTTACAAAATGTTACCCACAGTCTATACCTGTTGTATGTGCTATTCTTATAAACTGTCCATTGAATTGCTTGACTGACTGGAACCTTTACAACTTCACAAATGTCAATTATTATTCCAGTTAGAATAACCACACTAAACCTTGTAGTCTGAGCAGATGAAAGGCCCTAAATCTCCTAAAACTTGTGTTAACTATCTGTTGGTCATAAAGAAGCTGAATCAGCTGGTGTAACTGCCAGGTGCAGTGCAGTGCATGGCAGCCATTTTGACAAGTGATGTATTTAAGTTGTGTTCACCAGGCTGGAGACATTGTCACAGTGAGAAATTCCCAATATGTCTGACTCAGACTTACAAGTCACATGAGCTGATTTATCGTCTTCATTAAAGATTCTGTTTGGCAGAATTTTAATTAAACCTCACACCGTCAAACTAGTATAGCAGCTTGAATGCTGAACTAAGCAAATCACCTCAAGGCTTTTATTGTAATCAACAGACACAAGTGGTATCACTCAGAAAAGTGTAGAATGTAGATTACATGATAATTAGCTGCGAGTGTTTTCCCCCCACGTTGCCTTCAAGGTCTAAGTGAAATAGATACTAAAGGACGTGGACGAGGTCTTGAGTACTTTAGTATTTTATAGCCTAATCAATATGTTGATACCATACAGGATTCATTTCCTTCTTTATGAGGAGATAACGACAAAGCGCTAATGGGCACTAAGAGGGTGCTTTCCACACTCTTTAATGTACTGTATTATTATTTTCCCTTCCACAGTTGGATCCACTCTCTTCTGAATGGGTTGCGCTGCCGCCCATGCCTTCCCCAAGATGCCTTTTCAACATGGGAGAGAGCGAGAACCTGCTGTTTGCCGTGGCTGGAAAAGACCTCCAGACCAACGAGTCGCTGGATTCTGTCATGTGCTACGATGTCGAGTTAGTGTGATTGTTGGCTTTTCCCCCCTTTATCTCTATATGTCTGTTTTTAGGATATAATTAACTATGGGAAAATAACCCTTAAGTCAAAAATGTCTATGTGCTGTTTCAGATGTGATCTTAGCGTTCTAATTTGCTGTGGTTGTTTATTCAGTGTTTAGAAAGCTGTTTAATTCTTCAGCTTAAGTGAGAATATTTATATTACACAGACACATAGTTACAGTTGTTGTTAATGTAAGAGTTATAACATATTATGAAGCTCCAAGATTTGACCGGCACCATGTAACCAGAAATTCCTAGGTTCCTATTGGACAATACCAGCTGTCAATCAGACTGGTGTCCATCCATATGTACTGTGTATTATCATCTATTTTCAGAACATAACATAATGTATACAATTGGCCCATAACTGGCAATTGAGACCATTTACTCCTCAAGAAAATGCTTAGTGACATGGAATTCTTTTTTAACTGGTGGAGTTGCCCCCTGGTGGCCACTTCTTGTTTTTTTGGATTGAAGGACCAGTGTTTAAGAATTACAGACATATTTTGGTGAGAGCTAAATGTTTCTGTCTTCAGGAAAATGAGGTGGAGTGAGACCAAAAAGCTTCCCCTGAAGATCCACGGTCACGCTGTCGTGTCCCACAAAGGACTGGTCTACTGCATTGGAGGAAAGACCGATGACAAGTGAGTGAATGAGTGTGCTTGTGTGAGTGTATGTGAGAAGTTACACACAGTGGCCTGCAGCTGTTTGTAGTCCATCATCCTGCCAGGCTGCATGTATAGACAGCCATTACACTGCTGCAGTCCAGGATGGTCTCATGTGTTGCAACAGTGGAAAATACAACACGCCATGTGCAGTTACATTAAGAATAGGGGTCTACTTGTTTTTTTTCCATTTGATCATGGTGCAATGTTGCCTTACGGATGGTAGAAGACAAGATGTGCTTTACTTATAATTTCATTTCATTTCATTTAATGTGAAAGCCTAAATAAGAGTGACGATTTAAATGGCAAATAAGGGAATTAATAAATCCAAAATGATACAATGGTAATGTAAAAGTCTAGGGACAAACAAACGTAGTCGTGCTCGAAGAAGTCATGCTGAGGTTTTAAAAAAAGATGATGTGTATGCACGTATAGTATGTGCCTGTGTCCATAAATAGACTTTCACATGTAGCCAATGCATGAAATCACCATTCCTGCCAGTAAAATAAAGCAAGCTTAAGTAAAATCGAAGTTTTAATTAAAATTTTTACTTTAAATTTTATATATGATAAGTGTAATATGGGGCAGGCCCAAATATATGTGCAAACATTAGGATACTCAACAAAAATACACATCCAAAGTGAAGTGTACTTATTATCATATTATTATCATATTTATTTTCATAAACTGAGAACATAGAGACTTGAAATATTGCATTTTATCGTCAGTGTTGTGTCCAGATGAGTCGTCTTGTGGATACATGATGTTGTCCACCTTAAACATTGTCCTTTTGATTTTCAACCATTTTCATACGTTCATATTCTGTAGTTCAGCAATAATCAATAATTTAGTAGTTCTACATAATTATTTGCATTCCTGTGTTTCATAGTTTTACACAATTGATTTTATGTTATTCAGTTACTTTTAATTTAAACATATTGTCCGTCTTTTTAGCTGTTAATCAAACTAGAAAATATTATTAAGACATGAGGGAAACTGTAAATGAAGAAAAACATTCTGCAATAGTACATTAATGTGATTTTTTACAACATGATCTCTGTTTCCACAGCAAAGCTCTCAACAAGGTGTTTGCGTACAATCACAAACAGTCTGAGTGGAGAGAGTTGGCAGCCATGAAGACGCCCAGAGCCATGTTCGGAGCCATCATCCACAACGGCAAGATTGTGGTGGCAGGTGGAGTCAACGAGGAGGGTCTCACTGCCACATGTGAAGCCTACGACTTTACCACAACCAAGTATGAGTCTGTCTTTAGTAGGGTTAACAACTTCACACATTATATATTGTGCATTTGGGAAAACAGGCCATTTTGAACAATTCTGAATATATAACCTGCTATTAAATAAGAAAAATGAAGTCAAATTTAATGACATTTAAGTTAGTGAGTTAAAGTTATTTATTGATTCAGTGTTACACTGTGCAATTTCACCTCCAAATGATGTGCCTTTTTTGACCGCAAACAAAAAGGCGTATTTAGTCGTAAAAATAGTTTCCGATTTTTGTTTAATTTTCCAGTATTTATAATTTTGTTAAAACAAAAATAAATCAGCTTATTTTCAAATAAACCAAAAGTGTGTAGGCTGAAGCTTCAGCTTATTTACAATGACCTTTCTAGGAAATCACAGTTTCCATTGAAGTATGGATATGACAACAACAACAGAAAAGAAATAGCTGTTATTGTATCGACTGGTTGATTAAATTATTGTTAGAAAGTTTTTGGAGCATGTCCATTGTACAGCACATTTGACTATCTTCATAACACTGTCACTTTGACATTTTAGCCTTCCACATTATGTGTCTCCATCTTAACATGGAATAAAAAGGCTATTTCTGCAAATACACCAAGGTAGAAAAGACATGTGCCACAAGAGTTTGCATGTTCTCCCCATGTGTGTGGTTTCACTCCGGGTTCTCCGGCTTCCTCCCACAGTCCAAAAACATGCAGATTTGGGGATTAGGTGAATTGGTCACTCTAAATTGACCGTAGGTGTGAGAGTGTGAGTGAATGGTTGTTTGTCTCTGTATGTGGCCCAGTGATGGACTGGTGAACTGTCCAGGGTGTACCCCTCCCTATCACCCTATGTCAGCTGAGCTAGCACCCCGCGACCATCCGATGGAGGATAAAGCGGTAGATGATGGATGGATGGATGGATAGAAAAGAGATGGACAGTCAAAGCTCCATCTTACAGTTGACCTTTTTCCTATGATGCTGTATCTCCTCAGGTGGGAGCCTTTCACCGATTTCCCCCAGGAGAGAAGCTCTGTGAACCTGTTGAGCTGCGGGGGCTCTCTGTACGCTGTGGGCGGCTTTGCCATGGTTCAGATGGAGAACAAGGAGGTGGCTCCCACAGAAGTCACCGATGTCTGGCTGTAAGTCGTCTCAACTTATGGCGCCAAGCTGTGCGTTTTTTTTTCCTCCATTTTGCTTTTTCCATGAGATGTGACGCTCATCTGTCTTTATTATAGGTATGAGGAGGATAAGAAGCAGTGGAGTGGGATGCTGAGGGAGATGCGTTACGCTGCCGGGGCTTCCTGTCTGTCCATGCGCCTCAATGCTGCCAGGATGCCCAAGCTGTAAAAAGAACATATTTTCAAAAGAACTCCCTCCCTCTCTCTCTTCTTCTCTCTTCCCTCCACTCATCTCCAGCCTCTATTTCTGTCAAGTTGATCGTTCACATTCATTTTTCTCTGACCTCGGACAATATTTATCTGCAACATGAACACACAAAATAAGCCACCATTTAGATTGATCTACAGTATAAAACTCTGTTCACATCATTTCTAGCTCTTCTTTTGTAAAATAAACATTTGTAAACCTCTTAAAACTCTTTTATTGTCATGATTTTGTCTGAGCTTATCACCACGTTGAAGGGAAACTGGGGGAAGAGTCAACATATGTGACCGCATGTATTTGTACATTCTTTATACTTTTAGGTAAACAAGGAAGTGGAACTGGGTTAATAGCAGACTGGAGGACCTGAGGTAAGTCACACTGAATTATAGCGTTTATAAATGTTTTGGATTGCAGTTTGCAATACAAGGATGTGCATATACATTCATTCAGTATTAATCCTTAAAATTAACAATCAGTAAGCAAATTGAGAAATAAGCTGCTTTATTATTTTTAATCTCTAGTGCTTTATGTGACTGTTAAATTTAGAATTTTTGTGACATTTTTTGTGCCTTCTGCTGGAAATATGGGTGTAGAGTCGGTAATATACAGAAAAGGATTTGTACATGGAAGCAGAATATATGTATCTGTGTGGGTTTGTGTTTGTGTGTGTGTGTCCAGGTATTATTAATGTTGTGGGGACCTAAATGTGTTTACACAGTCACATTATGGGGACTTGTCTTCCTTATGGGGACAAAAAGCAAGTCCCCAAAGGTTAGGGCCAGGGTTACAGAGTTAGGATTAGAGTAAGTCTCCAGGAAATGAATGTAAGTCAATGTAATGTTCACTGAAGTCATGTAAACCTAACGTGTGTGTGTGTGTGTGTGTTCTGATTCAGACCTATTCTTGTGAGGATACTTTGGCTGGTCCTCACAACTTTGTCTTGTGGGAGTATTGCATGTGTACAAAAAAACAAATATTTTTTTTATTTCACCAGAATATGGCAATAGCCCTTGCCACCGTGACACTTGGCCTTTTGTGATCATTTCAACCCAGCACATTTCTGACATGGGGACTGTACATAAAATAAAAGGAAAGTTGACATCGAGGGCCAGGCTGTTTCGGGCACTCATTCATTTAAAGGTCCCATATTATGCTAAATCTACTTTTTAATCATTTTAATACTTATATTTGGGACTCTGGAGGCCATACCAGTCCCCAAAATGTGAAAAACCAAGACTCAGTCATGTTTTAGTGATCCCCCTTAGTGTAAGTATAGGAGATAAAACACACATTTTAAACCTTCCACCTCTTGACGAAACAGTGCGCATTTCACCACGAATGTTGCCACCCCAACAGGAAGTGTGCTTCGAGAGCTTAGTGAATAATATGTAATGTTTCAAATGAACTGAGATATGTTTAATATTCGCTAAAGAGTTTCTTCCCAGACAGACTTTATCTTAATTTTATGTGGTGTGATTTTGGTAAAAACTTGAAAATGAAAAAAAATGAAGGATGTCATTTGCAATAAAACATTTCATAAAATTAAACATTTGTATCTAATGTTATTGGTTCAAAGAATGTCAGGCTGAATGGTCGGCCCCCCAACATTTTCATCTTACCAAATCTGGCCCTCTTTACAAAAAGTTTGGACACTCCTGGTTTAGGGTTTAGGTCCAGGTTAAACCTTGTAAAGGTTAGGTGTTTAGGCCTTGTTTAGACTGCAGCACAAATAGGATTTGTAAGCATATCCGATTAGAATCTGATCTTCCTCACCAGCTGTTCACATGCATACTGTATAATTGCAAGGGATCAGATCCGATCTCTGTGTGTCCATATTGAAATTGTCTAGTCTAGTCTTGGACATGGATTACAGGCCATGTCCCAGAGAAACAAGTAGTCAACAAAATAAACAAAACATGGACAATAGAAATCTGTTGTGGTTATGTGGAGCTGTGGCGCAAGTATTGTCTTCCACTGTTTCAGAATCACATTTGAAACCACCTCCCTATGTGGTATAAATCAGCTTTGGAAAAATCAGATCTTATGTGGTTTTTAGTTGTCCAGACAGCCCAAAAAAAATCAACTTAGATACAAACTTGACATGTTGACATGTTGCTGATTTGGGCTATAGTCTAAATAAGGTTTTAGTTGTGATAATTAATAAAGTTATGTCTGTCAAAATGAAGCATCTCCAGCTAAATACAAAAGGTTCAGAATGCAGCTGCCAGAAAACATACAGTGTGACTTGAGTGTAAGGATATAGACTCTTGCTGCATTTCAGATGTTGACTGTGCTGCTGGTTGGAGGCTCCTTAGCTGCAAACCTGTGTCTTACCTGGTTCTTCTGCCAATTAGTGCCATATTATGCTGTTGCAACATCGGCTGTAAATCCTCAAGCGACATTCAAAAGTTGATAAATTCATATACAGATTTCCCTGAAAAAATCTGTCTTTAAATCTTACAAAGGTCTTGCTTTATTTGATATATTTCTTATGTCTTAACCCTGTATAAAACTTCAATGTACTATGTCCAGACTTTTACCAATCCGCTAACTACAGCTCGGTAAACTCTGATAAACTATTAAGATTTTTAAGACAGATTTTTAAATGAGGCTTCCACGTTTAGTATCTCATAACACTTACCTGACAGACATTTTCTTGGAATCTTAATACTTCCTCATTCCCTGTATCTGACACCAATCTGCCTGTGCCAAAAGTAGCTCAGCCGTGTCACTGAGATAATCCTTTGCCTGTTTGAAGAAATAACAAGACTGCAATAGAGACCCTCAACAACAATGCAGTTTATTGTTCTGAATAAACTCTTCTTTATTGAACAAATTAAACTTGATTATCTCTTGTTTTTCTTTGCAGGTGAACTGAAACCTTATCTTAGTAAAATAAAAGGGACCCCTGCACTTTATCAGCTCAAGCATTACACCAGGAAGTAAAGAGAAACAAGGCTGAAGGTGAGTCAAATACATGTGGGCGTTCAAACAAAAAATATGCTGGAGTTTCCCTCCTCATAGGTGTGGAAAACTGGATGTAGATATGAGAGAAGAGTGTAGGAGGAGCAACAGAGGAATGGTTGTGAAAACAAGATGAGATGACAGTGAAGGTTTGGAGTGAGCGCTGATGAAGACACTGTAACAAAGTAAGTAAAAAATATATATATATTATATAGAGTCAGTTTTTCTGTGCATGCTTTTTAACACTCACCTGAGCACATCCAATAAGCTTTTAACAATTTACCTTTTGCAAATATAATCAATTTTAAAGGACACATTCACAAAATGTGTATAAATGACACCTCACACACCTTACATCCACAATAAGAAGAGTACAGCGTTACAAGAAGCAGCCAGGATGCAATAGGTGCTGTCATATCCTGAGAGGCTCTGAGAAACCAGAGTGTTGACAAGGAAAGGAAAAAGATGTGTTTGTTTCTTTCCCACTGAGTTTGCTTGATTATTTGTGTCTTTCAGTCTGCTCTCGCCTCTTCCAATTCCTTCCTTTCTTTGGCAGTAGTTTCCTCTGACAGTGATATGAGAGGTGAGGGGAACATTTAATGATGTTTTGCCTAAAAGTGTTGATTTGTCCACCAGAAAACCAAATTCAGCATTCATTCACAATGCTGGAAAACATTTAAGCTGTCAAAATTGTAAAACATTTTTTTTTTAAATGTTTTAGGTGCAGTCCACAGGGATTTATTATCCTATCCCTCAGTTCTGTGGAATATGAGCATTTTTCAGATGGATTTATTTTTGTTATTGTTGTTTTATGGTCCAAAAGCTTAATTGTTAAGTAAAAGTTTGTGCCCTGAAAATACAATTTGCGTAGAACCGTGAAACATTTAAAAGGCAAAAAGCCAGAAAGTGTATGTTTAAACACTGGTGGAGACCAAAACAAAGTTAAAAGGAGAGACAGGTGTCAATCCCACTCCAAATGAATGCTGATTGTGTTTGTTGCATGTGTAAACTGCCCTTATCACATCATCATGCAATACAGATTTAAATGTCAAATAGCACCAAAACTGTTAAATGTATCAGATTTTTCCATTGTTTTTGCTTTAACTTTGACTATTTTTTAAGTCAGTGTAAGAGTATAATCTGTAATTGTAGAACGGGTGTGTCAGAAGCAGCTGTATGTGATTAAGGTTGTATTTCTTCTTTGCACTCGACAGGTTTCAGCGATGTCCAACAGCATGCTCTACTATGGAGAGGTTCACAACTGCACTACTGTCGATCAATTGTTGAAACGATATTTCCTGCCCATCGCCTACTCAATCATCTTCATTGTGGGTCTGGTGGGAAATGTCATTTCCATATGCGTGTACGTGACCAAGTTGCGTCCCTGGAAAAGCAGCAGCATCATCATGGTCAACCTCGCGCTGACCGATCTCCTGTACGTCCTCAGCTTGCCCTTCCTGGTTCACTACTACAGCAACGCAGACGCGTGGGTGCTCGGCGATTTCATGTGCCGCTTTGTCCGCTTCGGGT
Source organism: Microchirus variegatus (assembly GCF_963457635.1). Lineage (NCBI taxonomy): Eukaryota > Metazoa > Chordata > Actinopteri > Pleuronectiformes > Soleidae > Microchirus > Microchirus variegatus. Next base: position 27,429,633 of record NC_139802.1, on the reverse strand, counting down.
TTCACTTCAACCTGTATGGGAGTATCCTCTTTCTGACATGTCATGCAGTTTTCCGTTACGTGGTTGTGGCGTACCCGTGGAGGTCAGCTCAGGTGCAGCAGAAGCTTTGGGGTATAATAGCATGTGTGGCTGTTTGGACAATCGCTGCAGCTGAAATCACGCCCATGTTGACAATGATATCTTTGACAGAAAAAAACAACAACACCTACTGCTTGGACTTTGCGAGCACCATAGCTTACACCGTTGAGGACACTGTCGACGTGCGCTGGTATAGCTGGCTGCTAACGGCAGTCGGATTCCTACTGCCCCTAGTGGTGGTGTTCATGTGTTACATTGGTATCGTGAAAAAGCTGGCAGACGGGCCGTGCACAACCACTTCCAATCGGATGCGAGCACGTCGAGTGACTGTACTAATCCTGGTGGTGTTTGTTGTGTGCTTTCTGCCGTACCACATGTTGCGCGCTCTGCGAATAGAAACTCGAATGATGGAGATGGCACCGTGCATGGTGGAGCGTATTATCCATGCTGTATATATAATCTCTCGGCCTCTGGCTGGTTTCAACACGTTTTTTAACCTGTCTCTGTACACGCTCTCAGGTGACAAGTTTAGGGAAGCGTTCCTCACCATTTTTTATCGGAAATGTTGGTTGAGCAAAGCAACATCCCTGTTTCAGTTGGCCATTATCAGTAAAGAGCGCAGTGACATGCCCACTATTTGAGCCCCTTGTAAATGTATTGGACCTTTCTTTATTTTTAAATGTCACGTACTGAAATGCAAATACAAGAGTTGAGGTAAAAGCTGTAAGGTTTGCATGACAAATTAGAGCCACACTTTGTATCTGGCTGGAAATCTATGGAAATGTCATGGAGTCCTTTGTTTGCAACCTACATTGTGGTCATAAAAGTAAGTTTGCATTTTTCAGTTTTCAGTTTTTCCTCTAAGGAATGACGCACGATGCAGCAAATAAGCTCTTTGGTTTGAATACAGCACAATGTAAATAACTATTTTTTTTTTTTTAAATTAAACAGTACTGGTATTGGTTACTAAATATCTGCTACACCACACCAGTTCTTTGTGATATTTACTTAATTTTACGATATTATTTACTTCTCCTTTAACCCCCACCATCATATTTGTACTTGCATGGATGACATGAACAGGGGGGAGAGGGTTTAGTGTTGGGTGGTGTTGGGTCCTGACATTTTTTGATTACTTACTCTTGTTAAAACATTCTGATTGACTGTAACATAGAGAGGATTCATGCTTTCCTTGACGTAGAAACGTTTACCTTGAAAAGCAGACTCTGGTTGGTCTGTGTGTTCATAACGCTGCAGATACAGGGTGACAGAAAATGTCAGCCTCTGTAAAGCATGACCCTTGCCATAAGTGCATATAAAAGGCTTAATCTAAGGCTTTGCAAAGCTAATACATTTTATTTTAAAGCGGTTATACCCTTACACAAACATACTCCTGGTATATTCAATTAATTTTTCTTTCTGCAACATTTGCCTTATTCTTTGTGTTTGTTCATGTGTCCTTCATTTCTATATAAAGCCAATGATTCATAGATTCATATTTGTACTCCAACCAACTCCAATGTTGTGCAGTGTTACATTTCCTCAATTTAGAATGAAAACATTTGTACGTTTTGTGTTTCTTTAGCTCACAATACTGTGGAAAGTGGGTGAGAATTTTGAAATGATTGCAAACATCTCCCAAACAGTGTGATCAAATGATTTTACAGCCCAGTATCTCATGCAGCCAGTGATCTGTAAAAGACTCCGAGGTTGTAACTAAACACTTAGCCCAGTTCTCTGTGCAGCTGCGTTCAACCTCACCATGAACTAACAAGGCAGATATTTCTCAGTGTGAAAGCCAACATGCTGCTGTCTGAGTTTCTGACAACGATAGAACCAAAGGGTGTGAATCAGAATTCTGAAGGTGGCATTAATGCCACAAAGTAAAAAAAAAAAAGAAAAAAAAGTTTTACTACAAAGACGCAATCTTTTAGAACGGAGGAAAACCATCAACATCCATTTCTTACTCAAAGACTCCCTGTCAACAGAGAGACATCCTCCTGAGATAAAGAAAGCTTTTACATTATTTGTCTATCATGGTCTGCAAACTGCTTCATCCTCGATAACAGATGTTTTTCTGTACAGTATATTGCCCTTTACCACTTCACGGCTCAGATCACATTTCAAAACAAATATTAAATCAGTGTCAAATAACAAGCAAGTCGGTCATATAAGATGAACCTACATCATCAACAACATCTAAGGTGAATGTGTGATGTGGAATCAAGCATCGTTTCTACAGGGTAATTTACATTAAGTGTACAAAGGCTATTTTCATTTGTGGACATGAGATTTTTCTTTTCTGCCTCCTGGCTGATTCTGTCACCATTCCCTTTGTTAGAGCTTATTACAGAAACACGACGTCTGCGGAAATGTGTTGGAATAGCTATATTCTTAACTGTGGTGCAAATGGAAATTTAGGTGAAGCTATACATACTGTATGTTTGCCAGTTTATGGGGTAAAAAAAAGGTAAATTCTGTTTCACTCACAGTCACAGTCAGTTGAAGTTTAAATGATCACTTTTGGGATGAAGAGCCTGTGATCAATATCCCGTTTATATATGTTGCAGTTTCTCTGTGATCGGGGCTACTGCTGCCTTCTGCCTCCAGGAAGAAGCCTCTGTTTGTATCAGCATGTCGAGTGAAGCTGTCACACCATGTGACCATGTCGGATCTTTATGGTGAGAGCGTGCTGAGAAAAAGAAAGCAAGAAAATGTGCCTTTACACCTGCATAACAGAGAGTCCGTCAGAGACAAATTTACATCACTGGATACTGCATGGTTTTATTGAACACATTTCCTGCGAGAAATTACCTTGACTGTGTCTTTACACTGCAGCTCAATCAGTCACATAGAGGAAATACTGCAGATTGCCAAGTTGGTGTTTTGATATCCGCATGAAGCCAAACACCACAGAGTAACTACAAGATTTCACTGCTCAACACGGCTGCTAGATCACAAACATGACACTGAAGATATCCTTCCAGTCTTTTGCCATTTTGAAAATGTTCTAAAATCCAGTTGTATTTTTTTTCAATGAAGTTAAAGAAACATTTCCACTGCTTTGAGAACTTTCAAAGCTCTTGCTAATAAATAAATAAATAAACACATTTCACAACTGCAGAGCCAAAATAACCATTAGAAACAGAACACATTCAAAATGTTTATGTTGCCATGACAAATACACCCATCACAAATATTAAGACATCGTTCGGCAGTCAAACTAAGCATTCAGAGGCTATGAGAGCAGGAGGTTTTGGCAGATTCACAGCAGAGGCGAGACATGGGGAGATGGAGGGAGGCGAGTAAAGCAGAATGAGTCAGTTAGTGTGTCCAGGTTCTTCTCACCACCGCACCACCTGGCTGCTGTAGTCCTCTGTAGTGGCTACATTCTCCAGCACCTTCTCCTCCTCCTCCTCTTCCTCCTTCCCTCCTCCTCCAAGTCTCCACAGCTCAGACAGATAGGTCCTGTGCAGCTGCTGCCTGTGCTGCCTCTCCTGCCTCCTCCTCAGCCGCTCCTCCTGGTGCTGCTTCTGCCGGTTGTATTGGTAGCGCCGCAGGAAGAGCTCCTTGGCGTACTCGTACAGCTCCATGTCGAGGGCGTTTAGCCCCTCTATACGCCACCGCACCTTCTCGCTGATTCCCACACTGGCCGCACGCGTGCTGTTGATCTGCGTAAAGGCGCGGATGAAGCGCAGGCCGAACGTCCGCTCGAACAGGTACTGTGTCTTGCGCTGGAACTCTGTCAGGCCATAGAAAGCCATGTTGCGCAGGTTGGCCTTGGCGCTGGCAAGCAGCATGTGGCCTCGATCCAGTTCGCTCATTGAGGACATGTTGTAGCAGCCTACCAGGCTGAGGTCGGCCAGCATGCGGACCTGCCGGTTGTTGGCGAGGTTGGAGGGACAGTTCATGAAGTCTGCCAGGGGCACGCCCGTCCAGTCCTCGCCATTGTAACAGGCGGGCAGCTCGTCCTGAGTGGGTGGGCGGCCGTCGCACATGTGGAGGGCTGTTTTCCAAGTGGCCCCACGCTGCACGTGCTTCCACTCACTGAGGTAACGAGACACAGGGTCACGCAGCATCGTGATGTAGTAGAAATTCCTGCGGAGACAAAATAAAAAGATTAGTTCAGTTATTTTGTCTAAGATTTTCATTATTCACTGCACAAATATGTAATCACAATAAAACATTTTTACTGCACCCCACATAGTGGGAGTGATGTATTGTTTTTACTGGCTCTGTGTGTCTGTTTGTGCTTACGCAGTTGTACTTGCCAATATGACCAACAGAGGCCGACAGAGGCTTGTTGCATGAATGGGGTGAAGTTTTTTAATGCGAAGGCCGTTTGCTACAATCTGCAGTCTCGCCATGAGATGTTACTTATTCTTACACACTAAACCTTTATTTATACTGGTATAGGAAGATCAAAACAACACACATAGGAAATGTGTCAAACATAGCACCAGTCAAATCTTTCAGTCCAGGAATCCTGATTCTACAAAAACTCATCTGCTCACTGTTCAGCTGCAGTGATACGGTATTTCTTCATGCCAAAGCTCACCGTCAGCTGACTGAAGCTTTATCTTCTCATTTCACATTAGTGCATTTTCCAAGGTCAAAAGCTATTCTTTGCCGCAATTCTTATTTTTCTCCCCCGTTTGGCCTTTTGCGAGACATCGGCTGCTACGTGAGAAGGTAAATGTTCACCAAAGTCCCTCTGGAATTTCTCCAGAACAGCTGCTTTGTCAAATCTCCAGATCATTTCCAAGGAAGTTCATATGAGAGCACAGCCGACACCATCTTGGATCATTTTCAGCTGTTTATGTCTGTAAACACCTAAGCTTTGGTCCTTGTTTTGTTTTTAATTCGAGAAAGATCTTATTCCAATCAGAGCCAATAACATCATTATATATATGTCATTCCCAGAGACTTTTTTTTTTCTGGCCATAAATTCCTCCTAATATGTCACAGATCCTCAGGAATAACATTCATATAACAAACATGAACTCACCAACAACAACAGTACAGCCAAAATATTCACATTAAAAAAAATCTTTTGCAGACTGCAAATCATGTTTATGTTTTGAAATCATGTTTTAGCATGTGGCGCCACCTACTGCCGTCTACAAATCATTGCAGTCAGTAGAGTCTCAGCTACCAAGCAACCGCGGGTTGCCAGTTACGTCAGAAAACAAAACCTAAAAGACCTCTGTATTTAGAATTTGAGTGTAGTAACCGTTTTTGGCCACATTCTTACATATGTACACATTGTACATAAAATTGTATCAATAAGTTCCTCTGGGTCAAATGATATCTACAGTCCACGTACAACATATACACATTCTAAGTACATCTTCACAGAAAACAGCATGGTTTTATGTGGAAACAGAAAGCAGAGGAACAATTTTTTTTTTAATATTTTTAAGTGCTTACATGAAGTTCTGATGCATTTATCAAACATACACAGTATCTTCTGAAGATTTTTCCATTCATAGGTGTTTTTTCATCATTAAAAAGTGTGTCCCATTTTTTTAGATAGAATGTATGTGAATGTGTGTGAATGTGTATGCGCAGGTAATGAAGTTAGTTTGGGAAGAGCACAGTGGAAAAGGATGAAACTATACATTATATGTCTCATATCCTGCTGCAGTTACAGAAGTTTGATTTCGGGGGGGAAAAGGCACAGCGCTGGGCGTTGATTGAGAGCAATGAGAGTGTGATTAGTGTTGAAATGAAAAACATCATTGAGTGCATCTGTGGGAGTTAGAGTGTAATGACAGAGAAAGCAATGCAAACAAGCTTGTACAGCATTTAATATCCTGCAGATGTGAAATCATTTTTGTTTTTGTCACACCAATTTGCTCCTGCCTTCGTCTGATAATACGTTTATTTGTTTTTTTTCATCTCCAGCACATTTCATGTGTCTGGATCGCTCTGATCTGCCACAAATTGCTGCCACACAGAAACCCTTTCAGCTAACAAACACAGTCCTCCGCTCCTCTCTCGATTGAGTTCAGTGATGACCGGAATCATGGCGAGGTGACTGAAGGAGTCGGCGGTGGCAGAATTTTAGCCATTTTCGAAATATGTCTTTCTTCAATAGGAAAACAACATCGATAAAAAGGAAATTGAAAAGTTTCATCTTGTGAGCAGAGATCACCATGACCTACAGTGTCACAGAGAAAACTAAATATAAAGCCCACATAAAAAGCAGAACATTTTGTTTCTTTCACTCCTGCGGCCACGGTTAACTCTCTGTGTGCGTTCAGTCAACAGCTAAAAGAATTTGAATTCAAGGACATTTTACCGCAGTGCAGCTCCAGAAGCTTCTCTTTTAACCCTTGATACGTGAAAGCCAATTTTTTCATACATGGTGCCATCCCTTTCTCTCTACATGTCTGCTGCTTTTCCTTTCATGAGCTACCTGTAACTGTGTGGTGAACAACAGTTTACATGACATTTTGTGAGGAAATTAATTTGGTTTGGAAAGAAGGGCTGGGTGATGTGGTAAAAAAATGGAATCTCAGATTTTGATCAATACTGAATCAATATTTTTCATTTATAGAATCTATTTTATCTTTTAGCCTGGGGTCTTGGTTCAGTATGGAGCCCCTGAAGTGACACGAGAAAAAAAAAATTCCTACATTTGTTTTGGTTTTGTCATTTTTTTGAAATCTCGAGTTTCTAAAAAATTATGAAAAAAAATTCCACTTTCGACTTTGAAAGTCGAGATTTAAAAAGAAATAAAAAAGACAAAAAATGTCCAAAATCTTTTGGAAACTCGAGATCTCAACTTTGAAACTCGGAATTTATTTTATTGTTCGTAATAATAATTATACAATTATATAAGGGAAATCAGACAAAAACAACACGATTCCTGTAACACATATAAAGTAATATTCACGGTCCTAACCCATATAAACCATTTTTATTGATCGTTTTAATCTTTAACTCCGTTATTGTACTTTTCAGCTTACTATATTCACTTCACTATTGTTGGTTGTGATTTATTTATAAATCCATGGTTTAAAGCCGAAGTTAACGTGACGGCGGTATTCATGAAATCCGCTAGTGCACGTCATTAGCATACTCCCATCATGCCTTTCGCTGTTCATGTACGCGCCGAGCTATAGTCGATAACGCGGACAGCTCGTTCACATAGCCAAGAGGAATTATGGTAGGGACACTACTGCGCATGCTCTATGGGCCCCATAACCCGGAAATAAACACGGAAGTCAAAAACTTTTTGGGCATATGCGCTGGGTGAGCAGCTTCATAGGAACGAACGGAAGCGAAGGGGCGGTGCTCTATCCAGTTCATATTATACATCCATGCGTGAAACACCTCCACAACGGACGTTATTCTTCTTCTGTGGTTCAATGTACGCAACCGGATGTACCCGGACAAGTGCCCGGAGCAGGAGGATCTGCTGTTCAGGAGAACCGCTGTTTACGTAACCAGAAGGGAGATCTCGCTGAGCACCGAGATTACAACACAACACAGCGTTCTCAGCAGTGGCTGAACTGTTTGTTTCGAAATTTTAGGGCTTCGTAAACGAGGTAATGGCGCAGATACACACTAAAAACAGCATTAATTAGAACTTCCGGTCTAGGTCCGCTTTAATGGCACAGCCCGAAAGGTTCAAAAGTTCAATGTCCCTTTAGCTTGAGGCCCCCATAGTTCAATGACTCTGCGCTTTCTGGAATGAGGAAGAAACCACAGATCAACTTTCTTCAGCAATAAAATGTAAATCAGGTGGGAATCAAATCTTTCGTGAATTTCAATTCTTAAAAGTGTGTCCTCTTGTTCCTGTCTGCTTTGTTCAAGCATGCTTACCCACTTAACCTTTTTCACTGACTAAACTATTCTTTTACATCAAAAATATACTTAACAGTACCTGGCCACTGTTTGCACATTTCTCATTTTGATTCTTTTTTTAGCTCAAGGAAAAGCACTTGGGGGAAGTACAAAGAAAATGAAAAGCTGTAATGGACGGTTTCAGAAACCCAACAAAGATTTCTTGTCTTCAACTCAAAGACACACAGAGCAAGTGGATTTGTTGAATGTTCCACCTTTTGTTGTGAAGAAAAATAATTCAAGAGTAATTTTGCAGTTTTGTTGCTGGGCAACACATATCCAATCTTGTGACACTAACATGCTACTTTGTGTTTCCCTGCAGTGAACTCCATGAGTTAAACACTCAATCTAACCTGGTGTCAGAAAACAAAAAAAGCATAATATATTCACATGAATGTATGCAGTTTTGTTTAATATTAAATATAATAGAATGCTGCAATGTAGACACATTAAGTCATTCAACAAATATTTAAGTTAAGCAATTTGTTTATTATTTAACTGTTATATTTTATCAGAGGGACAACAAAATAAAATTGTATGATTTTATGTTTTCTCCTGTGTTGTTCCAACCCCCCCTCTCTAAAATCTATACACTGTTAAAAGCATAAATCCTGTTAAATGGGAGCTTTTACACTGAGAGCATTTGCCCAACTGCTTTGGGTTCACGGCTAAACTGAGAAATTTGATTAATTGAGGTAGAAGTCATGTTAGTGAGGAAAGCGAGCACGGGCAAACAGCCTTAAAAGGTCCACAATTGAGCAATTATTGCCAGACGGCAGATATCAATCAGCTGTGATGTATGCTTAAGTGAGTGGCATGATGATATCATGGCAGAGAGGCACACCACCCAGAGATAATGGCCATCCACAGTGGAAGCTAAGTGAATTACCCTGCCATCTTTGCCGGGTTTTTACAGACAGCACAAGATTGATGGTCACACACAAGTGGCTCGCAAAAGCGGCCTTTGTTGTACTTCCTGGAAAACAGCTCTCCCTTTTCCTCCTCTTGTGCCTATCATCTATCTGTGCAGCTACACACGAGACAGGCAGATCAATAAGCGTCCATGCAACCCCACCTCACTGCGTCAGGCTCTTTCATTGACGAAAGGCAGCAAATGTCAAAGTGCTCCTCTTGCTCATGTCAGGGACAGAGGCAGGGTCAGATGATGAAGGTCAACTGTAATTACTCACTGGATGAATTGGTGAGGTTTTTTTTTTTTCTATGTGACTGATCTCCTTAGTGCTGTGTGACAGGGGAGTGATGGCTGCACCCATCACCATGCAACTATAGGAGGAGAACACTTTAAACCCTTCAGCTTGCATTAAGGCCCCGTTTACACGAGGACGCTTGCGGGTAAAAACAATTCAAATATTTTAACGGAAGTGCCTTTCGTTTAGACGGTGACTGCGTTTTTGGGGCTTAAAAACGCGAAAATCTGAAACCACCCTCCAGAGTGGAAACTGTGCTCAGATCTGCTCATGTCGCGTACGTGTTTATGTCACATGAATGTGCCAGTGTAGGGACATTTTAAAAAATGTTGGATTATTTCCATGCATCGGACCATCAAACTGCTCGAATAAACTTTCTTATTACCAGCAGTAGCCATGTTTTGGTTTTTGCGCTGCAGATAAGAGAAGAAGGAAGATTCTACGCATGCACTCAGACATAGCAGTGTTGTGTGATAGTGTATCACAGCACCACCTAGCCACCTGTAATGCATACCCAATAGAATTCCACACAATTTTGCATCACCGCATGCACGCAGATTTCCTCCCGAAAACGCCACTTTTGTGTCTTCTGTTCAAACCGTCATCATGTAAACGTAGCCTACGGGGGAATTCCAATTCCTGTGCGCTCCCTCTAGTGCAAGTGCTGTCCCGATTCTCAGAAAAATTAAGTTGAGGGGCAAGTTTAAGGGCTGTATCGCCCTCAATATTGAGATTTTCCGAGACCACCCTTTGGAGCAAGGGCTACCCAGAATGCATTGCGTGTTTTCACATAACAAAGATGGCGCCGAAAGCAGCGAAACAAGTACGCTACAAATTAAGTATTTTCTTTGTTAATAGAGATATAAAAATGATGAAAACCATTGTATTATCTTAGTTTAGGCCCATATTATGGATTACTGACGTCATTGTTGCGTAACATTTATTTTAATTTTACGATCTTTTGTCAATAGCCGGCCGGTGCGCACAAGCGATCGTTTGCTATCGTTTACCCTTCAATAAGCCGTGGTGTGTGGTAACTGTCAGCTGAATATGTCCGTGGTTGTGGTATTTGTATGAGTATCATCTTATAACTAACTGACAACCTAATAACTTGACTGACAAACGGATCGTAATAAATAATTGTGACGTAAATGTGTTCTTCGTTTTCTTTTTTGGAGTTGACAGACTGGACGCAGTTTTCGCGTTATTCTGCCCCCAACAGTCTGAAGACGTATCTGCAAATGTGTCCCATTTCTAAGTGACAAAATAACCCTCAACACTTGGTTTTGAGGGCCAGTTAAGATTAAAGGGATAGTTCGGAATTTTGAACATAAGACCTATTTTCCAACTTAGCCGGTGTGATGGAGACGTCTGGAGACGTTTTCAAGAAATTTCATTCAGTTCTTCTAGTTGCCGAGTTCGCTGATGCTATGGCTAGCGCAAGTCAATGATACAAGTTAGCATAGCATTAAAAACACTCATACCGACTCCACAGTGCACCCGAGGCAAATCGATTGTAACGGCAGACTATCGATGTACATATCTGTGTTGATAGAATAATATTTGAAACAAAACTAACATCGCATGAATTTTTGAGGGACTACTTTCTCAGCACTATACTTCCGGCAGCGAAATCAGTCCGCCGCTGCCGGAAGTATGTAGCGCTGCTGCTGCTAAGACATAAATACTTCAAATTGCAAGGTTGGTTTTATTTCAAACATTCTATCAACACAGATATGTACATTGATAGTCTGCCGTTACAATCGATTTGCCTCGGGTGCACTGTGGAGTCGGTATGAGTGTTTTTAATGCCATGCTAACTTGTATCATTGACTTGCGCTAGCCATAGCATCAGTGAACTCCGCAACTAGAAGAACTGAATGAAATTTCTTGAAAACGTCTCCAGACGAAAATAGGTCTTATGTCCAAAATTCCGAACTATCACTTTAAGGGTTGAGCTTGAGGGTTAAGATTGAGGGTTAAGATTGAGGGTTAAGATAGGAATTGGAATTGGCCCCAAACCAGGATTAAGGCAAACTCCTTTGTGTAACAGTGCTCATGGTTCAGGTACACTTGTTTTGGTGGAACATGGCGTTATAAGCGATATAATGAATTTACTAAGCACATTTTCACTTCAATTTTAGTTTTAGTTAGTTTTACAAATACGTAATTCAGTTTCAGTTAGTTATCATTTTCTTAACTGAAGTTTTTATTTTAGTTTCAGTTAATGAACAAAAAAAATTACATTACATTACAACGTTGATGTCCACAAGGGGCAATGGAGGTTCCACACTGGAATTTTGATACAACCAACATCACTTCATTAAAAGTTACAATCTAAAGCATTAAATGTATGGAATGTATGTGGAAGTGCAGTTTACTTTGTTTCTTGTATCTCGCTGTAGTGTTTGAGCTTAACAACTTAAATGTGCTTTCATTAAATAGCCTCTGGTTTGGAATTTGCATAATGTGATTTCATTTGCCAGCGCTTGCGTTGCCACCTGGAGACAAACGAGCAAAGCAACAATTCCACAATGCAGTTCGTGAAGGTGACGTTCAAAGTGAAGAAGCAGCAGCATTTCAGTTGATGCCTCCATTGTTAGCATGTGAGTGCAGCATTCCAATGTGTAGGTTGTAGTTCTCAGTGTTTCTCATGCCAGATGTTAATTTATCCAAATAACATTTTAAGGAACAACATATCCTGCACACTGCTCTTGCTCAGCATCGCAATATAATAACTCAATATTCTCAATGTTTCTGTGCCTCTTACTTTTAAGTGGAGATCCTCTTACCTGAAGAGAGATTTCTGTCAACTCGTTTCCAGCAACTAGGAGGTTTTGACCATAAAAACAAGTTAATGTATGTAAGTAGACCTCGATAACTCACATATATGTGTGATAGGACCACTCTATGGGAGCTTTAAGACCAGCACTGAAGTTTTTGGAAATGTGTGGAGGAACTATTGACAAATACTCTGAAGGACCAAAATTGCTGAATGAATCGGTTCTGATACTGTGTGAAAGATTTATTCCGTGTCCATTATTATACGTTTCTACCTTCCAAGGCACTTGCATCACAGAAAGTTAGATGTGTGAACATTTTTTTCCCCAATAACATCAAGAAATGTCAACTTTTAATGAAATTGCCTTGTTCTGATGGGAGACAGGAAGTTGGAAAAACAACATTCGCACAATTATTCCACGACTGAGCAGCAGATTCGTGAGCTCGACGTCTTTCAAATCTTCCGGGTTCATCAAGGACAAAGTGGGTTCTCATATAGCTGATCGATCCATCCAAATCTCATGTTCTCTGGCAGATTTGAGCAAATATGCAGGCTCTAAGGTGACCGTCATATAATAGCACCATCGCTGTCAACACACAACCATGCAAAGTGTGTGTGTGAGATCATGGAAGGTCGTTCTCGAAGGTAGAGTTAAATCAGCTTGTCCCACTTTGCTACTGATCAATGTGATGCCTCTCTCATGCCCTTCTCCTCCCTCCTGTTGCCTTTTTTTTTTCCACACAGCAAACCTGCAAACACTATTGATCAGGCTCTTTCCAACTCTTTTCCTGATTGTCTCTCTCTCACACTCTCTAAATCACCATCAAAAAGCTACAGAGGAAACTCGCAGCTGAAGATCAATATCTGCCTTGTTAATTCATTCACTAGCATCAAGGACATTGTCAGTCTCATGATAAAAAGCCCGATGGAAACTATTTGTGCCGCTGAAGCAGGCCACACAAAAAAAAAAAAAGCTCCTCAATCGACAACAATCTCATTTATCCAGCGTTATGAAAAATGGCACTGCTCTGAATGGAATATCAGACGGTGTATTTACATGTGATTAGAAAATAAATTAAATTAGTAAATTAATACATTTTCTTAACTTACACACAGATAATGTGATGTGTGATGTGATGAGTTGCTACTGCATGCATATTTTCTGTTGGACCAGAGTCAGACACAATCTGGCCAGGGTAATCTGTGCCAATCTCATTCTAAGGGCCAATTCCAATTCCTATCTTAACCCTCAATCTTAACCCTCAAGCTCAACCCTTAATCTTAACTGGCCTCAAAACCAAGTGTTGAGGGTTATTTTGTCCCTTAGAAATGGGACACCCCTTAAATGCAGATATGTCTTCAGACTGTAGGGGGCAGAATAATGCGGAAGCTGCGTCCAGTCTGTCAACTCCAAAAAAGAAGAAGAAGAACACATTTACGTCAGGATTATTTATTTTATTATTTTATTTCAGTCAAGTTATTAGGTTGTCAGTTATTTATAAGATGATACTCATACAAATACCACAACCACAGACATATTCAGCTGACAGTTACCACACACCACGGCTTATTGAAAAGTAAACCATAGCAAACGATCGCTTGTCCGCACCGGCCGGCTATTGACAAAAGATCGTAAAATAAAAATAAATGTTACGCAACAATGACGTCAGTAATCCATAATATGGGCCTAAACTAAGATAATACAATGGTTTTCATCATTTTTATATCTCTATTAACAAAGAAAATACTTTATTTGTAGTGTACTCGTTTCGCTGCTTTCGGCGCCATCTTTCTTATGTGAAAACACGCAATGCATTCTGGGTAGCCCTTGCTCCCAAGGGTGGTCTCGGAAAATCTCAATATTGAGGGCGATACAGCCCTTAAACTTGCCCCTCAACTTAATTTTTCTGAGAATCGGGACAGCATTTGCACTAGAGGGAGCGCACATTTTTGAGATTGAGGGTTAAGCAAGGAATTGGAATTCACCATAATACACAGAAGTTATAGAGAATACAACAACAGCAACAAACACATGGCAAAATTCAGGCCGGTACATTTGTTGAGCTGATGAGGAGACTCATTTCACACTTGTGGACTCGAGACACTCAACCTAAGTGTGCATGGAAACATTCTGAATGAAGATTCACTGCACTTCAGGACTTTTCTATCAGCCATGAAGCAACCGTTGAAAACAAGCACAGAATTGCACATTGATTTCACACTGAAGTCAGGGTGTTGATAACTGCCACAGTTGGAGCAAATCCATTTCAAAGGTGTTTTTTGTGCCCACAAGGGATCTGTTAACCACTGCCTCCAAGAGGGAATCACCATCCAATAAGTGAAGAAAACTCTTCTGACAATCACCTCAGTCTCTGTGCTCCTGCTCTTTTCAACAGATTAATTTCTTCTCCCAAAAAATCTAATTTTCTTTGTTGTTGTTTAAATAAAAATGTTAAAACTGAAGATTAGATTAGACTTTATTGATCACACACTGGGGAAATGATTTGTTATAGCAGAGAAAGGGGTCAGAGGGAGACAAGTGACAGACACAAAGAGGAATAGAACAAGTAATGAAATAAGAACATTATAGTACAAGAATAGAAACAGCAATAAAATAAAATGAGTTTTTGTCGAAAACTGAGCTCTGAGTGAAAATCAGACGTGCATTGATCAAAAGCACAACTCCACATCGAATATTCTTCCTCATTCTGGTGAATGATGATAATAGTATTGTATATTTTTTTAATAAATTGAATAATTAGTTGTTTTGAGTTTAGTTTTTACAATTGTTGTGTTGTGGCTGATAAAAGCCGTAGGGTTGTTTGACAGTTTTGCTCATTCAGTCGTAATTATTTAATGTCGTAGAAAATACTTAACATGACAAGTCATTTTTCTGCAGCGCTGCGTTCAGACATATTGGTATAATGATGTAAGTTTTAAACCAAGTACCTGAGAATATGTTGAGCTCTCACATTAACGCCTATATCGCCAATGTTAAAATACAGTAGTGTAAATGGGCCGAGCAAAGTCAGCCACTCGTCATCCTCTTCTTCCTCACATACTTACATACTTCAGACACATGGAGATTTTCAGCTTAAACAAGCTTCACTTTGGGTCAATGGCTCACAGTGGGGGAGTCAGAGAGTTATAAAACACGACAGAAGGCCACAAATTAGGAAGAGGAATTTAAACTTAACTTAAAATAGAGAGTTGAGATCCACCGTCATTGGCAGCTCTGTGCTAAACACAAAGTGAGTGAAGTCTCATCACATCAATCTGAAGTCAAGTGGGCTCCATTTTCACTTGCCCAATTCTTCCTCTTATACTAATTTAATATTTGCAGGTCAATTACAGGCAAAATGATCCCAGTCTCCATCTGCACACAGTGGGTTTCCTTATTCAACAAGCAAGCACACACACACACACACACACACACACACGCACACACACACACACACACACACACACACACACACACACACACACACACACACACACACACACACACACACATACACACACACTCCATTCTGTTTCAGATCTGTCCAATAGGCCTCCTCCACCCAAATCATAACCTGCTTTTATATCAGCAGGAAACACGGACAATAAATCATGTGCATCATGTACAAAGTGAGCAGAGAAATGAGAGGCGAGGAGTCCAGTGCCGCACAGTGAACTTCACTGGTCACATATATGAGATGCTATTTTGGGTGAATAAAGGAAAAGCCCTAGGGAGCCTGGTGAGGAGACAAGGGAACCGAGAATGCATCCAGGAAGACGGAGTGTCCAGGCAAGCAAAAGGTGTGAAGATGCGATTTTCCTGAAAACTAGGCGACAGACTATGTGTGAGTAGCTGCAGTAGACATATATTTAAAAATGCAATTATGCAGAGAGTACACAGGGGTTCAAACAAAGTGAGGTATCATTTTTGAATGCAAAATCTTCCCCTGCAGAAGGGAATCTTACATTTCTATTTATAATGATTTTGGCTGTACTTCAAGTAGCTGAGTTCCTGGACTTAATTTGTTTTTCAAACACCCCCACGGCAAAGTGCGAGTGTGAAGGGAGATCCATGCTGCACACGCCACAACCTGGCATGTGCAGCTTTAGTAGCTTTAGCATCTTAGCCTTAACCTTTGCTTGACATCTTAATCTTCGCAGCTTTGTGAAGTGTCGGCGTTTGGTCCTCTAGGTCCGTGTAGATATGGAAAGGATAAATACGAGACTGTGCTCTGCAAAGGTCAAATTAACCCATACGACCTGCACAAAACGCTGAGGCATTTTTTTTAAAAGCAATCCACAATTTAGCAATAATGTGAAGGCTACTTCAAACTGTGATGTGTGTTTTCTTTGAAACCTCTGTGCTTTCATCTTTCCTATAATTATATAGAATCACAGGAAATAAGATTTTATTTTTCAATCTGACTTTAGAATATAATAATATATTCTTTGTCAATAACAACCTGGAGTTGAATTAGATTTTTCCGTTTTTCTAGTTCTCATACAATTACACTTCCTAAAAATAAAATAGAACCCACAAGGCACTTTGATGGAAAGCACATAATGATCTGTCTAACACAGTCCTACTCCTGTTTTACCACAAACTGACACATGAGGTTTTGCGTGGGGTAAAAAACTTGACTCTTCACTACAGTCGACAGGTTTTGGTTTAAATCTGGACCTCTTGGATTAATCGCACCCTTCCTCCACTGTTGTATAATGAAACCTGTCTTCCACTGCCCCTAATCCCTCTAAGGACTGTGGAGATTACCAAGATGCTCTGAAAATCTCACATTTCTCGCAAGAATACGAGCCGATGACTCACTGTCATGAGGGGAGAGCAATGATTTAACAGGAACAACACTGTTTAAATACATTCATTTCTGAGACCTTTCTGAACCAATTCTCCAAAAGGTGACAAATATGCTCTTCGATTTTCTAGAACTGCAATGGAACCGGCTGAGCTCAGTTATCAAACTGCTTCTCGTATTATTAAGTATGTTCCTCATTAAGATCACACACAAGAAAATCTGATTTTCCATTTTTGTCTTTGGCACCATGTCATAATTTATCATTATTTGTGATATTTAGATTGGTTTTTCATAAGATGAAGCTTTATTAGAAGAATTGCTGATTGAATTTAGAGTCAAAGTCAAGGATTTTAGTCTTTTCACTCGCAGTGCTTTGGCAGCAGAAATGACTTCAAATGTCCTCACAACCTGAAAGTGCGTTTGCGTTAACCACCTTGTTATATCATTAAAATGATATTTGATCATTTCCCCTCCAACAAAATCTCACCAGCTGCATAAGTGTTAAGACAAGGAGTAAAAATAATAAAAAGAGCAAAATCCTCCAGTGCTGATAGAACAGTGTATTCAAAATAATTATCAGTTCATTATCAGATTCACACTCATCCCCACACGTCTGTCTGTGGTTTAAAATTAAATGCACCGCATGCATCTGTATTATATGATCAAAGTACTTTCAGTTGTTTGGAATTTTAAATTCTTATTTCCTGTTCAACACTCTTATAAATAAGGATTCCAAAAGGGTTCTTCTACTAGGGCTGTGGAAAAAAGGGTTTTACAAGGGTTCCTGGTAACACTAATGGTTCTAGTCAGAACCATTTTGATCCAGGGAACCCTTTAAAACCCCTTTCGTGAATAAAGGGTTTTAAAAGAGTTCTTGGTGGAACCGTCCAAAAGGGTTACAGCTGGAACCTTTATAAAAAGGTTCTACCTGGAGCCAAAAAGAGTTCTCCTATGAGGACAAGCCGAAAAACCTCATATGATTCTACTTAGCACTTTTATTTCAGGGCACTTTCACACCCATAGTTCGATTGCTTTGGTCCGCACCAATCAGAAAAATGTTACAATGTAGCAAACAGACGTGTACGGTTTGCTTTCACATATGCGCAGTTCTAAACGAACCAAAATAGACCGCGAAGACCATCGGCACCGGAACCGGACTAACCCCCCATATCGCTGCCACTCTAACCAATGTGAGCATTTCCACCAGGCACGCCACGGCTTCTTGTGTGAATACGGCTGGCTCGCAAGCCGTAAAGTGCCAGGTGGGGAATGAAGCTGGACAGAGAACGGTGTGCCCGTTTCTCATACCCATAATGCATTAAACTAGACCATTTCGTCCCATTTGGTTTGGTTGCTTTCACACCAGAGGAACCGTACCAAAGTAGGGCGGATAAAGCGGTCCGAGACCACCCCTTCAGGCAGGCCTCGGACCGCCGGAAGGGGTCCGAGACACCAACACCAAATCAACCGATGCAAACCAACGCGTTTGGTGCGCACCAAATGCTGTTGGTGTTAAAGCACCGTAAGAGTGTAGTGATAAGTTTGGTGCTTGTTTTACTTCCTATTTGTGTCCCATTTCCTGCTTCTGTGACAGTTTTCAACCTCCAAATTGTCCAGTTTGTCTCCTGTTATGTTTGTTTTCCTGTAAACCTTTTATTTTTACTTTTTCCAGCACATCAAGTGAAACAAAAAGACTTAATTGATAGATCCTGGTGAAGACGTGTGTTGGCTAAGTGGCTAAAGATGATTTAAATACCCTTCACTGCACATGCCTGTACCAGTAATCCAGGAAGCCACCTTACTCTTTTCTTGTGTGTCACTATTTGGGTCATGCACATTACGTGTTAGAGTTAGGGCTGCATGCACAATATGAAAATCTGTATAGTGGTGGCTATTGATTTGACTGAGTACAGATTTAGAGGAAGAATTTAGATGAATTTAGTCGGATTACAAAGCAGCATACAGGCGTTTTAGGTTTTAAAGCAAAGTTGCAAAGCAAAGTTGACGAAAAGCTAAAATAAAGCTTGTTTATAGAGGTCAATATAATCCATGGATCTCAAACTGTGGTACATGTGCATTTGGTAGTACTTGGAGGATTATCATAAATACTGTTCTACTATATATACAAGGATATGTTAATGGTATACGGTCTGTATTTATATAGCACTTTTCTGGTATTGATGACCACTCAAAACGGCTTAATACTACAGTATTTTGCAATTCACTCACTCTACCACCGTTACCCTACACTCCTAGAAATAAGGGTTCCAAACGGGTCCTTCTGCAAGGGCTGAGGTTCTACATGGAACCATTTGCTTCTGGAAAAACCCTTTCCCGAAGAAATGTTTTTTCAAGGGTTCTTGGTAACACTAATGGTTCCAGTACAAACCATTTTGATCCAGAGAACCCTTTAAAACCCCTTTCCTGAATAAAGGGTTTTAAAAGGGTTCTTGGTGGAACCCTCCAAAAGGGCTCCAGGTGGAACCTTTATAAAAAGCCAGTGTGTGAAGTTTGTAAGGAAGATGAGGATGATGAGAGAGCAAATTATCTTATTGGGAATAAATCTGCCTCCTGTGAAAAGTCCGTAGCTGACTTTGCTCGGCCTATTTACACCACTGTATTCTAACGACGATAATTGTGTTACCTCAAGATCTCAATATTTCCTCAGGTGGTACTTGGTATGAGGTTTGATAACCAATTTGGTAGAACATGCATGTGTTTTATGCAATATTACAGCAGGCATGAATTACCATATGTCACATCACACAAAAGATGATATGTAATTTACTGGCTGGTGAAGCCAGTGAAGACATGTTGTACCTTGAGTGTCAACTGTAACACAATGTTCTGAACGAATACATTGAACATCTACGCCTCATCAGCAGAAAATGTAGTATCACTGCCTTATAGCTACCAGTAAATCAGAGTTGCGTAGAGATAAGGAAATATTCACACAAATCTAAAAGTAAATGCCACCTGAGGAGTTTTCTATGTTTTATCAGCCCACAGTATGTCAGAAAATAAGGCTGCAGCACAGGATCTCCCAAAGGAGCCGTACATTCACTCTTTGCTAAAAATAAAACCCCGGTGTCAGGTACTGTACATACACCGTTCCACCCACAAGGAGTGACGAATCAAAGCAAGAGTCAAATGCAAACCGTCTCCTAAAGCATTACAATTCACCAACTTATCCTCTCCTTGTTGTCTTAGTTTATGGTCAACCTTTTGAGAACCTCTGTGAATCAGCCTTCCATAACAACAACAGACTGGCCGACAACATAACCATGTTTTAAATTGAACCTGAATATAATCTGCTACCATCTATCCACAGATACAGGCTCCTGTGGTTCAATCTGTTCCTATTACTCAATCATCCAAAAACGTAACTCATTATGCCATTGTTATCCCATGTACTTTGTGTGATATAAAAAATGATGCAAGAAATCTGCTAACATTTAACAAACACACCAGAGCAAGGACTAAAACATGGCCTGAGTTTATAATAAGCAAGGTTGTACATTTACTGCATATACTAGGCATTTCATTGCAATTAGTAAGAGCGTGTTATTTACAGTCTCATTTTAAGGCATCACAGATCCAGAGGGGGCAGTTCCTTTGATTTCTGGCCACCAAGGGTAACATTTTTTTGAAAATGAGCATGGTTGCCACGTTGAGTTTTAATAACAATATGAAGATGTCAGCAGCTTGAAAAACGTTGGCGTGTAAAGCTGGTGCCTGATGTTACAGATAGAAAGCAACCTGAACGCACATTCTTAATAATGAAATCTCTGCATATTTCTCTCGTAAGTCACTGTACTTGCAAAGGCAGATTAATGTCAAAAACTCGCAACTAGATTTGCATGTTTTGCAAAGTTTTGTATCAAGAGGAAACAGATACAGCTACTAAATATCTCAGAAGAACTGTTTTTTTAATGAATCAAAATTGTAAATCAAATTACAATCACCCTCCTGCATATTTTACCATATTTACAACCCTATTATGCAATTATCATCATTCATAACAGAGCATAATTGTTGAATTAATAGCGAGAACCACCTCAGCTGTGTCCAAAATGGACTGCTCTAATTGGACCCAGGCTGTAACATGTTTCAGCCGGCCTGCATCTTTTGCTCTAATCTGAAATAATGAGGTCAGTAACAACGTTACACTCTCTGACTGCACAGTGTGAAGCCGGCATTCAAGGACGAACAGCACGCATCAGCAATTGAAGCAGGTTTGACGGCTGGCCTTAAAGCAATTTTGTAGCCTGCTGCGATGTGAATGCTGTAACCCCATGCTGCGAAAAAGCCTTGCAGGAACCACTGACCAGTGGCGTGCCAATCAAAAAATATTCGAACTGGACACATATTACTCAGTGTTTGAAGGGAAAGTGTCAGGCATAAGGAGGGCTGGGTAAATGCAAGATAATGCAGCTGTATTCAGAATGATACATTATGTTAAGTCAGTGAATAAGTGGATACAACAAAGGAAGATCCAGCAGGAGGTGAATGTATGCCCTGTTTAATGTCATGTGATTTAATCTATTATTTGCTGGAGTTTCTTTGGGGCTGAGTCAGGTCGGCATTTTTTGACATGTCCTTTTATACTTTAAGGGTCCACACTCCATCTAACCTTCCAGTGATTCCTCACCAGGAAATCATTTGTGTCTCCTTGTCTTCTTTGACCACTGAGGTCCCAGCAAACATAACCTCAAGCAAGTTTCCGTGGTTACTGTCTTCTTCATTGTCTCTTCTGACCACAAAAAGAGCACGCCACCAACCGGACAAGAAAGTTGGGCTGTGGGGAGCATGTGCGGTCAGAAAGTATTGTCCATGCAGTATCTATCTGGAGGTTTGCCTGCAAAGTATAATAATTAAGTTGTGGCCAAGTGTTGGCAGCCCATGGCCAAGTGGAAAGGGAAATTGTAACCGGAGGGTTGCCTGTTGGTGTCCCCACCAGGTCAACAAAAGGTGCTGGGGTAACCCTGAGCAACATACCCAACCACTCCTAATTCTAGGAAGGTTTCTAGTAGATGGGATAAATGCAGAGGATTTCTTTTTTTTACTTGTGATAGTGTTTGGGACAAATAAACCAGTTATGCAGTTTGAGAGCTGAGATAAGTCTCTGCAAACTACGTTACATCCTGCAGGATGTAGCCTTAAGGCAAGTGTGGGGGCGTCATCCACTCCCATGGTGTTTCTATCCCTGACTCTCAGTGCTCCTCTTTCTATATGTAACTGTAGGAAGACAAGTCATCCTTCAGTACCACCATGCAATGACTAAGTTGGATTATCTTTGGCAATGAACCTAAGATCGACTCCTGTGAATGCTACATGAAGTATGTGAAATGGGTTTGGACGTTAGAAGACAATGTCCCAACATCAGGTACAGATAAAAAGCAATAAGTATTATAAATGCATGTATTTGTGTGTGTTGCAAATACCCTATACACTATATCAGGGGTGTTCAAAGCAAGGCCCGCGGGCCAGAACCAGCCCACTAGAAGGTTCAATCCAGCCCACAGGATGAATTTTTGAAACACTATACTTTTCAGTTCAGATAACTGTGACCATATCTGTAAGTTGTAATGCACATGTGTAAATGGTAAACTTAGGAATAATATTAAATATAAAAATTGCACTTTGCACAAGACATTTCAGGTAGTTCATAGAATGTTTTGTAAAAACATACTTCATGGAATGTAATAATAAAAAAAAAAGTAAGGGGGGAGTTCTTGTTGTTTATAGGTTTATTTTGCTATTATTTTACTGGTCCAGCCAATTTGAGATGAAGTTGTGCAGCATGTGGCCCCTGAACTAAATCCTCTCTATATCTCTATAACCTATATCCTCTCCTTAGAACAGTGGGGTCAAGGCTGAAATCCATACAAATGTATCAACGCAGGGCGATCTTAAATGGAACATCATAGAAGCATTAAATATTACATTTAAGCATAACATAGCTGTGTGTCACAGCTCCCTTGTGGTGGAGCTGCACTGCCTGAAGAGTCTTTCAGTTCAGATAAACAAGCAACATAAAACCCTATGGCAACTCATCGAGAGCAGAATAAACGTCTTTGTTCGGCAGCTTGTACTTGATGCAACTCCTGGTCGATAAGTGTAGTGGGAAGTTTTTGGTTTTGGTTTTAGAAAATCAAAGAGGCCTTTTCCTTAGGAAGTGAAAACAGTGACAGATTTTCTTGCTGGTGAACGAGTTATGACTCACAGGTAGAATGACTCATTCGGTCATTTGACTCCAATTTGATACGTTTTCTCTATGTATTATGTATTATTACTCTATGTATCCTGTGTATGTATAAACACTTCACAGAAAATACATGAGCCCTCAACATAAAAGCTTTCACTTTTCTTTTGAAACAATTTCTAAAGTTTGGTAAAGAAATTGACACACAATCACAACCCAATAAACTTTACACCAGCTATAGTCTACGACATTTTAACGATATGTTCTCCCACCTCTTAACAGCCTGTCCTAAAGCTTGTTAACTGCTCCCACTCCTGAACCAAACTCCACCGAGAAAAGCAGTGTTTTTAGCTCACAGGGACACAAGAGATGCTGATCTACTGCTGCCTTGTTTGGTGAGTTTATGTCACTATGAAAAATCCAGACAAAGGATTAGCAGTCTTGCTTTTGCAGCAAGAAGGTCCGGTTCATGCCACAGTCGGAACAAGGGCCTTTCTGCATAGAGTTTGCATGTTCTCCCTGTGTTTACATGGGTTTTTCCAGGTTCTCCGGCTTCCTCCCACAGACACTCTAAATTGACCGTAGGTGTGATAGTGAGAGTGAATGGTTGTTTGTCTCTATGTGTCCCGGTGATGGATTGGTGAACTGTCCAGGGTGTAACCCGCCTATCGCCCTTTGTCAGCTGAGATTGGCACAGCTCCCCCCGTGACCCTCATGTGGAGGACACATTGGTAAAAGATGGATGGATGGATATCTTAGAATAAAGAATAGGATGATTTTATTTTATTTTTTTCATTTTGTCAAGTGGCTAAAATCTGTTTGTCCTTGTGTTCCCCCCCCTCAAAGAGTGAGCCCCTGTGTTCAAGGCTGATTCCTGGCACAGATTTTTTTTCCAGTACCTCATTCAACCAACCAATAACCACACACAAATCAGAATGATCACTTTATGAGGGTTTGGATGTAATAATAATGAGAGCAGAAACATATATGTCCTTCAGCAAGACCCAGAAACCATAAAAGCTGCTCAGGAGCAGAGAGGACCCTGAACTCCCTGTGGCAGAAAGAAGGTTTCACTGCACAGATCAATGAAGTATCACATTATCAGTGAGCACTTTTCAAGATTGTTCTGTGGAGCACCATATTATATCAGATATGTCTGGTGCTGTGGTAAGCCACAGACAAATCTCTCTCAGTAAACACCTCTAGGAGTTCATACAGCTCTCATTAGCGCTGAGATTGAAAATATGACTCTCTGATAGTAGGAAATGCAATGCATAGCCCACATTGGGTCTCAAGTTTGGAAATGAAGACAGCTCATGTCTGTCGTCAGCCTTGAAGACAGCAACTTGGCAGTGTTAATGAGTGCTTTCTTTGCACTAACTATTGTACTGAGTTGACAAGTGTTGACTAGAGTGTTGTTGATGCACTCACCATGCTGACATGCCTCTGAGGCACCTTTTCAAAACTATTTAAGAGCGTTAAATTAAGTCTGATGGCTGCCACGGAGAGCTGTTAATGGACTGGAAGGATTCTTGAAGGCACTCAGTCCACGTCAACCCCCTTTAACACTTGGTAGCATATGGAGATTTGTTCTTTGGGCCAACTGCAAAGCAAATTGGCTTCAACACTCGAGCTGCACACCTCACAGAACCCTGCCCTTCTTAAGTGATTTACTCCCTTAAGCTCAGCTCCGCTGGTTCTGTAATTACAGGAAACTGAAATGCCATGTGGTGTACATGTTAACACCACAGCTTTAACAGCTCCACTCACTGTTTTACATGCCATTCAGAACAGACGCACATAAGTGTTCTCGTAATCATACTGTTCATAAGTATTTATTCCGCAGTGTGTGATAAATCTGTGAAAAATGCCCAAGGTTGTTTCTCTTTGTCCAAACAACATTTCAAAAACCTGAAGATATCTGATTCATAATGAAGTAAAACTGAAGGGATAAAGCAAAGGTTTCACTCTTTTTCTCTCCATGTATTTCTACAAATGTCACCCATTCATCTGCTGTCAAAAAGCTGATCGGTGACACAGTCACAGTCGAGTTACCTGCTCGTCCGCGTATGTTATTTTGCTTCATTTTTATTCTGCATGTTCATCAAGCTTATCCTGTTTGTTTGCTCGGTCACTTTCACCTCCATTATTAGACTGAGACAGTGAATGAATCAATGTTTGATTCACTTCATTCACTTGTAAATGCATTCTTTTATCTGCTTTGTGAGAATGTGGGTGTGGCCAAGTAATGAATGAGTGAATCAGAATATGAGAAATTGAGCAAAAATTAGTTGCGAGTGAGTGAATAGACTGGGACAAAGTCAGGGGAGTTTCCAGGTACTTGGAGGCAAAAGGTACATGGGGCCCCAAAATCCATCCATTATTTACTGTTTCATCCTCCACCGGAGGGCGATAGTTGGGGTACACGCTGGACAGTTTGCCAGTCCATCACAGGGCCACACATAGAGACCACACAACCATTCACTCTCACAATTTAGAGTGTCTAATTTACCTAATCCCCATGTTTTTGTACTGTGGGGGGAAGCCAAAGAACCCGGAGAAATCCCACACACACTCGCGTACTGCGCGAATGAACTGCATGAACTGAACGACGGACTGGGCAGCGCTGAACGATTCAGAGAACAAATTTTTTGAACGAATCATTTTAATGAACGGATTCTAAGGATTCAGTAAAGTCAAAAGAGCTGCCAAACTCACTAATGCAATTGTCCTAACATATAATTGATGACCAGTGGAGCCACAGAAACAGTTACAATCAGTGTTAATAGATTTGTTTGTTTGTTTGTTTAATGTTTCTCTATCATCCTATCTATTTATATGTTTTTATTAAGGTTGGACCATTTGTCAAAAACAATCAAATTAAGAGATGAGGTGGCTCGGGTTCGACTGCCTCCTGGACGCCTCCCTGTTGAGGTGTTCTAGACACGTCCCATCGGGAGGAGGCTCAGAGGAAAACACAGATCTCACAGAGAGACTATTGACTATTGTTTCCACCAGCTCGACTCGACTTCACTCGACAGAGGGAGTCTGTGCTCCGGTAAGTAATGAACAAATAGTTTTAATTAACTTATTCTAATGATTCAGTTACACTGAAAACAACAACTTTACAAGTCACTAATCACTCGAAGTCACGGCGGTTTCATGCAGCCGTGCAGTGATGACTCCGCCCACATTTAGTAGGTGCTATTTTTGTAGTGGTAAACCAACCTAAAACGTGCCGTGCAGAGGCGAGATGAGCTGGTACCATAGGTGGAAAACGGGCTTATGTCTTCAGATAAGCGGTAGAAGGTGAATGGACGGACACATTTTTTTATTTTACATGTGTGTTTCAATTTGAGGACAGTGAAACATGTCTCTTGGACTTATTAGCTTTTGTGTGTCAATTGGGTTTTATTTTTGTTTCAAATCCAAAATCAGCAGCAGTGGTGGTTTGTTTCAGTTAAACTATATTTCAAATTGAGCGAGAGCGTTACCAACCCTTTGCATGGATTTCTATCAGGTTTGTGGTGTTTTCTGGTGTGTGAAGGCCACTGTCATTCACTGACACAAGCAGACCACAATCTGCAGTCTCACCATTAGATGTCACTAATTCTCACTCACAAGACCTTTAATACATACATACATTCATCCATACATCTTCTACCGCTTTATCCTCACCTTTAATACGTGTATTTGTAAATTAAATTGTTAAATAAAACATTACAAAATATGTAATTGTTCTATTATGCTAATGTCCACTTAGGAAAGGAATCATTAGGGAAATAAGTCAAATTATAAAAGGGATTTAGCAATAAACTAGATAAAAACTTAATTTTATCACAACAAGAATAGATTAATGTACGGAGCAACAAATAAGCAGAACAACAAATATATGTAAATAGTAGTAAATGTTTTAAAACAACAGTTTAGATAGATAGAGAAAGGATGAACACACTGATGGATTGGAATAGCATGGTACAATGTGACTTTTTTCCTTTTTTTTCCTTTGTCGAAATCATCATCCTATGCCAAATTTTGTTTCATATTTCCCTTGTTTGATATTTAAATGAATACTTAGATTTTTAATAATTAACACTACAAAATTATTGTGGGGAAGAAAAAAAAACTCTGCAGTCTCAATGTAAGTGTGAATTGTACCTATAAGCAACATAATAAATGATAAGAAGATTTGCTGTCATTTGTGCTAACTTATTATTGTTATGTTTTGTCATTTTATCATGTTGAATAAAAAAAAAAATGTGTTTTGTGTTATGTGTTTTTCAGTGGCTCACAGGGGCCCCTCTCAGTTTGGGGCGTCGGGCAATTTGGCAACGCCCCTGGATGAAGTAAATAAGTGAATGAGTGAGCACATTAATGACGAAGTAACGGGAACAAATGAATTGAAAAGACTTGTCTAAGTGAATGCATTCATGGAAGTATGGGGTTGCAGTTGTCCTGCAGGTCACTCCTCACCTCTTGATCTTACTCTTCTTGTCCCTCTTGTTCATCACCACCGGCACGCAGCTCGTCAGCTCGGTCCAGTCCGCGTGCAGCCCGCAGCTCCAGCCCGTGGAGAACCGGGAGAAGAGCCACGACTCGGCTTTCCCTGGCCGGTGACAGGTGCACTTCCTCTGGCCGGGCATGCAGTCGCACGGCTGCTCCAGCTGGATGTTCTTCACCAGGTGGCGCCCAAAGGTGGTGCCGCCGGTCTTCTGGATGTGCAGGAACACCATCACATCATCTCCGCGGATGTTGAAGTCGACGTGTCGGTCCAGATCCCGATCCGTGAAGTTAAACCTGGCCGTGATCTTGGACTGGAGCTCGTCCTCGTCCGCGTCCGGATCCGTGTAAACTAAGTGGAACCGTGAGCCGGAGTACCGCTCGACAAGCCCCGGCTCCTCGCTGCTGAAGAAGCAGGTGTTGCTGTCTGCAGGACACACATATTGGTAGCCGATCATTAAGAAGAGCACCGCTGCGATGGGGATGAAGATGAGTCTGTTGAACTTCTCCTCCATGGTGGGAAACTGTCAATCACGCAAACACTAACGTGATGTCCGAGTCGAGTTCCTCTCCTCCTGGTCTCATCCTGCGCTTTTTAACTCCAGCTCTGAACAACACGTCCACTTTCTAAACTTGAAGCTGTCACGAAAAACATTCCCTGCGACACCTTTTATTCTTATCTGTAACTCTCAGGATTCCCCTGCAGAAACATCTCCTCTTCCTCTTCCTGAGGCATCTCCTCCTTCCCTCCAGGACTCACTCACTCTCTAGTGTCCGATCAACTGCTGCTGATCATTGGTATCTGAGCTTGGAGCGGCCGCTACAAGCAGGACGGAACCAACCACGTCATTTCCTGTCCGCACCTTCAAAACAAAATTATAATGAAATCAAGTCAATTCAGAAAGAGCTGTGTATATCTAGAATAATAACAATAATGATAATAATTATTGGAGCTATTTTCAAAAATAATTAATACAGACAGGTCATTTAATTTAATTTTTGTACACAAGAAATACACAAATCCATTCAAATAAAATCATATCTGCCCCCGTCTTGTTACATAATGAAGTATAAACATATGTTATTCAAGCATCAATAGCATGGAGAAGAAGAGAAATAGTATTTAATTTTTAGCTTCTTATAATTTATTTTTTTCTCTGCATATGTTTAATTATTGAAACATTTTTAAACCAATCAAGGTTTAACTCCAATTACAGATTTGCACATTATTGTTGTGTTTATCTCAACCAAAAACAAAAAAATGCAGGTGTTTCTGTAGACTAAAGATTAAAGGGGGATTTATCACAATACTTAAAATAGTAAATAGTTCACATTAAAAACAGACATCGTTTCAAAATACACTAATTCATATATAGTTTTTCCTTCTAATGTCAAGTTCAGTTAAGTCTGGTTTGTGTGCACAGGCCTGCACATCACAATTACTGATGTGTGTCTAAGCCAGATTTAAAACTGTATCATTTTACTGACTACATCACACCAAGCCCTTCAAGCAGTGAGTGGTTTACTTTTATGAAAGTAAAAGCTGGAATTGTCAATTTTCCAGTGTGCTTTTATTTTGTTGAGTCAACAGCCTCATGTCGGGTTTAATTCTGGGTAACTTGATTCTGCATCTGTGCCAGTGAACTGTCCCGGCAGCCGAACCAGTGACGCAATCCTAATTACAGAGAGAGAGAGAGAGAGAGAGAGAGAGAGAGAGAGAGAGAGAGAGAGAGAGAGAGAGAGAGAGAGAGAGAGAGAGAGAGAATCACCAGAATACATTCATCCATTATCTACCGCTTTATCCTCCCACCAGAATACATGTTATTGAAAATACAAAGGTAATTAAAATGGAAATTGTATAATTAACATTATTACTGTCGAGTGTGTAACATTTATTTATAACATTATGTTTAATGGCAGAAATCAAAGTATGTTTGTACAAGTGAATAATCATCTGGTTTTCATCGCCTTAGAATTCACTTTTTATATGAAATGTATTTCAAGGACCTTGTTTTATAGAGGCTGTTGCAATTGCAAAAAAAAAACAAAAAACTGCATTCTAGTTACCATCGTGTTTTTACAGCAGCTCAATCCTTGAGTTTTGTGTAAATCACAAACTTCAAATATGATAATTACTTCACCAACTTCAAAAGTGATAATCCTGATTCATAAACCAACAAAGAAGAAGGAAACAGCAAAGAGAATATTTACATTCTTTCTGGTATGCAAAGGTAGTAGTTCACTAATGCAACTGTAGTAGTTATTTGACATGTTTAAGGAACCATGTTTAAGGTATTGAAGTGTATTATTTTCAAATGATTTGTCATTTGTAATGCTCATGTCAAGGCTACATATGTGTATATTATAAAAGAGAGAGACATACAGATTGTACTCAGTAGTTCCACGGTCAGGCATCGATATACTGTAGATGAAAATATCCAACATCAGGGTGAAGTTTCTTCACAGGCAACAGGAAATAATAATTAAAGCCTCAAGCGAATAGCAGGGTCAGTGATTTCAGCACCATGGACAGATTCCAACTTGTCAAGTCAATAATTGCGATCGAGCAGGCGAGCAACGTGTGTGTGTGTGTGGGGGGGGGGGGGGGGGGGTGCTTTTGTGTTTGTTTCTGCCACTTCATCATCATCATCATAAGTTTTTCTTTAAGAGACATGCAGACATGATGTGACGTGATGTGATGTGACGCAGTACAGTCGAGTTTACAGCTACATGTGAACATTACAGGATGAAACCAAACGCATTTGAACGCTCAGTAATGCACTTCCTTTAAGCCCACGCTGATCAAAAGCTTTTGTTATTTTGCTTAAGATGCCGTCCATCAAGGGATTTAACCATGATGCACTTTGGAACGTATTCTGTTCAATCCTCTTTCAGCGCTCTGACAACACACACACACACACACACACACACAGTGCTCTTTGCTCTGACACTGACTTAATCTGTATGGGAGTTTAGTCAGTGGCTCACCTTTCATTGTTTCTGAGAGGAGTCACAGAGCTGGGGTGAAAGGACAAGACATATCTCATTTTCTAAAGGTCATAGAGAAGTGGACATAAAGACTTTTTTGACCCATGTGATGTTAATGTGCTGTGTCAGCATGCTCTTTACCTGTAAGGCTTCTCACACACGTGATGTGACACAGTTCTCATTCGGGCCGGGTATCAAATTTTAATATTTTAGTAGTAAAGACTGAACTTCAGGCTGGGTATTGAATTTCAGTGCTTCAGTTCAGTCAACCCAAATTTGGACTGGGATAACTTTTAGTAGGCTACTTTAGTTGTACTGACTGAATTTCAGGCTGGGTATCAAATACCCATGTCTAAAACAATTACTGTAATGCTCACAGATTATGTTAAAATCCAAATCCAAATATCGTTCCTGTATCAAAATTTGGAAATCAATACCCAGCCCTTGGTCTCATTTCTAAGAATTGCACACAAGCGAACTGTGATGGGAAAGAATCTGCATCAATGTTTTGTGCAGTGAAGTGAGACTTGTGTTGTTCTGGACTGTGCAGCTAGGATATTTATGAGCTCACTGCACAAGGAAAGTGCTGATTCAGCTGCTCTCCAACAACGTACCCGGCCTCCCAATAATGAAACTGAAGCTTCCTGGAATTATGATTGTGTTGGGATTCTGTTTGTCTGGTTTTGTCTTTTTCCATTTGATGCAGTCAGAGATTTGTGTGTATTTTGTATTTACTGGAATTAGTATTGATTTTATGATGACGCTGAGAGGCAGTTATGTGGTTCACTTTGGGAGTTGTGCCGCCGGTGAGCTGAGAGTTGCTGGGCCTTTGCAAATGAGCGGCTTGAGACATTATAAAGAAAAACAAAGGGAAAGTAAAGTTGCTTGAGAAAAAAATAATTAAACTCTGAAGAAAAATGCACTGCTGTCTTTAATCTTTATAAGAAATGAAGACAGTGGTACTTTATAATGTCACTAGGATTTCTATTATCTTAATTTATCTATTTGTTTTAATGTTCTGCTCATTTTTGTGTCATCACAATATAAAAAAAATTTTTTGTAAAAATTAGTCAAAGGAATGGCGATGCAAGATTCCAATACATAGGCTACAAAAACAACAATTATTTAACTTAAAGCTATATTTTACACTTTATATATTTATGGGTCGTATATTCACTTTTTTGCCAATAAACTCTGACACACTGGATCTTTAAGCTGTTACCATGGAATATGTACAGATGGCAGCGCTGTCATGGCAACAGCTGCTCCTCTTCGTGTTCAGCATCTCCTGTCAGACTCCGTACATGTCTCACCTGCCCACTGCTGCTGTTGCTGATCACATGATTGTCACCTGAGTGCTCCACGGCTGCTCAGCACCTGCTCAGTCGCCGTGTACACAGTGGGCAGCTCACCTGCTGTTGTTCATTCTGTCTGACATTCCTCAAGTTTTTTTTGACTTCCTTCTGTCTGCGATAGTTTGAAGCCTATACCTCTGCATTTGTCTTTTGAGCTGACAGACAACCTGTTGCTCACAACAAGTCTGGAGTCTCTTTCACGGTCCCTTCATTACCTGTTACAGGTGCTGAAAATACCACACATAATGCCAAACCATGGCACCAGCGTCAACAAGCAGAAGCAGCAAACTGTTTGGATATGTTCTCGAGTCGGCTTTCACACTTGCACAGTTGAGAGTTAACCCAAAATTGAATGCAAAAAGTCCTTATCTCAAAGAAAACAACATGACTTTCTTTTACATTAAAATCTTGTTTTTGTCAGGTGCTTCAGAGAGAAACGGTGCAACTTTTATGTCCTTTCTTCAAAAATGTAGCACATTATTTACACCTTGACATCCTGTAGTCTTTTTAATTTTGCTCTGCAATGTTAGCAGAAGTCAGCTCAGTCGATGTGTTAAATTCAAATTAAAATATCCAAAAGAACTTAATTGTGACATTATTATCGATGACTATAAACTGCTTTTTCTTGCCCGAAACTGATACGATATCACTCTTAGCAACGCATTGTGTGCTGATGCATTTACCACATAATCAGCCATTTGTAAACATTTTATTTTATTTACTTTATTTAACCAGAAAAAAAGACCCACTGAGATCAAGATCTCTTTCACAAGGGTGACCTGGCCAAGAAAGACAGCAGCACACGTCACAGATAAACAAGAGACAGGAAGGCAACATTTACAAAAACAAATATTGAAATATAACAGTGCAAATAGAAACATATAAAGTGCAGGAGTTGTGGTCGCAGTAACAATTTAAGAACATATAGGCACTGTTCAATGGATTTCTGTTGTCTGTCTTTTAAGATGGAGCAGAAAGCTCCTGGTCAAATAAAAGCTTGCAATTTAAGTTCCGTTTGGAGGGTATTCCTTGCAGCGGGGTCAGAGAAACTGAAAGCTTTTTTCCCCATTTCTGTGCGAACGCATGGAGCAAGTGCAAAATGTCATTGGAACGTAAGGCATAAGAGCTTCTGGTTCTCTGATGTTGCAACCAAGCAGAGAAGAGCCTTATAGACCAGAGTCATCCAGTGTGTGTAGCGTCTTACAGACAGGAAGGACATGGAAGCTTTGGCATAGAGTTCACAGTGGTGGGATGAACCTCAGAGCACAATGATAGACTGGAGTCAAAGACTGTAGGCAGCTGTAGCAAACATGAACCATTGATGTTAAATTTAGGAATTTGGGATCATATTGGATAACGCAAATTTATTTTCCCCATACCCAATCCAGTCACTATTCGGAGTATTGTATCAGCTGCCTGCAAATCATATGACTACACTCTGTGCAGCCTCTTTGGTTTTAGTGAATTGGCAGCTCTTGTCATTCGCCTTTGTTGCATGTGGAGCGAGTGTCTGAAGCAGCGTGAACACAGCACCATAGGGATCCAGCAGCAGTTCTGTGCACCTGCAGGACGGTGACGGCACCATGCCAAAACCGTGCCCGGCTCTCACCACAGTTTCATCCAATAACGTTGAAAGGGATTGTGCGCTTCTTGCTCCCACATGAAAAGGAAAATGCTGTCCAGCACAGAGAATAACGCAGACTGGTCTTCAATCCACTATACACTGCAAGGACATGGGAGGAAATCTGCATTTTCTAGCAGGTAATTGAAGCCTTGGGGACCCAGATGATGGTGATGTGTCCTGCCGTGGTCTAATCAGCCTTCCTGTCGCCACCATCAGCACCGATGGATACTTATGACTCCTCGAAAAATGCAGCCTGCATGTCACTTCCTGCACAAATCAAATCACGCCACTGAATAAGAGGGAAAATTACTGTAATTTCACTGATCAAGTTTTATTGCTGCATGTAACACAGTGTTAGGGTCGAGGGACATAACATGTATGACTCTGATTTTGAATTGTTTCCATGGTTAATATTGTTGTGTGGTTTTTTTTGTCCTTCACAGGACATTTTGTGGCCCGTTTATGGTTAAAATAAGATTTTAAAAAAAGACCAGGCAGACATGTTGAGGCATAGGTGTTAAAGGGTTAAATATTTGCATGCAGTACAACTCAGGTTGTTAGTTAACAGTTTTGATGGTTCTTAATGGCTAGTCTAGTCAACAAATTGAACAGATCCCTGGGTCCTAACAAGGTCACTAAAACAGTCTGATAACTAGCAAGATCCCGAATCATGAGAGGTGAGCTGCTGATGTAGGCAGTCATAAGACAGACGAGTCACCTCGCTACCAGCTTAAGCAGCCTTAAAACTTTTATTGTGGTAAGATCCCTTAAAGCTATAGGATCTAACCCTTTAAACAGAGATATGGTCAGGGATTTGGGATTTTACAGCAGTGCAAAGGCTTTTTAACTGTGTTTTTTTATTTGATTTTATGTTGTTATCATTACCACTGAAGTATTCCTGATGGCTGAACAAACATTTTTATTGCGGTAGAAATAGCATTTCTTCTATCATAAATTTGATTGCAGCGTAATAGTGGGATTTGATTCTCGTTTTTTATGACAAAGCTTTTGATAGCATTACTTGTCTGTAAACTTTTAGAATGCTGCTTCTCCTGTATATGTATATGAAGAAATAAAAATAGAGCGTTGGTAGATCCCAAGTGGAAAGTTATGTTCTCCATGTTAAATTATAGTTTAGACTTGACAGGGCCATAAAACAAAAACAACTTAATGCATGAAGGATATAATAGAAAATAAAGTGTGGATGTATTTTTTTAAAAACACCTACCAAAGTGTTATGGCCTTTACTGCAGCACAAACCACCTTTTTATTTTCCCTTAACCTCTAAATAGGAGGCCATCTTCTGCGTTGTAATGTTTTATTAGAGGAAACATTCACATAGAACATATACTGTACGTTGTGTTGGGAAAAGAGGACTGAGGTACACTACCAGTCAAAAGTTTGGACACACCTTTCCATTTACTTAAATGAGGAAGTGTGTCCAAACTTTTGACTGGTAGTGTATATTCAGACTTCTGTGCTCTAACACTGTGTGAATAGAACACATCTGGTGCCAAGGTTAAGTGAAGCAATAAACAGGAGAATAATTAGGGAAGATAAAAATAAACCACCACACAATGAAATTAACTCACAGCAATTACATTTAGAAGAAATTAATAATATGATAGGAAGCAAAAATCATTTTGACCCCATTGGTGAGTATCTTTTAAATAAGATAAAAGAAGAAAAAAAATAAAAAATTAATTGTTGATGGATTTAAGCAACATTTGTGATCATAGTGGATTCCTATAGAATCCTGTAGGATTCTTATCGTAGTTGCAGATAGGTTGTTTTTTTTCTTATGTGTCTTCCTGTTCTGAATACGACATGCATGTCAATGTTTTTCTCTTAGAACTCGACAGTGTCAAAACACTGCTTCATGTTTAAAATACACGTCTGAGTGTGACGTGAGACATCCTTTAAAATTAGAGCGTGTGTTTCCATATTTGTTTCTGTTCTGGCTGTGGTCTTAGACTATGTTTAAGAATGTGTTTGCCCCCTATATCTAATACAAGCCAGGAAAATATGATCCGTTCCGGGCAAATGTTCAAGTGGAAGTTTGGGAAGCTGGTGATCTCATCTCAACAGTTCATTTAAGGACAAGAAAGTATTCATGTTCACCTGTTAAACATGAAGTTGGTAACATGCACACTCATGGGGTGATGTGTTCATTACAGTAAAAGAACTGGTTGAAATCTCAGCTTGAGAATGGCAGATCTGACTTGCTCACTGAAGTGTAACATTCAGTCATTTGTAAATAAAGCTTTGCCTCGCTTAAAGGCTGTCATATTTCACATCTGTCTGCATTGTCAATGATTTTCTCCACAACACTAACCTTTCCCAACAGGAAACTGAAGTTTTCAAACTGCTTACTCTCCCTGCGCCAAAGTCCATAGAGAAAATCGTTGTTTTTAACTTGCAGGAACACAGGAGTTGCTGGACGACTGCAGGCCCTTTTGGTGAGTTTGACGGGTCAGTTTGAACAAAGGACAGTAAAGTCAGTAATAAATTAAAAAATATTTAACTTACTAATGAAGCCGGCAGTGACTTTAGAACCCCCTGTGTGTCATTATGTAAAAAACGGCTTTTCTCTGTGAGTTTTGGTGCAGGAAGGGAGCAATTAATGAAAATGGAGTCAGGTCCAGGTGCCCAATACCTGAAGCTTTACAATTGTTAAAACCAATTTACACCAACATTGCTTGAGGCTGCATATTGCATGAGCTTGATCATTAACTTATGTTTAGTGCATGTTATATTCCATCTTAAATCAGTGCAGAAATAAGCCCAGCCCAAAATGTTGATATTTTTTTCTGCAGTTGTGTTTTCTTATTTATTTTGTTTTACGATATGTCCCTCACCCCCCAGTCTGAGTCTTGTCTATTCCTTGTCTATTTGTTACTTGTGTGCAACACCAAGGACCATGCTGGACATAAGTGTTGCACTTTTGTATGTCATCCTTTGGATTATTGTATTTTATTGTCTTGATCCAGAAATACATCAAATCAAATCAATAAAATTCAATTAAAAAAATCACATATTCCAGCCACACTGGAATTTATTATATGCCAGGAACCTGACAGCTGGACATCTTTTCTGTTGCATTAACCATATAGTACATGGAATAATTAATGTCTTGCCATGTGTATTTATAATGACAATGAATTATCATTAAATTCATGTAACAGTCGCAGGTACTCAAGCCATTACCAAGTAAGAATTTGAGAAGAAAAAAAAAGCAGGAAATTGTGTGACATGTGAAATGAAATAAGTCATTATCTATAGAAAACACCTTCCTCAGAGGCAGCAGCAGCAGGGAGACTCTTCAAAAAGATGCTTTATTGTTTGTGCAGGTACATTGCAAAAAGTAGGAGAAATATGCAGGAAAAATCTCTGTGAGGCCGGTTACAGCAAGCTGCTTAGGTACCTGCATTAGACTGCAAACATCAAAGCCTTAAAATATTCAAGGACACCTGAAATGACAAGACATGTACAAATGGATTATTCCTCAAAGAAACCTGGAGAAAATGGGTCTGCAAAGCAGCATTTAGCAAATTCAAACAGTTGACCATGATGGAAATATCACAAGGTATCAAATATGAAAGCATCAGACTCCTTTTGATAACCAGCTCTTAAAGTGGACCTAGACCAGAAGTTCCAATTAACGCTGTTTTTTTGGTGTGTATCTGCGACATTACCTCATTTATAAAGCCCTGAAGGTTAGAAACAAACAGTTCAGCCACTGCTGAGAACGCTGTGTTTTATTGTAATCTCGGGCTCAGCGAGATCTCTGAAAAAAACCCTTCTGGTTACGTAACCAGCGGATCCTCCTGCTCTTGGCACTAGTCCGGGCACATCCAGTTGCGTACATTGAACCGCAGACGAAGAATAACGTCCGTTGTGGAGGTGTTTCATGAGCGACAGTGTCTTCTTTGACTCTGGGTCAAAGTCATCAAAGGGACTGCGGCGGGGATGAGTAGCAGTGCATCCACCGTTCCAGAGGGGGGAGCTGCACTTCTGAGAGCTGGTGTGCTAATTATGTCACTTCCGGGTATTGGCCAATCACAACACAGTCTGTCTTCTGGGTGTGAGATTTCAGGCTGAAACACAGCGGCTGAGGAGAGCGTCAGTAAGGAGAGATTTCTATTGGCTCATTTTCAGCAACTAGGAGGTTTTTGACCATAAAAACAAGTTAATGTATGCAAGAAGACCTCCATAACTAACATGTACAACAGGACCACTCTATGTGAGCTTTAATAATATGATCTATTCAGATACCAACAATGTCCAGGTGTCACCACTCACGTTATTGTTGTAATGCTTGTCTTGCATTTCTCAGGAAACTGTAGAGTTAAATGTCTGAGGTTGTGATGGAGCAGAAAACCTGAAGCCGCCCAGGATGAGTGCACAGATGAGAGACGAACAGAAAAAAAAAATGATTCTGTAGTAGTTCTCCAGATATAGAGTATGTGTAGGATGTGTTGTGATGAAAAGCAAACCTAGTTTCCTCAGCTTCCGTGAAGCTGCTCCATCACAATGCATACAGTTTACACTAAATCTTATTTTTGATTTCTTGCACTTTGTTTTCAAGCCATATACACGTGTGCAAAAGATGACTGAATTGCAAATGTGGCACTGCTTATTTCAAATACTCACATTATTTGCTAAAAGTGGCACTATCGTTGTAACTAATTCTACACAGAAATGATGATTGATCACTTCAGTGTCAGTATGCAAACCAGAAGACTGACCTTTGTTCACGTGTTACATATTCATGTTGCCTTGTTGTTCCCTAAGTCCCATTAGGATAAACCCATGTCAATAACAACAGATACTTAGTCTAGTATTAATGGAAAGGAGATTTCCCAACATATTTCTGGGGACCAAGAATCTTAAAATGGCTTTAGAATCACACTTATGATGTGTGTCACAACCATCTGGTTAAGATTCGGAATCCTAGAATGCTTGTGTCGCCCACTCACGTCTGTGGTCGACTATTTAAAATGTGTCGTGCATGTGTGGATTTCCTGTTAGGATAACAGCAGCCTTAATTTACATGTCAAGAAGATTGTTCTGTAAGCCCTCTTTAAAATTATATAATTTGAAAGCCTCAAAGTGAGCCACAGAAACATTGCTCGAGGTTCAAGATCAGAGGACGAGTAATATCCTTATCTTTGTGGCCAAAGCTCTCTAGCAAAGCTCCCCCCCCCCATTGGCATTTAAAACACATGTCTGCGATAACATCATTGGTTCTTTTCTTTCTCCCGCTGGGCCTCCAGAGAGGATCTCTGAGCATCTCTAAATGTCACGTTAAGTGCTTCTCTTGTCCCGCGCTGACACAAAAAATAGGTGCTCTCTGAATACAAAGGAGGCCGAGCTGGGTGGATGCCATAGCTCAAAGAAAGCGACAGTTATCCTCTCTCCTCCTCAAACTGTCAGAAGTAACATTTAGCCTCTAATGTAAGCACACACCATCCCTGCTTTAAAAGCTGATAAATGTGTACAACAGACACTTTAGCGTTTCAAACGAATACCGCATGTAAAAACATTGTCAGGGTATGGTTCAGATTTTCCAGACTTTACAGAAATAAGACATTAAGCTTATACCAATCATGTGTTCATGTACAAACACAAATGTTGCCTGTCTTTACATACAGTCTTGTATAAAGTACCTAAAAGAGATACTTGAATAATCTTACCAGAAAATGTGTTAAAGTCACCTTTTACACTATTACTTGGGTAAAAGTATAAGACTAAGTGTTTAAGTAATTTCTGATTTAAAAATGTACTTAAGTTTTCGAAGTATTAAAAAAGTGAGGAGTTTGAATTGAGCGAGTTGTCTTTAAACTGGGACTCTGTGGGTTATATTCCCAGCTTGTCCATGGGCAAGGCATTTAATCCCACATTGTGTGAATGACGTGTATGAAAGATATCTATGTACTGTAGTGTAAAGCAGCTATAGTGCTATATAAATACAGACATTACCAACTCTTCTTCTTCTGATTTTATCTGGTATTAATGAGTAACAAAGATTGTTAGGAGAAATGCAGTGGAGTCAAATTTGCTAGAAATATAAATAATAAAATAAAGTACATATATGTGAATTTTGTACAGTATTTTATTTGTACTTTGTTACATCACAACACTGCATAAAGTTAGGGTCATATACTGTATGTGTTTGGGTTCCAGACTTCAGGCATTCATGACATCATCAGTCATTGACTGCAATGGATTTTCAAACTAAGTACTAAAAACAAGCCTTTTACTTATCAAACTTGAGTTTGTGTCCTATTATTTCTGAATATATACAAATTAGGGCTGTCAATAGATTTTTTTTTTTTTTTTTAATTAACAAATTAATCTCACGTTTTGAAATGTATTAATCTAAATGAATCGCAATTTTAAAAAAGTTTGCTTTTCTTCTAATGACTAAATAAATGATAAATCAGACAGCGTGCATTTCCAACACCAATGTTTAATTGTATCTTTCTTTTTAAACACAGAACTACACATAGAACTATGTGATTTCACAGAGACTCA
Organism: Microchirus variegatus; assembly: GCF_963457635.1. Classification (NCBI taxonomy): domain Eukaryota; kingdom Metazoa; phylum Chordata; class Actinopteri; order Pleuronectiformes; family Soleidae; genus Microchirus; species Microchirus variegatus. The sequence continues at coordinate 27,389,691 of NC_139802.1, read as the reverse complement.
GGCCTATGAGCTCAGGCCTATCAAGTGCCAACCAGGTCATCTTAAAATAAAAGCCAACATGGATGACTGTCATCCTGTGTGCAACATAAACAAAAAACAAAAAAAGGCGCCTGAAAATGTCCTTATAAATTCAGACATTCACATTTGGAGAGAGAGAGAGAATACAGTCAGCCACGCAGAGTAGGTGTTCAAACGGAAGTCTCTGGGCAGCTGCCAGCATATAACGGACACTATCTGTGCCGAGAGAGACTTACTTTCCACTCATTGGCAATTAGTCGCACATCTGTTTTTTTGACAGTCATTGTCAATAAAATGTGCCGTGACACCCAGCTAGTTGTCATATTGCATAAAACTTCATCGATGGTTCTGTCGCTCAGCTTCTTCAAATGGAACCTTCCGCCTAACAACCACTCTTTATCTTCAGCTAATATCACAAGTGACTGTTTTGCGTAAGTCATTTCCGGCTTTTTAAGGTCAGAGTTCAGCGCCCAACAAAAGTAAACAAACTTGTGTTAATCTTGGCTGTATTGATCGCAACGATTAAATCGTTAACTCTGATAGCCCTAATATATGTATTATATAAACATTGAACCTTGAAAAGTGTCCACAAATCAACCACACTCATCAACTTTCTCTCCGCTTTCAGCCACCTCTTCACTGCAGACCCTCGTTTTCCCTCTCTTCTGGTACAGACATTTTTGAGAGGGGTAGCGAGGCTTTAAAGGCTCGGTATCATTCAGTATTCCTGACGCTCTGCTCACACTGCTGTGTTTAAGTGCTACATGCTGTGTTAATGGTAGGTGCAACAGAGCAAAACATTAACACAGTTTGCGGTCAGTAAATAGCATTTCATTTTGTGACTAAAGTGGGTGCAACATTGCTCTTAGTGAAGCCAGTATTTCAATTTAATCTCCAATGATATCATGGTTTTTTTTATGTGTTATGTTGATGGAATTTGTTAAACGTAACATCAATCCACAAAGAACTACACAAGCGTCCACTCGAGGTGACATAGTTATAAGACATGGGTGTCTACCTTTAACATAACAGGGGCATTATGACCCTGGGTCACTTTTTTGGGTTTGTTTGGCATCATGATTTTCAGTTCTCTTCTACTTGAGTGTGTGTCCGTCTGTGAGGGTGTGGTGTGGCTGACTGTCTCTCAGGTCTCACACTGGGAGTGGCTTACGTTCCAAATAAAACATTATTCTGTGTAATTTGAAATAAATTGTGTTAGTGTTATTAGTTAGTATAGGTAAGTTTGATATGTTAAGGTAAGCTAAGTTAGGTAAGTTGTTTCGTGTGTGGTCATTGATAACTTGCTGAAGTGTTTTGACCCCATTGTTATGTGTTATTTAAAGGTCACAGTAGTTGGGGAGAGAAGCCCTTTTGTTTTGCCTTTCTTTTCTCCTGTTTTTAAGTTAGGACCATTTTAAGGTTTTAATATCATTTACTTTCTGTTTTTCTTTTTTTTACTGGAGGTAAGTAAGATTAGGTTCCAGGTTTTGTTTGTTATTTTTGCATAGCTCGTCTCTGAAGTCAATAAAGAATGCTGCACTTTTTTAAAGAGACGTTTGTTTTTCTTTGGAGGGAGGGACACAACGACCACACATAATACTTATACTCATATTTATTTAAATACTGAACTAATGAACTGAATGGGTGTGTATGAGATTAACTACTTTGAAATGTGTACAAAACTGGGCCGTATGCATTTGGAAGGTTGGTTTTAACATTATAGTCGATGTTGATCAAATTAAAACACTCCCCCCTCTAGTAGTTATCTGTGAGCAGAATGAACACACACTAACAGTGCTGTATCTTCATACTAAGACAAGATAATATAAAATGTGCAGATAAGGAATTAGGAGAGCAATGATGTAGAAAATATAACTCTATTATAACAAGATGTTATTTAAGATACCAGGAGCTGTGATCATGCAAGGTGATACAGAAATTAGACTCTTCTGTGTCAGTTTTCCTCTGGGGTGCTGTATGCCACCTGACAAGGTTCGACGAAATAAAGTGGTTAACAAGTGGCTACTTAAGAAATTGTAACATGTTGAAGATTATGTTTTCACTTTTGCACTCAGGAGAGAGCAAAACTTCACACAGTCCTAGATTGTGTAGTTCAGTGTTTCCTGAAATGTGGGCTGTGGCTGTGTTGCAGGTGGACCTCAGACAGGGAAATTCTGCCAAAATACTGTATATTCATAGTTGGACCAATGAACACTATTGCCAATGATTATTCATAGTGGAGTAAAAATCCCTGTGCCCAAAAGGTTGGAAAACGGCTGCCACAGACGGTATTTTGACTCAGCATTCACTATAAAAACTGTGTTATTCAGTCTTCTCAGTTCAGTTCTTGTTTCATTTTGACTCCATAGGTATGAAACTAATGGCTGACAAAGAAAAAAAAATGTGTAGTATTTGGTGTAAATGCAGAGTTTCTACAGTCTGAGGTGAGTTTCATACTTTATACGCACATTCATCATACATTACTCTTTCCTTGTATTTGAACTCCATTACCTGTGTTCCCTCCAAAGGATCCATCACTGCTGCTGTGGCTAATTTGCCCTTTAGAGCCCAAGCCTTCTCGCTCAGTGGGAGTATAAAAAAAATTGAATCTGTGCAAACCTCGTCATTTGTCTGCTATATATATTTCTTTGGTGCTCTGACCTGGCCAACATTCATAGGGGACAATGAAAGGAAACGGTGGGATGCTTCTCTCTTTCTCCCCTCCCCACTGCAGCGCTCTTTCATCTCTCCTCCCCACAAGGCTGATTCACCACTTGTGACCCCTGTGGTTGCCTCGTTGAAAATAGACAACAAAGTGTCTGAGATGGAAACCAGTGGGCAGTTGCAGGCTGGATTGCCGCTTGGCTTCTATAGTTGCTTGAGCCGTGGCAAGTGCTCGTGCTGAGCCGCCACTTCCATTTGTCTTGTTTTTAGTTCTTTTACGGAGGAGGCAGGTGCTTTTATGCACCTGCAACTTCCAGCAGATTTAAAACACCTCAAAGAAAACACATGTACTTGCATTGACATCTAATGCCACTTTTCCACTGATCCCAGCACGGACCTTTAAGACTGATACCTATGAGAAGGTGAGTCAGTCACTATGCTGCAGGATTAAGCTCTGAGTGGTTTTTTTTACTGATTCACCTCTCCATGGCTTGCACAGATGTACAACATAAAATCTCAATATTTAACAGAGGAGTGTGGTGTATTGGTGTGCGACAGCACTGCTGAAAGTCAGTGTATTCAGTAGTCTGTGCTCCAGTCATGCAGGAAGTACTGAACTAATCTTGTCACTAGTTTGTGTTTCGAGTATAAAACGAAGTCACAGCAGTTTTATGCAGCGGTGCAGTGATTACCCCGCCCACGTTGAGGAGGTACTAGAACTATAGAACTACAGTATATTGTCATGGAAAACCAATCAAACCGTGTAGAGTCGTGCTGGAACCATAGTGGAAAAGCAGCATAACTAAGGTAACTGTAGCTAGTGTAGGCCTGCACAGGCACAGGCCATGGAGGGGCAGAATGGATCAGTTATTTTAAAAAAAAGAAAACTAACCCTAACCCAAAAAAACAATCAGCTCCAGCATCTTGACTCACTTTCTCATGGTGTCAATATATTCTCCTAAATCACAAGTTTAACAAGTCTAATAAAAACTGAATCCTGACCAAAATCTATATATTTTTTTCCTTGGGCCATTAACTTTATCCCCAGAAAATGTAAGTGTATAGGAAACACCTGAGACACTTAACAAACCTGGAGACCAAAGTCCATAGAGAACTAGAAAAGCACTCGGAGAGCACACGGATCACCCTAGTCCCATTGCGGACATTTCCTGAAAATTTAAAGCTCACATAGTGTGGTCCTGTTGCACATAATATGTTAATATGTTAGTTATGGAGGTCTACTTACATACATTAACTTGTTTTTATGGTCAAAAACCTCCTAGTTGCTGTAAACGAGCCGATAGAAATCCTCTTTTCTGACCATGTTGCCCAGCCGCGATATTTCAGACTCGACTCTCTCAACCAGAAGACAGAGTCTGATCAGAGAGTGATTGGCCAATACCCGGAAGTGACATATTCAGCACCTGCTCTCAGAAGCACAGCTCCCCCCTCTGGAACGGTGGATGCACTGCTACTCATTATCAAAACATGGTTTTAAAAATGTTTAAAAATAGCTTTGTCACGACTCCCCGCCACAGTCTCTTTTATGACTTTGACCGGGAGTCAGACCCAGAGGCAGAAGACACTGTCACTCGTGAAACACCTCCACAACGGACGTTATTCTTCTTCTGTGGTTCAATGTACGCAACCAGATGTGCCCGGACTAGTGCCCGGAGCAGGACGATCTGCTGCTCCGGAGAACCAGTGTTTACGTAACCGGACCGGGTTTTTTCAGAGATCTCGCTGAGCCCGAGATTACAATACAACACATCGTTCTCAGCAGTAGCTGAACTGTTTGTTTAGAACCTTCAGGGTTTCTTAAACAAGGTAATGACGCAGATACACACTAAAAAACAGCGTTAATTGGAACTTCCGGTCTAGGTCCGCTTTAAACCAAATCCATCCGTGACTTTTCGAGCTTTGTTGCTAAAAGACAAACAAACAAACTCCAGTGAAAACATATACCTACCTCCTTACCGGAGGTCAATAATTGCTTTTAATAACTCACAGGGACACAGGAGCTACTGGTCTACTGCTATTTCATTTTGTGAGTTTGTGTCACTTAGCTGGAGCCAAACAAAGAATGTCAAACACAGAAGTCATAATCCTCATCCTTTTGAACTTACTGATAAAGGCAGCAGTGGATGAACAACTCCTGTGTGCCGCAGTGTAAAATCGCTGATTTCCTCTATGGACTTTGGTGTGGGGGTGAGAGCGCAGTCAGCTGTATGCAAGACGCTGACTATGGTGAAGTAGGCTACCTTATAGAACCTCACTTATATACAATAACCTGAACTATCACTTAAATCCTAAGGGGGTTGTTTTTTCTTTTTTAATTAACCAGTGCAGACAGTGACTAACAAAATTGCCCCTTATAACCATCTTTTCATTTGACCATGAAACAGTAAATGCATCGTCGGTAAAGAAGAAAAACACATAACATACCAATGTGTATTGCATTTTACTTGACATCTTAGACCTTCCACATTTTTCTGCTGTTAGACTAAATTGACAAGTTATTATTGTGATGCCAGTCACCGTGGCAACCATCCACCCAGCAAACCATCCTTCAAACCAATTTCAAAGATAAATGTGTCAGGTATATTTCAGTGCATCTAATATACAGCAATTTCCCTGCGCACCAGTACAAACAGACTTAATTAGAGGTCCATTTCCACTTCTCTATTATCCTATTGAACAATATTTCTGGATGCATATGAAGAGAAATTCAGTGAGCACAAGTGTACATGGTATTTCAGTATATGCAGAGCGTCTGGAACCATCTGGCTCTCTGCAGAGGAAGATAAAAACCCTCCTTTATGAATAAAGATTTTTAGGCATCCTCTCCTCACTGTGCTCGATGTGTACTTGTTACAGCGGTCATTATTTATAGTCCCACAAAGACCCAGAGTGGTGAGAGTGGCTCTCGTGGGGGATTGGGAATTGGAGCCACCGCTACCTATAGTAGGAAAGATATACCACCTCACCCCCGTTGCGAACCTCACGCAGGAAATGAACTCATAAATCAAGCAGTAAATTGAGCGTAGGGCTGTGCTTACTCATCTCAAGAGGTCTGCTCCTCTTCCTCCACACCCCCCTGCTCCTTTTTACTGCATGACTAATGCAACGCCACCACCTCTCTTCCCACATGGGCGTCTCTCTCGCTCTGTTAAACTCTTATCAAAAAAAGTGTATTTTCAAGTAACTTCAGCGTGCAGGCTGCACTGAGTGGAGTGGAAACTGGCAGTGATGTCACTCATTAGAATCTGATTTTGACTGGCACCGTGTTGGCGAATTGCCACCACCAGGAATTTGCAGACGGCACCTGCAGCCAGACACCTGTTGGACAATACCAGGTTAACATTTAGTTTACCATATAATGTGCCAGTGATTCGCTTACTCTTCACGCCACCTGAGAAAATATTGCACTCTCAAATGAACATAATTATCGCCAATGTTAAAATACAATGGTGCAAATAGGCCGAGCAAAGTCAAGGCAGATTTAATCCCAAAATCATCATCATCATCCTTCTCTTCCTCACATATACTTCTGACACTGGAATAGGGAAATTAGATGAAATGGAGCGAGCTATAAGGTTACTCAAATTATTATTATTATTATATCACACACCTGGTATATAGTATACAAGATAATGCATTTTATGAAGATTGTTAACAATACCAGTCGGCATGGTCTTTTGCACACACAAACAGCATAGGAGCGTGATCACAGATTTAAAAAAAAAAAAAGACTATTATACCACTGACTTCACGTGAAATTAATAAGACAGAAGTAAATTTAAGAGTAAAAATGCAGTTTTTGAGGCAGGTCCAGAAATGAACACATGAGCAGCTTGTCCTACACCTGAACTTCACCAAAGTTGGTAATTGTGATGCCACTAGTGAGAGCTGCCTGTCTTTGACCCAGATGCAGCCTTAGAGGGAGAGCCTCCCCTGCTCGCCTCAGGCTATCCTGACAGTCACAGGCTCCGTCCAGAAGAGTTAAAATCTCTATTTATCAGATGTTGACTCAAGTTGTCTTGGGACAGGGTTGGGGAAATGGCCTCTTTCAGCTGTGGGAGTCTGATGGAGAGTTCAGTGTGCTGGGATGTGATCATGCAGTGTGTTTCAATATTGTCAGGTTTCTTTCACATCCTGACTTCACTTTTTCGATCTCTATATGAGTCAGTCATATAAGCTGTGCTTAAAAAAAATGTCCAGTGTGTGTTTTGCCCTGGCGAACCTTGGTCTCTGGCAGTTGAGAGAGAGGGGGAGCACTTTTGTGTTACGCTCAGGTTACCCCTAGGCCGGAGTGTAACAATACTACCTATAATTATTTTTGCATATGTGTAAATCGTAAAATTAAAAAGTGTTTGGTTTTTGTATTCTTGAAATAAGCCTTTTATATTTTGCATATGTGCTTTAGGCAAGGGCCACAGGGCTGCCATCTTAATATGGATTAGGATTACTATGCACGTGAAGAAGAATGAGATCCTTCTGTAGTTTTTTGATGCACTTGGAAAAGGGAGAAGGGAAAGGAGTTCTCGGTTTGATCCAATCTGCAGTCTCACTATTAGATATCACTCATTCTTGGAGCTTTTTTTAAGAGCGATACCAAAACACAAGTAGTGGAGTGTGTGTTTTTATTAAAGCCAGGACTGTGTCGCCTCCTGCAGGTGATCTCCATCGCTGCCACTGACTGAGGGGAAGGATCAGGTCCACACTGCCCTCTCCTGGTAGAATAATGTACAGTCCCTATTGTTGTTGCTACCTTACTTGAAACACAGTTACTCTCATCTTGTGATCATTTATAGACCCGGATACATATGACCTGCTTCATTCTGATTTGAGCATTTTATTGTTACAATTTGAAATTAATTCCCAGAAGAGGGTAACTTGGAATTAAAAAAAAAATAATATCTCTATGCTGACCTTACAGTGCATATTGCTTCTGAATTGTAGACATCTATTGCACTTTTCTCTTACCAAAATGTCTAGCCGAGGCTTGACACTCTAAAATGCAAATATATGCATATATCCCATATTTGACAAAGATCCTGTGAAGATTAAAGTTATGCTCTCTCACTGGGAACTTATTACTAGGAAATGTATACAGTGTTCTGTCCTAACGTGCAATATGTCACTTAAAAGCCATCATTCAGAGATTAATTTAATTTAATTACTTAATGTGCAATTTTAACTTCAGTTACTGTCACTTGTGTATTTGACTTGCATCTTTTCTTGAGTTCTTTTTTATTTTTTGTAGATAGATTTTCTGTTATACTGTACATTTCCATATTTACACATTATTAATTATTAAATTATTATTATTATTATTTTATTATTATTAATAATAATAAACTAGGGATAACAACAAATCAGAACTTTTTCTGACACAATCAGAAAAAGCGTCTGCAGAGTGGAGAGAGTATTAAATCAACCACAAGGTGGAGCCCTTGCACCATTCAGCGCACATCCACTGTAGTTCGCAAACTTTGAGGAATCTTCACTTGCATCCTTGCAACTGCATTGATATGATGACAATTGCCGCTATTTTTTTCTGCTTCGGACGCTTTAATCGTGTTTTATTCTATTCAATTTAATTGGTGTGGAGACCGACGACGCCTCGACAGCCTCCCTGTTTTCTGACTCCCCATTTTCTGAGCTCAAAGCTTCTCTGTTTTCCCTCCCCCCTTCTCACCCCAAGCTGCGGCAATTTACAGAGATTACACCGGAAATAAAAACACTGGTCCTTCAGAACAAAGTACAAGTTAGCAGTACTTCGCTGAGCATTTCATCAAAATGTAAAAGTATATTGTATGTTATGGCACATTAACCTGTTAACTCAAATGTTTAATGACTTGACTTATTATGTTTTTATTTTTATTTATTTATTTATTTTAAGCACATGAACATGCTGTGAACTGGTTTGTGAAATGACATGTTTCAAATTGAGATAAATGCATGATGAATATTTTGCAACACCGATTTTTTTATGTGTTTTATTTGTGATGTTTGATATTATTTTATCATGTGTAATAGTAACATAGCGTGTCTACAAGGATATTTGAAAAGCCCTGTGAAATAAATGGCATTTGTCGTGCGTGCTTTGAAGATTAAAGTGGAATCATCCTTCATTACAAGCCCCCTTAATATTCCTCTTGCACCGAACTTCCGCTGCAAAACGTGTCCCACGTTTGAGTAATCCCCCAGAAATGTCACTTTAAGCAAATAAAAACACAAAAAGAAACTCCATTGTGATGAATGGGGAGATTATACCACAGCTGTCATGAAAACCATTGTCAAAAGCAGGTTTGTACATGTTAATGTTCTTAAAGAGAAGCTGAAGTGTACCGTCAGACGACCAGACGAGTGTATTATTTTGTAGGCGCTCACCGGAAGCTGTGCGTTTGTTGTCTTGACGAAACGCCAGCCTGTTTTTTTGAAAAAGGATTTAGGAATGTGGAGCCCAGCAGCTGCGTTACCCTCAAATCCCCCTGAGTTATCGTCGTCTGAAAACTACAAGTTAATAGCCTTTAACAAAGACAGTAAGTTGTTTTATTTGACCTGTGCGACACAAAGTCTATCTTTAATAGTAACAATTGTGGTATGGTGTGTTATTACCTTCTTTCTTAAGTTTTTACCTAATAAGGTGACTACAAAAAAAGTCCGCTAGCTAACGTAAAAGACGGGTGGGAACTAGCTAGTTCACTTCGATGCTACTTCTTCACACACAGCAGCAGCCTTGTGTCCTTACTAGACACCTTAACATGACATGATGGAATGACGTAGAAATACTTCGTTCAGAGTTGTGGAACTACTTAAAATTAATTAAAAAAATATTCAGATGGATGACTAAATCAGAATAGGCTTTAAAGCAGTATTACGGATACGAACTGCCGTGAAACACCAAGAAAAGATGAGGGGAGTTGAAGAAGACACTTAATACTTTCTTAGACATGTCCTTGCATGTGTGTGTATTGTTTGAGTGGAGGTCCGGGGCATAAACGGCCTGTCCCAACATGAAGTGAAACATTATGCCAGCACATTATTATTGTTTCGCCATTCACTGATATGCTTTTTAACTAAACCGATGCGTTAAATTGTCATGCGTTTGACTCACTGATTTTCTCCCACACACTGTCGGGAAACACGGGCTGATTGCACTCAGTGTTTTCACAACACCTCTTTCCCCAGGGACGCTCGCCTGCGTCGCCATAGCAACGTGGCGGACGCCCGTCCTCGACTGTGTCGCGGTGAATTGCCCCTGCAAGGGGGCGGAACCGGAGAGGAGCGAGCGTCTTCGATCGCTTTCTCCCCGTTAAAGGCAACAAAAGGCAGTCGGAGATGGTAAGGAGATCGCAGCTGCAGCGTCATAGAGGTAGATGAACACTGGTGGAATCTGTGCTCTGCTGTTAATGTCTGCTCTTTTGTCTTCTATTTACCCTCTCACCGTGTGATTGTGGCTTTCATTTGTTCACTTTTCTTAAAAATGGGGATTCATAATCTCTCCTTTGATCGATGTTACAGCCATTTCACGAAGGAGTCTACACTCCATACACAGGTGACACCCAAGGGACCCACTCATCAGCAGGGATCCCATCCCTGCTGAATTCCCCGCTCAGCCAGCACACAGTAAACGGACACTCTGTTCCTGCAGCTGAGATGACTCCATCCATCGGATCCGCCAGCATTCCACCCTTCAAGTTCCGTCCTCGCAGGGAGACTGTGGACTGGCGGCGGATTAATGCAGTGGATGTGGACCACGTGGTCAGCCAACTGGATGTGGACACCCTTCAGGAGCATATCAACACCGTGACCTTCTGCAGTTTGGATGGGGAGCGATGCCAGCGGTGCCAGAGCCCCGTGGACCCTGTTCTGATCAAGCTCCTGCGGCTGGCACAGTTCACGGTGGAGTGGGTCCTCCACTGCCAGGAAGTTCTTACTCTCAACTTGCATGCAGCAGAGGAGAAGCTGGCAGCGGGTGGCAGGGAGCGGAAGGAGCTGCTGGATCAGCAGAACAAGCATGAGGAGAAGGTGAAATCGATGGCTGCCGAGCTTAAGCAGAGGAAGAAGATGATTCGCACTCAGCAGTCCCTGCTTGTGCCTCACATCAACAGTAAGAAGGTACTACCAAAACGTTCACACTCTGGGGGTTTAATGGTCACCATTTGCAATTTCACACATGCATTTCATAGCAGACAGCCAGATCAATCACCCCTGCCCCCCCTACACTTCTCCTCCGCCTCCTGTTCAGGACCCCCACTCACTGTCATTGTTTCCGGTGATCCATTCACAGCTCCCGCTTTGTGCTTTTCAGAGCAATGTTTGGTGAGAAAGAGGGAAACAGATGAAGGTTTATATCACAGCCTGACAGAATTTTGCTCTGAAAAAGATTGTTATGCACTATTAAACCACAGCACAGTCATAATAAGCTTTATTTTTAGATGGTGCGAATAGGATTTAGAGTCGGAGAGCAGATGGTGTCATCTGGATGCAATTAGTTTTCTTAATCCACGTTCAAAAGGGAGACAAGAGTCATAATCAACCTGAGCTTTTTATCTGTAGTAGCTTTTAAATGAACTGTTAAAACATTTTTTACAAAATGTATAGTTAAATGCCTGTATCTATGGTACAGAGTCTAGCTCAATGCTGCCATTAGGTTATTTATAGCACAAATCAAAAATCTCCCCCATTCTTCATTGGTACAGCTGCTGCTGACCTGACCAAGTGGTTGCCAGGACAACGGATATACAGCAGTGTGTCTTGACAGCATGTGGTTGCTAGGTGTGCGCGACGAGCTCAGCTAACAGAGGTGGTTGAATAATTGATAGGCTGCGTTCACTGACTGTTGACATTTGTTGCTTGGGCTCATTTATACAAGGTAAATGCACATGACTGGCTTAAAAGACTAATTTAATTAATCATCCAATTTCCACAGTTGGTCCTTCCACAGCAGTTACATTACTACATCAATGTAAGACTAACTCTATGTAGAGCTGCACCTTTTAAGTGACATATGACTGACTGCCCTTAAAACCATCATACCAGTTGCAGCAGGTTGAACTTAGAATGAGTCACAAGCTCAGTGAGCTGCAGACTTAAAGGTCACGTGTTGTGCTAATGCAAATAATCGTTATTTTATGCCTCTCAGTTGTTCATTTAAAAACATTTAAGTGTCAAACTGCACTGTTGAGCATAAATAAACTAAAGAATGCAGACAAAAAGATAACCTGGTTTACTGGGTAAGCTGCTTCAACAACCAATAGCATCTAATAATGTAATTGGACAAAGTTAGTTCCATGCGATGATGAAAGTCATAGCTTAATACATAGCTTTGTTGAAGGTGGTGGTTTTAAAACTGTTAATATGATAGATTGTTGCTAATAAAATGTCCTGTGGAGGAAAAATAATCAAAATTAATGTTTTCTGTCATAGTTGATGTAAACATTTTTTTTTAACAATTTAGTATCGACAGACATCTTTTATTCTGAAGTCGCCATATTTTTAGCTATAGATTTGCCTTCTTTGTCCAAAGTGCTTTGTGTGATCCATTAATTTCAGTGTTCCTGTTTGTTTGTTTCTTCCAGTGTGCTTATTGTGAGAAAACCTTCCTCAATACCACCTTTCTCCAGAGTCACTTACAGAGGCGCCACCCTGAGGAGTATGAAAGCCGTAAGTGAGAGGTTTACTGAAGGTTCAGTGTGTAACATTTTGGATAATGGGCAGAAATTATAAAAACATACCCATAAGTATCTTTCTATAAGTGCTTTAAAATAAGCAATGTTTTATTTGTGTTGCCTTACAACGAGCCTTTCAATTGTACTTTAGGCAAAGGCCTTGCTTTACGGACTTATACTTGTTGATGAAATGTAAAACATTCCCTCACATGCAGTATGGATATTTCTTCTCATCATACTTCTCTTTTTAGAATTGCGTTCAGACAACGAAAATAAGTCTGTGATTGAAGACCTCAAGATTGAGATCAACAGCCAAAAAGAGCAGATTTCTCAGCTGCAGCAGAGCCTGCAAGCCAAAACTGCGCAGGTAAGTGAAGCTGGACATTGTCTCAAGATCAGGCGTTTATGCTGCATGGACCTGCTGTGATTAAACAGCAATGCAGAGAGGAAATTGAACTGAAATTGCAACAGCAGAGAGTGATGATTGCGCCAATATCAACCACAACCACATAGTTTATGCTGTGTTTTCAAAAGGATGTAATTCAAATCGGAATTTAAGGCCTTAACTAGACTAAAATAAGTGTGTAACAATAGGCTTGAAGGTCAATGTGCACTGTTCAAGAGGACACCAAGGTTAGGAATACAAATACATTTATTTACTTTGAAAAAATGTATTATATAACACGATTGTTGATGTGCCTTGCTTGTCATAGTTCAGTTTGATTTAAAAAGTCTTTAAAAAGGTCTTCAATTCAACTTATTGAAACCTTTACAAACCCTGCACTGCAATATATTATTTTATTACCCCTTAAACAGGTAGAGGACGTATTGTGAACGAATTAAAATAAACAATATTTTCATTACTGATCAATCTGTTGATTATTCTCTTGATTAATCAGTAGTTGTTGGGTCCAAAAATAGACTTATTTTTTTTGTTTGACAGAAACCAAAGATAGTCAGCTTACTGTTGCTTCTTTGTCAAAAGTGCAAAGTGTTATATTAATTTTAGGTTTTTTTGTTTTTTGTGTGTTCATTGTGATAAAACCTTCCTCAATACCACCTTTCTCCAGAGTCACGTGCAGCGGCGCCACCCGGAGGAGTATGGCGGCGGTAAGTGAAAGTGTCAGGTTGTTTTTAAATTCACATGCCGTAACAGTTTTTAGTCATCGTCATACTTTCTTCCAGAGTTACATTCAGACAGCGAGAAGAAATCTGTGATTGAAAACCTCAAAATGGAGATCGTCAACCAGAAGGAGCAGATGGTTCAGCTGCAGCAGAGCCTGCAAGCCAAATCAGCTGTGGTAAGAAAAAATGCACAGGAACATTAGCTTAAAACAGGACAATAAATATTTTTAAAGCCCCTTACTACTAGCCCAGAGTGATTATTGTGACACTTTGGTGCTTTTTTTGTCTACTTCCAGGAAAAAGAGCTGCAGAATATGCACAAAGACCTGATGAGAGAACTGGACCATTTTAAAACCGAGGAGATGACTCGCAATATTCAGGCTCTCAATGTAGGCAGAGGATACTTGTCATATCTCTCTACAGGCTTGCTATATTTTTAATTAACAATATCATATTTTGTTTTTTTTAATATTCATAGGAGGCAAACCAGAATCAGACAGCCAAGCACTCACAGCCTGAGAGAGACCTGGACATTTACAAAGAGATGCAGACCCATGCCATCCAAAAGCTGGAACACCAGCTGGTAAAGCAGGTCAGTGGAGTAAGGAGCTGATATTTTACAACGGCAAAATGGTGAACTCATTTGATGACTGGAAAATGTCTAAATATTCTTCTACAGGAGAAGAAAATGGAATCCAGGCTCCAAGACATCCAGGCTCAACATGAATCTGAAAAGAATCAAGTATGGTCAAATCAGAATTATTGTATGAGAAGTATTAAACAAGCTATTGGCTAAGAGGCTCAGATGAAATGTGCCGTTTGTTTTCCAGCTGCTGAAGGAGCTGGGCAGAATGCAGTCGTCCGTGTCTCGGCTGCAGCAGGAGCGAAGCCAGTGGCAGCAGCAGGAGATGGAGCGCAGGCTGCAGGAGAAGGAGCAAACCATCCAGGCTCAGCGGAAACAGGTTCACAGTCACACACTCAACACAACCAGTGTGATTATGTTGGGAGAGGAAGTGAGGCAGCGGGTCGGCCCTTGTTCAGGATTTCCTGTATTTGCTCCACAGGCTCAGATTGAGTTGAACTGAGATATGATGATACTGTACGTTTGACATTTGCCAGAGTGCAGTGTTTTCCCTGGAAACATCTCCGCTGTTTTCTCACAAGCAGCTCCAAACAACTAACACACATTTCCTAAACCTCAGCGGTTCAAGACCGCTGCAAATTAAGGACATACATAATACTCAGAATCATAATCTCTGTTTTGATCAAAATAATTCTCATTTATGGCCCAAACAGATTTTCATTCATACTGTTTTGGCCGCAAGTGTTATGTTTTAAATATGAATAACAAAATAAAACATTGACATCTTCGGATCTTTTAATTTAGATTTTCTCCTGAACAAAGAATATACCTTTTGTTTCAGTGAATGTAGCTGAATGACCAGTACCTTCACTGCTCACCAGGTGGCTGCAGCACATCACTAACCTGAGTAAAAGATTGAATGTGTTTTGTGGCAGGTTTACAATATAAACCCTCCTTTACGACTTTTGATGCTTTTTAGTATTTATATTTTAGATGTATACAAACTTATATGAACTCCCACAGCACACACAGCCATATACTTGTCTCAAGATGTATTATAACCTCATATGAAAAGAAAAAAAAGGTGGACACACCACCAACTCCTGTGATTAAACTATATTCTGCTGCAAGTAAACACTAGACAATGAAGGCTAAACTTAAGCCAAATTCAAATCACTTTAAAGTCAATCGTCAAGTGCCAATAAAAATCTAGTTTGGCGTGGTACAATAATTCCTTTAAATTTTTTTTTCATCTTACAGATGAGGAATGTTTCCTCTAAGCCACCAAAAGTCACCGAAGTACCAGGTACTGAACGTTTTTATCCGAGCAGTTAATCACTAAAGGAAACTACAGTGTGATATTTATGCATCATCTCGTTCTTTTTCATTCAGTCAGTGCTCCTGCTCCAGAGCCCAAGCCAAAGAAAGTTGTACTTGGTAAGTTGTATTTAATAAAGAAGATTAAAAACATTGTTCCTCACAGACAGGCTGAGCATGTGCTTAAATGCATGAAGGAATTACTGTACTGTTAGATAGCAGCACTGTTACCTCATTCTTGTCCCAACAACCCTTAACGCCTGTTTTATCTGGCCCTATGATTTCCAATGACCTTTGACTTCACATGCTGCCCAATTAGAGGAGCCAGTATTTTCTTTTAACCTGGATCCTATACAGGAGCTGACGGAGGAGGAGAGAGGTAAAGCAGAGCCGGTCGACCGCACACCGCCTGCATGGATGCATCGGCCTGTTCGGGGCCACGCCCGTTCTCTTCCTTTTTCCAGACTGAGATCATCTCAGGCTATGTTCAGATTATAAGCTCCATTCAAATCTGATTTAATTCAGATCAGATTTGAAGGTTTCCATTCATAACTATTGTACATGTCTCACATCAAACAACAGAAAATGCCATATTTTGTGAAATCACTCTGTATTGGAGGAGATACTGTAGGTAAGGTAACGTGTAGCTTTTTGAATTCTAGGCAAGGCAAGTTTATTAGTATAGCGCCATTCAAGTGCTTTACAGGCAGGAAATACATTTGAAATTAAAACACAATCAATTAAAAAATCAATTATAGAAATTAAAACCAATTAAAACATCTCAATATGAAGCAGAAATTGCAATTCTAGGAAGTATATACAGTAGCTCTGGAGGACGACACGCTCCTCCATTACATGCATGTAGACAAAAGGCCTGCATGGATTCTGATGTGACCATTCTCACACCTGGCCACATATCAGATATATACTGGAGCTAATCAAGGACCAATTCTGATTTGAAGTTCAGAACAGGCAGTCAGATTTCTGTATCCACACAGCCCTGACATTTTTATTTTATCTTAGTCACATCATTGGAAAAAATCTGATCCGCGTCACTTCAGCCTGGCAATCTGAACATAGCCTGATTGTAAAGTGACATTAAACATAATAAAGATGACCTCATCACAGGGAATCTTTTTGGAAAGTCGGCTCGTAGTCTGTGATATTCTGTCATGTCTGCACTTCTACAATCATTACGTCCGTCTGTCTTCTAGCTGCCTTGTTTGTGGCAAATGAAAGTTGACATCTCCCCATATGCCTGCTCTGCAGCAGTCACACTCCATCTACTCAGCTGAACCGGTGGCATGCAGCTTGCTGTGAAAACTCCTTATTGCATGTTTGTTTTTTTGTATTGCTGTATGGCCCACGACGTGTGATTGAGTGTGTACGTTTTCCTCCACAGACTCGAGCAGTGTCTCTGAGAGGAGGCCGGTGGAGAAGAAGCTGGAGCCTGTTCGTGAGCGCAAACAGAATGTGAGCAGCAGTTCTCTGAAAAAGGACCCGAGGATGAAGAAAGAGATTCGACAAGTGCTGGAACAGACTCTCATCAAGAGGCTGGAAACCCTGGGGGTCAAGTCTGTACGTTCTCACGCACTAGAGTTCAGGAAGATTTTGATTTAGTGCATGAGAAAAAATATCCTTATTTAAAACTAATGCATACATTTATATATAAATAAATGTCTGTTTGAGTGAAACCGCTGACAGATGACTTAACACAATGCTGATAAAGCCCATCAGGTCCACGCAATCCTTGTAGTTCTACACAAATTTGCATGTGCAATCCAGTTTGCACACGTTTTTGCCTGCGCAAAGCTTTAGTAAATCAGGCCCTGAATGTCTAATTGTTGAAACAAAATCAGTCTTGTCACTGTTGTCTTTTTCTTCAGTGTTCTAATATTGTTTGCGGTTTGAAGCCGAGGGTGAGAACCATAATCTAGACCAGTCGAGTCCGACTCTGGTCGAACTGAACATATAAATGCTTTAGTTATTCAACTCCCAATTGTATACATATCCTGTTTTCAGATGAATGATGCAGCATACAAATAATATTAAATTGGTTCTCTTCACAAAGTCTTAACAGAGGCAGGATAATAACACCACCAACAAAAAATCAGATGGTTGTCTCTACTTTTGTACAAATAATAATAATTTCCCTTCTCTGCTTCATATCAGGATCAGGGTGGTCTGAAGAAGAAGACGTTCACTTCCTGCTCGACCAAAATGCTGTCAGAGCAGGACAAAACTTCAAAGAAGATGCCTGACTACTGGCACCATCGGGAGGAGTTAGCAAACACTCTGGAGGAGAAGATGGGCGGTCAGAGGAGAGGCAGCAGCCCTGCTTCAAAGTCACAGGCTGCATTCAGACAATCAGATAAAGGTGCATCCCAAAACTGAGTCATCCAAAAGCTGAACTCTTGGCAGATGACATCATCAGTAAAATTCTCAATCTGCCCACAGTGCAGTAGTAACCAGCTAGTGAATTTTAGCTACGGCATTCATGTTTTATTATCACAGGAATATGAGTTGTACTTTTATAAAGCTAACTTCTGTTGCAGTCGACACTTATCGACAGTTGTCGACTGCTCATTTAAGCTCCGTCAGTGACTGACCCACACGTGGTGGTGTTTGTGTAGCGTTGCAGATCAGGCCTCGATCCAGCAGCCTTCCCTCCAGGTCCTCCCATGTGACGTCTGGACGCGCGGTCACACAACCCAAGACCCCGCAGCCAGCGCCGAGGACCAAGAACACCGCTCAACCCAAAACATCTACACCCAACAACAAGACGGTTCAGAGGACCTTCAAAGACAAGTAAAGACAAAAACATACATTTATCATAGGCTTCCATGTAAACCCACTCCCAGATTAGTATTTGCTAAGCTTTTTAAATGGGGACCTACTTTTTAAAGGCCCAGTAAATAAAATGTTTCTGACTATTATATTTTCATTTCTATAACAACTAATAAGATTGTGAGTTGAAAAAAAAGATGTTTTCAGAAAAAATTGAGAATATCTCAGGATATTAAAAAAAAAATAATAATCTGAATTTTAGCTTCCGAAATTTTAATAATCCCTGGTCCGAAAAACAAAGTATCATTTCATTGAATACTTTTTTGAATCGAACAGTTGGGAAAATAACTGACATTAATGAGCAATGAAAGTGATCATTTGTTACAGCACTTCTGTTTATTTACAGGGATGATATGTTGTTCTACGTGTCGCTAAAGGCTAATTTCACTTGGATTACAGATACTACAGTGTTTACTGCTGGATAGTTACTGATATCTGAATTGTACATTATGTATTAGGTTACAATGTGCTTTCATGCTGCATTCAGATACAGTAACTAGAACAATTGTATTATTTGCAACAAAAAAACAATTCAGACATTGACCATGACTCAAATTTGTTGTCTCACAATGATAGAGTGAATGCATGAATGCATAACATTATGTTTCTGTGACTCTTAAGGACTCCTCCATTCAGTTCAGAAGAGGAATCTGAAGAGGAGGACCAGCCTCAGAGACACCGCAGTGGTAAAACGCCACAGCCCAGACTGAACCAGGCCAACCCCATCCAAGTCAAAGCAGGCAAAGCCAGTCCAGTCCAGGCCAGTAAGACATTCTCCTCCAACTCCCAGCAGCCCCGGGGCTCAGCGGGAGTCGTGACAAAAACAGCCATCACAAAGATTGACAGCGGTGATGACGACACCGAGTGGTCTGAGGTCAGCGAGCTGCATGAGATTGATCCGAGACAGCTGCAGTCTTACACTGACCAGAATGGCAACATGGATAAGAGAAACTTTGGTAAAGGTGAGTTTTTGATTTCCAAAACAGGAACAAACTGGCTGATAAATCCATACTGTGAGTGAAAATAGAAAGAGCTGAAGAACAATCCAAGTGGCAGTACCTTTTGTAAAACATCTCTGTAAATTCAAGGAACATATGTCTGACTATTAATCTCATAACTGTTAACTGTGTAAATACACCTTTTAAACTACATTAATCAAACCACATGTATAATTTCATGAATTGTCAATTTCATGAATCGTCATTTTTCAGAGAACAAAATCAATATCATGGCCAAAAAAATAGGGCAGCATTATGCGCAGAGATCGGTAAAGAAACCAGCAGGGGGCGTCAGCATCTTAACAGAGAGGAAAGACGTGGTGCAGGAACTGGAGGTGAGCAGATGAGACGTTCAGCTTCACTGATTACAGTGTTGAGCTTAATAAAGTTGATGTTAAAATGTACAACATATATTGTTTGTGTCCATGGTGACAGGACACAGATCTAGAGGAGAGCAGTGACTGGCTGGTGTCCTCCTTGGAGGATAGACTGGAAATGTCTAAACCAGCTCAAGGCTCTGGGCCACTGAAGAAGAGTGTGGACTCACCCAGCACCAGCGTGTGGGGAACGTCCACTGGAAAGGCTCCCAAATCAGGTCAGTGGCTTAGATGGATACCAAAGAAAAAAATAACGTAATCAAGTTGGTGAAATGGGAGCTGAAAATAGTTCAGAGAAATAGTCAACACTATTGAGCAGTGTTTTACACTTAAATAGATAATATTTAAGTGATAATAGTGATAATATTAACATGCAGTTTTCATGTTAATATGAAACCTGCAGTTAACATGCAAATGTGGATTAAATCTTCAATTTACTCTTTTACTTATTCATTTATAGAGAGCCATTTTCTTTCTTTCTTTAATTCTGATCATTATATTATTTATTTTTCTATTGTTTTGTATTGTTTTCGCATGATTTTGTGATTATTATTATCATATTTTTTGATGAAAAAATTAAAATGTGTAGGTTTATTATCATCTTTTAATTGTGCACACTTGACCTGAAACACATCTGTGTTTACACTGCATGAATATTTACTCAAATGCCACACTGCCTTGTGTGATCTGCGCAAGAGCGATGTATAAAGGTGACTGTGTTGTAGACCTCTGACAGTTGTCTCGTCCCCAGCAGGTCTGACTGAAGCTGGGACAGGAAGCACTCTGAAGAGCACGCTGTGCTCCCTCAGTGATATCAGTGACTCTGACATCAGCAATTAACACAGCAAACATTAAATCTGCTGAGATCCAGGTGCAAAGACCTCAGTCGACTGCACTGACACAAGCCACTGATGCCAAATTGCCATACGTTAAAGGAATGTGGCCAAACTGAAGAGCACCAGAGAACGTCCTCGCTTGTTGTTTGACTGAGCCATATTTTGTTCTTCCATTAGTACAGACATGGGCAATACTAAAATATAAAACTGTTCTACATTTGTGAAACATAATCATGTGTAACAAAATAAGATTATGATTATGATTTGACTTCTTTTTTGTTATCATCATTTTATGCTTTGTGCCAATTCTTCTTGCCTTATACCTGTTCATTGTTAATCTTTAAGTAGATTTTGTTTTGTATTATTCATTTAAATATAACCCACACTCCAAATGAGGTAGTGTATGTAGTTTGTGTACAAATTTGTATATCAGATTTTTTTAATGCAGCAGTGAGACGTGGTTTTGTACAGAGAATATTTATACAAGCAATAAAAGACGTCTTTGTGGAAAGTATACATGACTGTTGTTGAATGTTTGACCAAGCTCATACTTCGTTCAAACCTTTTCTCTCATTGGATCTATTTTTCCATCCATGGATGTGTCTCCGTGAACACTGGTTTTTCTCTCATTTTGAGAAATTTGTCATAATGTGCCAGCCTGTGTGAATACTGCAAAACAGAAAAGTAAGATTGAATGATGTGTAGAAATACTTGGTTCAGTAACACAGTATTTTAGTTTGACTTAACAAAAGACAAATAACTTCACTGACAGTAACAGATCTTTTATTTGAACATTTTCAAAAAGTGTTTAATGTCAGATTTGTCTGCCTCTTAATATTCTTCTCCTTCCTCCTCTCCCTCGCCCTCAATGGAGTCGACTCCCACCTCCTCATAATCTTTCTCCAGTGCTGCCATGTCCTCTCTGGCCTCAGAGAACTCGCCCTCCTCCATACCCTCACCCACGTACCAGTGAACAAACGCACGCTTGGCGTACATCAGGTCAAACTTGTGGTCCAGCCGAGCCCAGGCCTCAGCGATAGCAGTGGTGTTACTCAGCATGCACACAGCCCTCTGGACCTTGGCTAGATCTCCACCAGGAACCACAGTGGGTGGCTGGTAGTTGATGCCGACCTTGAAACCAGTGGGACACCAGTCCACAAACTGGATTGTGCGCTTGGTCTTGATGGAGGCGATGGCAGCGTTGACGTCTTTGGGCACAACGTCACCACGGAACAGCAGGCAGCAGGCCATGTATTTGCCGTGACGAGGGTCACATTTCACCATCTGATTGGCCGGCTCGAAGCAGGCGTTGGTGATCTCAGACACTGAGAGCTGCTCGTGGTATGCCTTCTCAGCAGAGATGACAGGGGCGTAGGTGGCCAGAGGGAAGTGGATACGAGGATATGGCACCAGATTGGTCTGGAACTCTGTCAGATCAACATTGAGGGCGCCGTCAAAACGGAGGGAAGCGGTGATGGAGGACACAATCTGACTGATCAGCCTGTTCAGGTTGGTGTAGCTGGGACGATCGATATCGAGGTTCCTACGGCAGATATCGTAGATGGCTTCGTTATCCACCATGAAGGCACAATCGGAGTGCTCCAGCGTGGTGTGGGTGGTCAGGATGGCGTTGTAGGGCTCCACCACAGCAGTGGACACCTGGGGAGCTGGGTAGATGGAGAACTCCAGCTTGGACTTTTTGCCATAGTCGACAGACAGACGCTCCATCAGCAGGGAGGTGAAGCCAGAGCCGGTGCCTCCTCCGAAGCTGTGGAAAACTAGGAAGCCCTGCAGACCAGTGCACTGGTCAGCCTGAGGACAAAAGAGAAATATACAATATTATGATTTAGTTTGATATTAAATAAGTAAAATAAGCTAAATCAACTCTTTCTCATTTCAAGTTTCCTACCAGTTTGCGGACCCTGTCCAGCACCAGGTCAATGATCTCTTTGCCGATGGTGTAGTGTCCACGGGCGTAGTTGTTGGCAGCATCTTCCTTCCCAGTGATCAGCTGCTCGGGGTGGAACAGCTGGCGGTAGGTCCCAGTGCGCACCTCATCTGATAACACAACATAAATACTTTGCTATTATCTTTTTTTTTGGGGGGGGGGGGGGGGGGGAATTCAGATAAAAGTGATGACGCTCACCGATGACAGTGGGCTCCAGGTCGACAAAAACTGCTCTGGGGACGTGCTTTCCAGCTCCGGTCTCACTGAAGAAGGTGTTGAAGGAATCGTCTCCTCCTCCGCGAGTCTTGTCACTGGGCATTTGTCCGTCAGGCTGGATCCCATGTTCCAGGCAGTAAAGCTCCCAGCAGGCATTGCCAATCTGGACACCAGCCTGACCAACGTGGATGGAGATGCACTCGCGCTGTGGAGAGAAAACACCAGCAGTGCTGTATTAGAAGAGGGGGTTTTGGCACTGAAATTGGCTCAAGAGCAAGTGAACCCTAGCATTCAAGTGAAGTTAGGTGCTTTGGGAACAAATAATGTGCATTTGTTATGTCGAATTCAAGGAAATCAAATCAAAGAGAATGCACCTCTGAGAATGATAGTCATTCGGACGTACAGTAGAAAACAGCACCCCCTATCTTCAGACAGCAGTAAAGCAGCGTCAGGCGTCTCCCTGCACCGCAATCCGCGGGAGACGAAACGAAACCACCCTGACAGCAGCTTCTTCAGACCAACAATGCTCCTCTCCTCTTCCCTTCAACCACATTTTTTAATCTCTTTTCTCATTTTAATGTAATTTAAGCCTCAGAATAGAACAAACACGAGCACGATTGCTAATTCATTATCTAGCGCGGGCGCGCGCACGCTCTTCTGGAATATTCCACTTGCTCTCACAGCGCTGGGGAATGAACACGATCACAGCAGATGCTTTTATCAATTTAAATTAATTTTTTATAATCGGATTCGCGTGTAAAGCAAGTGAATTGTGTTCAGTTAATTTACGTTTTTGTATTAAAATTGAGAAAAACAGTGTAACTATGTTTAACGTTGTGTACATAAACGTCCGCCGTCCACTGTCTCCATCCACCCTCACGAGCTCCACCCAAGCTGCCAGTCTGCCTAGAAACTGGGCAAGGGGTGTGTAAAATGTCCGATTTCATTGTTTCATAAATGTCATGCACTGAATGTGAAACATTTAAATAATTGCGGTGAACAAATACAGTGTTTTATTCAGAAAACCAATTCATCTAAAGCCGAATTCCGCAATAAGTGCACTGTAACCATCACTATAGACAATGGCAATCACGTCGTGCCACTGCTACAGATAAATGTGTGCAATTTAATGCAGTGTTAATAAGAAAATTTGCGTCAAAATGAGTCTGTTTATTTCATCAGAGAAGATTATACAAAGATCAGAAAAGACGTTTTGAGACAAACAGCAGCTTCTTTTCCTCCAGTTTCTGATTCACATAATTCACAGAGAAAAAAAACCCCACTCACCATTTTCCGTCTGTGCTTCAGAGAGGAGGAGATACGCAAGAAAATTAAGAATTGTTTGCTTTTTATTCACGATTTGAGTTGCGTTTTGTACCCAACGGGGTCGATGCAACAATGGCTGAATGAAAGGGCGGTGCTACTATATTTATACACGCAGGGCAGTGGGGGCGGGGGTTGGGGGGGGGGGGGGGCTGTCTTTCTACCATCATTTGATAATGTTAGACAAATCTGGCTTTACAGAAAACGTATTGAATATGAAATTGCACAGTAAAACAAACATTTTAATTTGTTAATACCCAGATTTTGCAAAGTGCTCATGTAAAAGGTGGACATAGTTTTACAGTTGTTTTGCCTTAATCACTCTGGTGTCCACTCATGTGTCCATGATTGTTGGTCATTTTTACTCAAAAAGGAACATCATTGTGAGTGAAGTCAAATCTAATCTAATCTAAACAAGGCAATCAGAGATGGCAGACTCCACCCCATTCACGACACAGAGCTACCAAAAACAATACTTACACACTCCATGGGGGTGAAGTAACAGACCTGATACTGTAGATTAATTAATCAAGAAAATGTTTAATAATGTTAGAAATCAAAAGACTTCCATTCAAATAAAGTTATTTTTGCAACCTAGCTCAGCTTTGTGGCCATTTTTCATTTTGAATTTTTCTGGAGGCACACATGAGGATATTCGGACTGACCAAAGGGCTATTTCAAACAAAGCTGATTCTTTATGCATGCAGAAGAATGAGCATTTTAGAATTTTATTTGGACATGTCAACCTGCAGATCAATAGAGTGAATTGGCTGTATGTACATGCACATTAAAGGGAATTGTCTTTGCCAACACGTGATGTGTAGCCAATGTTTTGCTATGATGCAAAATGAATGAACGCTTGTGTTGCACTGGATACTTTTGTCTCATATAAAGAGTCCGGAATCTGTGTTGGTAGGACATGCCATGGTGTCAAATCATCCACACGGCATGTCAGCGCTCCATCCTCTTTTTTGTCTTGGATTCTCTTCAGTGATGTCACTCAGTAGGTTGGTGAGGAGGGTGCATGTATGTCTGCCTCTCTCTTTCTTTGTGTTTTTAGCTCCTGTCATGACTGAGGAATTGAAATTGCCTGAATTGCAGCTTTTGTGACACATCATGACACTTGTGCACAGACTTAAGTGTCCATGGTTTGTGGTTACCCCATCATAACACTATTCTTTAATCTGCTAAATCCTGTAAGGCATGAAAGTCACGTTGAAAAGAGGCTTTCACAGTATATATCTGTCTACATTAACATTCCACACTGCACTCAGCACAACTGAGGAGGTAGGATTTACAACCAGCGGTTACTGTGCCCAGAATGCACTGCAGGGAGAGAGCAATGGCTCCCAGTCGAGAACACCCTCTCCACGGCTCCTCCTCTTCCTCGTCACAGCAGCTGTGAAATAAGGAGGGTCTGAACAGCTGCTCACCAGGAAGACAGAGGCAGGAGGGGAATGCTACAGAGACATGGGGAGTGGTCCTTCATGACTCAAAACTGACCGCACTGCCTCCTGCAGTGGGAGAATATGATACCCGACAAAGTAACACAGCATGTTTTCCATCTGTCTCAGCAGAGCTGCAGTACTGAAAGACTTTTAAAAACGCAGGTACAGACAGCAGCTACAGAGGCCATGAGGTGAACACACAAAGGCAGGGGGTCGCCTTTATTTAGAATAATAAACTGTGAGGCAGTTCAGTGCATGTCTGAAAGCAGGTAAATAATATTCACAGTGGCTTATTTGGAAAAAATTAAGCAATAGATGATCAACATATCACAAATAAATGAGACAAATAAGAGAACAGATGAAGACAAACACTCACCCACAGCATACGGATACTATAATGTGGCGTGTTGATCTTTAAGTTCAAATCAGTCTGTCCTATAACAATATATGGGTCACCTGTTCCTTATCATATACTACGTCAATCAGATATAGAAATAATGAAGACATCGACAACAATTTAGTTGATATAAAAACCAGATGCTCACTAGAGAGAAGATTACTGCAGACCTAATTGACAATGCCTGAGTAGTAGTGAGGCAGGAATAGAAGTCTGCTTCTAATCAGACATCATTGTCATGAGTAGGAATGAGTGGATATAATATTTAGTATTAATATCGGTCTGATGCTCATCAAAATCATTGGATACTGGAAAAAGAAAATAATAATTATTTCATTTTGCGCAGACAGTGATGGCTATGCATAAGCACACATTTGTTCAGTAGTCTAAATCTACTTTATTGGACTGATATCGGTAGACATTCAAAGTTGTGATATGGGCATTAATATCAAACACACTAAAGAGGCATCAAGGCATACCTAGTTATGAATGGCATCAATGTTTTTTTTTACTTTATAGGTGCGCTCACATACCTGCAGGATGCTGCAGTGGTCGGATTCTGAGAAGCTTAAAATCTGGCTCTGCTCATTTCTGCCCTTTGGAACAGCTGCTGTAACCAAACCAAGTTTGCATGGCCATTATATAAACCCACAGAAAAACAGTTGACATGCTTTCTCACTGACATCCTTTTACACGACTGTCTCCAGAGAGAGTGAGCATCTATTTCACTATCACAGCCTCAGATGACCTCCATGAGTGCCGTGCATCTTGTGTTGCAGGAGCTGCACTGTATCATTGTCATCATCTTGATTAAAGGAGCAGAGCACACAGTACGGCAGGGTGATAAAAAATGTGTGGCTAACAAGTGGTTAAAGCACTTCACATCCACCCACAGAGTCAGCTGCAGTGCAGTCTGCTGCTATTTAAGCTGGGCCCTATGGTTGGACCATGTGACCACCAGATAAAGGCAGCCTATGTGGATACCAGGCTGTGTCCAGGCAACTCAGTTTGTCATTTCCTAGCAACCGTTAAATCTCGGGAAGAGGCTGGGGGTTGGGCGTCAGTGAGTGATTCTCTGTGACCTACATGTCCCTGGACTGAAAAGTAAACTCTAAAATTAGCTGCAAATGCTCAAAAAATACACAGTCATCATGTAAACGGATAAATAACTTGGAACATGACTGACAAACTGTATGATGTATGGAAACAATTGAGAATATTCAATAAGAAAAGAAATTAACCAAATTGTAATTTAATGCTTAAATTAGTTTCTAATTATTATTATTTTTTTATTGTTTAGACCAAGTACCACCTGAGAAAATATTGAACAAAGTCAGCTCAGGACATTTCACAGGAGACAGATTTATTCCGTATAAGATAATCTTCTCAAAAACACAACTCCAAGAGTACACACACGTATCTAAGCCTCACACACTGGTATAGTGAAATTAGATTAAGATGGAGTGAGAGATAAGGTTATTTTAATTAAATGTTCCTCCAAGGGGCCCACGTTTGGTGTAGTGGTTAGTGGTTAA
Organism: Microchirus variegatus; assembly: GCF_963457635.1. Lineage (NCBI taxonomy): Eukaryota > Metazoa > Chordata > Actinopteri > Pleuronectiformes > Soleidae > Microchirus > Microchirus variegatus. Next base: position 27,362,379 of record NC_139802.1, on the reverse strand, counting down.
CAACTTCGGAACAAGGGCCTTTCTGCAAGGAGTTTGCATGTTCTCCCCGTGTGTGCGTGGGTTTTCTCCGGGTTCTACAGCTTCCTCCCACAGTCCAAAAACATGCGATATGGGGATTAGGTGAATTGACCACTCTAAATTGACCGTAGGTGTGAGTGTGTGAGTGAATGGTTGGTTGTCTCTATGTGGCCCTGCGATGGACTGGCGAACTGTCCAGGGCAAACCCCGCCTATCGCTCAATGTCTGCTGAGATAGGCACAGCACCCTCTGGTGGAGGAAAAAGCGGTAGATAATGGATGGATGGATGTTCCTCCAAGTACCACCAGAGGAAGCTCAAACTGTGGCACACGTACCACAGTTTGAGAACCATAAGTCAATACAAGTTCGAGGTAAACAAAATCAGACAAATAATAACAATCATAATAAAAAACAATCATAATAAAAATAATAATAACAATTATTATGAATTAGACGTCTTTAGATTTATTTCTTAAGAATGATATATATATATATATATATATACATAAATATATATATACACATATATAGGTGGGGGCATTGGCGTCAATATATACAGTGGGTGTGGAAAGAATTCAGACCCCCTTAAATTTTGCACTCTGTAATTTGCGGCCATTTGCTAAAATCATTTAAGTTGATTTTTGTTCCTTTTTGATGTACACACAGCACCCCATTTTGACAGAAACACACAGAATTGTAGAAATGTTATTAAAGAACAACAACTGAAATTTCACATGGCCATAAGTATTCAGACCCTTTGCTGTGACACTCGTATATTTAACTCAGGTGCTGCCATTTCTTCTGATCATCACTGAGATGCTTCTACACCTTTATTGGAGTCCATCTGTGTTTATTTAATTTGATTGGACTTGAATAAGAAAGGCACACACCTGTAATAATACAGACCTTACAGCTCACAGTGCAGAGTAAATGAGGACCATGAGGTATAACGAACTGCCCGAAGAGCTCAGAGACAGAATTGTGGCAAGGCACAGATCAGGCCATGGTTACAAAATAATTTCTGCTGCACTTAAGGTTGCTAAGGGCACAGTGGCCTCCATAATCCAGTGGTCAACCAAAACTCCAGAGATGCAGTGGGGAGATGGGAGAAAGCTCGAGAAAGTCAACCATCACTGCAGCCCTCCACCAATTGGGGCTTTATGGCAGAGGACTCCTGTGTGGAGAAAACCAGGCACCTCTCATCACCTGCACAATACAATCCCAAAAGTGAAGCGTGGTGGTGGCAGCATCAGGTTGTCGGGGTGTATTTCAGCTGCAGGGACAGGACGACTGGTTGCAATTGAAGGTAAGATGAATGTACAGAGAAAGTACAGAGCTATCCTCGAAGAAAACCTTTTCCAGAGTGCCCAGGATCTCAGACTGGGTCGAGACAGTTCACCTTTCACAAGACAATGACCCTAAGCACACAGCTAAAATTACAAAAGGAGTGGTTTAGGACACTTCTTGAACGACCCCGCCCGAGTTCTGACTTCAACCCAATTGAACATTTTAATTTTTTATTTAGCATTTAAACACACTGAGAAATCAGGGAGACGACGAACAGCTGTGGCGAACAGGACACAGGTGAAACATGTTGGGGTAATCACAGAGGGGACAAGAAAACTTCAAAATAAGAGGGATTTTCACAATAAAATGACATGGACAAACAAAAAAGTAAATGGTTGTCTTTCATACTACTACTAATAATGTATTATTATAATTATTGTCATTATTATTTATAGAGAGCTTTATAAGTTACTAAATGGCACGTCACAAAACTAAAAACACACATCTGACTAGTGAAAAGAAATTGCAGCACAGAAAAGTACAATGTGGGGCGATGGTAGCTCAGCGGGAGAGTGAGTCGTCTTTCAACTTGCAGGCCGTGGGTTCGATTCCTGGTTCTGCTAGTCTACAAGCCTTTGTGTCCTCGAGCAAGACACTTAACCCCAATGTCACAGTAACTCGTCATGTACCCTTGAGCATCAAATACAGCTTGACAATGATGTCTCCTGCTGTTCACAAGTTGACTTATTGTCTGCTGAGGCATGGCATCTCACTCTTCTTGCAGGGCGGCCCTCAGGTCATTAAGGTTCTGGGGTACAGTTACGAGCCTCCCCACGGTGACTGAGCTGATCCCGTAGGTTTTCTATGGGATTCTGGTCTGGAGAAGGTGCAGGTCACTTCATTTGAGGTACCCCAGTCTCCAGCAGTCGTTCCTTAATGATGCGACCCCGATGAGCTGGAGCATTGTAGTCCATAAAGGTGAAATTAGGCCTGTATTGTTCATGCAGAGGCACAATGACTGGATTAATGGCGTTATTCGGGTAGTATGGGCTAAGTGTACGGCAGTTCTGTACTGACTAGACACACTTGTCCACACCAAACACCACCACCACCACCAAAGGCTCGTCTGGGGACAACAGTGGCCGATGCATAGCCTTCTCTTTGATGTCTCCAGCATCGTTGGCGACTATCATTTCTGCTTAACATGAATCGACTTTCATCAGAGAACAGCACTGAGGCCCACTGGTCCTTCATCCAGCGTAAATGCTCCCTGGCCCATGAAAGACGATGATGCCTGTGCCTGGTGGTGTGCTCAGGTATCCTTGCAGGTCATCTAGCACACAGACCACGCTGATGTAAACGGTTTCGAATGGTCTGACATGACACTTGGCTGCCTCTCACTTCCCTTAAATGTGCCTGGAGTTGTGTGGCATTCATCAGCCTGTTCTGCAGGGCACTGTTCTCAATGAAGTGGTCATCAGTGTGGGACAGGGTCAAAGAACACCCACTTCTATGCCTTTCTGTGACTTCCAGTTTCTCTGTATCTCTGTTCCAACCTGCTGATGACACTCGGTGGCCACTTCCATCTGAGAACATCCTGTTTGAAGCTTCTCAATGGCGATGCACTGTTAATCAATTGTTAGGTGTCGTCTTGGTGTCGTGATGTCAAAATGTGAACAGAATGATGAGGAGGACTGTTTAAACATCAATTCTAATTGAACCAGGAAATTTATCGGTCGATTAGCTTTTTTCCTTGTTAGAGAACAGCAAGTTGTGCAAAAAGTACCGAAACATTGAAAAGTTAGACATGTGCATTCAAAAGTTTAGAGAAGGTCACATTAAGTTCACCTGTAAAGGTTATAGTGTAGGTTTTAGGTTCATATATACAGTACTGTGCAGTCTTAGGCCACCATTAGATGTGTTGTTTTTGGATAATTATTTCTATTTCACTTTACTGGAACATATCCAGAAAATATGTATGCAGTTTTTAGTTGTTTTTCAAAAAATGTTCAGGAAAAAAAACAAAACATTCTCTACAGGTGTCAAGTATTTAGCGTGATCTACCTTTCGCATCACTTCACATGATTACAGAATTTGACAGACAGAAAAACAACAGAGCTGGTGGTGCCCTGACACTTTTGCACAGTACTGTATATAGCCACTGTTAGAATATCAATGTTTTGTCTTTGTTTTGATGACGTTGCTGCCCTACTCAGTTTGGCCACTTGGGGGCAGTGGCGTCAAGCAGTCAGCCCTCATCATGCTTCAGAGACCCATGACTTCAAATCATTACAGGTCAGCGTCAACTTTTCTGTATGCCACTATCATTTAATTTTCTTTAATGATCACTACTTTTAATGCGATGGATTTCTTCAAGATCATTATATAAAATGTCAAAGCTGTAGGAGCCAAAATTGGGAGCCATTGAAGAAGACGCATCTTCACAATATTCTTATGGTTCTCATAAACTTATTAAGTGGTAAATTCAACCACATGACCATCTGTGTGTGTGTGTGTGTGTGTGTGTGTGTGTGTGTGTGTGTTTGTGGGAAAAGTGAAAACCAGTCAGACCCAGAGCAGCAAAACACAAACAGGACGTTCATTTCTGTGCACATGGAGCATTTGGTGATGTTTTTTTTCAGAGGTACTTGTGACACTAGATCAAAACTGGTGAAGCAATAAACTGTATTTACCTTAATATTTATACTACAACTTTTATAGACAGATGTTTATGAATATCCTGGCTCGCTTTTTTAAAAACAGTGCAGTGGGCCTTTATTTAAACATGGTAGTGCTTTTCTTGCATACATTGTTAGTGATCTGTCACAAAATGTACATTCAGTATGGCCACAGACAAACATTACAATCATTAAAAAAAAAACAATAAAATGAAATAAAAGGTAGCGCAAATAACACGTTTACACACATATCACTTTGTAAAGAAAATATGACACTGACTTTTTGTACTCTGTGGCACAGAAACAGACATTTTTCAGGAATAGTTGGAACATCTGGAACCATATTTAAAAGTGTCCTGGGAAACAAGACGTGCTTTATTGTAAAGCATGGTCAGCGTTGTTTTTTCTATAAACGACAGGAAACACAACCAGGCTTCAGAGTCTGATGTTATCTCCTCACTAAAGGAGCAGTGTGTGGGATTTAGAGATAAACTGGCAGAAATGGAATATAATGGTGCTTTTCATACTTCAGATATGTACATTTACAGATTGTCCACCATATTGCACCACTATTTTTCTAAGGTAGGGGATATTAAGCCAAGATGATACTAAATCTCACACACTGAAACTTTAGTTGAAGTTTACATTGTCACTAACAGATCGAGTTTCCACGGCGTTGAAAGTCACATGGTCAGACAAATGTTACAAATACATATGTGCTGATATTGGTCAGAAAAATGGGTCATTGAAGTAAATACTGCTGAAAGAATGTGTCTGGAATCATGATAGGAGAGAGGGAAAAGTGAAAACATACTATACATAAAATATGTCAGATTGAAAATCAATGTGAAATAAAATAAAAAATAAAACTGCAGTAAACCAAAGCCTAAGCTCACACACACACCAGCTTCAAATGTCACTTGGATACACAAACAATTAAAAATATACACCATCCCACCATTTCTTGTGCAAAAATATTTTTTCCTTCAGGAATGAAACTCTTGGATATGACAAAGTGTGATGGCACATTAATACGTCCTGTATCAAAGGATGATTAGTAACATAGAGTAGATGAAATCGTACATTCAAGCCCCATCGCTTTATTTCTCTGAAGGCAACCTTCTAAGTGCAAATCGCAGCTCACAAAAAGATCAGATTGATTTGGTAAAATATATCGTTTTAAAGAACAAACTGCTCTGTGGCAGATTCACTCTCATAACGCACATCAACTTTTATTCGCCATAATAACAATGCTACTGTGTAAAATCTTTGATTTGACAGTGAATGTAGTTGAACTGTGACAGAATTTGGGCACTCCAGTCGTATGCTTTCACATAGGTTTCTTTGTCTGTATATTATAATTACAGTATATGTAAAGAATTAGCATCTTATATATTTAAACCCAACAGCAATGGGATGTTGGACCAGGTTTGTGCATCATATGACAGCTACATTACATGTTTCACTGCAGCGAGAATGAAATTTGATAACATAACACGATATTAAACTGACCAGTATTTTGATTGCTATCAGTCCTGAAAACTGCAAAAAAGCTTATTGTACATGTCAACCTATACCAGAATCCACGAGTAAAGAAAGACAGGGCAAGCAGAATAAAGTTTGAAGCTTGCAAACAGCGTTCGTACAACTTTCTCTGTGCGTGGCACCAACATTAATCACAGTTTTGGAAACAATAATTTGCTAATAATATAATATCATAAAGTCTGTTATGGAAGGGTCTGCATTCAATGGTTTTGTTGTTTTTACAGACAGCCAGTGGCAAATTAGCGAAAGCTAATTCTTGTCTTAATGTTTTCAGACTTTAAAGTGATATTAAACCCCCAAAACATCTTTTAATATCAGGATTACGCTGATTTTAAAAGTAAGTAATGTTACTCAGCATTGTATTCTAGTCCGTTCAAGTGCTACACCCATTGATATGTTTACCACTCTTGTTCTCCTTTAACATCATTTGTAGATGACCCTCGGACAAAAGCACCAGCCCCACCATAGGCCTACCAGTAAAAGTCGCCCAGAACCACCAATATTTATATGTGTACCGATTGACAAAAGAAACATAAGCCACTTATGACAACCTAAAGTTGCTATGATGATCTTGTACCTGATGATACCACTTTCTAAAAAAAAAAAAAAAAACAGACCAAAACATATAGCAGCATGAGTTTGGTCTATGCCATATAAGGTGTGTTTGCCATATCGCACTCATTCTTTTACCCGTGAGCAGTACTTTCCTGCTTTCATCCTGAAGACAGTGAAGTCTTCACACAGCACTTAGTCATGGAACAACAACTTCCCAGTTGCTGCTGATTCCACCACTTTTCTCCAAAAATTAATTGGCAAAATAATTTCCGGTACAGTATATGCCCAGCTCAGGGATTTTCCAGATTAGCACTTTATAGCACAACTGCTTTTATGTTGACGGGGAAGCAAAACAAAGACGCAAATGCAAGTGATCATGCTATAGTCTTTTGGACGCTTAATTCTGTGGGGTGCAGAAATAGGTTTGTGACCCACAGTAATAATTTTGTGATGTGGAATAATAGTTACTGTGATGGTGGTGGTGGTGGTGGTAGTTATTGTTCTGTGGGGTGGAGTAGTAGTTGTGATGGTGATGGTGACGCTGGATGTTGCCATAGGCAAAGAGGACAGGGGCGGTGGAAGACGGCGGTTCCTGAGCAGACGAAGTACCCGCTGTTAGAGTGCCGTTACATTGGATGGAGCCGTACCAAGTAGATGCCCCCAGCTGGGGAGTGGTGGAGAGGAGACTGAAAGACAAAGTAAAACAAAAGAGAATTTTAAATTCCTAATTGAAAAACATGTGAATGGGCTGTAATTGTGTAATTGTGTGCTCACCTGGCCCGATCAGCCCTACTGTTGATGCTTCTGGACAGATCATCATCACTATCATAGCGCCTAGGGTTGTCAAAGAAGTAAGCTCTGGAGCTGAAACTGTGGCTGTTGATCATCCCTCCTGGAGCCTGAAAGACACAGCATGGGAAAATTCAAGCATCCCTATGTTTTACAGCATCTGAAAAGGCTGACAGCTCATCCTATAATTTATATGGCTTTTTTTCTCCCCTCTTTACCAGGTTTTGGTTGGGCCGCTGGACTCTGAAGAAAACCACCACTAAGCTGGTTGGTAGCAGCTCCCAGAAGAACAAAATGATCCCAAACACGATGTAGGCTTCACCACTGATCTCCTGCACATCGGCCTGTGATACATACAAATAGACGACATGACGCACTTTTGTAGACACTCCACTGATTTGTAGTCTTAAAGCTGTAGTTTGCAGGATCTCTAGAGAAATAGTTCATTACTGAACTTCATACACAGAACAGTAAATTAAAAAAAAACTATATTTTGGGATGGCCACTTCCTGCTAATAGGAGCTAAACTGTTTCTCTGAACTGCTCTATGATTGGTGAAACCTACATATTTAATGGCCTGGTCGTCATAGCACGGCTGCACAAAACTGCTGAGATGTTGTTTTATATGTGACACAAACACACAAACAAGTGACAGGCAAAGCAGTTGTCCCTTCACCCCTCAGAGTGGGTGGCTCTGTGTGTCTGTCTGTTTGGTTGTGCTTCCACACTTGTACTTGCCAACATGACCAACAGAGGCCACCAGAGGCTCGTTGCGTGAATGGGGTGAAGTCTTCCATCTCTGATTGCCTTGTTTTCAGGGCACTGAATCATTACAATCAGTTCATTAAAACGATTAGTTCAGTACTTCCTGCATGACTGAAGCACAGACTCTGTCTGACACAGTCACTGGACTGAAATACGCCTGAACGGGTTGTGATTGCGCTGGACATTAATGCATGTTTTCAGGATTGTTCAGTCTCTAACTCATCTACAGTTCGGCATTGTTTGGTTTGATTCTTGTGTCGGACTCACACTCTCACTGACACTCTCTGACCAATCAGTGGCCAACAGTCTATTTACGTCACATTTTAGGCTCTGCTCACTTGGATCCTCGCCAGAGCAGATACTCAAAAAGCACCAGGTACCAGGTACTATCCCTGATGGAAAAGCAGAAAACCGAGCTGAGTCGTGCTTGAACTGTATAGTGGAAAACTGCAATAATTGTCAGGCTGCAGAAGTGTCATTCTCTCTCAGATCACTTGATTTACATTATTTTGAAAGATTATTACTGATCAGTAATGGCCAAAGAGTCCTGCTCACTGACAACTGAACAAGCTCAAAATACCTCTGAAGGTCACTGATTTAACTCAGTTGTATCTTGCTAGTTTCATGCATGTAAATGTGAAAATGGGTTTAGTGTGTAGTCATTTTTTTCTTTGCAAGCACAACACAGTTTACAGCCGTTCCTCTGTGGTTTATTAACTGTGTCCTCATATAGCTCAGCCATATAGTAAGTTTTGACCTCGTCTTGTTTGATGACTCAAAGTAATTGAATGGCTAAGGGTATTGGCAGACTACAAAGATCAATGGCAAACACACACACAGAAGGGACTGACAGGTGTTCTATGAACAGATTAAATGTCAGATTATGCCTACACATACACATGCACACACATTGTGGTGCACACATACATGACAGAGCCCTTTTTAATGGTTGTCTATCTTAAGGCCTGAGCCCTGATGTAGGTCACAACACACACACACACACACACACACACACACACACACACACACACACACACACACACACACACACACACACACACACACACACACACACACACACACACACACACACACACACACACACACACACACACACACACACACACACACACACACACACACACACACACACACACACACACACACAGCTATTTATAGCCAAACAAAGCCCTTTACCCCACACTACTAATCTCATAAAATGAATTGTACACACACAGAAAGAGACAAACACAGACATTACCTGATCAGAAACACTGTACCAGCCACAGTTAAAGGGGCTAGGTCTGTCCTGCGGGGACAGAGCGACCACCACCAGGTTGTAGCAGGCTCTGGACGTGTAGAGGAGAATCACCACGGCTCCTATGGCTGTGGCCTGGCACACTGATGTTCCCTGTAGGACAATACCATGTTTTTACAATAGCCCACAGTGGACAAATTAATTATCTCTTGAGTTTTGACAAGGCTACATAGGTTTTCCTACATGCTTGGAAGGGAAGGCTGAGGTGAGAGATATTCATCTGCAACATGAAACTTCACCAATAAATGTTGCTAAACTTTACGCACCGTACCAAATGTAAGTTTATGAGGAAGCCGACATGACATTAGGAACATATGATGTTCACATTTTTCAGAGGTGCAGTCTTTTAGACTTATACTTATCAGAGTTGTGGGGCTGCAGCTATAACATTACACGTCTCATTACCTGTGCAGTTTTATCAATTTCTCTAAACAAATCAGCAGCACAGTGATTTTGTCAAAATGAATGAAGTTGTGTGTACTTGGTTTTACCTTAGATTCAAGATAAACATTGGCAGAAGACATCTTGGCAATCTTGAAGATGCAGACGGCCAGAGAGACGGCACACAAGACAAACAGACTGTCGTTGATCAGGACTCGGGCCAAGACTGCATGTCTGATACCTCCATCACTGGAGACAGAAAGTGTTTTCAGTGACTGAAGCAATCACAGTAAGTCTTCACTGTTTAGTCAAACAAAACCACTGAGATTTAGATGTTAAATGTTCCGGTGATAGCTGTTGTTTGTTGTTATTGTCGTTCGTTTTTTTTGTTTGTTTTTTTTACCTTGGTGATTCCGAGTGCTCCAAAGCTTCTTGCACCAACAATGCACACGTTAGATTCACCACGAGGAAACACACACTGAGACACAGGAAGAACAAACGTAGAGGAATCCTGGAAAATAGTGACAGACAGTTAGACGGTGGCCAAAAAAAATATTTATTCATACTTCAATAGACATTTTATCAATTTACATATAAAACATCCCAAAAAGGTCAACACATTTACAGGACGGACTTACTTGTATTTGGCAAGCTCTGGGGAATACTTGGCTTTAGCCTTAAACATCACCTAAACAAAGAACAGAAAAAAAGTTCACACGGTTATTTTTATATTTATATTTTAGAAAGCCAAAAAATAAATATCTATTGGTATAATAATAAAATCTTGTTAACACTACACACAAACACAGACTTATGCAGCACTTTAAATAACACAAGAGCAACCAAGCAAACCAAGTGAAAATTCACATTACATAACAGTCAACTGTCCAGAATATATTTGCGGATGCAGTCCCTTCAAGTGATTTGCATATTTATTGGTGATAAAATCTAAATAAAACGCAGAGTTTTTGCTGATTAATCACCAAAACTATTGAATATCTGCCGTGTTTATACTGTAAATAAACATCTTGAGTAACAACCAAAGGAACCGCAACTAATACATTTTTAAGTAACCATTAAAAAACAACCGGTGCCAGCTGCTTTGTTGCCAACATGTTATCAGTCATTAGTGTGTGATCCTAACAAACATAAAACTGTACACAAGTCCAGTTTAAGGGTACAAAAGCCAGGACTGTGGCCTTCACTCATCAAGTTCACCCTACATGTTTGCGTTTGAAAAAAACAACCCGGTAAACATAAGAAATGTCACAAATGCCCTTTTCTCAGTCTGACTAAAGGATGATTCATTTCTTGTACATGGTATAATAGATGCAGTGGCAACAAAAACATGGAAGATTGCTCAACAACGTCAACACACACACACACGCACACACACACTAAGCCTTTTGTGTAAGAATGTAGGCCAGAAGGAGGTAATGTGCAACCTCGAAATGTAGCATCCAGTCAACAGAACACCACTGGGTTACTTCAGTGTGCTCTGTGAGTATAGGACTGTAACTTATCATTATTCTCATCATTGATTTAATCTGTTTATTATTTTGGTTGTTTGGTCCATAAGATGTCAGAAGATTGGTGTTTTGCAAACCTTGAAATGATGACATTATCAAAATTATTAGTTTTCAATTACTTATTTGTTTTATGGAGCAAATAAACCAGAAATATTCCAATTTAAGTCCCTGGGATATCAGAGATCATGTTTTAATCACTGAGCAGTTTTACCTCAGGCGTTTACGTAAAGTGGAGCTAAATCAACATTTTCTTTACGATGACATGACTCAGCAGCTGACCAGTGCCATAAAGAAAGCAGAAGTTTTGAGACTCGTGCCTGACTCATCACAAAATGAAATATTTCCACACATGCATGTGTGTGTGTGTGTGTGTGTGACTGTGTGTCTGATGGCAGACTGTGAGCACTACTTGAAATGAAATGTCTTATTCCAGCTCTTGCATTAATTAAAGATGAAGACAGTGTTTTTCCAGCCTTGTTTCTCCTCAAGACAAAGTGATGTTGAGTTGTGATCACATGACTCTTGTATTAGATCACGACGACAGGGGCTAAATGTTATGGATATTTTACAGTTTTGACTAACTTGTTTTAAATCTTCTATTTCTAAATTAAGCAATTTATGTTGCTCAATTAAAGCCACAATACGACAGATGAAATGTGAGATTCAGTGTTCTTGTGTGGCCAATCAATGTTATCCATGTCTCAGTCAGTATATATTTATAATCATTTGTGTCTAGTTGATGAATGCAAGTTTATTATTCACTCTTCGGTAGGGGTGGGTCAAAATATCGACGTGCAATACGATAATTGATATGCCGGCGCAAATATCGATATTTTAATCAATAAATGAAGGTCCCTGCCAGTGTCATTTGCCAGGTATCACTACACTCTTAGAAATAAAAGTGCTAAGTAGAACCACATACGGTTCTTCTGGCTTGTCCTCATAGGAGAACCCTTTTTGGCTCTAGGTAGAACCTTTTTATAAAGGTTCCACCTGGAACCATTTTGGAGGGTTCCACCAAGAACCCTTTATTCAGGAAAGGGGTTTTAAAGGGTTCTCTTGATCAAAATGGTTCTTACTGGAACCATTAGTGTTACCAAGAACCCTTGAAAAACCATTTCTTCAGGAAAGGGTTTTTCAGAAGCAAATGGTTCCAGGTAGAACCTCAGCCCCTGTAGAAGGACCCTTTTGGAACCCTTATTTCTAAGAGTGTACTTCATGTCTTCATGATGCCCATATTACAAACTCAAGTATCTACCGATAACGACATTAGTCTGATACAGTCATTTTAGACCAGCTATAAATGTGAAGCTGTGAAGAACACATTTGTGCTGAGTCATAAATAAACAGCCCAAACATGACCCAGCTAAAATGCTTTTTGCGTTTACATTTTAAAAGTCTGTACATAGTGAAGCATGCAACATATAGGATTTTATGGATTGTATCGGAGTTTACATTTTTATCTGTCCAATATACGATCCATCGATTTAGACCAGTTTCAGACCGATACTGATACTGAACGATACCGATTCCCATCCCTAGATAATGGCTGAGAAAGTGATAGCCCATCCACGTTCAATACATAGACGTTATGCACTTAGAGAAATCACCTGCACCTGGATGTTTTGTTTTCTTCACTTAGACGGATATGGTGATGTATCGCTATGATTGTCTTACAATGTATTGGTCATATCAAAATTGATATCATGGATCATGTCGCAAAGTACCCTGTGATTCCCACCTCTACTCTGAGGCTACAGCCATATTACATGTTTTCATGTAATATGGCTGAATAATATGGTGAATTCACATTGTGGATAACTGCAATTGAATTAAATTTTTGCGACAACAAAATCCCATACACATGAAAGAGGAAGTGACAAGATTTGTCCTGGGAAGAATGAAGTTACGGATATCTGAAATGTTATTCTTAGAATCGATCTCCACATGTTACTCATCGTATGGGTGGAGGGTTGATAGTTACTTCCTGCTCTTGAAGAAAAGATGATATTACTCAGGTCTGTCAAGACCAGACATGAAACCACATGTAGGAAAACAACTGTTCACCAAGGTGGCAAGTCACGTGGTATTCCCATCATAGATGTAGACATATGTTTTAAAACTATAGCAGTTATAGCAGAAATAGAAAACAAGGGAAAATGTTGCACTTGTCGCATTAGTGACAAACATGTCTTGCACTGTGAAACAGTTTTATTTCATCTTTTCACAGAGCAATTGTTGTGCTACAATATAAAGACAGGAGTCATTATGACACAGTTGAATTTATTTACCTATTTGCCACTGAACCAGTTGGATAAGCTTCCCCTTTAGTCACACCCCGAACATGTGATGTGTGATGGAGATGCAAACTGTGTTATCCCTAGAAGCAGAGCCTAAACTGGAGTGCTGTTTCCAGGTGAAGGTGTGTTCCTCACACACAAGTTCAGGATTTCAAGAACAAAATCTGGCAACCCACATGTCAACTTATATCTTATTGTTTTGTACAAAGACCACACAGTGGTCACAGAAGCATCATCTGTAGAAGCCTCAGGGGAGATGTAGTTTTTCATGCTTTCTCTGTGTGTGGCAACTATCCTATACATTCCTGAAAATGATGCATTATATTACAATTCTAATTAGGGCTGCAACAATTATTTGATTAATCGATTATTAAATTAATTGCTTTCAACATTTTACAGACCAAACAAGCACTCAAATAATCCAGAAAATAGTCAACAGATTCATTGATTATGAAAATAATTGTTATTTGCAGCTACAATTTTTATATTTTATTTGTGTCTTTGTATACCTGTTTATATGTTCTCATAATTCATATACTTGTTTATGAGACTATCTAGCTATTGTTCTTACATTATATTACATGATACTATATTATAATAACTCAATGTTATTTTAAGTGTAACATTTAGGATTGATTATTGGCAGAAGTTTAGCATACTACCAATACGTATGTTTGTATAAGTGTGCAACTGCTTTAAAGGGACACTGTGTAGTATTTATGGGCTAATATGACCCAAAATACTTTTTTATACATATTATATGCTCCTGCATTATCTAGTCGCTGTATAGTAGTTTTTGTTTCATGTAAAATAACATGGTCACGGGCGACTGTTGCATTGCACGACGCCATGTTTCTACGGGAGCCTGTAAGGACAAAACCCGAGAGAACAAATCGAGCGCCGAGACGAGGCGGAGAGCGGATCTTTTTACGGGTTTAGAATGGAGGACCACACGTATTTTACAGCGGATAAAGGAACACCAGTACCTGACCGTACGCCCGCACCACGGAGAAAGACGACGAGGACGACATTTGACCGGCTGAGGCTAACGTAGCGCTCAGGGAAGGGAGGGGGTGAGCAGAGGAGCAGTTCTTTGTTGTAAATTTCAGCCTCTCCTCTAGATGTCACTATAAACTACTTACTTCTACGGAAGCCTAGATGGACAAACCAAACTCAGAAAATTAGGAGTCCTCCTCTGTTTGTTACAAGCAGTCTGACCACTAGATGTCACTATTTCTCACACACTGGACCCATCAATGTGGGCTCTTAATTAGAACAGACCTGAACCTTTGCTTGTGTGGAAGATGTATCGTGTGTTTGCATTGTGAAATCAACTGGAAATTTAATTTTGAAACCAGGTCAGACAAACAGAGACCTCACACACACACACACACACACACACACACACACACACACAGGAGAAAGAGAGTGTTTACCTGTGTGAAGTAGAGATTGAGCAGACAGAGGGTGAAGAACTGCAGGCAGACGGGGCAGCAGTAGAGCAGCCAGTAGGCCAGAGGCTGCAGCTGGTTGGCCTGCATCACATTTTTAAAGTAAAAAGAGAAGAGGGTGGTCCTCAGCGCTGCCCACAACAAACACAGAAACAAAAACACGCTCTGGAAGCTGAAGCGCTTGTGTCCGTAGTGCAAAATGAGCCACAGCTGCAGGTAGACGAAAACAAACAGGAGGGAGTAGAGGACAGTGTAAATGGTAGTTAGACTGAGCTCCAGTGTTGGGGAGATTGCAGCTCCAGGGGACTCCTTCAGTGAGGTAAACACATGGGAATTAAGCTCTTCTCCTGATGAAAACATCTCCACTGACAGCTCGCATTAACACATGGAGGCTAAATCACTAAAACTGGGTCAGTCCGGGGCTTAAATCACCGTGGGTGACAGAAAGACCAGGGTATTCTAGAGAAAAAATTGCCACAAAAGCTGTTTATTCGGAAAGCAAGTGGCATAATGAAGCTGCGCTCAGGTTTAAATCCACTGTTGAGTTTGACAAAAAAAAGGTGTAAAATTTAAAGAAACGCAGGGTTAAAAACAACAAGAGAGAAAACAAACAAGAGCGAGGTTCTTCTGTGATTCTCTGCAAAGCTGCTCTCTGCAAAAAACAACTTGAGGGGGAAAAAAACCTCCAGATCAGCTGTGATGCAGTTTTACACCCGCCCCCTGCTCTACATTATAAAGGAAACTAGCGCCTCACGAGCCGCCATATTGGCTCAACACTAGCTTCCGTTATGTGCGAAACAGCTGACTCAAGAACCGCAGATTCGACCCAGTTTCTGTGCTAAACCTTCCATGTGATAGAGTTGACCACGCCCACTTGACAAAAGGTGCCGTTCCATTGGTCAATCCTTCCACCCAACCTCCACGGCTTTCTCACTACAGTGGTTCAAGATGATGTCAGCTGTAGCGGTGTCCGCCCGCTCGTCATTAGTCATTTGTTCAAGTCAAAAGAGCTCCCCAACCTGATTGGCTAAACGAAGTAAGTGGGCGTTTTTTATGAGGAAAAGTGGCATCAAAACAAGTTTGTACGTCAAGTTAGTAAGAGGTTATAACTTGTTCGTCAAAGCGGGGTTTGCTTTCAAAATAAAAGCACACAATGTACGTGTTTATGGAACAACAACGTTGCATAACACACATTTATCATAACAGGAAGCATGTTTATTCTTTATCAACTAAATTACGTCACAGAATCGGTTACGTGTATATAATTACTGATACAATGGTTACCAAACTTCGATTATGGCCTTTATTTTTTAAATAATAGTCGGAAATGTCAGCTTACCAAATCAGCTTGAAATTCACTGTTTCTCGCTACATGAAGCATCCTTATTTTATGGCATACTTTCAGCTTTCACTGTGGACCTTGGCAAAAATAATTTTGCATATGGTCTCTGTCTGTGGCCCACATCTCCTATGGACAAGGGCAAATATGCAAATTGTAAATTTAGTGTGTTAACGTTTGGTAGCAGCACCAAAAACATGGAATATAAACCAGTTGGCAGCTAACAAGCATAGCGAGGAATTAGCAATACCTACGTTACTAACCAAAGCAGAAATGGAGGTTTTCAGGGTATGTTTGGGGTTTTACTCTCGTAAAAAAATAAGCCACTGCTTCTAATTACTGCCGCTATGAGTCCCTCTCCATTTACCACGGATGTAACGATGGTTTCTACCGTTTTTGCTACTTGAAGTTAGCCTGACCTCGACTTTCTCAGGTAACTCCATAAGCTAGCATGTTTTGTGTGGTTGCTTGCTAGTTCCCCCCTAACTCTGTTGTTTTATTCATTATAAGACCAACAATAAAGTAATTATTTGTATTACAGTGAGTCTTTATGTCAAACATTTAATTCTTGTAATTAAAATGTGCATTTAAAAATCTCTATAATAAAATTTTTGAAGATGTAAGGCATGTTTTTATTTATTTATCAATATAATTATTAATCTGGTTCATGTGAGTCAAACCAAATTAAGTTACTTTACAGACATAATGCTCCACCCAATTACAATTGGAGTCTAAATAAATAAATAACACTATTTCATATTTCACAATAGGACTGCAACCAACGATTGTGTTCATAATCGATTAATCTGTTGATTAATATTTTCTTGAATAATCGTTTCTCAAACCTTGTATTTTTCTCCATAAACCAAAAACGATTCAGTTCTTTCTTCAATTTCTTTGTTAAATGGAGCAATGAAACCAGAAAATATTCACATTTAAGAAGCCGGAAAAAAACCCTCTCACCGATTATCAAAATGGTTTACGATTCATTTAGTAAGTAGTAATTGTTTCAGCCCTATGACACAAATATGCTCTTGTCACCATTTGTATTTGTCTTTGTCATCTTTAAAAAGTGATCCCCATGAAAAATAAAGGAGACACTGAGATTGGTAACAACTTTGGAATAAAAAAAAAGAAACAGATTCAGGTTTTTCCCAATTGTTTCACGTTTGTCAACAATCATGAGTGTTTCTCCCCTCAGACAGCACAAGACAGCGTATTCCTCATGATGTGGCTGTGTATTTCTGCTCTCTTGCTGTGGATGGAGTCAGGACAATGTGCAGAGATGACCAACACATCAGAGCTAATCCAATACACCACTGTGGACTTCTTCGAGAAACTGCATTCTGGGAAGATGATGTTTATCTATTTTGAGCGGAAAGGTAGTAAAGGCGTTGCAAGTAAACACCTCACTTGCTTCTATGTTTGTAACTCTGAATAGCTTGTTCTTAAGCAGGATTGCAGTACATATTCTATCATCACACATTAGAAGGTTAAATAAGTGTGTACTGTATTTACTTATTAGACATGTTATTTTGCACGTCAGGTTCGCAACAGCAAATATGTCAACAGTAGCCAACACCATGCTGTGATGACATCATATACCTGCAGTCTGATGTGAGAAACCTCTGACATAAGTACTTAGAGTTGATGTACTTATATGCAGGGATGAGTTGATGAGAAACTCAGTATAGGTATGGGTTTGGTAGTATAGGTATGGGTTTGGTATGGGCCAATCAGTGTATTGAATTGAAAAAAAAAAAAGTAAAGTCCAGTACAATTGATCAACCCAACATTTGGATTAAAAGCTTCACCAAACACCGGAAATGTGCTTTGAAGAGAGAGGTCTGCTATCATTTCATGTGAAAAGGACGCAAGTTAGAGCTGCAAATGTCTGCCATGCCTTTTGAGCCTTATGTTTTTGAAATGTCTGGTTATCCCTACGTGTTCAAAGCAGCAGCACAAATGTCACAACAATGCAAGGTTGTGATATTGAATTGGTGTTATTTCAGGCATGAACATAGTGGTATTGTGCCATTCTTAGTTCGAGGTGTGCTCATATTACACTGAAAACAGAATTTACAGTAAAGGTAGATTAAGTTTGATAGTAACCTGTGATAAATGAGTGCCATTGTGTGTAATGCATTTAGTGTAATGCAGTTGTGTTTTTTCCCAGGAACCTGTGGTGACTCTGATCATTTTTTATTTATATATATATTATTTAAAACAATTATGTTCTAAAACATTTATATTGAAATGTTAGGTGAAGTTTATTCATTTTAATAAACATGTGATGGATAAGTGCGCCTAACCCTATATTGTAAGTGGTATTTAACTTAATTTATCAAGGATAACAACCTACAACTCGGCTCCTTTTGTCTCCAGTTTCTCCAACCATCTCACTCTTCTTGGTGGAGCTGGAAAAGTCTGCCGAAGTTCTCCAAGACTATGGAGTCCTGGTTGGGAAGGTAACTATTACTTCATGATTTGAATAGACAGAAGCTTCTGAGTGTGTGGCAGATAAACAGCTGTTTTTTTGTTTTTTTTCTTAGGTCAATTGCAACAAAGAGGTGGTTCACACGTACTGCACAGATGAAAAAGGACTGCACACAGCTTTTCTGTTCAGGTACGTATAAAGCATGAAGTACTTATTGGTGGTTTCTCAAAAAAATCAGTGTTATTTAGAGATTTCTAAGGCACATTCTGGAGTTGTCTTGTGTTAATTATTATTTTTTTTATTTCTTTGTGTTTTCTTCAATTGATAATGTATGTCAGACTAAATCAAAAAATGTGTCAGTAATTTCTGTTTTTCTGTTGTTTTATCCAGTTACAACATTGAACAACAACTGAAAATGTGTCTCTAAACAGGCAAAAGTCAAATTTGCTCCTTTGTGGACAGAAAATAACAATCACTTATACTAGTAAAACATTCAAAGACAGATTTTTTTTTTACAGCTGTCAGCATGAATGGAAGATTCTCTGAAACAGATTAAACCTCAACATTCCCATTTTCGTGAAGGAGGATTCACTTGAGGTTTGTTGTTTTAATCTCTGCCTGTGTTTTTCTGTCAGAGGGGGAAAGGAGTTCTTGGGTCTGGACTTAGACACCGTGTTTGACGTCAACTCCATCGTCTCTGAAGTTCTCTTGTAAGTGAGCAACACTGCCTCAGTTATAATGTAACAGAGCCCTGTGAGATTGTACCTTTATTTATCAATGAACTAAACAGATAATCACATTTCAAAAGGTATTTTAAACACGCACATAACTCCCAAAGCTCAAAACGATCTACAACAGCTAATTAACATATTTAGACATTATGCATTTACAAATACAGCTCATATCAACTAGACGTAATACCTCAGAGATTGAACAGTAGCACTTTAAAGTATGTAGTTGCTGTGATTTATTCGATGGACATTTTTACTAATGCTTTGTTTTTATTGTATGCTGCGAGGCCTGGACAATAATCGCCCAAAACCTAAACAAATCAGCAAATATTTATAACAGTAAATGTTGAGCTTTTTGTTTGACACAACACGATAAACCCTTGTGAAACATATCTGAGGTAAAACATTCATTACCTCAGTTTGCATTATGTGTGTTTGCATATACAGTACATATACTGTATATTCAACCTTTGTTCATTTGAAATTGAAGAAAATGATTATTAGTGATATATTGTTTCGGAATTAGTGCCTACATACTGCTATGTTTTCCTACTGAATATTTTTATATAAATTGTATTATTGCTGTATGAACATATTTATTAATAGATTGGTTAACTGAATACTAGGGCATAATGTATTTCATTGACTTTTATCACACTGTGCAGATGACAAATGAAGTATTATTTATAAACTATGATAATATAATTTCATGCACACTATAATGTGAATAACCTCCGGTTGAACATTCTTTTTCTCTCAGTGCCATTCTGCGTGAAGAGGTGAAGTACGTCCACACAGACGCTGACCTCGTGGCCATGGAGAAGGCCGCCAGGGGCCAGAAGGATCTTGTGCTCGGTTACGTCCAGAGTCTGGGAACACATGGTATGAACAAGGAGGGGGGAATGGATTCAAAGGCAGGCAGCATTAAGTCAGTGTTAATGAGGTGGCTGACTAATTAAAGTAAAGTGTTAGTCATGGTAATGACTGAAATAATGACTGTGATGAATTTAACACCTGAGTTAATGCCTCATTGTATTGTGTGAGGAGATGATGTCTCCTCCTCTGATTGACTGACTTTTCATGTTAATTGTATTGTCTCTGGCTGATTGCTTTACTTTAGAGCACAGGTCGATGATGGAGATGGCATATGTATATGGATCCAAATATCAGTTCATTCTAATAACAGGGGGACCAGTTCTAAAGTATTTGGGGTAGGTTTTTTCCTTTTCTTCTGCCAACCTTCACACTTAAGTTAAGGTGTTGTTCTTCTTTGTTTTCTTAGTAAGTTTCGAGTCAAAGTTTTTATTTACTATATTTCTCCATCTCTATCTCCTCTGCAGTGTTAACGAATCGTCTCACACGTCTCAAGTGTGGTTCCTCCACTGCAGAGTTCACAGTGGGCTCACGACCTCGACGATCTCCGAGCGTTGCCCTTTGACTCACATGAGGAAACCTCTGTCAGTCCTCAGCCTCCACTCCTTCCTGCAGCTCATGGAGTCTCCACTGGTGGTAAATAGGATGGAGAAGTGTGTGACTCCTCATAATGAAGCTTAAACATTCTGTTTGTTT
This sequence comes from Microchirus variegatus, assembly GCF_963457635.1. Lineage (NCBI taxonomy): Eukaryota > Metazoa > Chordata > Actinopteri > Pleuronectiformes > Soleidae > Microchirus > Microchirus variegatus. Next base: position 27,341,687 of record NC_139802.1, on the reverse strand, counting down.
TTTCTTACTTCATTGAAATGACTTCAATCTATGTAAATTAAGATTGGATGACATTCAGAAAAGTAAACAGTTATGTGTTGGAGTATGTTAGGAACATGTTTAGGCTTTATGTGGAATATGGCCCTCTAGTGGGGAGTAACGGTACTGCAGGTATGCTGTGAGGTAATTACAATGAATATGTAATATGTTGAATTTTTTGTAAAACATCGCCATTAAATATTAATGATAATTAAAAAAAATCAATTGAATTCTGGCTTTAAGGTGGCACAAGTCATACACACATAAAAACAATATAACAACAATTGGAATATTAAATCGCACAAAAATTACCAAATCTACAGAAAAAGAGAGAGGAAAGAAAACAGAAAACTAGGGTAAAATAGAGCAAAGAAGCATCAAACAATAATTGACTTTAAAATTATTAAAAGAACCTACAGTGCAAGGTAAAGATTAAACTTTTAATTTCACAGATGATGAAATTCAGATCACTTGTTCAATACATTATTATAGTTTATTCATTGATCAGACTGTTCAACAGAGGCAAAAGCAATTGTGAATCTTAACTGTTAAATTTCTCCTCTGCCAGTCTGAAGTGCATGAAGACCCATCCATGGTCCCGCCCCCTCCGTTTCCATACCAGCAGACTCCACAGGTCTTCCTGTTCTCCCGCCTGCCTACCAAACACCTGGACATGGACACAGCGACCACTCTTGCCTGGAGGCTTCGAGGCATCGCTCTGCTGCTGCTAGTACACAGGTGTGTTACAGCTATACAGGTACACGTGTGAGCACGGACCTGAATATGTTGTCACTGATGTTATTTCTGGTTTGTTTTTCTGGTTTCAGTTTGCACATATAGAGCACTTTTCATACACAAAGACTGACTTGTACAAGTTGTTTAAATATAAATCCAAAGTAAAAATTACAATCCAAAGTAAATTAACTCGTCAAATGGGTCAAATTAAAGTCAAAGTAAAAAATAAGGTTTAAAAAACATCACAATATAGTAAATGAAATGGACTCCCTGAACTCTATCTCTTTTTGTGTTTTCAGGCAAAGTCCTGCAGTGAAAACTCCTGATGAATATAATGCTGCTTACAGGCTGCCTGAGAAGGTACGATGGCCACAAACCATATACTGTACAGGGTTTGTATGGGTGCTTGAAATCCTTGAAGATGCTTGAATTTTAATGTTTAATGTACACGCCTGTAAGGAATGAATGTGTGTATGTGTGTTTGCTCTTCAAGAGTTTAGAGGTGAAGTATATGACTCTTCGCAACTTCGATGAGGTGTTGGAGCTTTTTACAAATAAAGAGAAAGAAGAGGAGGAGGACGAGGGAGACAATGACGAGGAGGAGGAAGAGCAGGAGGAGGATGAATCCGATTTCGGTAACGTGTAAGATGGATAGAATAAGAATGAAAAATAAGGGAGAATGTATAGTACATGTGCTTCTGTGTCTGTCTCCAGCTCTGGACGATGAAATTGCATCGGCTGTCTACAAAAACAGAGGCAGCTTACTGGACACAGACTCGGTTACCCAACTAACCTATGAAAACTTCCATGCTGCAGTAGCACAAAGTGGCCTGACAGTGGCGCTCTTCTACCTCAAATGTAAGACTCTTCTGACTTGTGCTCCTGATTGGGAGACTTTGGTAGTGCAGTGTTATTCACACTTTCTGCAAAGATAAGAGTTCTGTCTGAGGGAAACGATTACATTTAACTGCAGCTAATCTTTTAACCACCAGGGAATGCTGTTTCCATGGCTTTTCTCAGCTCTTTCATTGAAGTTGCAGAGATGCTTGCAGGTAAACAACAGCAGTTTCTCCACTTGTGAACCACTGCTATTTGATGATTCACAGAATAGTTAGTGCAGTTAGTGTGACATTGATATTGTGTTATTTCCTATGCAGTGTCCAGCTTGGTAATAAAATAGTAACAGTGTGATGTAAGATTATAATATTATTGTAATCCATTTTATTTCTAATGCTTAAACCTTCACCTTCTAAGTGACATGATGTTTCACTGATCATCAAAATCTCCTCAGATGCTGAGGTCAATGATGTACAGATGAGCTCAGTCGACTGCGGGGAGTGGACCGACCTCTGTGCCGCTGAGCCAGGCAGCGCGCTCCCTGTTCTGTTTCAGCCAATCACAGTCTTCCCAAGCATCCTGGTGTTCCGCCCACTGGAGTCGTCTCAGCACTACAGAGGCATGCTGGGTAGCAGGGCGCTTTATCGCTTCATTATGCTGTAAGACGTTCTCAATGCCTCCGCTTAAGACATGAGTGAATCTCAGTGGGAGTTTAGCAAATATTCTATGTGGGGCGGGGGGGAGAAAAAAAAACCAAGGCTATGTGATTGTGATGTTCTCAGAAAGATACGGATATTACAAATTGGAGGCATGGAGTTTGGAAGCAGTGGGAATTTACAACACAAGATTCCAGTTTGAGTGAAAGATGCTATCATGTTGTATCATGGGAAATGTAGGAGCCAGAGTTTTTGAAACATCATAGGAGCTAAAATTAAAGATATCTCTGGCTCTGCTGCTTTGATTTTAATATGTCTCTGGTGACTGACCCAACTTAATTCAAAAACTAAATCAACACCGATTTCCTGGTGTATCCATTTACTGACATATATTAGATTTTTAGGGAGTATAGTTTCCAAAATGCTTATTCAAGCGATTGCATAGAGTGCATCAGTAGAATAAACAAACTAACTGATGATCATCAGTGTAAAAGCAAACAACAACCAAAGTAAGCAGCACTTAATGACACTAAATATTCTGCTGCTGCCAAAATCTCCATATATGATAAAGAAAGTAAAGGAAACATCCTGCCCTCCCTACAGGGATGTTTGTCTTGGAAACTGTTACAACTGCACAATAACATTAAACAGTTCCTGAGAAAAACAACCACAGACTGATTTACACAGAAGTACTGTACAAAGTGGGAAAAACATGATTTTATCTGAATTTTGATGACAAAAAATGAAGAACTCAGGATGTGTGGCACCACATGGCGCTTTTTTATTTACTTCAGTACAGCAAAGTACTGGAAACTCATTTCCCACATATAAACATGTGCGAAACATAAATTATTTGTTGAAATAAACGGGTGTCTATTTGAGTTTGGAGGAAACTCTGCTGCTGCTCCAGCTCCAACAGAGCTCAACATACTCTTCATGTGGCTTCATTCAAACCCGCTGAAACAGCAGAAAGAAAGTGAAATTCATCTTGGGGAACACATTTCCCACGTTTTAAGGATTCTTAGCAGCATTCATTGCTTATACTGATGTGAAGTCATGTTTTCTATAACTTTTTCCACTCCCCCCCCCATCATGCCTTGATTGTTGAGTCATTTTCTTGTATCCTCTTTGAATCTCTGTTCGTAATCTCCCCAAATTTACACCGGTGAGGCTTTTTACACTCTGGGAAGCATTTTTCATTCACCTTGTTCATTTGCTCTTTCATATGGCACCACCAACTTGTTGTTTTTTATGTTTGTCAAATTCTGTGATCATGGGCATTTGGATTGGAATGATGTGACTGAAAGTTGGTCAATGAGTTTTACTCATACAATGTGTAAATTTACCAGGTTTAAGAGAGTCATGGACATGCTATTGTTCTAGTGTAACAATTTTCCTGTATTTTCTGCATGTGTTGCAACAAATTAATTGAGAACTAGTTATACTATATAGTCATTATAGCATTGCTAAAACAGCAAATGCAATGCTAAGACATTTGTATAGTACTGCATGTGGCTTTTTTTTCTTTAAAGTTACAGTACAGTAGTTACAGTTACTGTCTATCTGCTCACACGTGTGTACTCCACAGGAGCCGTCCTGCTTCTCCTGCACCACTGTCCAGCCAGGAGGAAGTGACATCATTTCTCCAGGAAGTGCCACATCCTGAGCTGGCAGGTTATAAGAAACCTGACAGAGTGCTGGGACTGTTTAAGATGCAAACTCATGCAGGTAGGTGGCTTTGTGTGTGTGCTGGCTGATGCACTCATCACTGATGATGATCTTAGAATTTTTTTATTGACCCCTCGTAACAAAATTCAGATTTAATTTAACACCAGAAGGTTGAGATTATGTCAATAACGCTACACTTAATTTGTTAATTTGCTAGTTAGTCTTGCGTTAAATACATTTTAAAAAAGATGCGTTACCTGAAACTGCAGGCATCATCTGGAAAGATGTGTGCTGCAATACCTGATTTTTGTTGGGCATTAGCATTGCATCAGTTTTTTTGCATAGAAAATACCCCAAGATTATGTTTTTTAGGCCTGTGAAGGTATCACAGCAGGACTTACTTTAACTCGTTCATGTTAATTTCAAGGTAAACATGAGAAAGTTGGTGTTAATGTTATAGAAGATCCAACCAGGAATGTGTGGTTGTACTTGTACCGGTCACTGTGGCGCCTGGCTGGATGACAGCATACTGTGGTCCAGCAAAAGATGAGCTGGGTTCAACTTGGCACTGTGCTAATGTCAGTCTGATCTCGAGAGAGTTTTTCCTCTGTGTATGAAATTAAAGTGCACTGTGCATGTGCATAGGGAAAATGTCACCCAGTGTATTGCTGTGTTTTTTACTAACAATGGATCACTATGGATATATTAGGCTTCAGATACACACAGAACTTGTAAGCAGAATTAGTGAATTGTTTGTTTAGGTTGTTTCACTTTGGCAACACAAGAAAATATGGAATATTCTGTGGAAGTTGGAAAATGTGATTTAAAAAATATGAAATTGTACTAAAACAATTTTTAAATCATCTCATGCTTCTTCAACTCTCCAGGAGTTCCTGTGTTTACTGAAGCAGCAAAGTCACTGAGAGGAGAGGTGCTAACTGGACTGCTGACAGATGGACTGGCAGAGAAATGGTAACAGCTCTGATGACACCTCTGTCATTTACAGCTGTGTCCCTGATTATCACCTCTGTGTGCTACTGAGTGTTACTCTCTAATTTCATTGTATAAGGTTCTCATTTGCTCACATTTCTTTGGAGGAAATGACAAAACCCTGCGTTACCATAATATGATGAGGACAAAGGTGTGATCTCTGAGTTTAAATCAGATTTCCCACAGCAGTGTTAACACATTACAGTGAACCTAATTTGTGTTTGGTGGCTAGAATTGTAGACTTTTTGCATTTTGCACACTAGTACTACATGTTGGCCTTACCCTGATTAGTGACACTAGTGGATTCATGGCTCAGCTTACATGTTAACTAGTATGTACCGCACTGTCCACTAGTAGTACTAGTACATCCTTTGTGACCTTACTAGTACAACTAGTGTGGGCCAGAATGTCTACTAGTACTACTGGTAACAGCCAAAATGTCTACACTAGTAGACTAGTAGCACTAGTGAGACATTTATGGTCTTACTACTTATAGAGGGCAACACTAGTGCACGGTTTTGCCTCACTAGTAAGACATAGTTGTCCTACTAGTGCGCAGAAATGTCTTACATGTTACAGAAATGTGTGATTAGTTGCATGTAGTTGTGCACTAGTAGTGTGCAGTTGTATACTCGTACAGCCAAACTCCTTACATGTTAAGTTCATCCATAATATCAAGGTTTGATGTCCATGATATCAAGGATATCAAACCTTGTTATCTTTTATATCAAACCTTGATATCAAGGAATGATATGCATGATATCACGGATAGCAAACCTTGTTATCTGTGATATCAAACCTTGATATCAAGGATTTATATCTGTGATATCAAGGTTTAATATTTTTGATAGCCGTGATTTTAAGGTTTAATATCCTTGATATCCATAATATCAAAGGTCCACTAGTACTACTAGTAGCACTAGTGGCATGCTGTTTGTGCTTTTCATTTGTTTTGCTTTTCCATAATATTGAAAATGTACACACATTTGGCAACTAGGATATCTAGTTGCCACTAGTTGCTTAGTTGACAGTGATTCATATTATAATTATTATTTTTCAGTGTGTATGAACACACTGTATGATGGTGTGTGTCATGTTTGCTGCTCAGGGCCGCCGACCACACTGTGGACCTTCCTGTGGTGTTGGTGTTTCCATCATGGAGGACACACACTCACCCCTCCACACTGCGTGTTTCGTCCTCTGCTGAGGAGCTGCTCGCACACATCAGCACTGCACTGCTCCATCCAGTGGTAAATCACATTGTGTTTATTTGTCTTTCTGTGTTGTATATTCACTTTTGAATTAGGAAAAAGGAGACGACCGTACTACAATTACCTGATTAAGAATAATAACTTAAGTAGTTCGGGCAGAATACAATGTCCAATGGTCTCCAAGCTCCGATTGTGAGCCAGTGTTCATTTAAATCTCATGGAATGAAATAGCCCTAAATAATGTTTCTTGGAAGTTTGTAAAAGCCAAAATGGAACTGTTCATACATTGTATGTCCCAGATAATAAGCACCATATGTGGACTCAGTGTGAATGTGGTCTGCTGCAGGGCACCCGAGGTCCGAGAAATGCATCATGTCTTAGTTTCCATTCGTTCGTGTAAATGAAAATTAAATGACCTGATGTGGAAGCAGTTATCTTTGGTTGCTCAACGAGGCAAGCTCTTGCAAGGCAAAAGGCACTTTGCCTTCTGGTGGTGCTGTTGTCTTCATTTGATTAGACTTGGAAGACTAATCAACCAGATGGAGGAACTGGTTGGGAGAGCAGGGACCAATTTTACTTTTATATAAAGAAAAGAACAAAACATAATTAAATCGACAAGATGGATTTCATGTGCTTCTCCATGTGTCTGCATCAAGGCTTTATTTTATCTAAAAGAGTAAGCTATTAAGAATTAAAAAAAAAGAATAGACTTGACAGAATGTTTTTTTTCTTAACAATAACTGTTTTATATACTGTATATATGTATATATATATATATATATATATACATATTATGTATATATATATATGTATATGTATATATATATATGTGTATATATATGTATATATATATATATTTTTGGCTTGTTTTATTTTTCTTATTTTTTTTTTAAATATATATATTTTATATGTATTTTTAGATTTTATATATATGAAGGCATTGTATCTCATAGGGGGGTTTCACTCATTAGCCATAACATTAAGACAGATAACTTTTTTTATATGGCTGATTGGTATAATATGTTGCAAATTCGTTGTCACATGTTATCAGATGTCCATACAGTAATAGTTGAAGTTTTTTTTTTTAGCAGAAATTCAAAAAGCTGCATTATTCATACCCAAGAGAGCCGTAGACAACCACATAGCTTCCCTATAGCTCACTGCGGTGTTTCCTATACTGTACTCAAGCACCACGGTGCGGTTTAAATGCCTGACTGATAAATAGTTGGCTGCTGTATAACACAAAATTATGTGTATTCACTACACTGAACTACATGCTTACAATCTTATATCTCACATATGTTTAGGATTTTACTCAACTCAAATATTATCCCTGAATTACAGCATCGGCGAGATGATGGCCAACTATCAGCACTCTGGTACTGCCCATTTATCCAGCAGCAGTATTAGTTTCACTTCTGCATAGTGTGTAAATGCTTTAGTCCAGAGCTCACAGGGACACAGGGGCTGCTGGTCGGGATGGGTCAAAAATATTGATTTGGTGATTTATCGCTGTCCTTCTTCGTGCAATACAAAAATTGTTGCACCAAAGCAAATATCAATATTTTTATTAATTAAACAAAACAGTACTGGCCAGTTAATGTCTTATGCTCAAATGAATGAGGTACACTTGGGTGGAATTTACCTGGCTGAATAAGAGGGCGTATACATCTGGATAATGGCAGAGAAAGCTACGTTAAGAGATGCCCCATCCACGTTCAATACAAAGACTTTATGCACTTTGTTCTCCATTTCTGAATAAATAGAGAAATCCAGCACTTTTTTTCACTTCACATGTATTGTATTGTATCTCAGGGTACACTGAAATCTGAACACGACCAGTGGATCAAAAACTTGTGGGGATGTGGGGAGAGACCGCTTTACGAAGTGACACAATCTTACATTTTCTGTTGGAAGATTCTGTGTAACAACGAGATTAAGCAGCAAACATATTAAAATGGCATAGGTTTCATCAGTGAGCCTTTTGTTGTCCCCAGTTTCCCTGATGGCAGCCATGTTTTCAAGGAGAATAAGCCTGCCTCTATCATGTGCATTACGGCACCAGGGGTGCACACAGCACAGTCAGCATTGAATCTGTGTCGGTACCTCATACAACCACACTACAACCACAAACCTGAACTATCACTTTACTTATCTATTCTTCCATTGTTAAAGTCACTGTATCCAATTAACTAAAAAAGGTCTATGTATTGTTTTGTAAGTGAAACCAGATTCACTTATGCTTAAAACATCTCCTCTCTACTGAGTAATTTCCTCAATGACTTCCGCTCCCGTTTAAGTTTCTCTGAAATGCTTTGTGTTGATAATTATTTGCAGATTTGATGTCCTCACAGCCAAGTGTAGTAGCTGTAGTAAAGAGCCAAAACTGGCAATGTGTAAATCTCAGGTATTAATCAGAAACATTGGTCTGTGTTGTTTTTGTTAAAGGCATCTGGAGACATTCTCTCAAACTCCTCTCTTTTATTTTAAATTATTGACTCTTAGTATTCACCTGCTTTTTCATCCTCCTCATAGCTGCTCCCTGTTGGCTTTGATCATGCCAAGATGTTTTTTTATGACCACATCCATCTTTAGATTTCTGGAGTAATGTTATTTTATTTGTCTTTGTCATGTCTCCAGCCTGAACTCACTGTGGAAAGTCTTCCGTCCTTCCTCTCTCTGGGTAAAGCCCTCCTCATCCTCTTTGTGGGAGAGGAGGAGGATGAGATCGGGCGGAGACAGAACCAGGTGATGGTGGAGGAGATGAGGCGAGTGGTCGAGTTGGCAGATGAAAAGATGGAGCCATTTCTAGCCTGTTGGATACACCTGTAAGTGTCACTGCTGTCAATCAGTCCACTTGTCATTTCCTAGAACAAGTGATAATGTAAAAATACCTGAGGGCCAACTTCCCCACCTGTAATACTTAAGACCACAAATGAGTCACATACATGCACTGTCGTTTACAAACTCTGCTTATTTTCAGGTTATTTTTTATCCACCATCTTTATCATGCAGTCTTTGACAAGCTCATCCGCTGTAAAAAGGTTTGCCACCTTTAGAAATGACCAAAGCCATTCTGTAGATTGCTTTGGTGATGTTTTGGTGATTTCACTGCCCAGCTTGCATAAATAGTTGAGACAGCTTCAAGCTACTTCAACTTCACAGGTGGTAAACTTGTCCTATGCTTTTGCATGGTTTTGTAATCTTTCTTTTCATTGAATTCCTTAGCAATGGAGTTATTCTTGTAGCAAAGTTGGCAAACACACTTGTTCCAGTTTTCACTGAAAAGGTATTGTCATTTCCATTGATCCTGGAAACTTTGGCCTTCCTAATTAACGTATTTTCTAATTGTGGTGGCTGTGACGGTGCCAAGAGAAGAATTACAAGTTGGATTTATGTGATTTATTCATTCTGTTAGATCATGCTGGCAGATCTTCTAGAATAACTTTTAAGAAGAAAGTCAGAGCCAACATAAAAAACATCAAAGTGCCACAGTTGGCCTGAGGGCTGGACTTTTGACACAATTGCCCTTGATGGTTTCAGATTTGCTGCACCATCACATTCATAGGAAACACCTTTGAGCTCCTTTTGCTTTTTAACTGGTTATTGAATCTAAACTATTGGTCTTTGTTCCAGTGGTCACACTCCAGCTGGCATGTCTGTCTTATGGTCATACCTGGGCTCAATGCCGCCCCTGCCTGCGCTGGTCCTTACCCACTTGCCCTCTGGAGATGAAATCTATCGATACCCCCCTAACACCCCGATTGTGGCCTCGTCTGTCCTGCAGTGGCTGCAGAGGATCGAGGACAGGACTGAGTCACCGACAGGTAAGTAAGAGTGTGGCTGAGGGCTGCGTTTTTATGTCCGAACTCAACCAAGCCCAAGAATATTGACCGAACCAAACTCAAACCTGACAGGCAGACTGTATTTTTTTGTCCAAGCCTGACACGAACTTGACATGTGTTCTGTATTTTTATAACCAGACACAGTTAGAGTAAGCTGAAGAGAAAGATCAGTTCCCTTCAAATCACAAAAAGCTCAGTTTGGGTATCCATGCTATACAGGTAAGAGGGGAAGAGTCACACGTTTGAGCTGCTGATTGAACATTTTCGATAAGTGTAAATATCAATATCTGGACTTCACCACTGATTCCTGAATGGTACTTTTTTCAGAAATGGACTCTTGGTCCATATACCAATTGTTCTCTTTCAATGTTCATTTCACCTCACTCATGTTTCAGAGAACTGGGACATTTCCTCCAATATTTCACTTTATGAGCATAGCTGTCATGCTTATGATGTATCACTCATCAGTTGGTGTAAAACGCATCATTCTGTGTTTCCACAAACACAAAAATGCTATACTGAGAAACACAGAGAGACCCGAGAAAAGAGTCTTCTGTTGTGTTGTTCTGTTGCCTTCTGCAGTGGCTCCATTAATACAGTCATTTGCTTCACGGCTTGTTTTATTAGGAGTAAGGCCTTTTTAACACCTGCTGTCTGCATCTAAATGTGTTTCCCATCTGGAAATACATCAACAATGACCCAATCCCATTAACCTCTCACACTAACACCTGGTATTATGGATTGTTTTTACCAGAGCAGTTTGCAAAGCCAGCAAACATAGTAAGTGAGCGTGCAATGCAACACCAAGGGAAGACATGACAAATGACTGCATAAGCTCAGATCAGCTGGTCTGTTTTTTTTTTTTGACGGAGAAGACGCTGCTCTCTACATGCATGCAGTGATAAGGTGGCTACCCAGAGAGACAAGACTGTCCAACTCTATATGTATACAGATAGTTTTGTCTATATATCTATACACAGCCTGTTCCAGGCAAGAATGCAATGCTTTCATTCTGCCTTGCTGTCCTGTATTGACGCTACGAGCACAGCATGGGAGGAGGCATAGTCCATACTGCCTTTATGTCAGCAGTGAGATAAAGGGAAGTTTAAACAGAAGTGACTTCAATGATGGAATTTAATGTTATATAAACCTAGCTATACACACTTTAGCTCTGTTTATGGCTTCTGCTGGTCACACATATCTTGTAAAATATTAAACGTTATATAAAACAGCGACATGCCAATAATGTAAATGTAAAATAAATAATGGAGACATGATAATAATTATTTAACGCCCTGCTGGATTCTTGTGATTAATGCAATTTTGTTATCTAAAAGGAAGAGGGACAAGATGTGTTTCCTGTGAGCTCATATTGAATAAAAATAGCAATAAGGAATGGAGCAGGGTGTCTGATAACAGCTGTGACAGTTGGGTGCCGAATAGGTGGCCACCTCTAACTACTTTAAAGAAAAACATCTTTCAGTTCATCTCACAAAATCAATTAAGTATTTTTAATCGTCATTTAAACAATTTTCTTACGCAAAAACAATTATAAACATGATGTGAGAAGCATTGATAAGTGGTTGAAAGTCTTCATTTTGATCACAGCCTCAGTTCCCAAACGTTTTTTGTCAAACTCACATAACTCACCTGCCTCAAATAGAATTGTTTTTTCTGCTACAACAGCATTTCTAAAACAGTTTCAAATAAATAAATAAATTTCTCACAAATATATGCATGTTAAATGAACATGGCAGCAAGATTGTGTTTGCCGTCTGACTGCATGTATGGCATTTACAAGAGGCTTCAATGAATGTAAACAAGGCTTTAAATACAGGTGATGATTGTTCAGGTATAACCTCAGACTTTAGAGCACAACAGTCTGCAGCCATTAACCCTCGACCTTTGAACTGTGGCATTGTGTAGGCGAGTGCCAAGATAAAACACCAGTCTGTGCTGTGACTTGTGTCAAAGTGTCTGAACGGGATGGGATTTTCATTCGTTATTGTCATCCAGCACATTCTAGCCATTCTTCACAGAGAAGGGCTGCAGGCTGTCAGTCTTTACATCCTGGCTGGAGGAAGTTTCCACCAAGCATGGAATTGTATTCCGTGACTAGGAAGTAGTAATTGTGGATTGTGAAATTATTAGATTGATTTCAACAGTTTTTAATGTTCAATACCTTGACCACTGGATATTATGCTAAAAAGGGACAATTCATTTGGCACATTTATGGCAGAAGAGCATGTAAGAGCTTTCTGTAGACAGGGTTCCCACGGCTCCTTAAAATGAAAGTTTTTGAATTCAACCTAAATAGACATGGGTCATTGAAAGTGGTTGAATTTTTTGCAATAAATTAAAGTTAAAGTTGGTATTTTGGTAAGGGCCCACGGTTGGTGTAGTGGTTAGCGCTCTCTACTTTGCAGCAAGAAGACCCGGGTTCCCTGGGTTTGAGCCCCGGTTGGAACAACAACTCCTTCTGCAAGGAGTTTGCATGTTCTCCCTGTGTGCGTGGGTTTTCTCCGGGTTCTCCGGCTTCCTCCCACAGTCCAAAAACCACCAAAGATTTGGGGATTAGTTGAATTGGTAGATGTGAGTGAATCGTTGTTTGTCTCTTTGTGGCCCTGCGAAGGACTGGCGAATTGTCCAGGTTGTACCCCACCTATCCCCCTATGTCAGCTGAGATGGGTACAGCCCCCTCCACGATAGTGGTAGATAATTGATAAATGTCCCGTCACCAATGTACCCCTGTTTGTTACGAAGCCCTGCATTGCTTTATGTACGTAGACGTGGCCTACGCAGATCATAATTATTAGCGGTGTTGTGGACACTGTACGCTGTCTCTCTCCAACATTGACGTGAGATCCCATGGAGAACAATCAATGGGTAACATCAATCAAGAGAGAGCAAATTGCGTGATGCCTGGGAAATGCAAATTCCAAGATCTCTGGCTCAACAAATAAAATTACAGAGACTGACTGGTCCAAGATCCCAAGGACAATCACTTGGCCAGATGCAGAGTGTGCTGCAAAAAAATGCATCAAAGTGGACGCCATGGGAAAAGCGGCTCTTACAAGTTGCCCTCCCATCTTAAGTTGTGTCACCACATTTAATTCTTGGTGTGGAAACCCTGTATAAAAAAAAAAATCATAGCCCTGTAAAATAATTCTGTTCAGGGTTCAGCTGTAAATAAAAACTGACCAGAATTCCACAACAGTATCTGTATAATGGCAATGAAGCTTTCACAATCAATTTCTGTATCAAATTGTATACATGACATGTATGTTTTGGTGTGTCGCTGCAGGATTGTTGGGTGAGGACAGTTGGCCTCCTGCTGAGGAGTTCTATGATTTTCTGAAAATCATGGACATGCAGGAACCGAGCCCCACCCAACAGCAAGCACCTGAGAAGGAGGAGGTGGAGGAGAAGGAGGAGGAGCAGGTGGGTGATGAGGAGGAGGAGAACGTGGAAGATGATTTGTTAATAGAAGAGGCAACAGATTCTTCCTCTGGCTCTCGTGCTCCCGTTGCTACCACTCACTCTGAACTGTGATAGATGAAGATATTTTATTTTTTTATACCATAGTTTTTATATTCATATGTTTGTGTCTCACTTATTTCACAAGGGTTTATTTTTTTTTACTCTCAGGGGTGTTAATAAAATATCAACTGTTGGACTGTTGATATCGGCTTCTACTTTTTTCTTTTTATTACAATAATATTGAAACACAGAACACAAAAAGAATGTATGTTCTTTTTGTCTACTATGCATTTTTCATTGTCACGTAACACTTATTCTTAATGTGTTTTCCCACGGGTGTTTACAGAAATGGATACTTTCATTTCCTGGAGGGTTACTCCATTACTGTGGTTTTGAGTCCCTGTGAACTCTGTGGTTTTTGCTGATTGGCTGAAATGAACAGTTTTTGGTGTGTGTGTGTGTGTGTGTGTACGCGCATGACATTCTGTCATCAGTCCTGTGACTGTCCTTTTTTTTTCAGTTTCCAAGTCTACACACAAATTGAGGTCTTTCATCTTTCTTTTACATATTAATATGGAGCAAAGTTATGAGCTTGTTTCAAATCCGAATTATACTTGAAATTCTGTCTTCAAAGTGTTATCGTTTTAGATCTTTATCTGCCACAATCAATTAAATTCCTGTATAACTGCACTCACATAATGTGTTATACATTAGACAAAACTTTTTCAACCGCTGCTGCATGAAACTCTCAACCTCAATGGAGGAAGCACAGGATTAAGGTTTCCAAATACATATTTTGGCATTACCCAAGAGTGCACCAAATAGTCCAACATTATTTGCAACCTGACCCATCTTCAGCCATCCTAAAATTGTTACCACATCTGCTCCTCTTAATAAAATCACACCGCGTGTGGAAACAGCAGGGACTTTAGATATTTCCATTAGATGTTTGTGTCCTGGAAATGTCTTGGAAATGATTGTGACGTGATTTTTCCCGTCATTCCACCTCCTGTCCTGTAATATGAGTGGCACTGAGGCATGGCCGTGAAATCCTTCCCATCACTTTAGATGCAGTGCAAACAAGGTGAGGTTAGATTTGTCCACGTTGGATAGTGAAAGATGGGTTGTAAATAGATGGCTAAGTAGACTTAATGAGTTAGTACCGCAGTTAAAAGGAAAAATCCATCCTAAACTTATTGGTTGCAGGGACTAAAGGCCTATGGGATCCTGGTCTTGAGTATTTATTTATTTATTTATTTTAAATCCTACCATACTTCTTTTTTGTTTTACCACAGTCTATGTTTTTTATGGCATGGCATTTAATCATTTAAAAGCTAGACTAGCTATCTATTACTAGTATCTGCAAAATCATTTTTGCCTAGCCAAAACTATAATTCAAGATATTTCATTGTATTTTCACAAGGACATTTATAATCATGATTTCACTTGTAAGATTTGAACCACCTTTGCAAGTCATGTACATGGAGTATGTAAGTAAATCTGTGCCATATGAGTTTGAATTCGAATTTCTAACACTGAATTTCTTTGCATCGAAATTAGACTTTGAATTTTAAAAACCATCACATTTCAAGCACTGTTTTTTTTTTGCCATTGATTTTTTTTCAACGATGAAATAAATTCAGTGTAAAAAAATTAAATGTCTCAAAAAATTCAGTTGCAAAAATTTGATGTCTCAAAAAATTCAGTTGCAAAAAACTTGATGTCTCAAAAAATTCAGTCTCAAAAAATTCACTTGCAAAAACGTCAATTAATATCTGGGTCACCAGAGAGAAGCAATCGATCCCTGTCTCAATTCATCCAACACCAAGCCAATCAACGTACGCTCCATTGAATTACAGTTTAATACTGTGGCGCCACTACTGGCTGCTCCTTGTTGTCTATCATACGGACTGAGTAATTGCAATAAGCGCCTGGCTGACTGCAAAATGTCATCATGCTGACTACCCTGTCATCACAAACAGCACAGAAAAATTAGGATATTACAAACCAGTAGCAAAAAGATGATGTTTTAAAAAGCTATAAGTTACTGGACTTTAATTAGGATGACCATATTTAGAAAGGAGGCGACTTGGCTCTGCTTCGAGATACTAGATACTATAGAAATTATAGTTGGATGAATTGAGACAGGGATCGATTGCTTCTCTCTGGTGACCCGGATATTAACTGACATTTTCGCCATTGAATTTTTTTATACTGAAATTATTTCAACGTTGAATAAAATTCAATGGCAAAAAAAAAACAGTGCTTGAAATTTGATGCTTTTTAAAATTATTATTATTATTATTATTTTAAAAGTCTAATTTCAATGCAAAAAAAATCAGTGTTTTACTTCCATATTTACTTCCATAATGGAGCTTTCATATGATAGATGTCTCGAATTCCAGTTTTAGATATCTACTTCTGATAACTGAATTTCCCATTAATTCAACATCTCTAGATTGTCCATAAATGTTTAGATTTCCTTAATAGTCAAATTGACTTTTGACAAATTGAAACTGGAATTTAAACATGGTCATATGTGAAATGTATATGTATATAGTCAAGTTATTTATATATCTTGTTTTTGACTTGACAAAATGTGCACAGCAGCCACTTTGACATGTTAATTAGTTGAATTATTTGCACCTGTGCATTTGTGACCTGTAAAAAATGTCTGAAGCAAGTTAATTGGAACTCTTTCAGTGGAACAAACTACAACAACAGTGGAACAAACTACAGTACAACAACGGCACAACAACTTCGGCGAGTGATGTGACCGTCAACATGTCAACACACCAGTGAGGAAATGGAGTAAAGGGTGAGTTAAAGATACTGACTCTCTGTCTGTCTGTGGCTTTGCTAACTGTTTTGCTATTGTTCTACCAATGTTACTAGTTTAGCCTCCTGATTTAACCCGGTTGTACAAAAGCAGGATATGTTATAACATAAGTTACTATGGAGATTTATCCTGTGGAGTTAGCCTGCTCCAGAACAGAGTAAATTCCAGGATTTATTAAATCTCATCCCTTATCTCAGCCAGCAGTCACCACAAAAATTGTGGAATGTAACCATTTAATGGTACATTCAGCTATCCCCACTGTCATTACCTAAACATTAAGTGATCATCGATTACAATGATTTCACAGATTTTGTTATATTTATAAATACCATATAAATATAAAAAACACATCAAAGAGTAACATGATGTTGCTTTATTGAATTAGGATAAATCAAAGCAGGTAAATCAGCTCCTTTCAAAATTGAACTCTGTCTCTACAGGACAGAAAACACAAATTCAAAGCATGTTATAGAACATAAGAATAAATGCACATTCAAATAATATACCCCAAATGTCTGCACATCTATCTATAAAGCAAGTTGTGTCTGTGACGGGCAAGATTTTGGTGTGTTGAGCATGGCCCGATGGTGTGCATCCATTTTTGATTTATCACGCTACACCAGGCAGGGGCGCCGTCAGGATTGTCTTTCATAGTAACAACAGTCCCCACCTTTAGGCTACTTTTCAAACAATGCATCTGCAAACACTGTGTCAAAAAAATATGTATTTGTTGTACAGACATCATGTACAAGCTCATAACTTTAAGGAATAATGAGTATTTTATTGTGACGAAACATAGTTTTACCGTGAGTGAGTGTTTTAAAAATGCATGGATGTGACCACAATGGACACGAATAGCCTACTGCTCTCTTCCTACTACTACTGCATCTTATCAATGCACATCTAGTTTTCTTTTTCTTAAAATAACTACTTCTGTGTCTCTTTATATCTCAATGTACATCCATGTCTTACCCAATATACACTTTGTATGTGAACACTACACAAGAGTACACCTCCTTGTACATCCAACATTCACACAGCCTCATTTGGTCATAACTGAAAAATCTTCTTCCTCTCCCACTATAGGAATACATACTTCCTACAAGCACTGCACTAGTTGAAATGAATGCAATGACAAATCTATTCACAATTGAAAAGACAAATGAATGGATGCCTCCCAGCAAGCTTGTATGCATACAGTATACAACACAAACATCATAAAAGGCCAAATATTAATGCATATTGCATATTAACAAAAATAATTTAACACATATTGGTCCCTGACCAGCCGACCATTGTGGGCATCAGGGAAGATGGCAGGATTGTCCCAGTCCATGTGTGATGGCACTCTGGAAGTGCATTGTTAAGTATTAGTCAGGTTACTTGCGAATTAGCACTTGTGCTACAACACTCAAACAATGCATCGGCTTTGTCCAATGTAGTTGTGATGTCCACATCAAGTACAAAAAAACACCATTCTGCAGGATGTTCTATGATTTCATTTTGACTTGCTGTCATGTTGTGCTGAATTAACGTGTATTTCCGCACTACTTGCACATTCAGGCGGTTGGCAATGCTTTGCCACGCTTTTTGCTGTTGGTTTATTATCGTGTTTCCTTTCTTTCACCTCATGGTGAATCTGAGAATCCGCGATTGACAGCGAGTTCTATTTGAGGAAACCGTGTACGCGCCCTGATCCAGCCTGGAGCCTGAACAGCCTTATTTTGGATTCGTTGAACCGAGCTCAGTAATTTATCCCCTGGGGCCCGTTTCAGAAAGCAGGTTTAGTGAAAACTCTGAGTTAGTTAACCCTGAGATGAGGGAAATGGGTCAGTTACCCTGGCAACATACTCTGTCAACCTTACTTCAACGAACCCTGAGTTTCTCCTGCGCTTAAGTTAAAGCCTTGTTAGGAAGCTGAATGCACTGCTTGGATCCAAATGCACGAGACAGGAGGCAAAACGAATGATTCAAGAGCTTTAATTGTTCCTCTTGCAAAACAAGCAAAGCCACAGGAGCTCTTCATCATCGAAGTAGAAAAAATCAAACAAAACTTAGCACTGAGCTAATCTGAAACAGAATGAGCCAGACAAACAATGGCCCTTTCTCAATACCCAGGTTTGCAAGTACATACTTCCACTGTTCCGCCGAAATGCATTCTGAGATATGTGGATTTCCCAGGTACGCTCAAGTCACCACCCGATGCATACTTGGTAAAACGGGCGGAGTGAGAACACTTCCGGGGTGTGAGAACCGATCTCGCTGCTCGTGTACCTGAGAATTAGAACAGTACTTGGACTGAGGCTGATGACGTTTTCACAAGTACGGAGTACAGTATGTACCAAGTATAGACAAGTACAGACAAATATTGAAAAACGGCCAATATGTTTTCTCTTTTGCATAAACGTCGCACTGGCACATGACAGAGGGACTGGGGACACTATATACTAGGGAAGAGGGAATCAAGGGCAGGTGTGAGTGATTACTTAAGTATCAGCAGGTGAAGTGCATGAGGGAATTAGGGGAGATGTGTCATTATTTATTTTTGGTTCCAAAATGTACGTTTGGTACCTGTTGGGTATCACCTGTGCGCACAAACACAGTCATGGAATAGAATTGTTGAATAAGTGGAACAATCAAGACTCCAATTAATACTCACGCATTGACTCTGTCAGTAATTTTCCTGCTGCCACAGTATTGTTATTTTGATTATTATTTTTTAAAAAGATATATAAATTTATTCTCACTTTGTGCATATGCATTTATTAATATCTCCAACTCCACTGGGGAGAAGTAGGAGGATCGAGTCTTCTTCCATAATGAATGCTGTTATCTGTGTTCCATCGATGAGGGCTTTTTATATCCTCATGCACGAGCTTCACTCAGAGTTACTTTGACTCAGAGTTTGACAGCTCAGAGTTGGTCAACCTAGAGTTTAGATTTTAACTCTGAAACAGGCCCCTGGTTTCTGATGGTTAACTGACCCTAGACTGTGACTCTGTTGTTTTTGCACTGTAGCTCTGAGTAATGTGAATATTTTCCAAGTTTTGTGTTTGCTGCTGGTTGTTTCTCTGCAACCTTTACAGAAGCACAGTGAGATTCTTGAGAGGTTTGTTGATTGCTGTTTCCTTTTAGCTGTTTATGAGTAACGTCCCACAATATTGCACTGTGTTCAATACTAATCTGGTCCTGTAATTTAGGTACTTTGTGTGAATGGAGCACCCAAGAAATCACCTGCTAAATGAATTACCAACCATTTTGATGATCAAGTTAAATATATATAAAACAGACTTTAGCTTAAGTGGGAATTTGTTCATGGTCCTTTGCCCCTCTATGACTGCGAACTGAATATCTTTGGTTTATAATGATGAAAACAATTATTATGTGATACTGTTTTATTTTTTAATAATTATTGGGATGGGCCCAAGTCCCTCAACCTATTTCCTGGATTCTATGTATACATCTAATTGATGAGTTAATCATCAGATGGTTCAGTTATTAAAATAATTGTTAGTTGCATGCATTCATAATCAAGTTCTGTCTACTGTGAAATCAGTTGTCTGGTAGTCCATTGTTGTGTGCTGTGCTCTATTACACAACACTCACAATCTGATTTTGTTAATTTAGTTTGAGTTAATTTAACTGCATGGCCCCTATAAGACAAGATGGCCTCAGTCTGGCCCCTTAACTGTATGTCTACCCTTTTAATCGCAACCAATTAAACTGATATGGAAAATGTCATAAACCTGTGATTGAGCTTATATTACGATATTTTCAAGTCTTAAAAATGACACATTGATTTTGATCCACTATCTTTTGCCAGGGACTAAAATAACTGACAGAGAGTTGTCTTGAAATAGTAACTGGTTCCTCTTGGAGCATGAATTTCTTCTTCATGAAATCACTGTTTGGTTTACTTTGCACTGTTCAAGTAAATCAGTGTCAAACTGTAGTGAACAGAGTAGAAACACATGATTAAATGGCAAGGCCAAGCTAATCTGTATGTTTATATCAGAGGCTGCATTTCACAGTGTAGTATCTGTGAGTGTGTCCACTAGAGCTCATAATTTCGGATTAAATGGTGCTGCTTTGGTTTTCCTGTCTTGCAACGTTTTATTTGATTCGATAAATGTGTCATTAAAGTGAAGGTGATTACAGCACCAAGAGGATATGTTCACTCTCATCTGTCGATACACTTATGTGGCTGCGGTGATTAGGGCCTCAATGGATGATAATTTTCCTAATAACGATTCTCAATTGATCACTTAGAGTTGTTTTTAACCATAACTGCTGAAAAATGTTCATCATCATTTCCTAAAACTCAAAGTGATGACGTCTTCAAATGTCTGTTTTTGGCCCAAAACCATGGATATTCAGTTTACTGTCATGAAGGAGCAAATAAACCACAGCATAGCTACATTTAAGAAGCTGACACTGTTTTTATTTATTTATTAAAATCCCTCAAATATCAAAAATAGTTTACATTGAAATTGATCAAAAATACTTGTTGATACTCTTGACTGAGAATTTCTTTTCCCTCCTTTTTTCTCGTGATAGTGCTCAGTTTCCTGCTTCACTGTATGGCTGTGAACAACATTTCTGGCCACATAATTATTGTGCTGCTTGAAACGGAGACAGGAGACAGAATGGGCAATGGGCTTAGAACTGCAGCATATTTTACTTGTTACGCTGAATTGTTGGTGTAATGTTGATCAACATGTGGATTTAATTCATCCTGCTTTGATGATTCGATTTCTCATCTCCCGTTTGCATTTGCTGGTGTCGTTACTCATCTCGTCACACATTAGCTCGAAGCCGTATGAGTCTTTAGTATGATTTCCAGATGAATTGTCTTTGCTTGAGTTAAAGTCTTATATGAAAAACAATACCATACTGATAAAGATGTGATTGTTTGAAAATACAGTATGTGCACATCAGTATATGCCTGTGATTCAGTGGGGAACATGCAAACAACTCTAATTGCATTTTCTACAGGCTGTAAGAAACTTGACTCAGTCTGATCAATCAGTGGGGAAATGATACTGTAATAAATCAGTATAACTGGATTGTAGAGTAAACACACCCCTGTGTCACATGTGAGTTATGACATTAGTCTACCCAGACCATGTGTATCATTCAATTTCTGAGGGATGTGACACACAAATCCACAGGACTGATGTCTTGATAGACAGTTTGTCCACTATGAACTTTTGTTCACACTGTTTTTCCACAAATAGTAGTAATGCTTATATTACATTTTAGAAAGTGAGAAATACATGTATTTATTTGTTCCAGCTATAGGCTGTAACTCTGGTTTGCTCCTGCAGCCAATCAGGAAACAAGAATATGGAATAGCAACCAGGGGCCGACATCATTTATAACGTCAGTAAACATTTTCCTGAGGAGTTAATGGTCTCAATCACCTCTTCCAGATCTATTTCAATGGCACGTTATGTCAATTTTATAAACTATGTTTTGAGGAAAATAGACGATGAAGTACGGCACATATGAGTGGACACCAGTGTGATTGACAGTTGGGCTGATTGCAGGTGACATCATTGAACTTCTGTTTGCAAAATTTCAGCATGGCGCTGGCCAAACTGCGAATGTTGAGGCTTCAGTGGGAGTTCAGATTCTTATGGGTGACATCATTACCAGTTGGTTCCAGCTATCACAGCAGGTACTCTGCCAGTGTAGACAGTCAAAGAGGCTCGGTGGCATTATAATGATGATGACGACTTAGTGGTATAGTGAGTTGTCTTTCAGCTGGATGGTTAAGGGTTCAATTCCTGGCTCCACTAGTCTACATGCTGATGTGTCCCTGGGCAAGATGCTTAACCACACATTGCTTCTGATGGCTATGCTGGCAGCGTGTGAAAGAGAATGGGAGATGAGTGATAAAAAAGGCACTGCTAATAGATCAGTTTTACAGCAGTGTTTTCCAAACTTCATAAAGATGACAAATCATTGTGACCCAATTCACATCATTTCTAACATTTCTTTTCTGCAATTTCTCAAATACCTACTATCAATTTGAACATGTAAACCAGCCACCCTTCAAAAAATGTACTGCAAATATCAATCTTCAGTAAAAGGCTGGAAAAATTTCAGCAAAATTTATTCGGTGACTCCAAACACATCTCCTGCAACTCATCTGTGGTTCCTGGTCCAGTCTCTGGGAATTACTTCCTAAAAAATCTTCACACACTCACAGTCACTGAACTTTTATTAGAAAAACCTGTACATCTGCTTATTCTAGCACTGGGTCAATCATGTGGCCACAGTGCAGTGCATGAAATCCTGCAGTTAATTTTCACATCAAATATCAAGACCGTAGAAAAAATGTGATCTCAGTGACTTTGATCAGCAAAGCTGGCCTGCGTATTTCTGAAGCTGCTAAACTTCTGGGAGAAAGTTTTTGATTTTTGATTTTTTTTGGATTTTCTTTTTTGGATTTTCTTTTGTTTTACCTGAAATGGTGCCAACCCCAACAAACAACTAGGGAGCAGCAGTTCTGCAAATAGAAGCACTTTGTTAATGAGTGGTCAGACTAGTTTAAGCTGAATGACTGACAGGTAGAGAGGCTACGTTATCTTTTCTAATGCTGCTTTGCACTACATGGTCTTGGCACGCCTCGCCTCACCTCGGCATGGCACGGCACGGCACGACTCTATCAATATAGTACCGCCTCAGTGTGTCATCACTGCACGGCTGCATGAAACTGTCAGTGTTACACACACTGACTAGTGACTTGTTAAGCAGTTGTTTTTGGTGTACTGAATCATTGATCATTGATGTTGTTGCTGACTAGGGATGTGAATCTTTGGGTGGCTCACGATTTGACTCGATTCCGATTCTTAGGGTCACGATTCGATTCAAAATCCATTCTCGATTAAACCAATTCGATTCATACGATTCCTGATTCAAAAATTGATACAATGCATAGTGTGTTAAGGCAAATTATGGCATCAAAACAATACACTTTGTATAAGATAATGTGATAATGTGATCACACAAAGGCAAACATTAAAGGTTCAGTGAACATCAGTGACTTTCTCAGTCACCAGATGTGAAGGAAATCGGCAACATTAATGTGCAGCTGACAAATGATGTGATGCAGTCGTGTCAACGAGGAGCAGCAGCTTAAAAGACATTTTCCAGCAGCCGGTAGAATCCATGTCATGAACTCAGGCTGCTCTGAGAAGAATTCCCTAGTGTTAGCATGGTTATCATGTCATGTGTCAGTGATATTGGCCCTGTTTTATTTAACCTTCATTTAACCAGATAAAAGACCCATTGAGATCAAGATCTCTTTCACAAGGGTGACCTGGCCAAGAAAGGCAGCAGCACACATCAAAAGTTAAATAAGAAGCAGGAAATGCAACATTTACAAAACAAAACATTGAAATATAAAATTGCAACTAGATAAACATAAAGTGCAGGAGTTGTGATCGCAGTAACAATTTAAGAACATAGACACTGTTCAAAGGATTTCTGTTGTCTGTCTTTTAAGATGGAGCGGAAAGCTCCTAATGTAATAAAAGCTGGCATTTTAAGTTCAGTTTGTAGAGTATTCCAAGCAGCGGGGGCAGAGAAACTAAAAGCTTTTTTCCCCATTTCGGTCCGAATACGTGGAGCAGACAAGTGCAAAATGTCATTTGAACGCAAGGCGTAGTGGCTTGGTTCTCTGAAGAAAAGTGCTTAAATAAGCAGGAACCAAGCCGAGAAGAGCCTTATAGACCAGAGTCATCCAGTGTGTGTAGTGTCTTACAGACAGGGAAGACATGGAAGCATTAGCATACAGTTCACAGTGATGGGTGAGGCGACTAAAGCCAGTGATGAACGGTGTCAAAGACTGTAGACAGCTGTTAGAGGCACACAACATCGCCATAATCAAGTAGTGGTAAGAACGTTGCAGATATCAGGAGCTTCCTAGATCTGAGGGAGAAACAAGACTTGTTTCTATAAAAGAAGCTGAGCTTCACCCTCAATTTAGAAACCAGTTTTCTAACATGCTCTTTGAAAGATAGCTCCCCATTAATAACAAATCCCAGATACTTATAACTGGTCACCAGCTCAAGAGCTCTGCCATGGGAAGTTGTAATTGAGGGGATTTTTTCCATGGGAACAGATGAGTTTGAACAAAGCATTATTTTGGATTTTTCAGCATTTAAGACCAGTTTCAATTTCTCCAGATTTGTCTGCACTGTATCAAAGGCTAATTGCAGAAATGTGAATGCTTGTGCAATTGAATGTGAAAAGCAGTAAATGACGGTATCATCAGCATAAAAAAGGGGTGAGGCATTAGACAAGTTTGCACACAGATCGTTAATGTAAATTGTAAACAAAATGGGTCCAAGGACTGAGCCTTGAGGTACACCTTTTGTGACCTCAAGAAAGGTGGAACTAACTCCAGCCATCTGAACACATTGTGTCCTATTTGCCAAATAATCTTTAAACCAAGTAGTAGCTTGTGTGGAGATGCCATTTTTTATGAGAATATCTAGCAAGATATTGTGATCCACAGTGTCAAATGCCTTGGACAGGTCAATGAACAGGGCAACACAAAACTTTTTTGAGTCCAATGCCTCAAACATATCATTTAAAACTTTTAGAGTAGCCGTGGCAGTGCTATGTGTCTTCCTAAAACCCGACTGAAGAGAGTTTAGAATGTTGTTGGATTCCAAAAATTCCTTCAATTGCTCGCAAACCTGAACTGCCACCTTATCGTGGTGGAGGGGTTTGAGTATCCGTATGATCCTAGGAGCTATGTTGTCCGGGGCTTAATGCCCCTGGTAGGGTCTCCCAAGGCAAACAGGTCCGAGGTGACGGATCAGACGAAGAGCAGTTCACTTACCCCTTATGAGAAAAACGAAATCAAAGACGAGTACGTCGCCCGGACGGGCGTTACCGGGGCCCCATCCTGGAGCCAGGCCCGGGAGTGGGGCTCGCAGGCGAGCGCCTGGTGGCCGGGTCTTTGCTCACGGGACCCGGCCGGGCTCAGCCCGAAGGAGTGACGTGGGCGCCCTTTCAAGTGGACCCACCACCCCGGGGGCCCCGGCGGCCCAATCGCGGGACAACAACCCTAGCTATGGGGACATGGAATGTCACCTCGCTGGGGGGGAAAGAGCCTGAGCTTGTTCGGGAGGTGGAGCGATACCGACTAGAAATAGTCACCTCCACGCACAGTCTGGGCTCTGGAACCCAACTCCTTGAGAGAGGCTGGACTCTCTACTACTCTGGAGTTTCCCAAGGTGAGAGGCGACGGGCTGGTGTGGGCTTGCTTATAGCTCCCCAGCTCAGCCGCCATGTGTTGGAGTTCTCCCCGCAGAGCGAAAGGGTCGTGTCCCTCCGCCTTCGGGTGGGGGGTAGGTCTCTCACTGTAGATTCGGCTTACAGGCCGAACGGCAGTGCAGAGTACCCGGCCTTTTTGGAGTCCCTGGAAGGCGTACTGGAAAGTGCTCCAACCGGGGACTCCATAGTTCTGTTGGGAGACTTCAATGCTCACGTGGGTAACGACAGTGTAACCTGGAGGGGTGTGATTGGGAGGAATGCCCTCCCCGATCTGAACCCGAGCGGTGTTTTGTTATTGGACTTCTGTGCTAGTCATGGTTTGTCTATAACGAACACCATGTTCAGGCATAAGGGTGTCCATCAGTGCACGTGGCACCAGGACACCCTAGGCCGGAGGTCAATGATCGACTTTGTGGTCGTGTCATCTGGCCTCCGACCGCATGTCTTGGACACTCGGGTGAAGAGAGGGGCTGATCTGTCAACCGATCACCACCTGGTGGTGAGTTGGATCCGCTGGCGGGGGAGGAAGCTGGACAGACTTGGCAGACCCAAGCGTGTTGTAAGGGTCTGCTGGGAACGCCTGGCGGAATCACCTGTCAGGGAGGTCTTCAACTCCCACCTCCGGGAGAGCTTTGACCAGATTCCGAGGGAAGCTGGAGATATTGAGTCAGAGTGGACCATGTTCTCCACTTCCATTGTAGACGCGGCTGTTCGAAACTGCGGACGTAGGGTCTCCGGTGCCTGTCGCGGCGGCAATCCCCGAACCCGGTGGTGGACGCCGGAAGTAAGGGATGCTGTCAAGCTGAAGAAGGAGTCCTATCGAGCCTGGTTGGTTCGAGGGACTCCTGAGGCAGCTGAAGGGTACCGGCAAGCCAAGCCAGCGGACGGCTCGAGCAGTCGCAGAAGCAAAAACTCGGGTCTGGGAAAAGTTCGGGGAGGCCATGGAGGAGGACTACCGGTCGGCCTCGAAGAGATTCTGGCAAACCGTCCGGCGCCTCAGGAGGGGGAAGCAGTACTCCGCCAACACTGTTTACAGTGTGGGTGGGGAGCTGTTGACCTCGACTGGGGACATCGTTGGGCGGTAGAAGGAATACTTCGAGGATCTCCTCAACCCCACTGACACGCCTTCCCTAGAGGAAGCAGAGGCTGAGGACTCAGGGGTCGACTCATCCATTACCCAAGCCGAAGTCACTGAGGTAGTTAGGAGCTGCCCAGTGGCAAGGCACCGGGAGTGGATGAGATCCGACCTGAGTACCTTAAGTCTCTGGATGCTGTAGGGCTGTCCTGGTTGACACGTCTCTGCAGCATTGCGTGGCGGTTGGGGACAGTGCCTCTGGAATGGCAGACCGGGGTGGTGGTCCCTCTTTTCAAAAAGGGGGATCGTAGGGTGTGTTCAAACTATCGAGGGATCACACTCCTCAGCCTCCCGGGGAAAGTCTATTCCAGGGTACTGGAGAGGAGAGTTCGGCCGATAGTCGAACCTCGGATTCAAGAGGAACAATGCGGTTTTCGTCCTGGCTGTGGAACACTGGACCAGCTCTATACCCTTCGCAGGGTGCTCGAGGGTTCATGGGAGTTTGCTCAACCAGTCCACATGTGTTTTGTGGACTTGGAGAAGGCTTTCGACCGTGTCCCTCGTGGCATTCTGTGGGGGGTGCTCCGGGAGTATGGGGTCGGGGGCCCTTTGTTAAGGGCCGTGCGGTCCCTGTACGACCGGAGCAGGAGCTTGGTTCGCATTGCCGGCAGTAAGTCAGACTTGTTCCCAGTGCATGTTGGACTCCGGCAGGGCTGCCCATTGTCACCGGTTCTGTTCATTATTTTTATGGACAGAATTTCTAGGTGCAGCCGGGGGCCGGAAGGGGTCTGGTTCGGGAGCAGCTGGATTCCATCTCTGCTCTTTGCAGATGATGTGGTCTTGATGGCTCCTACAAACCAGGAACTCCAGAGTGCGCTGGGGCGGTTTGCAGCCGAGTGTGAAGCGGCTGGATGAGAATCAGCACCTCTAAGTCCGAGGCCATGGTTCTCGACCGGAAAAAGGTGGGTTGCTCCCTCCGGGTCATTGGAGAGATCCTGCCTCAGGTGGAGGAGTTTAAGTATCTTGGGGTCTTGTTCACGAGTGAGGGAAGGATGGAGCGTGAGATTGACAGGCCGATCGGTGCAGCGGCCGCAGTAATGCGGTCGTTGTATCGGTCCGTTGTGGTGAAGAAGGAGCTGAGCCGAAAGGCAAAGCTCTCGATTTACCGGTCAATCTACGTTCCTACCCTCACCTATGGTCATGAACTTTGGGTTATGACCGAAAGAACAAGATCCCGGATACAAGCGGCTGAAATGAGTTTTCTCCGCAGGGTGGCAGAGCGCTCCCTTAGAGATAGGGTGAGGAGCTCTGTCACCCGGGAGGAGCTCGGAGTAGAGCCGCTGCTCCTCCACATCGAGAGGAGCCAGCTGAGGTGGCTCGGGCATCTGTATCGGATGCCCCCTGGACACCTCCCTCGGGAGGTGTTCCGGGCATGTCCCACCGGGAGGAGACCCAGAGGAAGACCCAGGACACGCTGGAGTGACTACGTCACCCGGCTGGCCTGGGAACGCCTTGGGGTCCCCCCGGAAGAGCTGGAGGAAGTGTCCTGCGAGAGGGAGGTCTGGGCGTCCCTTCTCAGACTGCTGCCCCCGCGACCCGGCCCCGGATTAGCGGAAGAAGATGGATGGATGGATGGATGCTCGCAAACCAATTTTTCAAAAACCTTCGCCAGAATACATCATTTGGAAATAGGTCTATAATTGTTCGCGTTTGAGTGTTCGCCTCCTTTAAGCAATGGGAGGACAAATGCAGATTTCCAAATTTTAGTTTGTTTCTGCTGAGGCTTAAGTTAAAAATACAAGTCAGAGGCTCAGCAATTAAATCAGCAGCCAGCTTTAGAAAAAAATGGACCCAAACTATCAGGACCAGCTGATTTTTTGGAATCCGATTTTTTCAATGCACTACAGACCTCAGAAATAGACACGTTTTCAAAATTAAAAGCCAAATCAACAGGGGGACGGCTTACTACAGTAGGATTGTTATTTAAAACAGTGTTTTTAAAATCACAATTCAAAGAATCAAACAAGTGCCCTGCTCTGATAAAATGTTCATTAAAATAATTTAGCATGGCACATTTATCAGTGTGTGTGTAATCGAGAGATGATCACAGTTGTGTGGGAGTAAGGTTCCAGAGATAAGACATTTATATTGAGGAAAACAGTAAGAAATGTGACTGTGTGAGAGCATTTACTCCAAGACTGGAATTATCAAATTCTCAGCTATATGGATTAAAGAAGTCATGGGGTTTTAATGGTGCACCAGAGTTTTGTGGTTGTCTGTAAAAACGTAAAACCACTTCTCTTGCTCAGTGTCTTGGGTTGCTTGAGACTTTTAAATATATTTCACAGTAGGGATTTTATCACACCATCGTCAGACTGCAAGTGTGCACGACATAACAAACGCTGTGCAGGTATTGAGTTGAAATGCAAACAATAATTTTTTTTGTTATCCTGAGATTAGGACTGTGCAATAATTCAATAATAATATATATTTAAATATAATTTCCGTCAGTATTAATATAAGGAAGGTTCAGTTTACATGTATGTCAATATAATGTTTAGAAATTGAACACAAGTGTTGGGTTTTGACAGCTAAGACATTTAACACATTTTTTCTTGTCTAAATCATTATTATTATTGTCCAGTTTTTTACCAGCTGCTCCTTACAGCTCGATAAACTACCCTCTGGAAAGGGCGACCAGAACAAGTAGGGCGGACAACTCGAGTGTCTTTAAGAGGTTTTATATATATATATAACACAACTTAATACACTACTTAATAGGTTGTAAACCGGCAAATCATACAGGTTCTGATGATCATTTACAGATGATGATAAACAAATAAAGGATTTGCTATATACAAGAAGCACTTTGGTCATCAAAGCTTTGATGACGACTGCTTTGATGACAATCGCCCTTTGATTTCGCACTGTACGCGCTGGGCAACTGCTAGAAAGTTCTACACCTCCCACTTGGCTTCCTGGTTCTTGAACCCAAGTAAGCCACAGCAACCAATTCAAACATTTGTAATGATTACAATTAATCTGTTGATGACAATAAGATTCACGCAGACGTAACCTAAAGTACATAAAGTCACGTCCTTAAACAGGAACACAGTACCTACATTGACGCACTACACATTTTACACGACGTGCGTAATTAAAGGTTTGCTTCATAAACATACATACATACTGATACACATTGATTACATGTTAATTAATGTCTCATGGTATCCTTTACCGAAACACTCCACCAACTGGTGGAGGGGGGGTCTTGATCCATGACCAAAACACCCCACCGACTGGTGGAGGGGGGGTCTTGATCCTTAACCGAAACACCCCACCGACTGGTGGAGGGGGGGTCTTGATCCTTAACCGAAACACACCAAGTGGTGAGGGTTTGACCTAGGAGCACCACGTGGTGGGGACTGTTTATTTCTGCTCCTCCACTGGTAGTAGGACTACCAGCCGCCTGACATCCCTGTGGAGGATGGTGAAGGGACAGTTTTCCATGCGGGCCTCCCGTGTGAGGAGGGAGCTAATCCAAGCATTGTCGGGGGCAAGGGGCACTCTTCCTGAGCGAAGTTTTGGACTCTACCATAAAGCTTCAGGGCCGCGGGGGCTTTGGTGAAACCGGGGCTCTTACTGTACGAGCCAACCACTTCTCCGCTGGTGGGAGTCTATCCGGAAACACCACGTGGTGGAGGATTCTAACCCTGTGCCACCTGCCTCTATCCCAGGGGTTGTTCCGCCTAGCAATCTTGCTCAGTAGGACACAACGAGGCCTCCAAAGTCCTGGTGTCTCTACATCCACTTCTCCTTCAGTGGGGTCAATCCTAGTTCCCGTCTTCTCCTCTCTCTTAGAGAAGTTAATAGGGGCCATCATCAAAGGCTTGTCTCCCTGCACAAGGTTGTTGTCTTCTCCCCTTAGTTGATTTGGCGGCACCAGAGTCTGGGTTGGTTTTGTCTCGTCCTTCCTCCCACTTTGACCTGACCAGGTCCAGGGTTAAAGGTAAAAACCCTCTCCTTTCAGGATCCTTTCCGCTGCTTTCAGGATCTCATCTCGGTGTTGTAGGTTGTTGTGGTTCAGGTCCGGGCTCTGCCCCAACCTCCGGTTCAGGCTCAGTCGCGGTTTCACACGCTGGTCCAGTTTCGGCCAACTTAGCTCCACACGCTAATTCGGTCTCAGCCTCGGCCTGAGGAAGGTTGTCCTCACTCGGTGCAGGTTCAGATTCTGCATGAGCATCCGTGTCAGTTACATCCTTTTCTGACTCGTACCTTTCCACCGATGTTGCTGCTGCTTTTGTTTCTGTCTTTGCTGTTGTTGTTCGGACTTCCGCACTGCCCTTCTCTCTCGTTTCCCCTATGAAGTGCTCTTCGACTTTGATAGCCACCGCCCCCACTGCCCTGCTTGTTGTCATGGGACGTGTTAAGTGTGTTTTCATGGTTACTTCTGCTTCTCGTGAGTGACCGCTCACAATTCTGCCTAGGGGACCGTCCCGCTGTACCGGGGCCACAGTCCAGGACATGCTGGAACCGTGTGGTGCACCACTTCCTCGCCTCATGCTGGAGTTGACAGGAGTAGTCGGTTGTAATGTCCAATATGTAGGTGTGTAGGTAGTCGATTGTTTTTGTTGCGGAGGGTGGCTGCGGGGGTTTCTTCAGCGCTTTCAGTGTGGCGAGGTGGGGTGGTACTGACGGGGGCCTCCCGTTGGAGTTTCTGCCGGCATGTCCACCCACTTATCAGGTTCTCCTTGTCTTCCTCCAATGATAGGAAGAGCTTCCATTTATTTCTTCCGTGCGGACGATAATTTGCCCAAGCACTCAGGGCGTCTCTGAGTTTGGCGCGTTTTAAGTCGAGTTTTAAGTCGAGTTTCCCACTTTCGATCTCCTGCTGCACCAACGATACTACATCATTCCCACCGAGTGCTTCAGCCCGATCGAGGGTCGACTTAAACCTTGTTACGAGGTCCTCTATGTCCGGTTCAGCTTGTGTGAACCATAGCGTTTCAACCGTGGTGTGGTACTTGCGCATGGTGGCGTCTCTCCTTGCCTGAATGTCGCTCCGTCGCATCCCATACTCATCTTCATCTGTTGAATATTCCATTTCATCCAGTGCTGCGATATAATGGCAACTGATTTCAAGAAACTTCTCATAATCAGCGTCCAGTATTGCCCTAACTTTCGAGGGATCATGCTCATTCTGTATGCTAGCCATGGCATTGTACGCTTGTACATACGTGTCATAAGGGTGCGCTGTGCACTAGACCACCCTTGCTCCAGGATTTCTAATCCTGGCTTGTTTTCGGCCATTTTACTTCTATCTCAATTTCTAATTCACTTCAGGAAGGTAATGCCTGATTGAAAGGATCAAAGCTAGTAGTGTTGAGTGTTGAAACACCCACAGCCAGCGACGTCGCGTGTGGTGTTGTAGTGGCGATACTTTCTCACCTTGAGATGTCGAGTTCTCGGCCCACGACGAAACGTCTCAGCAGCGTCAGCAACTAGCTGCTAGTCCTTTTCAGCGGCTCAGCGTTTACTTTAGTGGCCTCTCAAGTGGCTGTTGGTCTTTTTACCAGCAGTCCACACGGCTCCACTTTACTCACGGCTACAGTATTTCTTGCGTCCCTTAACAGCCCCGTTAGCTCTTGCCCTCGGCTCCTCCGTTGTAGTGGCCACTTTTGCCCTTTAACGGCCCCGTTGGCTCTCAGCTTTGGCTCGCTCGTTGTGGTGACGTCTTTGGGGGTCCCGGCGCTGCTCTCCAACGACGGGTGCTCTCCGCTCGGCACCGTGTTCTTCGACAACGATTCCGACAGCGGTTTACAGCTGTCCAGTTTTTTACCAGCTGCTCCTTACAGCTCGATAAACTACCCTCTGGAAAGGGCGACCAGAACAAGTATGGCGGACAACTCGAGTGTCTTTAAGAGGTTTTATTCTAAACACAACTTAATACACTACTTAATAGGTTGTAAACCGGCAAATCATACAGGTTCTGATGATCATTTACAGATGATGATAAACAAATAAAGGATTTGCTATATACAAGAAGCACTTTTGTCATCAAAGCTTTGATGACGACTGCTTTGATGCTAATCGCCCTATGATTTCGCACTGTACGCGATGGGCAACTGCTAGAAAGTTCTACAATTATCATCATTAAATCATTATTATATGCTATAAGTGTTGATGAGTTGCTCAGTCTTTTTACTGAATGAAAGAAAAAGACGAAGAAGAGGGGAGCGCTTGTTTCAACAGCTTAAACTTTACACTTTCATCTCTAGGATGGACTTGTCAGGCTTTTTAAAGATTTTTGGAAATAACTGTTTAATTATGAACTACCCCAGTTGTGCACATTTGTTTATTTGAATATTTTTAATGTTGCATCATTAACAACTAGGACCAAACTTCACCAGACTTGAGTACTTTTTGTGGTATAAACAGAATTACCTGTCAATCGAAAAATGTGATGTCTTGCATCAGATTTCAGAGTCTCATCAGTGTCCTTTAGAAAATCAGCAGTTTTTGTTCATGAAATCGCTCCAAGATTGTAAAAATGTCATGAACGGAAGCGTATTACTGCCACAAATATAAACACTGGGGGGCTCAATATTACGTTATAAAAAAAAACTATCACGTTATTTCCAGAAACTATTATGCTATTTCGAGAAACTATTGCTTTTGTTTGTATTGTTTTGACGTTATAACGAGAAAACACCTTATCTCGAAATAACGTGACAGTTTCTCGTTATAACGAGAACACATCTTATCTCGAAAAAACTTGAAAGTTTGTCGTTATGACATTTCTACATACAACAATTCTGAGCACCCCACTTTTTTGTATGTGTGGCAGCAATACGCTTCCGTAAATCCTCCCCCTTGAGAGGAAAAAGCAGAAAAAAATTAATTTGGTTAAAATTATTTCTTTATTTAAAAAAAAAAGGGAATCTATCATTCTGTCCAGATATCGTTATTGTTACTCTATCAGAATTTTTTTAATCAATACCCAGGCCTATCAGCAACAGGCAAACTAGGGATGGCACAATACACATTTTTCATACCCATCATTTGTGCCACCTCAAACACAGTTTTCTTCTCCCATAAAGAAGAAATAAAAAGCCTGCAGCATGACTTAGCTGAAATGCTATTGCTGATTTTATTTAAATATTAACAGTCTGTGCACAGTAAAGCATGCGATATATCAGACTTTTCAATTGTACCTGATTTTACATTTTTATCTGTCTGCTATCCGATTCTATCCGACTTTAAAAAAATGCAGTATCGCTGGGTGAAATTCCGTCGTAATATACGTTTTAAAATGATTAACATGCAAATAAATTGCACAAGAAAATCTGTGAAGAGTCATGACCCATACATCTGTGTTTTCAGTCTTCAACTGTAAATCAGCAGCTATGCAACACTCTGATGATTGACCTTACTGTCAGTTCATGAGAACTTTTACATTTTCAAGTTCGTACTTTCTCTGGCACATTCTTCTTCTGTTCTGTTTTGGATTTGTTTGCACCAAACAGAGACACATTTACATACCTGGTTCCCAGATACGGGGCCTTCAGGGGCCACGGCGCATTCCAGAGATAGTAAATATATATTCACATCTGCATGGATGGGCTGCAGCGATGGCCATGCATCATGTGACTTTCAAAAGGCTCTGATTCAAACCAGATTCTAGGTTAAATTGATGTACTATTTCCAACCAATTGCACCTTTTTTAATGAAGGCAATAAAGTTGTCTGCACTTTAAATCTCGTGTGGAAAGTCAGCAATCTGTTTTTCTTCCTTTTCTGCTCCACAGCTTCCAATAAACTGACACCATTTGCCACAGAAATAAGAATTCACTGTGTAAAAATAAAACGTTAGGTATCTGCGGTGGAAGAATGCAGGACCTGAATGTCTAGCAATGTCAGATGCAGCTTTTACCCTCAGTAAATCCTGTTTGCTCTTAATAGAAAGTTGGGAAGGGAATTCCAAATGTATGCGTGTAAATATGAGAGCACACCCAGGCTACATTTGTTTCATTATTTTTATGGCTTCAAGGACACTGCTAATATTTGTCCAGCTGCCAGAGGTGACACATTGTGTTACCATGAGAACAATGCAATTTGATTTCCTGTCTCTCTGCCACCAGGGAAATGATAAATAGGAAATAAACCTAATGAGTTGAAATGAGATGAGTCTTCACCGCATGAATGTCACAGTGTTTGAGACAAACAACCCAGATGATCACAATCAGAAGCTAACGTATAAGAAACAAACGTCAGACCCCAGGCTGAGGTCAATGATCAGCTTCCTGAGAGGAAACCTCAATTCTTCTAAGAGTGAGAGGAACGTGCCATAAAAACAACTCATCTCATATCAACACCTTTACACCTAGGACTGTGTGTGGGCGAGTAGAGACCAATTCACCTCGCTGTCAAATTACGCCTAAATGACAGGACTTTTTCCACAGCAGACATTTTGAGCTTTCATTGCAGGAAAAGTACTTGTGTTGTGAGCCAGCATGCACGAGACCTTGAAGAAGAACCAGTGAATTGAATCATTCAATTTATTGCACTTATTAGCTCATGGCATTTGATGATCAATGTCATTCCCAGCTTGAGGAGTAATTTAGTGATTAAACAATCCCATTGAGCCTGCACAAGCTTCTTTATTAATTACCACCGTTACAGATGTTCTAATTTTCACCAGTGTATTTTTTTTCTATCTGGATCACACGCTAAAACAATTACGTACAACAACAAGCTTTGCGAAGTGGTAGGGTATGACGGCATTACATTTTGGGGCAGATTCAGACAATCAGCTGTGAGTATTTTTAGTTTTTTCTTCAGCTCTGAAGTCTATTGAATGTTGTAACTTGAAAAAAATAAATATAAATAAGATAACATTTTTAAGATAATGTGGGACTTAACATGCATTATAAGCAAACACAACACTAACACTATGCAGCTACAAAGACATGGAGCTTGATTAGCACATACTGCACACACACACACACATTTTATGTATGCATGTTTGCACAGATTCTCAGGACACTGCATTGGCTTCCATTCATTTCAACAGCCTACACTAAGTGACCTTGACCATAACCGGCTTAATGCCTAACCTTGACCTTCACCTAACAACAATTCAAATCTTAGCCCGAAACTTAACCACTTCTTTAGAAATTAGGTTCTGCCTCATTAGGACCAGATTTTGGTCTCCATGAGGACTAGGTCAGTGCTGATGTCAGTAAAGGTCCTATAGGGTAACGAATACATGCATACATACATGCATACATACGGTATTTCACTTTAGATTAGTTAATGCGGCATCATCAACTCTAAGTGAAACAAAGGGTGTGAGTGAGTAAGTGAGGAGAAGAGAGACATTTATGAGAGAGACCTTGAGAGGATTTTATTATTATTATTCTTTTTTTTTCAATTCTGGGAAGAGAATCACAATAGCCTGCCATATAGGTGTCAGTAAATGTGGTGTTTTGGTGTGTGTGTGGGTGGGTGTGTGTCAGTGGGGTGGCAGACAGTCATGCGGTTCCTGGATAAATCCCCTCACTTTTCCAGGATTTGCCGCACTTTTCTTCATCTAATATTACAAAGAAAACACAACTGTTAATACTGTACTAGGTCACCGGTTAAGCAGTGATCGGCACTCTCCCCGACTTAAAAAGTGAAAGTTATTGACTTTTAATATTTGGATTAACTGGAATTGTTTTCATTCCCTTTTGGACTCAGTCCGTCTCAGTCTTTATTCTCGGGAATGTATCCACAGAACAGCATGTAGATTCCAAAGCCATAGTTCAGTTTCCTTATTGAATGATGCAACCAAACCATTCCCATAAAAGGATCAGTGTGTAACCTATTTAAGCGGTTTTATTGGTAGAAATTGAAAATACTACCCATAAGAATAAAATTGCTTTAAAATTTGAACTGTTGGCTTTCTGCAGCCTTAAATCATAACTTGTATATGTATGGTAGGGAAAGATTTTGCCATACATAGGTCATCTTATGCAGTGTGCGAAATACCCATTAATAATCTCCCATTTGTTGCGCAATACTGTTTCACCACCCCAGGTGCCACGCTGCAGTATTGGCTATTTTCCCTGTCAGATGTGGGCTTGTGTGGGCTTTTTCCACAGCACCATTTGGAAAGCAATTCATTAAAACATTAAAAATACAAAATTACAAATAAAATAATTGACGTTTTGTGTAATTTTGTGTGGTTATAAAGGATAAGACAGCAAGCAAAGTGTATTATGTATGTAGATCATATGTAAAACTGAAATTAAAAAGATCTTTAGGAAAAAAACGTTTATCAATTACACTGTAATATGTTTAAACGACGATTATGGCAAAAAATTAGTCACAATTATTTTTGACTGATATTGAAATCATGATTAATAGACACGATAGTCATTGATTTCAAAACTTGAGTATTTATTGAACCACCAAAACTCAACTTTAAATATAATTTAAAAGAACAGCCAGAAATTACGGAGCCCCCGAAGTGACATGAGGAAAAAAAAAAAAATGATGAAAACATTTTTTTTTTGAAATCTCGAGTTTCCCTAAAAATATGAAAAAAAAGTCATAATTTTTTGTTTCCAAAATATAGGAAAACGGGTGCATTCAAGGTGTTTTTCGGGCCTAGGAATTCACATATACGTCACGCCATGCGTCGCATTAATCGTTTTTCTTCAATTATAATGTTTTTATGATCAAATTCAAAATCGTGAATAAAATAAAATGAATCGTCCACCCCTAGTTTAGACCCCCCTCAAGCCCCTGAGGGGGGTCTCGAGTGTTAATCAGAGGGGTCTAACCCCCCCAGACCCCCCTGTATTTCGCACAGTGATCTTATGTCATGGTTTCTACAGCAGCCCATAAGGGCATATTCACGTGTAAAATGTTATTAACAGGTTCACATGAGAAGGTGACAGGACAGAAATCCTCTGTTACTCTTTGTTAACCTTAATACAAAGCAATTCCCCACCCACTCACCTCTTGGCAGCTACACAATGCAACACCTCTTAGCACCCATTGGAGTGATTCACAATAGGTGTGTGTGTGCTGTTTTTGGACTGGTGAACAAAAAAAGAGTTTGTGTTTGTGTGTGTGCGTGTCGGTGACAGTGAGGGAGGTCTGGCTAAATTCACAGAGATTCTGTGAGAGATGCAGCCATATACAGAACACATGATTACACCCTCACAAGGAACGGTTGGGATTAATGCACAGTATTTTTACCTCTTCATTCTTTTTGTCAGGTCACTAAATCACCTGGCCAATAAATGCACAAATATAGTCTGAAGTTCTAATGACAGAGAATGTGGGAGATGGTTTATTGTGTGGAACCTAACCAACAGTTTTATAATAAAGTGATAAAGCAATAAAATAAAGTGTTCCAATCTAAAATGATATTCGTTATACTTTTATTCATTTGGAATCACATCAGCTTTTCCTTGTGACTCATTGGAATTGACTCGTGGGTCTAAATTTAGTGGTAAAATGGTGGGAATGGGGAAGAAAAAGTTGGATGATGATTCCATGTAAAAGTTAATATTAAAAAGATCATTTTTACTTTTACTTTATCTCTTTGATTGATATTGATTTTCCAAAGGTTATTATAATTTGAGGTGAGTTTGAGTTGAACATTGAACGCCACAGTCATTATGTCAATGATTGCTTATCAACTCTCTCTTTCCCTCTGTGTGTGTGTGCATTTCACCTGGGACTGTCCATCCATCTGCCTTTGGCATTGTTTTTGGTCTGTGACCGTGTTTATCAGTGTATCTGCGAGAGCTGTTGCAGCGATGGAATTTCCCCTGTGGTGAGTCTGAGTGGCTTAAACGTGCACCACTCCCTCCTCCATCCTGTCTTTATTATCTCTTTTATCAGCGTGAAATTGTGCAACGGATGTTGATGTTGTTCAGTTTCACAGTTGTGTTTGGCTTAACTGACACCTAACTGTCATCTGGCACTGGCATGAACTGCTTGATGACTTGGTGCTGGAGGGCGGAGCTTCACCTCGAGGAGTAAAGGTTGGGCCGCAGTCAAAATTTTCCTGAGGAGTTAATGGACTTGAATGTTAGTTCTTTTGTATGTGTTTACATTTAGAGGATGTAAGTGGACATCACTGTGATTGACGGCTGGTATTGTCCAACATAGGTGCCTGGCTGCATGTGACTGACATCTGCAAAACCTTAACAAAGCTTTGAAATGGGTGATCAGGTTATTATGGGTGACATCAGCATTGGTGACGACGAGGAAATTAGTTAGTTGTAAGCAAGAAGAGAACAACAACAAAATGGAGCTTGGTGACAGTGTCACACTAGTTACTATTTAATATATTTTACTTCAGCCCCTATTTCCATCAATCATTCATTTGTTCCAATGCTAAAGTAAAAAAGAAAGAAGAAGAAATAAGTCATATCCTTTAGTTCTTAGCTTTGCATTATTTTTTTATTGTAGTTCATGTACTGATGCTTGGTTTAAATCTAAAATACAGTGAATATTTAATTCAAACAGTGTCTCAAATCACAAAATCGAAATAATATGAAATAAAAATTGCCATGAGATATGTTTAACCAAACCATTCAGCCCTGGTACTATCCAAAGTTGTAAATTAAAGGTTCACTTCATATATTCATGGCTTTTTACACACTAACTGCAACCTGCATGATGAATGTGCCAGAGAAGATGCAGGACTTTAGCCTGGCAAACCAGACCTACATCAAGTTAAATTAGATCAAATCTATTAAATTGACTACCGCTAGGGTGCATCTAGATTTCTAGGCTAGCAGGACTTTGCATCACTGGCAAAACATAATAAAACACAGAAGAAATTGGCATGTTCACCCAGGTCTCGTCTGAAAATGTGTGCTTGCATTGTAGAGTTGGAAGAGTATGCCTGCTCATTCCCTCTGCTCCAAAACCCATATAAACCAGAGATTAAATGGGTTTTTTACAACAGTGGGAATGAGGCATAATTCTGATTGGCATCTTGTGACAAACATGCACTCAGTTTTGGTCCCGGTGTAAACCAATGTGCATATCTACTTTGTTTGTGTTTGTAACAGCAGCCACAGTCGAGTCAAACGTTCCAAATGAGGAGGAGAGTGGACGTGTGTTGTGTGTGTGTGCTTCCTTTAGGAAATATACTAATCATGTTTTTGTTATTAGCATGTTGTATTACAAGCATTTATAAACATTTACTATCAACATGATAATACATAGAGGAACTAAGATTGTATTTAATTTACATTCGATCTCTCAGACCAAATCCTTAAAGGCGCCATATGTAAGAATGTGGCCAAAAATGCTCAAATTCATAATACCGAGGTCTGTTTGGTTTCATTTTCTCCACCATTGTAGCTCAGACGGAACTGGCAACCCGTGGTTGCTCGGCAGCTGAGACTCTACTGACTGCAATGATTGGTAGACGGCGGTTGGTGGCGCCACATGTCAAAACATGTTTTGCAGTCTGCAAAAGATTTTTTTAATGCAAATATTTTGTCTGTACTGTTGTTGTTGGTGAGTTCAGTTTGTTATATGAATATTATTCCTGAGTCTCTGTGACATAATTTGCATAATGCACCTTTAAATGATGGACGAGGGACCTTTTTTATTGGAGTTTCTTTGGTTTTGCTCCTTTAATGTCCTGCTTCTCTTTTATTGTTCTTTTGTCAACAACCGCTTCTTTAAGAGACTGCTTTGGTTTTGGGTTTCTTTCTTTGCTTTGAATATAAAAATGTGGAAAAGGTGAGCTGAGCTCAGCTGCTGTAAAACTGCGAATGTAAAAAGGGAATGTAAATGTTGTAAATTCTCCAAACATGGTGGTAGTTGTTTCAGAGTCGCATGGAGAGGCTTCTGTCTGGGTTTGACTCTGTGATGAGTGAAAGGCTGTCCTGTTGAGGCGTCTTTGACCTTTGTCCTTCTTGTGGAGGGACCTGTAGTTTAATAGTGTACCCCCAAAAAACTAAAAAGAAGTGATTTATCTGATCATTTCAGCTTGTTCTTCTGTGGGGTTCCATGTTTATTTCTCCATGACTGATATTGCTCCCTCAGCTCCAACAAAAACACCAACATATATAAAGGTTGACAAGTTTAGATCCATCTCACTCAGA
Source organism: Microchirus variegatus (assembly GCF_963457635.1). Lineage (NCBI taxonomy): Eukaryota > Metazoa > Chordata > Actinopteri > Pleuronectiformes > Soleidae > Microchirus > Microchirus variegatus. The sequence continues at coordinate 27,300,911 of NC_139802.1, read as the reverse complement.
TATTTCCAACATTCAGCATGAATTTAAAAGCATGTTTTTATTGGAAACTAATTAGAAAGGAGGGAGGAGAGACGAAGAGCAGAGGTCAGCATTCCTGCTGATCCTCAGAGACTCAGAAACACCAGTTGTAGGAAGTACAGAGAGTCCTGCTTGCATCAAGAAGTGGTCAGTTCTGCCAGAGGTCAATTCACTGCTCACTTTTACACTCTGTGAAATTATCTTGGCTGACAATACAAAGAATAATATTGTTATGTTGAATATATAAATGCAGTTTGGCAGTGAGTCAATGATTGTATAGGGACAAACTATGAGTATAAATCATCAAACAAAATCCGAGTCAGATGGACTCCATCGTCTAATAAAATTCGAACAAATGAAATTGATAAAGAGGAATCTTGGCGACGAGTAACGCACGAGCACCCGACTGGCAAGAGATCTGTGGGCCAACAGTGGCACACTGCAGGCAGACTCTGAGCTGACTAAACAGTTTAGCATCACTCCTGTGGAGGCAGCTTGCTTGGTTTCACTTGATCAGAAGAACATGGAGCTTTTTGTATTTCGTTATTTTCCTAATGTTCATGTGTATTGTCTGAGCACCATGCACACACAAAACACCACTTTTTAAAGCTCACATAGAGTGGTCCTGTTGCACATGTAAGTCTAGGAGGTCTACTTACATACATTAACTTGTTTTTATGGTCAAAAACCTCCTAGTTGCTGTAAACGAGCCGATAGAAATCCTCTTTTCTGACTCTGTTTCCTAGCCGCGAGATTTGAGACTCGACTCTCTCACCCAGAAGACAGAGTCTTGTGATTGGCCAGTACCCAGAAGTGACATATTCAGCACATCCGCTCTTAGAAGCACAGCTCCCCCCTCTGGAACGGTGGATGCACTGCTACTCATTATCAAAACATAGTTTTAACAGTGTTTAAAAATAGCTTCTTCACGACTCCCCACCTCAGTCCCTTTTATGACTTTGACCCGGAGTCAAACCCAGAGTCAGAAGACACTGTCGCTCGTGAAACACCTCCACAACGGACGTTATTCTTCTTCTGCGGTTCAATGTACGCAACCGGATGAGCCCGGACTAGTGCCCGGAGCAGGACGATCTGCTGTTCCGGAGAACCGGTGTTTACGTAACCGGACCGGGTTTTTTCAGAGATCTCGCTGAGCCCGAGATTACAATAAAACTCAGCAGTGGCTGAACTGTTTGTTTAGAACCTTCAGGGCTTCTTAAACAAGGTAATGACGCAGATACACACTAAAAAACAGCGTTAATTGGAACTTCCGGTCTAGGTCCGCTTTAAATTACATTTTCAGTGCACACTATATCAAATAAATGCACATTAAACATTTATTTTGATTTAGTTTGACAGTTTTTGATTTTCCATGATTAAAGTTTTTTTTTTTGGTCACAATGATTATAAAAGTACAAATATGCAAAGTGATTGTGCTGGTCAGCCCCACATAAATGGAAAGATGTAATAAAATACAGCTAGACTATATTAAAAAATAAAGAAAGAAAAAAATTCATATTTGATAATTAATTATAAATTATGAATTCAATATTTATTCATGCTTAACTAATGCAAAGCATATGTACTTATTATAAAGTGTTACCAATTATTTAATAAAATATTCGTTCATACGTTTGGCCTCAAGGCTTAAAGGTGAAGTAAGTTGTTTATAGTGCCATCTAGAGGTGAGGCTGAAATTTACAACAAAGAACTGCTCCTGAGCGCTACGGTATCCTCAGCCGGTCAAATGTCGTCCTCGTCGTCTTTCTCCGTGTCAGCAGATGAGGTTCGTGAGGAGAGGGAGAGGGCGAGCTACCACGGCCGTAGCAGACGAAGCGGAGAGAGTGGAGGCGGGACTTCCGCTACAAGTAAAGCGACACTTGATTTGTTCTCTCGCGTTTGTCCTTACAGGCTCCTGTAGAAACATGGCGTCGTGGCAATGCAGTAGCGGCCCATGACCATGTTATTTTACATGACTTTTTGAAACACTACGAAAATGAAACAAAGAATATTATACAGCGACTTCGCAATGCAGGAGCACATAATATGTATACAAAAGTGGATTTTGGGTCATATAAACCCATAAATACTACACAGTGTCCCTTTTTGGTCCATCTGTGCCAAAGTAAACACAGCGACAGGCAGGTAGTTGTGAAATGATTCATGTGTCTGGTCTTCTATTTGAAATATCTAATTTGTAATAAAAAATGAATGTCTACAGTAAACAAGAGTATTGTCATGAACTGAATCCTTCCATAATAAAGAGTCTTTCATGACTTCATAGCCCATATCATAGCCCATGTATCTGAATATCAGGGCAGGTCAGCTAATACCCGGTGTGGGCCCTTAATGCTACTTGCCTTTTTCAGATCTGTGAATTGATCAATGTAAGTCGCCTTGGATAAAAGCGTCAGCTAAATGACATGTAATGTAATGGATAAATGTTACCAAAAATGTATGTTTTCATGTTTTGTAAATGTTTTATTTTAGTCTAGTCACCATAGGAGCAGAGCACTGTACTGAACTCATGAACAGTAATAATGTATGCCATTAATTGCTCATTACATCCCAATCCAAAATAAGTTTAACACAAGACAAGTTAATCAGAAAGTCTATGTTCTGATACATGTCTTGGGTCAGAGCCAGACCTTCCATGGATATTTTAGAGATTTCATTACTTGCAGTCTGACTGTAAAGCAGTTAAAGCTGTGTGTGTGTGTGAGTGATGGAGTGAGTTCACATCACTTTCACATTTGCTGTTTAGAGTCAGACGCGGTGTGTCGGCGGTTAACATTATGTGTATGTCGTATGGAAAACGAGAGGCAAAGTTTTGTCTGATTACTCTGATTGCAAAGCATCCGTATGTTGTTACAGCTGGATTTCATGCGGGGAGCACTGCAACTCCTAAAGCTTTAAAAATAGCTTTAATTTAAAATGTGACTTTATAAACATAAATTGTATGTCTGCTTGTTTCGTGGTTTAGGTGCAGCCTGTGGTTAACCTCTGATGCCTATTCTTTTTTCAAAAACTCTTTTAAAAAGAGTGATGTTGCCAGTTGGGATTTGACAGCACATTTAGGTAACATTAGTTCTGCGTATTATCTCACCTCACTGTAGTAAAGCTTTGATTTTACTGTAGGTTCAGGACCAAAAACACTTGAGTTTGTTTAGTTGGACCAGGGACATTCATGCATCACTGTTTGACTGAAAATAACCTCTTGGTTATAGTTGAGATTAAAGTTACTAACTGTTGTCATGGTGATAATAATAAAAAATGTGGTTAAAGTAGGAGAAGGACTACATGTAGTGGTTAAAACAAACAACTGATTTTGATGTTGATTTTTGGTGGAAAACAGGAAATTAACAACCGTCTCTCGTGTTTACAGAATCAAGTTCTGTTGACCCAGATAATCACTTTGACCTTTGGGGATTTTGTCACTGCATCTCCCAACTTCTTTATCTGATTGTCTTTCTCTGAAATTGTCACTTGAACACAAATCACAAGTTCATCTTTAGCTGTAGCAAAAAAGGTTTCTGTATTCTAGCAATTCCAGTTTTTTTTATGTATATATGACTTATTTTTATCCACTTTTGAGAGGCATCTGGACACAATCCTTCAGAGCTTTTTTGGCCGATCGCGCACTGTGCTCAAATGTATATATAAACAGGAACAGAAACAGACTGAGGCAGCACATTCGGTTTCATTTATCTCCTGGTTTTTGAAGGATGTGTGTCAGTGTGAGAAATGTCAATTTCCTGCTGGGCAATAAACACCAACTAATCAGGAACATGAACAGTATTCCTCTTCATTGCTATTGCCAAATTGAAAATGGAACTTTGTTTGTTTTCCTGCTTGGATTTGTCTGCTGGTTGTGAAGTAACGCCAGCATGATTTCGATATAATTCATAGGCCAATGCAAAACAGAGGAAAAAAGAGTTTTCCTTTCTCCGCTGTGATTTCACAGAAGAACTTGCACTGAACCTTTTTTGCTGGATGAATCTCTTCATCTGAGATCCATCAAACTGCAAAATAATGTAAAATCCACAATCAGAGAGCTTTAATGTGACAAGGTTGATCTTACGACTACCAAGGACAAGTGCATGTATTGCAGGTCACATAATCTTTGTGGCATCTACATACATTTTAACATCTGTTGCCTTTAAGATTTTCTTTCTCTATCAATATGGAGACAAGTTCTACATATCTGACAAAACCATCATTTTCATCTTGTTACGTGCAGTTTGTACTTTTGCACACAGTATGTACAGTATCTGGCTGTGCTGAGGTCACTCACAGTTTCCTCACAGTGTATGAAGCTTCAGTAGAGAAAACATCCTCCTCTTTGTGCCTCTCTCTGTCTCCACATGCAGAACCTGGTAAACATCCTCCACTGTCTCAGGAATGTCCTACAGCGTTTATGTTCTTGATGAGAGCGTGTGTATGTGTGTGTGTGTGTGTAAGCATGTGCGTGTGCGTAGACATTATAGTCAAACCCAACCATCATCTCTTGTCAGAACCATGTGCCAGTGGTGTGTTTCATGACGTCAGAGCGCTCACTTCTCTTTTATCTCTACATTCCTGTTTAACCTCACGCCGACAGACTCACACCTTTAAATGCTTTATTAATAGCGTTGTGTTGCAGCATGTCATGTTTGCCACTGGTATATTCTGTATGTGCCTGAATCTTGTTTTCTCCTGTAAACAATTGGACACATACATGTACCTTCACCTGTTTATTTACTGTGGTTTTATATTTGATATGTATATACATATTTTATTTTATTTTATGTAGGATATATATATATAGATATATATATACACACATATGAGTGTGTAAACTGTATGTATATATACATATACATATATATGTATTTAGCATTAGCATGCTACTATTTTGCGGCTAACTTGGCGAAGCTGTTTCCAAAGGTAAGCTAGCGAGGCTACGATTAGCATTAGCTTAGGGCTTACAATACAAACACTGTACAACCTCAGTAGGCACAATGCAGATTTTTTTTTAAATTTTCGATTAGCATTAGCGTAGCCAGCTGTTGTGCCTGTCAGCCATGCCAGTGGAATAAATTGATCTCTTATCAGCAGTCAGATTAAAAAAAAAAAATGCAGATGCTGATTTTGCGTCAAAATGCTGAATATCGGGCGTAAATGTGAATGGTTGTTTGACTCTTTATTTTGGCCTTGCGATGGATTGGTGATCTGTCCAGGGAGTCCCACCATGGAAGAGAATTTTACTGCATCACCAAAGATCCTGTGAGTCAGCAGAGTTGGATTACTGACATAAAACACAGCCCAAGTGAGCATAAAAGACTTGTGTAGTGATCATTTCATATCAGGTACAGAATTCAATGCTAATTAACTCAAATATCTTGTTCTTTTATTGTGATATGTACTGTAAGTGTTCTCCGGTCTGTCAAGTTCTGCTATATATTTCTCAGTCTCTGTGTAATTAAAGTGTACGTTTAACTCTGATGTTTTGAAACTGGTGTTTTTGCACAGCCGTTTCCTGCCACCATGGCAGTGTAAACAAACTTAGTTACCTGACATCTGGAGCTCGAGACAATCAATGTGCAGGAAGAAGAGAAGAAGAAAATAATAAATAAAGCACAACAAGACCAAATAAAACAAAATAAAATCAAGCCTAACAAGTAGAAAACAAAACAGAAACCAGACAAGGAAATACTCCTCAGTTTTTGGTCTGAATGCTTTTCAGTTGTGTAAGGTTTTCAGAAGCACATTAAATACATGTTTAATATAAAGAAATGTTCTTCCCTCTCTTACAGCTGTTTGATTTTAATCAATATTGGGTCAATTATCAATACCACCTCACTCCAAAAAAACCTGAACTATCTCTTTAAAGGCATCTGTAAGTTACACCTGTCATTCTTCAGACAAGCGCAGTTTATTTTTAGCAGTCGATTTATGCATATACCCTTTGTTCATATATATAATTGATTCAGTCAACATGACTGATGACAGTGTCATTTTGTAACTACAGGTTAGAGCGGTTTATGTTCTGATGTCATACTGTAACTGTGAATGTGACTGCGTGACACATTGTACATTAAAAGTATATGAACAAAAGCTTCATTAACTTTCCTCCAGGGCTTAAACCGAGGGGTACAAAATTAGGTTTATTCTTCTTACAGTTGGCTAACTAATGACCTTTTCACTGGGATGACCATTGATGTTTTAACTGGAGTGAGTCATTGGTTTTAGAGAGAGGTTGAGCTATGAGCTGCTGGTTTGAAATACAAATAGGGTTATTTCTGGCATGCATGTGCCCCAGAGGGTCACATGCCGAAAGATGGTTGGGTTAGTAAATCAATACGTGTCCATCGATAGAGAATCCTCTCTATGCTGATATGTCACTGTCGATATTACTGTCTTATGGGAGCTTTACCTTCTCCCAAAAGTCTTCATAAACGTACCATACCAGTATACTGAATTATCTCTGCAGTATCATTCATGTGGCAAGTGGAGGATACACACAGAGCTTTAACTAGCTTATGTGTGCTGACTGTTCAGGTCACCCTGCACACATGAAACATGTGATGTGCTATATTTATGAATGGTGGATGATGAATGGAGGTGTGAGGAAAGGCAGGGTGAAGAGATCAAATGGAGTCTTTATTTCACCGTTCATATGTGAGTCTCGAATGATGTGGGCCTAAGGATGTGTAAGATGGTTAAAGTATTTGTGTTAAAGTGTGTGTGTGTGTGTTCTCTGGCATAAAACATGGAGCCAAAAACCTGATCCTAATGAGACGGAACCTAATTTCTGAGGAATTTCTGAGGTTAAGTCTGAGGATAATGCTTCGTTTAGGCTGTTCAAATCAATGGAAGTCATTGCAGTGTCCTAAGTAGAGTAGCTGTGCAAACCTATGTGTGTGCGTGTGTGTGTGCATGCATGTGTTTGTGTATGCTCTTGTCTTTTTATGCTTGTATGGACCAACCCCTGGAAAATCACCTTTTATGTTTCCTTGTGGGGACATTATGCCTGGTCCCGAACGTGGTCCCCACAATGTGGTAAAGACATAGCTGTGTGTGTGTGTGTGTGTTATTGATCAAAGAGCTATGCATCTGACTTCTATGAGTAGATGTATTGCCTCATTTGCTTTGCCGTGTCCTTGAAAGGGCACACACAAACACACACAAACACACACACACGGACACACTATGGTTATAGTTAAGGGGAGACTATAAATCATTTGAAGGTAGCAGCCGTGTGGTGATCTCAACACACTCACACAGTTTGAGTAATGAATATGGTTTGATAAATGGCTGCTTCATGTTGTGCATTTCGATGTGTGTATAGTACAGTATGTGTATTTTTTTACATCTCTTAAACACTCTTCAACAACAGATTACAGGTACAATTCATAAAAGCTGTACTGTAGACAAACAGAGCAATGTTAAGCTTCAGATGTTTGACTCAGTGTTTAGGATCTTCCTGCTACTGAGATTTTTTTGCACTGAATACATTTACACAAACCATCCAGAGAATGTTTTGACAGGTAGATGAAATTAATGGCAAATATCAGAATTAAGTAGTTCCATGCTAATGAAATAAGAAAATTAAAAAAAAAAAAATATTCCAGGAAATCATAATGTAAAGTGGCATCTTGTAGCGGGTTGAGACTCGTTAAAATTCTTCGGTAACATTGTGTGATCCTTTTCCAGACTGTACAGTTTATTCACTCGCAGACAATTATGCAACAGATGGAAGTCAGTCAAAGTGATTTTAGATTTTAGAATGCCTCTGCCAATGTAACCTCAGATAAAAGCCAGTGGTTTTTCACATTTTCTTTGATTTGATATTGTTTCAGAGATCATCCAGCTTTGAGACAATATTAATATATTTATTGACTTGGTTGAGTTTATAATACATACAGTTATCTTTTTTTCCACTGTTCTCCTACTTCTTTGTTGTCTACACTGTTTACATTTGGTATCGCAGCAGTGTGAAGGAAACACTCAGGACTGTGTGTACGTATGTGTTTGCACTTGTATTCGACACCTCTTTACTGGCATAAACACTGACCTTGTCAGAACCAGTAGTCCTCATTGAGACCAAAACCTGGTCCTAATGAGAAGATTTGAATTGTGGTTGGGTTAGGCAGTCTATGGCAGATTATGGTTAAGGTTAGGCAAAACACTTTGTTTAGGTTGTCCAAATGAATGAAAGCATGTACATAGCCCGAAGAAGAATAGCAGCACAGTGTTTCCCTGATGCTTATTTTCAGCAGTGCTGCTGTGACCGGTGTATTCACACAAATCAGTATAGCTTCACATTAAATGACCATTAAATGATGCATGATTACATTTAAGTGTCTGATACACATATGGTTTCTTGCAGCTTTGCAGGTTGCGTGTTCAGTGACTGTTATGAACCACAGTGTGTGTCTGTACATGCTTGTCTCAGTTCCTGTAGTGAGTGAACTTAGTGCACATATAAGATGAGTTTCTATCAGCTTGTATTAATGCACATTTGCGCATCAAAGTCCTGAATGGAAACTGAAACAGTTGAAAAAAATCTTATAAGGTTACGTATCAGTAAAAAGTAATGTGGAAAAAATACAGTGTAACACATACACATGCACAAACACACATACTGTAAATGTGAATTTTCTTCCTGAAAAAGTAGCAGCCTAGAGGTGCGCTAAGACACTGATTACTAATTAATTGTGTCATAAGCGTACTTCTGCTCATATCAGGTGATATTTAAAAAAAAAATCAGACTAACTTTTACCTCAATCTACGATCTGTCATCCCAAGTGGCAGATGTCAGAATATGTGTTTCTATTAATAGATTGATACCATAGGAGTAAGAACTGCACAAAGAAATTATGTCGAAATGCACTCAAGTTTATTAAAGTCACAACTTTTCAATAAGCAGTCAGAGGCTGGTAGGAATAATGGACCAATTTCTGAAATGAGTCACCAGTTTATGTAAAAACATCACATCACTGGCAGCTTTCACTGAACAGACCAGTTGCTCTCGCTCTCTCACTTGTAATATTTAATGACTTCCAGGATTCATTTGTGAAATAAAATATGATGACCTGTAGCCCTTCATTATGCCTATGAATTAACCCTTCCCTTTTCTGTGGTTTCATAGTATAGGAGTTGAACTGCAAATGTTAAACTGGTGAAGCTGTTGTCAGAATCACTGTTTCCTCAAACACCAGCTGAAACCTGAAGAGCAGTAGTGAGGGAGTAGACCCACACAAGACAGCAGATAGGAAAAGGACTGTCAAAATTTATGGATGATGGGTCAGAGGGAAACATGGAAGGTAGGTTATGGGGGCAGAGGAAATAGTTAGATGGGAGTGGATAAACAGAGATAGGTTGAGATAATTCAGTGTTTCACTGTATTGTTTGTGTTGCCACATCTGTCATCAACCTCATTACTGTCTTTACAAATGATTAACCACACAGATTGATCCTCCCCACCATGGGAATATGTACAATTAAAACAACATGTATGGTTTGTATGTCATTTACTCATAAAATATGACTAACAGCAATTGAAAACAGTGATGGCCGATAAAAGCCACTTGAGATGACTCTCCTTACTGTAACATATTCAATAATCAAGACACTGACTCTATTATGAACAGCCAATAAAATGAAGTATGCATTGTCTTCAAACCCAAAAAACAAGCACTGTATATCAACAAAGAGCAGCAAGCCTGAACGGTTGACAGGTAGAATCACTCTCACACATGGTTATAATAAACAAAACCTTACCTTCACATTTAGGAAAACGTCTTACTTTCCATTGCCAATGTCAGCATGAGCTACTGGCACTTACTCTATTGACTGATTCTGTTGAAGAGCATAATCGTCACATTTATGAGCACACAGCGTGATGTTTTTGACAGAATCTAAAGTCATTTGGCCGACCATTTTGTGTCTGTCATGTCAGGTTAATTGGAAAAGCACCAGGAGGAGCCGCGATCACTGGAGATGTTTGATGAAGATACAAAATGTACTTGAAGCAAGCGAGGTCACGCGGAGAAATAGTGAGGATTTTATGGGGTATTTTCCCTTTAGCTTGGAGCATCTCAGGACTCATCGTCCTTCACTTTATTGATCCACAGGAAACAACCACCACAAAGCTTTCTGTCCTGAAGCATTTTCTCATAACAACAATATGACAAAGTGCAAATGAAACCAACAACTAGATCACACAATCGATGACGTTCCTTTCAAAACAAGATTTAAAAAGATTCCTGCTTTAGTCATGTGACCTTTAGCTACTAAAGTAAGCTTGTGGGAAATATAGTGTATCATTTGAAAATCACTTTACCGTTGACGCTACAACAGTGAAGATGCTCTACAGTGTGAGAAAACTGAGGCAAAGTAAATACAAATATTTAATTGCATGCAAAACCTTTATTTTCTTGGCATTGACAATCTTCCATTCAAATTCAGTTTTTTATGAAGAGAGAAATGAAGAAGAATGAATTGCAGACACAACAGCTGATGATGAAAAGGCTGCGGTCTGATGTAAGGTTGCAGTAAGACACCTTATAAACAGATGCAACCTGCTGTACGGAGTTAGCACTGAGGTTTAATGATGTGACTTTGCTTCTGGCCAGAGATACAGAGATGTATTCCCACAGATGGCCAGCAATGGAATTCTACTGTCAGGGAGATTATCCATGAAACATACCCAGTTTTATGGCGCTCTCTTTCAAATCAGGCATAATATATCATGGTAAAAATACATTAAATAAAATCACATTGACGTTCCCTGTACCATATTTGAAATGTGTATCAACTAAATACTCAAGTGCTTGTCAATCTTGTCTAAGTGCTGAATCCATCCATTCACCTAGTATCATCAGTTTTTGGGTCACATGGGTGAGCTGGAGCCAATTGCTTAGTATATAAAGCTGGTAAAATGTGGAAAAGTATGTGAAAAAGTAAAACAAATCTTGGACAGGAAAATGACATCAGCCACAGAGGCTACTGGGAGCTAACAGCAGTTAGCATTTGGAAAAGTGATCATTTGCAGGCTCTAGCAGGCACATTGCTGTCATAAATAACATGTATCCACTGGACAGATAAATCCTCTGAGGCTGGAAGTTTGTGTAGGACTCTGTGCTGCACTGTGGAGCCAAGAATAGAACTTTTCGCGGACTTCCGGGTATCTGATACCGTTGCCCTCGCCAGCACTCTGGCGTGTTTTACGGTCAAAGCGGAGCTCCGCGAGACAACAATTCCAGGAATTTAGCGCATTGTGGCGTCTCAATGACTGTGGAAGTCAACATTGCGTGTTTTATCTCCTGTACTTAGACTGAGGAGGACCACAAAAACATGAGTAAAACACTGATTTTGCATAATAAGTCCCCTTCAATGCAAATCAGGAGTAAACTTGGACAAGACTAATGTGAAGTATACCATGTGCATTCGTCATTGCTAAAACGGTTCATTTTGTTTACGAGCGGAGCATTAAGAAATGAACTGAAGATGCTGGGTATTTTTGGAAATAGCAGAAGGATTTTAGACTGCACTCTAAGTGAAAAATTGTGACGATGATAGCTGTAAAGAATAATTGTGACATGTATACCTTGACCAGAGCTCTTTGGCTTTGACTTTCTTGTTATGCTGGTTGGGTTTGGAAAGAAGACACGACTTGCAATCAGTGACATCCATCTATCCCCAGCATGGCCATGAATACATCAGGGCGAAGACCGCAGCAGCATCCATCTGCCATCAGGCTCTGTCGAAAACAAATACTTCCTGTCTTCTGACTATAGCTCCTGGAATTCATGCCTTTCACTTATTGGCAGAATTGATTTTGTGGTGCTTAACTAACAGGTTTAGCTTGGCTTATCTGTGCAGTCATTTGGAATTTGGTTTTAGCAGGGAAGTGTTTGCTCCTAGCTTTGCCTGTTTGCCGGGTTCATTCTTGTAACAAGCCCTGACATGACTCAGCGGAGGCTCACATACAGTATCAGCAAACCTACGTACCTAAGTATGTGCACCCACTGACAAAAATGACTTATAATGTGTTATGTTATCAGTTTCCCTGTTTTTGTTTGTTTTTTACATCCTTGGATTAGAACACAACCTCTGGGCCATTGATAAGTCTTAGAATAAAGCAAGAGAAAGCGAGAGGTTCACTGAGTTTGTTTTCTCACAGACAGAGGTTGGCATGTCTCCAGGCATTTGCTCACTGCTGCTCACAGTGAGTGGCACACTTACCTGAACTAACTGGTAATTTCACAACAAACTACCGACTAAAACGGCAGATACTTGGATGCTGCAACAGTTTGAGTTATAGCATGTTCTCAGTCGTGTTTTCTTTCTCACATGTGGTGGAAACATGTATTTACCTGAGACCATACAATACATACGTGTCAGTGACAAGAGATTAGGTTGGGCTTTCAAGATAAGGAGAATGTGTGACTGTGAACATATTTGTGTGTCATAAAAATTAATCCAAAACAGCTTTGAAAATGAAAAGCTGATTGACATTTTCTGCTGGTTGATGTTGAATGCAGCTCTGGGGGTCGGAGCAGTGTGGCTGATGACACAGAGTTACAGCTACTGTATGAGTGAAACTGGATGTGTTCAGACCTGAGACAAAGGAAGAATAGATCAGATATTTCTGGAAAAAAAACCTGAAAGGAATTAAGCAGAAAAAAAATAACCTCCAGATTTGAGAAGACCTGGGGTTGATTATTAATATAGTAGTGGTTCGCACACTTGTCTTTGCAGCAAGAAGACCCGGGATCGAGCCCCGGTTGGAACAAGGGCCTTTCGGCATGGAGTTTGCATGTTCTCCCTGTGTGTCCGTGGGTATTCTCCGTGTTCTCTGGCTTCCTTGCACAGTCCAAAAACATGCAATATGGTGATTAGGTAAATTGGACACTCTAAATTGACTGTAGGTGTGAATGTGAGGTTGAATGGTTGTTGTTGTGTGGCCCTGCGATGGACTGGCCAACTGTCCAGGGTGTGCCCTGCTATGTCAGTGGAGGATAAAGCAGTAGAAAATGGATGGATCCCATAGTGTTTCCATAGATTTAAAAAAATACCTGTTTTCTGAATCAGCACTTCAAAAACTCACCTATATCTCATGATTTTCAAGCACTAAATGTTGCAGCTGAGAGTCCTTCTGTTGTTGATTTATGCATTCTAACTAGGTCTTTGTGGAGTTATCATTAGTCTGTCCTCTTCTCTGTGACAGGTGCAGAAGATGTATAACATACAACCTTTTCTTGTGCAGCAAGTGTAGACGGCATGTGCCGGGTGTCTGTGTCTTCAACGTTATAGAGCTAGCTCATACAGCTATACAACCAGCTCCTCAAATTGCAAACACAAACACACACATGCCTCTCACCAAGTCAACTTTAGTCATTTGCTCTTGTCTTTGCCAGTTTCTAGACATGCTCACCAGTATACTCTCTGAACAGATGTGTCCTGGAGAGAGGGAGATACCCAGACCCATCTCTTTGATAAAACTCTGCTCAGGATAAACAGCAGTTCCAGCTGCAAACCACACTGCTGTGTCTCAGCTTCTTATCATCAAAGTATAAGGCTGGGGGCAGCCATGTCATATCTGTGGTATTGTACCGTATGTATGCACAAATCCACGCCAAGAACCTCTCAATCTAATCAGTGTTGTTTCAGTATGAAGGTGAACACATGACACACAGCTGTGTGTCCGTGAGCACTGGTGCTGCCTTCTGTCTGCTCAGTTTGACATCACTGATATCACTACTGTTAATAATGTTTGAGTCCGCCGAATCACTGAAGACTTTATCTTTTGCTGATTTAAACATTGATTGATGTGAAAACCTGACAAACATTCAATAAAAAGGGAACTCGGAGAAAGACAGATATGGCAAATGCTAACCCTAACCTAAGGAGTGGAAATTAAACAATAATGGGAAACATGATATGAGCATCATTCTTAGAAACCTGGACAGGTCTCCGTACAGGTCTGAACACGTCCAATGCATCCTGAAAGATTTGACCAACAAAAACGCAGCTGGTGTATAACTGCAGAAAGTAAAGAGCCAAAAAAGTTTAGAGAATACTTTGGAAGGTAGAAGGAAAGACAAAATAACTGCATGTTCTTTGTTACCTTCACTATTTTTCACGGTTTTCAAGACAACAGAAGCTCTATGCAATCGGCTTTGTTGCCACTGTCATGTTTACTTTGGCACACATTGTGCACTGAGCAACGATGACATAGACGACGGAACTTTACTTCTGCTTAAAGGGACACTGTGTAGTATTTATGGGTTTATATGACCCAAAATCCACTTTTGTATACATATTATGTACTCCTGCATTGTCTAGTCGCTGTATAATATTCTTTGTTTCATTTTCATAGTGTTTCAAAAAGTCATGTAAAATAACATGGTCACGGGCCGCTACTGCATTGCCACTACGCCATGTTTCTACAGGAGCCTGTATAGACAAACGCGAGAGAACAAATCAAGCGTTTACTTGTAGCGGAAGTCCCGCCTCCTCTCTCTCCGCTTCGTCTGCTACGGCCGTGGTAGCTCGCCCTCTCCCTCGCCTCACGAACCTCATCTGCTGACACGGAGAAAGACCACGAGGACCGGCTGAGGATACCGTAGCACTCAGGGAAGGGAGGGGGTGAGCAGAGGAGCAGTTCTTTGTTGTAAATTTCAGCCTCTCCTCTAGATGGCACTATAAACTACTTACTTCACCTTTAACTGGTGTGAACACGGGCTGATTGTCTGAAGGCCACATAATACTTCTCCGACTGCGTAATGCGTTATCCGACTGCGTAACCACGGACAATATTTTGTGCAGCCGGAGACCACGCAGAGGCTCTCCGGCGACGTAGAGGGGTCTATAGAGGGGAGTATAAATTGGGCTTTAGAGCACCAAGGTTCAAGAAAGCAACTACAGCCAGAACGGGAATTGTGCTGGTGTGAAAAATTATTTAGCATGGGTTCAACACAATCTGTCCTCAGGATTCATTAGAAATTGTCCCCCAACAATTCATAAAAATAGATGGATGAATACACTTTTATTGTCATCCAAAATAATACGCCTGCCATATGCACATCTGCACAACATTACGTCTCGACTAGGTCACCAACATAGAGCCTTTCATCTCCTCTCTAGCATGTGCAGTCGCTTCCTTGCTGACATGACTGACATGATTAGCTGTTTATCAAATAGCACCGTAATGCTCCTGGTACTTTAGCCAATCGTCAATCATCTTTTTCTGCCTTATTTGTCTTGCTCTGCTGTCACTGACTATTTAAAGACTATCCTCGTATTATCCTCTTCAATCAGCACATTATTTTGTTCAGTTTATTTCTCCGGTCCCATACGTTGATTTATTTGCCATAAGCATTGATGATTCTTTAACGTTACGATGCTGGAACGCCACAGATCACTCAAGCTAATGTGCAGACACAAACACGGCGAAAAAAGCCAGTAAAAAAAAATATTACTGGCAATAATCGGGTAACTGGAATAAACCGTTTAAGGTGTATACATGTCTCTAAGAAAGAAATTATTGACAGAAACACAGGTGTGTTAAACAGGTTTTTCAAAAACGGCAATAAACTGATTGGTTTATTCCGTTTACATGAGCACTTGAATAACCAGATAACTAAAACACACTTATTGACAACAGTTGGTTAACCCTAACCCTGGCACAATGGTGGTGTGTATTTGCATACAGTGAGATCAGGTCACAGGAGACACTTTTAATGCCAGGTGTGAAAGGACGGACGCACTTTACACTGTCCACTTGTGAACGTGTCTCTCGGTTTTGAATGGAGCCCTGGACGAAGTTTCTTTTTTTTCAATGACCTACAGGTAACATGGATACTCTAAATCCATTTTCATCAAACATGACAGCTTTTTAAAAATGAGCTGCAGAGATTTTTTCACTGATTAAAACATTTGTGCTGCTCATGACTTCTTTCTCATGCAGCCAAACCCACAACTGAGAGTCCACACTGGTCTGTTGTGCAGCTTTGTTTCAAACAAGTGATGCTGCCTTGGAAACAAGTACATTGCGTCATGTGTATATAGCCATACAGATGTATGTAGATTCCCTGCAGCCATATGAACCATTTTGTTGCAGATGTTTGAGCCATTGCATGTTCTGTAGTTTGAGTACTGAAAAGGCTAAAATGCTGAAATACATTTGTAGCAGTTGTGCTTCAGTCCTTTTCACGCATATGTTGTGACTGTAATGCTGCTCTCACAGCTGTTTGAAGTGTGGAAAAGCCCATGTGTTGCTATATTTAACCACACTCTGTGTCCTGAGACTGCTTGTCACTACTCTGCGTAATAGTGGAGATTTACAAGTGATGAAATGATCTGTTTTCTCAGTAGAAAAGGGAAATCCCTCTCCTTCTCATCCATCTTTTCTCACTGTCTCTGTCATTCCATGTCACTCAGTCGTTGCATGTTAGTGTTTCTCTGGAACATCTCAAGGTTCTACATATTCTGTATCTACTTGCAGCAGCACCTTTTATTTGTTTACGATTAAAGGGGTCATATTATACACTATTTCTCCAAGTTAAACTAGTTCCCTGGTGTCCTAATGAACATGTCTGTGACATGTTGACTTTGTTTAAAATACCATAAGCATGAAGCACCACAGCAGTTCAATCACCCTGCTAAAACAGCCCTGTCCAGAACGCTCGGTTTAGTAGTATCTCTTTAGGGCCACCTTAAAAAAAAATGTAAATGACATCAGCCACAGAGGCTACTAGGAGCTAACAGCAGTTAGCGTTTGGAAAAGTGATCATTTGCAGGCTCTAGCAGTCACATTGCCGTCATATATAACATGCATCCACTGGACAGATAAATCCTCTGAGGCTGGAAGTTTGTGTAGGACAAGAATAGAACTTTTCGCGGACTTCGCAGACTTCCGCTTTTCGGATACTGTTGCCCTCGCCAGCACTCTTGCGTGTTTTACTGACAAAGGTCAAACAATTCCAGGAATTTAGCGCATTGTGACGTCCAAATGAGTGCAGAAGTCAACATTGCGCATTTTATCTCATGTACTTAGACTGAGGAGGACCACAAAAACATGAGTGAGAATCTTTTTTCACACTTTGCCCACTATTAGGACCTTCAGAGTCCCAAATATAAGGATTTAAATGATTACAAAGTTGATTTTGCATATGTCTCCTTTTAAAGATAAAAAAAAAAAGTTTCAAACTTAACTCACAACAATAGTGTAACATGCTTCCTTCAGGTTTGGGATATAGGAAAAACACCCCTCTCCTCAGCCTGGACTGATAACATTTGTGTAGCTAATCACGGTTTCCGCCAGTAGCAGAGAATCATCTTCCATCTTCTCAGTATCAGCTGATGTTGAAGCAGCAGGTGGCCCAACATCAAAGCCACAGTCACTGATTGCTCCTATCTCAAGATGAAGCAAGGGCTTTTGTACCTTTTGCTTTATGCAACACTGTTGTATGTATGTGTAAGACTGTGAAAACAAGTTTCCACCATGAGGACAACACATTGCTGCTAATAAGGATGGATTTGCAGTCAGTATTTTGGAGGTGATCTGTAAAAGGGGTATTTATAACAATTTTGTCTTTATTTTATGTTTAACTGAAATACATAATGGCATTTTTTGTTTGCTAAGAATCCATGGAGATGATATAAACATTTCCCCTTTAACATAACCTGCAGGTTCTCCTCCACACTTTGAAGGGGAGGGTGGAGCGGAGTGGGGTATTTCGTTGATTGCAGTGTGCAATTTATTTGCCAGATGCTACTTATTCCTTTAGGTTTTTCAAATATTTTGCTCAAACATCCTTTGCTAGTATTAATCTCTCATCTATGGATGTTCAACCTAAACCCCCTGTTTGAATTGTGAGCACCAGAGCAGCCTACATATAAGTCAGAACAGCCTTGAGCCTCAATTTTGTGGTTTAAAATATGTTCACTATGTGACAGGGATTTTCTGTGAGAGAAGCCTTGAAGCTGTTTTAAAGACTATTACCAGAGGAATGTTCCCTCATTATGGAGAGAGTTTTAGATGAGTTGTTAATTTTCAAATGGAAATCTGCAGTCAGGAAGGAAAAGCATGGCAACAATGGGGCAATAAGCCTTTTTGTTAGAGACCTGATGTTTTTCATGCCTTATGTTGCCAATGGTTAAGAGGGCATCACCTAGTAGTTAAGTGTGTTTTGGAGACAATTATTCTCATATGTTGACTCCCTCATAAAAGCAGACTTCTTGCATTGCCTATGTAATCCCAAAATATCTGCATGAATGTACTTTTTTTATGACAAAGCTCATAGGTTGAACTTAATAATGATGAGACCTTGTAAAACACATATGAGATCAATCTAGAGGTTTTCTCTCAGTAAAGCTCGTCAGCCACTGTGCTGCTCTAGTTCTGACTCGTCTACTTTCCCTAAAGCTACATTTTCTTGTGTGCTCAATGACCTACTCATGACCTGCTATTAAGGTTTTTTTTTTTTTTTTTACTGTTGAACAGATTATTTTTTGTCAGCTGCAGAGACGATCATATCAACTCTTCATTATCATCTCTTAAACTAGAGTAAATGTTAACTGGTCCACAGTCATGAGAAGAATGAATGTGTTCTAGGAGATCTGAGGTTATTCAAGGAGAGTTTGGAAGGTGACAAACTGATGGTGGAAACTGATTATAACTGTTTTTTTTAGCTTATTTGGTTCATCAAGTTGGGTTGACTTTCTCAGAACAAGACAGGTTTAAAATATGCTTCGGTAAGTGGGAAGTGTCATTATTCATCAACAATTTGTGAGTGTGGGTGGCTGGAAAACACAGATTAACTGGAAGTCAGTTTGGAAAACAGCTATTTGGTTTTGGTGTTTTTAGTTTGAAATGCTATAGGGGAAAAAATATTCAGTTTGTTGGCTGTGAGCACATTGACAGTGATAGTCATTTGAAGTTTAAAAAACAAACAAACAAAAAAAACACAACCATGACAGTTTAGTTGATAGTCGTGCAAGTGAATCTTGTTGATTCTCCATCATGACAACAAAAAAACAGTGGGACCTTTGCACGGTGGCCATTTTGGTGTTACTGATCACAGTGGCTCAGATGATCAAGTCAGGACAGTGTCAATGGCTGCTGTGAAAAAGGTCAATTTGAACAGATTACAGCTATAACATGTCACAGTGTGTGAGTATGTGTTTTAAGTTCATTTCAATCAATAAAACTTTACTTATAGAGCACTTTTCATACAAAATTATTGAAGCGCTTTGTATTCACTATTTTTGAGGATTTTTTTTTCTGAGTTTGAGAGCATTTGAAACAATAAACACATCCATTCCTTTATTGAGAGCTCAATGTAACATGGAAGGCTTGTTTAGTTTGATCAAGTTTTACTTTGATCTGGGTTCAAGATCCTGTCTTTAAGTCACATAATTGGTATTACTATTAGTTTGTTGACTTTATGCAGGCACCTGAGGATGGTAGATCGTCGATGGGGCATGTACAGTCAGATCCATAAATATTAGGACATCGACACAATTCTCTTCTTTTTGGCTCTAGACACCACTACAATGGATTTGAAATGAAACAAACCAGATGTGCTTTAACTCCACACTTTCATCTTTAATTTGAGGGTATTTACATGCACCAGTATCTCATGTGAATTAAAACTGAGCTCAGAGTCCAGTTTTGTTTGACTTGATTAGATGTCTTCAATGACAATGCATGTAACGCGTCTGACTTCAGTTTTGTCCTGGTTGAGTTGCAATAAGTCTTCTTCCGTCCAGGATTAAGTACAATATTTAGTTACTGTTATGTGACAAAACAGAGTAACTATCCAAAAATAACAGTACAACTTTATCAATAAAGTGGCTTTAATTTGCGAGCATTAGGATCAATTTCTGCTGGGCTGCTGTCAGGTCGCGACCCTGGTGTGGTCAAGGTGCTCGGAGATTCACCTCCCCCAGGCGGTTCCTGACTGTCTGAGCTGAAATCTGTCTGTTGTGCAGACCAACAGTCTCACCGGCAGTTCTGGTCGCTGGGAGGAACCGATCACGGAGGTGCTGGAGCCACATGTACTGGTCCTGAGCGGGCGTGGTAACACGTGGCCGGCGGGCATGTGCACGGTTCGCTGTCGTTCCAGTCTCTCTGAAACGAGTCCACAGGCGGCTGACAGTGGAATGATGCACATTCAGTTGTGTTGCCACAGCTGTAACGCTCAACCCAGCACTCAGCATGCCAATGGCACACTCCCTCATGATTTGTGACATCTGTGGCATATTGACAAGTGACAAAAGTCCACATTGACCACCACTCTGCCATGCTCCATGACTCTCGTGAGTTAAAATACTCAATCTGAGTTTGTAGTCAATAGGAGTGACCAAGTGACACTGGACTACTGGGTTTGAGCAAAACAAATCATTCCATAAACAAATGCATCAAGAATCTGAACAAATGTCATGACATTCTATTTTTGTTCACCATTTAAAGTTTGTGCGTTTATTTTTTTGTTGAGTATATATAAAATGCAGTTGAAATGGCCATGTGTCTTCAGGAGACATAGCGATGTACAGCTGTGTATTATCACCATAGCTGTGAAATTGAATGCCATGTCTCCTATTGACATCCCCAGGTGTAAGCTTGCAATAAACTTGGGCTTCTTCAGCTTGTTGATGCTGCTAAAGTTCTTTTACATATATATGACTTTATATAATTCAGCAGCATCTTACATAAGTGACCAGAAATGAATGATCCTTCACTGCCTTTTCTTCCCACAAAAAATCTGGTAAGGCTGCCTTTTCATTTTATGCCGCAAAATATGAAATATCCTCCCTTAAACATCAGAGCAGCCAGAACTAAAAAGAAACATTTTTCTTAGTTTTTTTTTTTTTTTTTTTTTTTTTTTTAACCAATTTTTTCTGGGTTTTTTTGTCAGTAATTATTGGTTTAATTGCTTGTTTGTTTTTGACTATGTAAAACACATTTAGTTGCATCTTTTCTATAATATAATTAATAAATATTATTGCTATTATTTACCATATAGCCCTCCTGGGTCACGTACAAAAACAGCCGTAAATGTGAAAGCTAGACTACCATGAGGACTACCAACCAATGTGTATGAGGGTTTAGGAAAAAGCAAATATTTATTGTAATATTGTTCTTTTAAAAAATTACGAGAACAAAATCATAACTTTTCTCAATTGCTTTTGTGGCACAAAAACTTAACAGTAAACATATGTCAGTCTTTTCTATGTCCTTATGCCTTTTATGTGTCATTATTGTATATCTGTAATCTGCATGCTCACAAATACACACTCTACACACACGTCAGCTCCTTCCTTCCTCTGACCTGATCGCAACACAAGAAGAGAAAAGATTATTGAATTTACTGGACAGGGTTAATTAATCAACAAATAAATTATGTTGAATAAATTCACTTAGTGCTGATATGTTCCTGATGTCTGGATGTAATTGTTTATTAGTGAGTCAGACAGCTTGCAGGATACAGTATATAGGGAATTATGGGTAATTAGTGAGGGAAATGACATTCCTGTCAAAGTGTAATCAAATGACATTCGTTTACTGACATTGCAGGTTGGAGTCTGACTCACGACACATTGGTCCTGTCAAAGAATGATGGCTGCAGTTTGATTTGGAGTTGCTTATTTTCTGTACTTTGACCAGGTGGTTCTGCAGTTTAGTGTGAGTCATGTCTGTAAAGTCGTGTCTCATTTCTCTTTGTAAAAAAAATGCCCGTTGGATTCTCTGTGCAAGTCAAACAATATCAATACACGCAGCTGCTTTATGTAGTTAGATTTCTTGAATTTCTTAGGAAGATTAAATCGTTCTCTCATCTGGAAGTACTTCTCCAGCAAGTCCGTGTGCTAAATAAATCCAGAGCTTCGTGCATGTAAACAAACTGGCATGCAGCTAGTTTTGTTACCTGGCAACCAGCCCCTGAAGTATATTCCGTTTAAGTTTACAGCAACTGCTAATGCAGGAGACTATATGTTCTTTATTTACTTTATTGTTAAGACCAAACAATATTTTCTTTGTACGTGAGACTGCTGTTTGAAAATACTCCTTTGAATGAGGAATAAAGTTGAGTCATACAATGAAGTTATTGGAAAGAGTAGTGGAAACTACACTGAGAGCAGGAGAAAAGTGTTAGGGGTAATGAGTGATAAAAGAGTATCAGCCAGAATGAAAGGAAAGGTATGTAAGACAGTGGTGAAACCAGCGAACGTGTGTCAAACTCAAGGCCCGGGGGCCAGATGTGGCCTGCCACGTCATTTTATGTGGCCCGGGAGTGATTAATTTGTCTTAAAAATCTGTGTTAAAGGTGAAGTAAGTAGTTTATAGTGCCATCTAGAGGAGAGGCTGAAATTTACAACAAAGAACTGCTCCTCTGCTCACCCCCTCCCTTCCCTGAGCACTACGGTATCCTCAGCTGGTCAAATGTCGTCCTCGTTGTCTTTCTCCGTGTCAGCAGATGAGGTTCGTGAGGCGAGGGAGAGGGCGAGCTACCGCGGCCGTAGCAGACGAAGCGGAGAGAGTGGAGGCGGGACTTTCACTACAAGTAAAGCAACGCTTGATTTGTTCTCTCGCGTTTGTTCTTACAGGCTCCGGTAGAAACATGGCGTCGTGGCAATGCAGTAGCGGCCCGCGACCATGTTATTTCACATGACTTTTTGAAACAGTACGAAAATGAAACAAAGAATATTATACAGCGACTAGACAATGCAGGAGTACATAATATGTATAAAAAAGTGGATTTTGGGTCATATAAACCCATAAATACTACATAGTGTCCCTTTAAAATAAGTCTATGCTGCTTTAAGCTGTGTGTTGACCATAAACTACATTTCCCACAATGCATGGCGATTGCGTTACCCGCAAAGTGACCGCACCGTCACTAGAACGCAGTGTATCATTGTATATGCATCATGCGATGAGTGAAATTGAATAAGTAATAAATACAGAAAGTTATTTAGCAATATGTTACGGAGTAGTTACCTTTATTTTACATTACATTTGGTTACATTTAGTTACATTTAATCTGTATGACAGTTAAATCTGGCCCTTTGAGGGTAACCATTATGATGATGTGGCCCTCAGTGAAAATGAGTTTGACACCCCTGGTCTAGAGACAGTGGCCCTGAGGAAAAGACAGGAAGCAGAGCTGGAGGTAGCAGAGATGAAGATGTTGAGGTTCTCTTTGGGAGTGAAAAAGATGGATAGGATCAGGAATGAGTTAATGAGAGGAACAGCACATGTTAGATGTTTTGGAGATAAGGTCAGAGAGGTCAGGATGAGATTGTTTGGTCATGCACAGAGGAGGGATAGTGAATGTATTGGTTGAAGGATGCTGAGGTTGGAACTGCCAGGCAGGAGGTCTAGAGGAAGACCGAAAAGAAGATTTATGGATGTAGTGAAAAAGGACATGAAGTTAGTTGGTGTGAGAGAGGAGGATATGGGGACAGGGTTGGATGGAGGAGGTTAATTCGCTGTGGCGACCCCTGAAGGGAGCAGCCGAAAGGAAAAGAAGAAGAAGAATGTACTGCATGTATTTAGTTTGAGGTGTGGAAGTAAGAATAAATAGTATAGTTAGTAAATCTTGTTGTAAAGGTCATGTTGTGAAATTAATATAATTTTTTTTATCAGTTATGTTTGGTGTTTATTGGAGGAAAGATGTGAGTCATCTATAAAGCATGTCAAGACACAGGAAGTGGTTATTATGTAACTGCAGTTAAACAAGAAAGAACATCATGACATTATGCACAGATCAAACTACAGAACAGTGACTGACACAGAGAGATGAACAAGTCAAAAACTGATGCACATGCTGCCATTCACAGTGTAATTCAGACAATTCAACAGACTCCAAGCTAATGCCTGTAAAGAGGCTTTAAGGTCAGTGACTGGTGTTGAAGAGAGAGTTGAAATGAGAGCAGAGAGTGAAAGAAGTTAATTTTAAGAATGGATCGAAAGCCAGAGTGGAGCAATGGGCATATTAATGCGTTCATTGGCAAATGGTGGCAGGAGAGTAGAGGAGAGGCCAGAGGAAGAGGAGGAGGAGGAAGAGAGGAAGGAAGGAACTCTTTATGAGTTTAGAGTCATTTCGTGGTTATATCAGGGTAAATGTACAACTGCAACTCAAAAGCAACATCCTGTTTCGTGAGACTCATTGGCTGGAAACATCTATCTAATTGAATCAGATTATAAAGGGATTTCTTGTGTATATACTCGTGTGAAGAATGTGTAAGAATGTGTTGATGTTAATTGCCCATGTGGAAATGGTGGAAAGTGGGAAAAGCTAGGTATAAATGGTTTTATTTAGAACAAAATTGTAAAAGGATTTATGGTACTTTTCCCCCTTGTGGCAAGTCAGGCAGAATCAGATTAATTAATTTGATAATATTCTTGCTCTCTAGTCCTATGGCTCTGCCAAGTTGGTGAGTCAATACAGTTTACATTTATTTCTGCCCATACACAATTTAATCACAGTTATGTTATAGTGTCATAATTTTTAGCAGATGAATTCTGAGGACAAAGTCAAAATGGGATGCAATGTCTGTGCGCTTTGACAACCAAATTCATTGAAGTCATCCTGACATCCAAGTGGAGATTTTTGGGGGTCCAAACTAAGTTGAAATGATCAGTAATTGATAATAAATTGAAGTTAAATGTATTTTTTGTAGGCTAGGCATTATCTGTGGGGACCATTGAATCAGCACCGCTGATGTTTAGCAAAAAGCTGACACATCCTGTTTCCTGGTAGGTTCACCATGCTTCCACAACATGTGAGTTCACACTGAACTTGACTTTTGACCACTAAATCGGGATATCTTTGACCAAGTGACGTCAAACTTGAATAAGAACCTCATATTATTCACCAGATATCGTGTTCACGATTGTGTGAGATGGCAAGAAAGCTTAAAACGTCTGGCTATGGCTGTCCGCTCGCTCAGTGGAAGCATAAAAATATGACTTTCCTCAAATTCCTTCGCGCTGTGATTGCTTGTAATTAGCAATCGGACGACCATGTAGGTCGATGTGGTCAGTGAGCCAACAACACATACTCTAAACTAGTAAGGCTAATTCACAGAACACTGTATGTTGTATTAAATGGTGGAAAAGGCATGAACAAGAGAAAACTAAAACATGTGGAGGGAACTTTGTTCAATGCCGACAGGCACGTAATGAAACACACGTCCTACTGAAAGTACGGATATAGACCCCACATCTGGAAACCATCCACCTTCTGTGTGTGTGTGTGTGTGTGTGTGTGTGTGTGTGTGTGTGTGTGTGTGTGTGTGTGTGTAGGAAAGTGGTTAGAAAACAGGTCTGGGCAGAATATTTGGTGAATGAGATGTTTATTTACACAAGTCATAAAACGCACACATAAACACTCGTGCGCTCGATACATTCGGTTTCATCTACAGTACTTTATAATTAAGAGTACAAAAAAATCCAGGCAGGTAGCATTCATTTGACATCCATTACATTTCAGTGCTGTCTGTGACACACACACACACACACACACACACACACACACACACACACACACACACACACACACACACACACAAGCATGCTCAAACCTACAACCGACTGTCTGCACATGGACACATCAGCATATTTATGTATTTGCAAATACATTCATTTCAAACTGTTGAAACGACTGCAGAACGAACGCACTAGTATGTACGTACACACACGCACACACAGCATAACGTGAACACATCATCCACAGGAAGCAGTTTATCTGTGGTAATCACTGCACAGTTTGATACTGAGCACAGAAGTGACAACACAGTAACACACTCACACATTAATTAAGTTTACCTGATAC
Source organism: Microchirus variegatus (assembly GCF_963457635.1). Lineage (NCBI taxonomy): Eukaryota > Metazoa > Chordata > Actinopteri > Pleuronectiformes > Soleidae > Microchirus > Microchirus variegatus. Next base: position 27,275,061 of record NC_139802.1, on the reverse strand, counting down.
TCAGATCCCTTACATTTTCTCACATTCTCCATAATCACAACTATCAATGAATGACTTTAAACACAATACCTGCTCTTCCATAACACCTTTCACTCCACTTTTAAGTTTTTTTTTTGTATGTTTGAAACCCTTATGAACCAAGATCCTGTGAAAATCTGTAGCAGCCTATTTTCTTGCCAGACAGTTTGGATTTGATTCTTTAAAAGGAAAGGAAGAGATGCAGTAATAGTTACAATTCCCCACAGTGTTGTGCACTTTAACCCAGTAGGAATCTAACACATGTAACTCTCTGCTCTAATACTGACTGGTAGAGTCCTATGGAGGGCCAAGAAGTTTTGTTTATACCTTGTTTTAGTTGGTATTTGGACTTGCTTGAACAATCAGCATGTGAACATAATCAGAAACTGTGATCACGATGCTGTTTTTATGTGAGCTGTGCACGCTTTGTAAAAAGTAAAAATGACACTTTAAGATGCCCCTTTATAAAACTAATGCAGTCCTAATGGCACTTAAGTCGTAAAAAGGCTGAGGATAAAAATTAAGGGTACTATTTTTATAGTTTTTCCAAATGTCAGAGTGATTGAGCAAAATACCTCCCAAGAAGGAATACAGCAAGATACAGAGATTAATAGTTTAAGGTGCAATGACATGTCTGCTCACTCTGTGGCACAAGGAATGGTGGGTTTATAGAGTAATAAAGATTAATGCTGCAGGTGACTATGACATCACAATGCTGTACAGTATGTGCTGAAACAGGTCTAGACAGACCATGATGCAACTTCAAGGCCATTTTTGAGGCTGCAGTTCACAATGATGTTTGGAGTGGAGGTGAAAGGTTTACGATTACAATTCTTGTATTAGACTGCCTTTTGTAGAATATTTTTGGCTTCATAACAGCCATTTAAAACAGTATTAATTCAACAAAAATAAACATTGGAATTACCCTGTAGAGCTTCTGACCACTAGTGCTAGTTGTCAAATGTTTTGTTTGTATCCTCTACTTTTTAAGAGCACGGGCAAAGCACTGGCCTCCAGTGAGTGACACTGAATGTAAACGTTACTTTCCGTTTCCCAAAAACCTTCATGGAGCAGCTTCAATTTCAACCCTAGCATATAGGGGGAAATAAGAAATGTAAGATTATACTTAAATACAATTTAATCCCAAATATTGGTTTGTAACTTCAAAAAAAAAGCACAATTTGCTTAAATTATGTGCCAAAGTTAATCTTATAGAATGTAGCTGTTACAGTTACAGAGAGTAGCTGTAGTATAAAGTGAGACTGTGTGTCCGTCATCATTTAACAATGAACAGAGATTTTCAAGTCAAAATGGTGCACTCTCTAGATTTTTATATCTTCATGCTATATAATACATGTACAGATATATCAAACAATTCTAAAATACAGTAACATTTTCCTGTATTTCCTATCATTTCCTCTCTGGCAATCTTTATAATGGCAAGTCCATCAGGGGTTCTGACCTTTGACCTTTGACGCAGGAAATTGGGAAAGTGATGGGAGGGGTTATCAAAGCAGAGGTTAAGAACCTCCAAATGTGAGAAAGTGGGTCACACACAACTCTTAAGAGTTCAGAAGAGGAAGTAATGCCTCAGATATTTACATACTGTATATTTCTCTGGATTATACGTATGCTTCAGACATTTTATGTCTGCCTATGGGATTAAAAAAGTATAAAAATATGTTATAACCTATGTTTGTAACATCATTTGTATGCTGTGTCCTTCATTTGGAAATGGGCTCTCTCAAGCAATACTTTTAGAACTGACTGAGGGAGCATTTTTGTGTATACACTGGCAGTACAAGGACGGGTGGGGACAAGAAGCGTTTCTCAAACTGCTGAACGACTGGGTTTTTGAAACAGGAGAATTATTTTCTGAAACTTTTGGTGGAAGCTTCTTTGTATTTTCAGTCATACTCCAAACTGTTCATCTCACTTGACTGTCACACCGTTACTGTTGCCTCCATCTGTCCTGACATAAAATAAATCACTTCCTGTGTGCAGCATTGGAAATGTCACCAGGCAAAATACTTCTATATTGGAAAACATGAGAAGAATTAATCAGCATTGTGTGAAGTCACTGTTTGAAGTCATGGTTTGATCGTAGTGGGCATTTGTTTATAGCAAAACAGCTTTAAATTGATATCACTTTCTATGCAATTTCATGCTAATGGCAGGTGATCATGGGTCCTGTGAGAAGGTGGCGTCTCTCCTGGCTTTTGGCCATTATCAGAACTGTTGCACAACAGTTTGAAAAGCAGCATTTAAATCAGAGAACTCATCTCCAAACAAGGCTATATCACGTCTTCCTTCAGAGATCAAAGATTATTCCCTCTGTCCATGGTGATGTAAGAATTTAATTCTGTCACATCTCAAACCTTTGAGTCTTGGTACAATGAAGAGAAAACCCACTTGCAGTTTGGCATGCAATCGAAGCAGCACAAGACACAACTGTTGAGATGTTATGCTTAATTAGTGGAGTTCAGTATCCATTCAGCTTGCACTGAATTTGCTGAAATGCTAGAAGTGGATGGCCTTCACCTGACATACTTGATAGGAGCTTATCAGAGAAACACAAAGGGTTTCTTATATCATCAAACACACCCTACAATAAAGATAAAAACATCTCACAGGGTGTAGGTGTTGTGGCACTCGAGGCCTCTCCCACTTCATGTGATCACCAAAGAGGACACATTCATGTGTCAAATAAATATAAATAATAAAATATAATGTCTCATGGTGGTCATACATTTTCCGCACTGTGTAAGTTGGTATTGTAGTCCAGTTTTGTCTGGGACAGCTGTATGTTATTGGCATTCTCTTTTGCTATTGATGATTTGAAAATGGAACCTCTCGAGCTTCCTAGGGGAGTGTGGCAGACCGAGGTCCAGAAAAAGTGCAGCACGCTGGGGGAGAGCAGGATGAAGACCCAGGGGTCAATGATTGAGTTGATGGAGATGAAGCGCAGTGCAATTAGGTCCATCCGGTGAGACTCAACGCGGGTCCCTATGGAGTTGATGTACACCCGGATCTGAGAGACAGATAGAGAGGAAAACAGAAGAGAGCAGAGTGAAAAGAGATTTTTGTGTTAATAAGCTCCCACTGAACACAATCACATCCTGGTTATCAGTCCCACACTCAACCGTCCAATGTAGCAGAAACAGGTGCGGAGTGGAACCTGTTTTCAAGAGCAGTAAAACAGGGATCAGCAAATAAATGTGGCCAGGGGCCAATTTTTTGTAAGCAATTGACTAGTTGGGCTAAAACATCATATCTTCATCGGGCAAAAGTGCTTTATATAAAACGTGTTCAATCAGAAACTTCAAAATAAAAATCCACTTTTGTTCCCTTCATAAGCTATCTATAAAGCAAGTTGTGTCAGTGTGTTTGTGTGTCTGTGGCAAGCATATCTCGCTGACCTGAAGTCAGATTGCCCTAAGACACTTTGGATATGGGTTGAGCATGGCCCGATGGTGTGCAGCCTTGATTTTCAATCGTTTTGGAGGAATTTTATTTTCACTGATTTATCACGCTACACCAGGCAGCAGCTCATCAGCAGCAGCTGCGCTGTCTGGAGCGGGGAGGTGGGAGTGAAGAGGCTGTCCTCACGGTGGGTGAGACATTTTCACACGGTTCACCGCAGAACATGGTGTTATAATGAAACGACGAGGTGTCCATTCACCAATATGCGAGCACATATTTATTTTGCATTAGCATGCAATACTTTGCGACTTACTTGGCGAACCTGTTTCCAAAGGTAAGCTTGTGAGGCTATGATTAGCATTAGCGTAGGGCTAACATAATACAAACACTGTGCAACCTCATTAAACACAAAGCAAATGTTTTAATTTTCGATTAGCATTAGCGTAGCTAGCTGTTGTGACTGTCAGCCACTGGCATTACCATAACTGAAAAATCCTCTTCAGCTCCCACTATAGGAATACATACTTCCTACGGGTACTGCGCTAGTAATAATAATGTGGATGTTGTCTTTAATCAGAAGCTTGTCGTGAAGACAAATCCGTGTGAGATACGTACTCGTACTGTTAATAATTATTGTGTCATTCCACTTTTAGGAATTACTGCTTCTTTTTTAACATAGTTATTTTACAGACATTTACTCCCCGAACCTGTCTCCATGACAACAGCAGTGCTTTTATTTTTCAAACCAAACATTTAGTTTAAGTTAACTGTAAATTTGTGCAACAGAATCTATTTGAATCATGTTTATATGTTTTCAGAATAAAAGCTCTGAACACGATATATGATTTGCTAAATCATCTGCCGGGCCAGATACTGATGCTGGGCGGGCCAGTTTTGGCCCACGGGCCACCAAGCAATTGCTGACCCCTGCAGTAAAACAACCTGATGCGGGACATGAATAATAGGAACAGAAACCGCTTCAGTTTTAATGTCAAGCAGATACTTATGCATGATCAGATTCTCATTGTGAAATGCAGGTTTTTTTTATATCAGGGTTACTGTTGAGAACACGCTGCTCAATTGTATGGAAGACAAAAGAAAGAAACAAAAAACTGTCAACTTTTGCCAATTTCTCTTGTAATTGTAATCTACTCCCAACAGTAAATGGATTCTTATACACATTTTTAGACACTGAATGCGAGTGACGGGTAAACATATTTTATCTGAAAAAGCCTTAGTATGGAACACACCAGAAAGTCCCTGACTTTCGACAGAAAGACAGGCTCTCATCCCAATATGCAGGATGTTTACAGAGACCAGAGTAATATTCTAATTAAAAGAGGATATTTGAACTACTCTTAGGATCATATTTGTTTGCTTCTCAGACAAATAACGGCAGCCTTTGAATGAGAGAATGCTAACAAGTGTGTAGCGCGCGGTCGCAGGACAGGCACATGTTAAATGCTGAGGCCAAACCAAGCTGGGATTCCAATGCTTATATCCAGGATGCAATATTTTAATAACAACAACCGAGTACTGATGGGTCCAACCATCAACATTGCGGCTGCCGTGATTCCATCACAACATGGTAAAATCAGCACAGTACTTTTTTTTTGTAATCCTGTTGACAATAAATAAACAAACAGACAAGGATAAAAACATCTTCTTGGCAGAGGTAATAATACAATGGTTTTCATTTTAGAAATAAATAACACATTTAAGTTGAATATCAACATTCCTGCTCAGTGTCCTCACCCATGTCTTTTGACTTTAGAGTGGATTCAATTTAAATGGAAACAGCTAACTTAGTAGCACTGAGGCTGAGAATGAGCAGCAGGCTTCACTGATGAATTCCTTTTCTGTGGTTCAAATCCTGTATGTCCGCGATATCAGCTACTGCAGAAAATGGCTGGAACGTGATGCAGGAACCACAAGGTTGGGAACCAGCATGCTAATACAATCCATGGAAGCTGTGACTGGCTCAGATAGAGGAACAATTGAGTTAAAACTTAAGTTCACCTCTGTCTTCAACACATTCTCAATGTCTCATGCTACTTCTTTTATACTTCTTTATTCTCTCTGTCTCCTATTATGAAGCTTTTCTTTCTCAACTCACTTGGCTCCGAATGGCATCAAAGCACCCTTTTTTTTACATGGTAATAACTGCAACATTGACACATCATCTTCTCATAGAGACTCCACTCGCATGGGAAACATATCACTGTAACAATAAGTTCAACAATCACCATTACAACAAACTCGAGAAATAAAAATGAATGAGGTGGGCTGGGATTTTGAGCAAAACCCACATGGGTCCATTTATGTGATTGGTGACAGACCTCTCTATATGTGAGACAAAAACACAGTTGGTGAAGGATGGCGTGTGAGCACAGATTTGGTCTCCCCCTAACTGAGTTTAAGAAATCCAACTCACACTGTGAGCAGCACTAACAGGAAGAGTTATAAAAGTGTGAACTGTGTGTGAGGGGCTTAATGCTCACGATACTGAAATGAGAAAAAGATGAGGTTTAACTTGGGTTGATTTTGTTTTTTTTATTTTTGTCCTGTCATTGAAAGACAGATATGTACCTAAATTGTATGTGTTTGGAACAAAAAACTGCAACCTTCTTACGTTCTATTAGTCTTTCCTACCCTCTCTCTCCATCACTGTCACTCTCCTTCTTCTGTGCAAAAAGGTTACAGCCTTTTTAATTTTTAATGCTGTGAGAGATAACCAAGGGCAAACACATCTACAGCCCACAGTTTTATATTGGCAGAAAAATGTAACATGATATCACTGTGTGTGATATCCTGACCTCAGTCTGTGGTATCCCATTGCTAGTTATATTTAATGCCTTTAATAAATAATGCAATTCTAGTGTTGTTTACTAAGGTTGAATGTGTAGCCCTGGGAGTCCGCTGACCATAATATAAATGTAAAGCACCTACATTCTAAATGAACGTCTGCCTGTTGCTTCTGTCAAATAATAATAATGTTACTATGACAATGGGAGTGAAATTCCTCTCATCATTGAAACAGTCGGGCTTTCATTTCAGAAAGAAGTAGGTAAAAGCTGGACCATCATTTCTACGTAGTCCCTTTCAAATATCCAGCATAGGTTGGTTCTTTTTTCATGAGTGTTTCTGCAAAGGCCACCCAGAACTAATTCTGGTGCTTAAACTGTGCTTAACATTAAAAATGCAAAATGGTTCATATTTGTACACATTTTTGGCTGCCCCATGAAAGGAACCAAAGCACACTTGGCATAATCACCTATTACATGAATAACACATGGTAAAATGTTATCCATCTCTTTCTACAGGACAATAAAAGGAAATGTCATTTAAAAGGTCAACTCAGTGGAAATATGAAGAGAGGACACGTGACATAATACCAAAAGTGAGTGATTTACAAGCATGTATGGCATATGACTTCCATAAAGAGACAACTGTATCTATGACTGAAATAAATGTGATAAATTCCATCAGGGACAGATCTTGAATGTCTTAAGACCACCCACAACAGAAAGTCTACATATTTGAATGTTTCTGCTGCCTTCTACACCGTGGTCCATCACATCAATGACACGGACCAGTGAGAGCACAGAGGATGTGCAAAGTGAAAGAGGAGTGATGACGTTCTCCACTTCTTACAACCGCACGCAGCAAGTATCATGCACGTCACTTCGTACACCACTGTTTGTTTACAGTCTTGTTTGTGAGTGTCATCTCTTCCTCTTAATGTCATCACCTCAGACGTGAGGATTGAGTCAGCTTGAGTATACTCTCTGTATACTCTCATGTCTGTTGATCAGTGTACAATTGTATGGCTCTGAGATGGCCTGATGTGACCATACTATCGTAACAGACCAAAACATCCTGTCCTCTGCATGAGGCTGGGTCCAGCCACCCTGCAGAGGAAACTCATTTTGGCTGCTTGTATTTGTGATATCTTTGTTTTGGTCAGTACCCAGAGCTGGTGACCATAGGTGAGGATTAGATAGTTGATCAACCCATAATTCTGTGGTGAATGGACTGTCTACATCAGGTGTGTCCATTTCCCACTCCATTTTCTCCACATTCTTGACATAAGGCTACTTCAAGTACTTGGGTAACACCATCTCCCCTTTTCCATATGAGTATCATAGCCTCAAATGTGGAGATCCTTATCCCAACCACTTCACACTTGGCTGCAAATGTGCCCATGCCAGCAGGACCACATTACCTACAAAAAGCAGAGACAAACTCCTAATACCACCAAACCTGAAACCCCTGACATTTGGCTGTGCCTAGAAATCCTTTCCGTAAAAATTATGAACAGAACTGGTGACAGAATGCAGCCGTGGAAGTGTCTAACTCCAGTTGGGAATGATTCTGACTTACTTGAATGCGACTCCAACAGAACAGATCAAACTGCCCATAACAATAGGCCACCCACTCCATATTTTCAAAGAACCCACAACAGGACACACCGATATCGTATGCAGCAGAATGTGTTTTCATAAGTTTCTCATGCATGTACACAGCATGGGTGTTGGTTTCTTCCCAGATTGTACACAGCAGATGAGCTGCTCTCCTTAATTGTGTCCAGATGTGGTGATGATACATGACCATTGACCAAGGTGCCAGAACTGACAGCAGCAGGGATTCCTGTGACCTTAGCACTCTGCACATTACTACTTCACAGCTAACAGTGTCAGCATTCCACATGTTTTTGTCTGAATTTGAAGTTAGCCATTTTAATGCCCACTCACATAGATGTTGCACCAATCAAATACATATGCAAACAATCTTAGCCAGGACTAAACACTCTGATTTTAGAGAACTATTTCTGATGTAGTCTAATTAGTGTTTCTCTTTGGCAAAACTCCTCTTTGTGTATCCTCTTTCCTGTCTGCACTCACTTAACCTCACTGTACGCAAGTCATGCACTAAGCTTCCCAATTGGGGCAGTGAAGGAGGTTTAGAAAGCTGGTGTACAGTGCACTAGGGTTCAGCAAATCATCATATTTAAATAGACACACAGAATAACTGCCTAAATAAGTGACTCATTTCTCTCCCCATAATAAAAATTGCTTTCTGAGCATATTTGCAAGCTGATTTTTATCTTTCTTTAATCCAAAAAGTGGAATTGAGGCATAATTAAACAGAAGTGTAGTCATTTGATATAATCTTTCCTCTGAGTCTGCTCATGTTTACACAGAACCTCTATAAAGCTGTTTTGTGACGGAACTGAGCTCATAAAATTGTTTGTCTTCTTCCAGACCAATTCCTCTATTAAAGCGTGATGCACAGTTTGGCAGCCGTACCAGAGGAAGGTTATGACTTTACATTTCAACGAAGGAAACAACAACAACAACAAACTAAATTGGCCATTACTGCAGTCTGCAGTAAAGTGCATTCATCGTTAGCTGTAATTACATAAGTTCCATCTTTATCTGTATTGTCACCAGCCTCGAAAAATGAACCATTGTGTTTACAGAGAATATTTCCTTTTTCAAAAATAAATGACTGGGAAAAGTGATATTCTAAACCATCTGAATATTAATTAATAAGTCAAGAGATGTTAATACACAGTGCATATTAGGGCTGCAAAAAACTGACATTGGGATGTATATTGCGATACTAAAATAAACAAGAATTCTCACCAGATGGGGCTTTTAGTGGAGTGTTACAACACAACCTCCAGTCCTGGCATATGTACTACAACAGAGATATTTCCAGAAAAAATAATAGTTTATGCTTCGTGCCGTTTCCGTTTGGATGTGGCCACTGTCTGTGGCCAAGAGGGAGACTCTTGTTTATCGCTCATCTTTGGCGCGGTGTGTCAGACCATAGTCTGTTCTATTATTTATGAATAACTGCATCTACACTGAATGCCACACGTGTAGAGAGGCTGTGTGTAAGCACTCCTCAGTATGTCTCATATCAATGCAATGTTTGACAGGAGTTTATAGTGTGTTTACATTAATCAGTCTAACATGAATTGGCTACAGTTTTAAGCTTGAATGTTAGAGCTTTTTTTCCTCCAAAGTGATGATTTACTTTCTTTCTCTTTTATTTGGACAAAGCTAAACATACTTTTATGGGAATGCTGATTAATCAAGAAAATAATCAGCAAATAAATATATGATAGTTGCAGTGTGATTAGACTGAATAGTTTGCACAATTGTGCTTGAATCACATTTAATGACGCTGTTTTAGAAAACACATCAATAGCCTTCCCCAAAATAGTGTCATTACAGCTGATTCATTGATTTTGTAAATAGCACTCTGTATTTAAAGTAATAGTTTGGAATTTTGGACTGTGTTCATAGAATGTTTGAAATAAAACCAACCTTGCAATTTGAAGGATTTATGTCTCATCAGCAGCAGCAGCGCGTCATACTTCCGGCAGCAGCGGACTGATTCCGCTGCCGGAAGTATAGGGCTGAGAAAGTAGTCCCTCAAAAATTCATGTGATGCGACGTTAGTTTTGTTTCAAATATTATTCTATCAACACAGATATGTACATCGATAGTCTGCCATTATAATTGATTTGATTTGCCATGCTAGCACATACCATTGACTTGCGCTAGCCATACCACCAGCGAACTCGGCAACTAGAAGAAATGAATGAAATTTCTTGAAAAAATGTCTCCATCACACCGGCTGAGTTGGAAAATAGGTCTTATGTCCAAAATTCCGAACTATCCCTTTAAACCTTATTCTTAAATGCTTTATTCATGTCCTCTTCTATAGTCATATTTGCAATGTCTGAGCAACAAGGAGCTAATAATAAAGACAAATTGTATTGGTTTAAGCTGTTAGTAAACAGAGTGACTCCCTGCGCATCAACATTACAGTATCGTGAAATTAATCAGAGCTAACTAACCCCAATAAAGTATATTAACTGCTGCTGAACTCAGTCCTCATGGAGTCATTTCACATGAACTAAAGTACAGCAAAACCTTTTCGATAAACATGATCATTTTTGGCAGTACAAGGACAAAGCATGGACGTGTGTGTGTGCTGCTGACATCTTACCACTAGGGGCAGTGTGCAGATGATGAAGATGATGGTCATGAAGACCAGTAGGATGAGATGATCCACCTCTTTGGCGATGGACATCGTTCTGCGGTCATGGATGGACCTCGTGCTCGAGCCGCTGTTCCTTTTCCGCCGTTGGTACATCTTGAAAAGCTGGAACACCACAAAACCGTTGCACACCACGATGGCCAGCACCAGCACCAGCATGATGGTGGCATAGAGGTTGGGGTAGACTCTGTCCTCCCTCTGCAGCGGGTTCATGTCGATGAAGCACCACGTGCCAGGACAATACTGCACGTATTTACCAAACCCCACGAAAGGAAGGAGGCAGAATATCATGCATAACATAAACACCAATGGGATTGTGATGTAGGCACATTTCTTGGTGACATGCCGGCTGTACAGATAGGGATATCCGATGGCAAAGCATCTCTCTAATGCCATCGCAAAGAGAAGCGACATGGTGGCCAGGCTGAAGAAGGTCATGCTGACGCCAAAGTACTCGCACACACTGTTGCTTTCTGGTGACATCCCCACCATAGTAGTGTTTTGTGAGTACGCCAGCTGCACCAGTGGGCTGATCAGGCAAGTCCCTGCCAAGTCCGTGATCACCAGTGACGTGATGAGCACATGAAACAGAGAACGCTGCGATTTCCCCCCTGTGCTTGTTTCTCTGCGTCGTCGGATTTCCAGGATCACCAATGACGCTACATTGCCGAAGATCCCCGTAGCGAACATGATGGCACTGATCAGCGGGGTTTTGGAGGCTTCGATGTGGTGCTTGCTATGGCACGGGTCGTCATCTGAATTCATTGTGGCTGAAGGCTGAATGGACCTAATTAAAAATGTGTCTGGTGCCACACAAAAGGGTCACAAACGTGTCCTTAGGTGGTTGTCTGCTGCCATCCCTCTTAAATGAAAAGGAAGAAAAAAATATGTGAGATTTCAGGCGACTACCATCAAAACACACCTTCCTTCATTTTTTTTCATTATATATATGATAGTAGAATAAGAGACTTAATATCTTAGAGACTGATGATTAACTAAATCTACCTTACGTTCATCTGCAGGAAACTAACATGTTTTACTATTTTCAAAGCACAGCAAATGCTTATACAACTCACTAAATATCTTGCAGTAACAAATTAGTCATGGTTGGAGTCACTGAAGTCACTGCATTGACTTCATGTTTAAGGTTAGGTAGAAGGCTTTGTTTAGGATGTCCAAATGAATGGAAAAGTTAGTGACAAACTTTAACCTTAACCTAACCACAAGGTTCTGTCTCACTCTGACTAGGTTTTGGTCTCCAGGAGGACTACTGGTCCTGACAAGGTCAGTGTTTATGCCAGAAAATGTCCTCAGGAGGTAACAATTACACACACACACACACACACACACACACTGACACGGTGGTTTTAAGGACATACTGTAGTGGTCAACAAATACACAGAGGATTGACATATGTTAGCCGTGTGCATTAACCTCTATTTGTCTGCAATTTGAGGCTGTAACTAAAATTAACATTGTTAAGGATTGAATTCTGCTGACGGGAGAATCACTTCTTGTCCCCCGACCGTTCCTGCACTGCTGTTGTATACACACAAACACTCCCTCTGTCAGGGGCCTGTTTCACAAAGCAGGTTTAGTGAAAACTCTGAGTCCCCCACGGGATTACACCTAAATGAAATAAATTAATAGTCTCCCACTCAAGCAGTTTCCCCCTGTAATATTATTGTGATTGTGCAAAGGACGACATTTAAACTTCTGCATCAGCAGCAGTGTTCTCTCCGACGCCGTCTCCCTCTCTTTTGCTGCTGTGTTACACTTCCTTCTAAAAACTAGCTCAAACTCACGTATGAGCGCGTCACCCTCCGCTTCCCCGTTGCCATGGTGACTCGTCGAAACAGGGCTCCATTGAGGCTGTCTTTTTATACTTGTGGTGCACGCGCTTAACTCAAGGTGAAACTACTCTGAGTTGAACAAACTAACTCAAATCAGCTGTTGTGGAACCGAAAACTCAGAGTGACCTATCTCAGAGTAGATCAACTCAGAGTTCAGGGTTAGACTCAGAGTTTGTTGAACCTGCTTTGTGAAACGGACCCCAGGTCTGATAGTTCTGCTCGACAGAGCCTGTTTTCAAATGAACTACGCAGCATGCAAATAATGTTACATTGTTTAAATTTGGCAGTAACTTTAAAGGTACAGACTGTAAAATTTCACAGCATTAATGATGAGGTTGCATGGTGCAGCTGAAAGTGTTGGAAGTGTGTATAGTTTACGCATTGGACCTTTAAATTACACCAGTGGTGCTGAAACTTTTTCTACCAATTACCACTGAATACTTTAGATTAATTATAATTATTTCATTTATTATAATTGTTTGTTATTTGTTTCATTTTCTACACATTTCCAGTTAAAATTCCTCAGCTCTATTCCATATATACAGTAGAACAGTAACAGTACAGTAAGAGTAAGTACCACCAGAGGAAGCTTGCGCACCACTGTTGGTACACATTCCACAGTTTGAGAACCGTGGAATTAAGCAATCTGTTTGATATTAAACTATTTTAGTTCTTGAATTATAGGACAAAAAAAAACTAATGTGCAAAATATTCCAGCCAAAAAACTTGGACATGGTCAAACTCTACTTGTTGTATCTGATGAAAGTGGCCTAATACAAGGTGAGAACAATCCAAACATAAGTCAGAATTGTTCACGTCTTTTGCTGGAGCTTCCACTATTCTCATCTCTCTGTTCTGACTAAACTGTGAGTGCACTGCTGGCAGCATCACTTAATGGACTGCTGCTCACTGGCCCAGCATCTTTCTTGAGGGATGTTTACTGCTGTTCCTTATTTTAAGACTGTTGTTTTGACTCCGTGTCAACAACGCTGACTCAGCACCACTTTGATTTGATGTCTTTGTCCAACTTTTCTGATCCCACACATGCGTGCACAGAAACGAGAGAACATTTTGCATTTCATTTAAAAGAAAAAAAACAAAACAATTTCCACTGCAATGAACTCTGCTCAAGTATATATTTTTTTTATGATTGTGAAAGCGATGAGTTGTTCCTCTTCTGTTACTGTTCAGAAATCAGCTGACACACACACGCAGTATTTTTTCATAATGGTTTCATACGCTAAATCAGAAACAAACGAGAACTTTGTGCACTCACCTTTTTACTGTGTCTACTCGGGTTATACATGCAAGAGTCCAGGTCACTGAGTCGGTCCACAAAGAAATAAAAAGACACAATAACTGTGGGTTTGTCTTCTGTCCACCACAAACTCAGGTGAGAGGTCTGACACACTGTCCAGCCAGATGTTTTGGACGAGAGCACAGCTGGATGTGTTTCCTATAAGTGGATAGAAAGTAAGCCACATCAATTTATATAAAATATTAAATTAATTTTTTTTACATTATTCGTTATATTGTATGGAAAAAAAACCAGTTGGATGGACATTTTAACGACTATACTCCAATGTTAGGATGAAAAGATCTAACGTCTAATTTTATTTTGCCTAAACTCTGACATTAAGAATTTGCTAATCAAATTACGATTTTGGTTAGAAAATGATTCATATTTCAACCCTAATACAAACAACATTTTATAAAGAAAAACACGCAATATATTTTTCTTTTTAGATAAAATGTAAACTATAAGGAAATACATCACCACTACAAAGAGAATAAAGAATACATTTAAAATGTTTTGAATATGTAGAAGAGCAACAATTGTGTTTACTTTCTTTTTTTCTGTTTACTTTGTGTATGAATTATCCCAAGTGTCGTAACGCAGATAAAATGCTGAGTCGGTGATTAAGTCGTAATTAAACAGAGAGAGAACAACATTAAACATGCTGCTGCTTGAATGTATGAAAGATCAACTACAACCCGAGGAAACGACTCGAGTCACGCTGTCACAACATGAACTGTCGTTTCCCCTCTGTCATACTTTCACTCTTTTCCTATTTTTTTTGTTATTACTTTTAAGAAAAACAAAACAGCGCGAGGCAACAACTGTCGCATCCGCGTGGACTCCACATCCACAATATTTCTCATCCGCCTCACCTTTCGGGTTTAACCTGCTCCGTGCAGTGCAGTAGACTTTATCCCGTGTTTGACCGTCCACACTGACTCGCTCAGTCCAACACTTAAGTCCCGGTCTGACGCTTTTCTTTCACTTTATGAAGCCGCTCCGGTTTAAAGGTGGGGTGTGAGAAGAAGGGCGAGGCGCGCGACACTGCGATGAGGGAGGCATGAATGGACCCAGTGACGTCACACGCGTACACCCACCCCTCGCGTGGCTACAGGCTTGAGCTGATGATGGGTGCAGTAATGAGCATAAAGTGCCCCAAATTCTCAAAACTTTTTTCTGATTTTTTTGGGTTGGGGATGTAATCAAAGTTAAAAAATGAAGAATTAAAAGTTAGGGGAAAAAAGCCTTTGCTCATAAGAACATCACATGTTCCATTTTTACAACACACACCACACTTGAACTTTACTGGCATTGTTTCCTGTACTTTTTTTTTGCATACATAGGAACAATACTTTCTCACTTGTTTTGTATCTGCAATGTCTGTGAATAATTTCAACCTTAAAGATGTAATTTCTTATCACTTAAATCCATGGTTCTCAAACTGTGGTACATGTGCCACCAGTGGTACGTGAGCTTCCACTGTTGGAACTTGGAGGAAAAACATATTGTTCTACTCTATATACAGCCATGTCTCCACAACATGGTCCCAGGGTAACTGTTGGAGATGAACCCGCGTTTTTAGGATTGTTAAGTCTTTTTAACTGATCTACCAGGTACTATCGTTAATGGAAATGCGAAAATAACTGCGCTGAGGGTATGTGATCAGAGTGGAGCTGACAAACTCTGACCAACGTGCGTCTAAAAATGACACAAATAACAAAAAAAAATCATAATAAATCTAATAATAATATTCACCTTATCTCTCGATGTGTTCCTTTTAGAGTGCTATATTCTCTGTGGTCGTTGGTATAAATCGTTTGAGAACCACATGCATGACTGCAAAACTGATAAATGTTATTATTCTTCATGCATATTCTTTTATTCACAAACCAAAAATGTCTCTACTTTATTTATCCTTGTATAAATGTGAATTCTTGTACAACTATAAGTTGAACTTATTATCATCAATCCATCCATCCATCCATCATCTACCACTTTATCCTCCACCTGAGGGTCGCGGGGAGTGCTGTGCCAATCTCAGTTGACATAGGGGGACAGGTGGGGTACATCCTGGACAGTTCGCCAGTCCATCGTATGGCCACATAGAGACACACAATCATTCCCTCTCACATTCACACCTATTGTCAATTTAGGGTGTCCAATTCACCTAATCCTCATAGAAAGTCCCTTGTTCCAATCTTCTACACCAACCATGTGGCCACTTATTATCATACCAAAGGAAGTTTGGTCTACAGGAGGTACCTAAAAAAAACAAGCTGCTTAAAAAGCAGAGTAAATAGTAATATGTGTTATCTTATACGATTGTCAGACCTGTTGTAAATGGCTGCAGGCTGAATTGAGTGGTCTACAGTCACTTTTGAATGGTCTACAGTCCACATTCAAACAGAAAATACTGCTGACCTCAGGGTTTGGCTGGTCCAAGCCTGGAGCCGAGTCAAACGTTTTATTTTGTTATTGCATATTAGAGGAAATGAAATGTGCAAATAATCTGTGAAGTATAAAAGAAAAATAATAAATGTACAGTGTTTTAAGAACCAACACATCACTAAAACTAGAAACAACAAGAAAGATTCTCAAATACTAAAAATATGTTCCAACAATGAGAGTGGTTCTAATTAAATGTACAGTAAGCAGGATTTATCCATAACTCTATATAACACTTGTGTACAAACTCTGAACTGTATCTATAGCATGAAGTAAGACTTTGGGTGAATTCCAATTCCTTGCTTAACCCTCAATCTTAACCCTCAATTTCAAAAATGTGCGCTCCCTCTAGTGCAAGTGCTGTTCCGATTCTCAGAAAAATTAAGTTGAGGGGCAAGTTTAAGGGCTGTATCGCCCTCAATATTGAGATTTTCCGAGACCACCCTTGGGAGCAAGGGCTACCCAGAATGCATTGCGTGTTTTCACATAAGAAAGATGGCGTCGAAAGCAGCGAAGCGAGTGTGATACAAATGAAGTATTTTCTTTGTTAATAGAGATATTAAAATTATGAAAACCTTACTTACAAACTTAGTTTATGCCCATATTATGGATTACTGACATCATTGTTGCGTAACATTTATTTTAATTTCACGATCTTTTGTCAATAGTAATAGTAATAGTAATTTTGTTCCTCATCATATGAACGAGAGACAGCTTTTAAGATCAAATGTCAGTCAAATCTGTTTCTGGAAAACTGGAGTCATCATATTTTGCCATTGTAACTGGCAGGTAATTACTTACTGCCTAATGACGACTTTTGTGTAATTGTGTAATTGTGTGGTAAGCTTTGTTCTCTGTTGTTTCATCTTGTATTGTACAACACAATCAACAAGTCAAATAATTTTCAGTCCCTGAAGCAACGTGAACTGAGGTCACTGAAAATTAAGCAAACTCATTTTCTCAGCAAGTGCAATTTTCCAAAAAGAAAAGCAGTAATGTAGAAAATGCTTTCTGATATTTTGGGAATAGCATGCATCCCTGTGTGTGTGTGTGTGTGTGTGTGTGTGTGTGTGCACGCGTGTGTTCTCATTTCCTATAGGATTTATCTGAGTTTGTCTTAGTCTCTTTAATTTGTTATCAAGAATCTAACGTCGCCCTGTGCCCTGACCTTCAGTGTCTCCATTCCCTCAATACAAATATAATGTCAATACAAGTGAATTAGCTCAGGTCAGGGGTGTGTCATGCTTTTGTTGTTCTTAACACTTAAAATTGATGGTTGTTATATTATCCATGTCGCAGAAAATCACCCTGCAGCTGCTCATCTTTTTAAGAAATCCATAACGCATTCATATATTGTCCTAATTCCACTTTTTCCACATTTCCTAAATTAGATCATGATGTATGCTGAAAGCCCCGAAAATGATACAGCAACACTTAAACGTGAGTGCTTTTATTGAGCCCCATTAAAAACCCCTTAAATGTGACATATTGTCGTGATGCCAGCACTTCTTCCTGTGTCATCCCATCTCAGTAGTCTCTCTTTTTGCTCCTCAAATGATTTTTACATGACTTCAGTGATGCATTTGTTGGCATAAATATCACTGGTGCACTGCACAGCGTATGGTTACGGTCTTATTTTTAGTTTGGTCTGTCCTTCGCTCTTTCTCTCTGTTGCTACTCGTTGTCTTCAATCGTTCCTATCGCTCCACACTTTATTAACACCGACACACCACCGAGATTTGACCCTTCTTTCCCATGTATTATTTATTTTCTGTCCTCTTTTCTGCTTTGCCCTCGTTCTTTATTCTCTTCTGATTTAGTTTCCTTCTTAGCTGTATATTCTTATTCTTTCTTTTCCCCATTTGTGTTTATTTTATTTTCCTCTTTTCCTTTCCTTTCGTAGTAGAGCATTTCCAAAGAGCAAGTGCTTAAAGGGGCAGTTGTTTCCATAATTTCCCTCCACTGACAACATATTACAGAACTATGGCAACACATTAGTTCCATTTAGTTGCATTTTTGACCTGTTATCATACATCTCCCAGGAAATACTTTAAAACCGAGACAGTTTATCCATTTCAATATCCAAAAGCGAAAATACTTGTCAGGTTATTACTGCCGTCAATCTTGATTTATTGCACAACTTTAAGGATGGATATCTTAAGTGGTGACGCCTATGATCTTTATTTAGAAGCAATTGTGTTATTCATTGGAGCTTAATCTCCTAATCCGTTGGTCGGCTCTGCTGGTAAACAGCCTTTGTTGAGCGTCTGGAATCAGCCAAAGTGCTGACAAGTGCAACATGTATTGTTAATCTCAATCCCCCACCCCCCATTTCTCTCTCTTCTCTCTCTCAATTCAATTACTCAATACTTAATTGGCATTAAAGTTTCAAAATAAACAAAAAATAATGATACAGCAGTTTGTGTGCGTGTGTCGTATGGGTATATTTGTGTGTGTGCTCCTGTCTGCTAATGGCTCCTGTCTGAATCATTAATGAGCTCATTGATTTGATGAATATCTGATCCCCCTCATAAAGCTGGTCACTCAGCTTCAGGCTGGAGGACAAAACGGGATCAGATTAAATGTTAGTGATTATATGCTGCAAACAAGAGAGAGAATAAACAATTCATCAAATTTAAAATTAAATTTATGACGATATGCTGTGGATTATTTACAATATTAGTCCATATGTGGATATACTGTATGTTGAAGTTAAACTTCAAGCTCATTGGTGTTTGGGGGTTGATTATGATACTAATTATGACAATTTAAAGTATTACTGTATACATTTACAGTAAATCCCAGATTATGGTTTCAACACCGGAACAAAATTGTAGTAGTTGATATGAGAGTGGAGTTTATCTTAACTTTGCCTTTGCCTCCACCTATTGGTTGTTTTGTGTAAATACAAACATGTACTTGTTTTTAAACTTATGTGTGCAGTGAAAGGTTTGTTCCTACTGAATAGCATGTTAAATAGCATGGGATATTTCATATGATCACCCCTTAGCTAATGATGAAAATCCTTATTTTATGTCATAAACATAAATGTAATTTGAGCAAAAGACAATCATCACAAAAATAATGAATTTTTTTCTATTACAATGGGTACAAATAAAGTGACTTGACCTTTTTTTCCTCCACGACAGAGAAGATCTAAGGGTGGAGACTGAAACCTGTCCTGCAGCCGTCTGGGCGCTGTGCCCTGAGTCTGTGCTTACATACATACCCAGCAGGACTGAAGTCAGGTGAATGACGTGGCCAGTCAAGAGCATTTCACTTTGGTTAAAGGTGCATTATGTAATCAATCTAAAGCAACTGGCCATAAAATCCTCCTAATAATAAAGGAATAATGTTCATATAACAAACTGAACTCACCAACAACAACAGTACAGCCAAAATATTTGCATTAAAAAGTAATATTTTGCAGAATGCACATCATGTTTATGTTTTGAAATCATGTTTTGGCATGTGGCGCCACCTACCGCCGTCTACCAATCATTGCAGTCAGTAGAGTCTCAGCTGCCGAGCAACCACGGGTTGCCAGTTACGTCAAAAAAACGAAACCTAAAAGACCTTGGTTTTTTGAATTTGAATGCAATAACCGTTTCTGGCCACATTCTTACATATGGCACCTTTAATATCTCTGTCTGGTTTGGATTATAGTCTCATAAAATTAAATGGCCGTGGACGTGCATAAATCTGTCTGGCACTTTAAATTCATTGTTAAATTTTTTATTATTATTATTTCAGGTACCTCATTCTGGTGCCGCTTTCCTTATGCTTTGGATCTTTTTCCCTTTGAAGACTCCGCCCCTAATTTTGTTTCTCACTTCTCCTCATTGTACAGCTTAAGTCTTTTAAATGTGTAGTCTGTGATTTTTTCGCCACCTTTTCTTCTACAAGCTGTTAATATACAGAATATCTTTTAAGAAAAAAGGGTCATGAATGGTTGAGCTTGAAATGCTTTTGAACAAACAGCACAAATGTAATCCACAAAACAAATTAAGGGAATTCTATTAAAATAAAATATAATACAGTACATATATTGAAACTGCACTTTCAAACTCAGCATGCTGCAGTACGCAGTATCAGACAGCAGGGGGCACATGGTGTTAAGGTTTGTAGAGTTTGGCAAACTATGAAATATACTGAAGTTAAGGATGATTACACTGTATGTAAGAGAAGTCAGGCAGGTGATTGATGTGTATTCACAAGGAAAGAAAAATAGCCACCAATAATAAACGTTTGAATAAAGTTCAAGTTGAATAAATACAGTATATTTTATGATACTAATTTTAAATTCATATTTGGATAATAAGAATTTATACCGTTTTTAGGGTGTGTGTGTGTATGTGTAAAAACAAACAAAAGTTACACAATGTGTCTTTTTCATTGTTGTTAAACAGATAGAGTTACATCCGGATTAAAAATGCTCTATTTGTCTTTTCTTTAATTCGAGCCAGATGTTACCTCCAGCACTGCCTCTGCTGCCAATCAACGCTTCTCTGACCAATCAGAGCATAAACTCCTCCCTCCCTCCCTCCCTCCCTGGCTGCAGAGTAACAGAGACTCTGTGCACAGTTCAGCACTGAGTTCTCCTTCTTTCTGCTCCCCTCCCAGAGTCCAGCTGCACCTCTGTCCCTCTGCTCCCTCTCAGTGCAGAGCTGCTGAATCAACCCCAGCTCTACAATGGAGAGAGTGGAACTGCTGGCTGTGTGTCTGCTGTGCTGGAGCTGCAGTGTGTGTGTGGTTACAGCCATCCAGAGGGCTGACATGTTTCCTTATGGCACTATAAGTGGAGATTTAATACTGGCTGAGGGCGACGATGAAACCTCCAGAGTGCTGACCCTGCCCAAACCCTTGTACTTCTACAACTCCCCCTTCACCCAGCTATATGTAAGTACAACTTCACTCATATCCATTTCTGTGGTTGTAATGTGGGGTACTTCTCACACAGAATTCTAAAATAGTGTGGATATTACTTTTCTAAAGTTAATATTTTGCAGGTGATATGTGCAGCTGTTGAAAAAGCTCCACAGCAGAGCAGCAGTGCCAACAGTTTTATTATCATGTTCGACCTCAGCAGTGTCCAGAGGCCTCTGAGTTCATTATTATATAAGAATAAACTATCAAATTAAGCAGAAGAGTAGGTCATACCAGTGTGTTTTTTTTATTGTATGTCATGTTATCGGATTAGTCTTACGATCTATTTTAAGTGTAGGTAGTGATTTAACATTCTCACTGCTGCAATTGGAGCTGGATTGAATTATTCTGCAGAAAATGTGTCATGCTTTCATAAATCAAGTGTTTTTATCTTAATGTGACTCTGTATTATGAATGTTGTGAATGAATAAAGTTGGACAAAAGTGCACTTTTTTGTAAAATGTTAAATATCTGCACTCTCCAGTGGTTGTCAAGCTGCACCATGGAGTGCAATAAATCAAGATGAAACCCACTAACAATTGTATGTGGTTTGAATGTTTCTGAAGCAGAATCAAGGACCAGGCTCTGGGGTTGTTACAAAGTGCCCCAGAGGTCCTTGAGGAAAATTCAGTGGTTTATGAGGGGAATGTAGGGATTCATTATGTGGTTCCTGGGGTCCGTGACATAGTTCCAGCAGTTTATGAGGTCATCAGGAGGTTCCAAATGGTTCATGATGATTTCCCAGGTAACTGGTATTTATGATGGGGTTTAGAGGATGCAGACATCCTCTGTGGTCTGCAGGAACTGCTCATATTTTAGGATGTGGGTGCCTTCAGGAGGGCTTGTGATTAACTGGAGATTTTCTGTGTTCCTAGGTGGCCACCAATGGAATCATATCAGCCCAGGACCTGCCGATGGAAAAGCAATATGTGGACGATGGCTTCCCTACAGATTTCCCTGTGGTGGCTCCGTTCCTTGCTGACATTGACACCAGTGGTGGACAAGGACAAATTTACTACCGGGTTACAGAAACTCCCAGTGTGCTCAACAGAGTGGCCCAGGTCTGTCTATCCTCTGGAACAAGAGAAATCAGTTTCATGTGTATGGTTGTTAAATGGTTACAGATTTTTGTTGTTTTGGCATAATGTGGAAAAGAGCCTAAAACTATATGTTGTGATGAAAACTTGGAGTCCACTAATTAACTGCAGATTTGGATTCTTCCTTTCATCAGTTCCTCATCCATTAGTTCAATCCATTGCACATTCCATATTTCCATCTTTCTTTGTCTCCTTCACTACATCCATCCATTCATCATGCATTTATTCATCTGCTCATCCAGGAGGTGCACAGAGGATTCCCCGGCGCAAAATTCACACCTACACATGCTGTGGTGGCAACATGGGAGAACGTGGCAGCACATGAGGAGCAAAGTCGAACTGTTAGGCCGTCAAACAAGGTATGATGTAAAGACAAATGTGGGCGCACCGTTTTACATCTGTGTGTTTATAAATGAATGACTTACTATAATTATCATGATTATCACATTTAGATAATCCTCACTAACGTGTTGGTTCTTCTGAATCCCAAATTCCTGGAGGTTGTGCATCACTTGTAATCACCCTGGGGTGGGGGGGTCTATTTGTAATCTGCCGCCCCCTCCTAATCTGTCTCTTAACCTTTTGAATAGGTGAGGGGGTCATCTCTAAAGGTCATCAAAGTGACCCCTCCCATACAAAGTCATTATCCCCTCCTGCAATTTACATACACACACACAGGTAGACGTAAAGATGCCTTGACCACTCATGTGAACACGCTCTGTTGGACATTATTACCCTCCCTGTTTGTCAGCTATTGGATATAGTGAATGGTTTACTTTTGAAGTACACATGTCCAGCAAATCAGTAATAAAGTCTCTCAGACAACTCCTTTAAGCAGCACTTGGTAAAAAAAAAAAAATACAGGAAAAATCAAAGGCAAGTGACCCTCACAATGTTTAATTATACATTTTATTTAGCATTATTGTCATTATTATTATTATCAAGGCCCAGTGTGTAACATTCACAGATGTTAATTGGCAGAAAACACATACCCATGAGTATTTTTGTACAAATATATGATAGCTTTTAGATTCTGTAGCCTAAGAATAACTGCTTTATGGACACAGTCATTTTGTGCCGCATATAGCAACGTGAGGGGACCAATGCATGGCTCAAATGAAGAGATACAACATCCTGTCTGGTATGCGAAGGCAATCATAATTCCCTGAGGGCTTGAGAAAGGGTGGGGTGAGCAAAAGCGTTCTCCGCTTGTTACAATCTGCGATCTCACCAGTAGGTGTCACTATTTCTTTTACACTGACATTTTTAGCTCAATCACACTTTTAGTTTTTGTAATTACAGCGCACATAATGTGCGGGGCTTTGGGAAATGTGAATAGGAAGTGTAAAGCTGTTATCGGTCAGCAGGGGACGACACCCTAAACCAGTTTTTGTTTACTCAAATTAGCAATTATTTATCTCTGTATATACTCTATGATCTGGAATTGTCTAGTCTGTAGAGTTCTTTTAAGCGGTTTATTTGCTCAATGGACATCAGAAATAGTGTCATCTTTGGAAAGTATGTCTGAAATACAATTTAAATTTTGTCTTAGTGTTCCAATATGACTGACTCCGAGAGGAAGTGGAATATTTGACCAAAAAAAAGCCAGCAGTTGGGAAATCCTTCGGTGTGCAACACTTTGACAAGCCTGTAATTATCTAGGAATTTTCCTTGAAAGACGCGTATTATTTGGCTCTAATTGCAAGGAAAATAGGAGGAGTTTATTCTAAAATAAGTGGCCAGTTTACAATGATATATTCGTTTCTTTACTCTGCACACTCTACACAACCAGTTTCTTTTATTGGCTACTTTAAGGTCAATGTTAAGAGATAACCCCGATGTTGTCATAGTGACATAGTGACTCTCAAACACTGAAAAACTCCCTCTATAGTTTTCAAGTAATAACTCCTCATGTAAACTCTCCTTTAGATCGGAGTTGTACTTCCTGTTAACCATGTGTCGTTGCTCTTGTTCCAGCTTTCTCTCTGAACTCAGGAGAGAAATGACAGACGTGTAAACTAAAGGGTTAGCTTGAGGAGTGCCTTTGTTTTAGTTCTGACTATGCAAAAGAGTCGTATAAAAGGCAGACCTCCTGAACTTATCGATCGAACAAACAGAGCTTTGTTGTTCCTGCTTTGTGGCATGTGGGATGGAGGGATGAAGGGAGTGCTATATTTGAGGAAAACGCCAGGGGATCTCCCTCTGTCTCTGATTCCCCCATCTGTGTTTGTCCTTACTTATCTTTTTGTCTTTCTTCCTGATGGATTGAAATCTAAACATGTTAATCATCCAGTGGGATGTGCAGCGTTTAGCCTCTTACGACATTGCATTGATGCCAAATGGACAATTTAACCAGTGATGTTTTCTTAAATATTAGAAGTCCACATCTGGTGTCCACCACTCTAATCATGTGCCATGGCATATGTAAAGTACTGTGCAAAAGTTTCAAGGCACCACCAGCTTTGTTTTGTTTTTATTTCTGTCAAATGATGTGATCATTGGCATTTTGATTGGAATGATGTGACTGGAAGTTGGTCGTGACTCGTGTATATTAATGAGCTTTCAATGAGTTTAACTCGTATAACGTGTAATATAAAGCTCAAACCTGGTGTATGCATGAATAAACCTGGTGTAATGGACCTCTTTTACAACAGTTATTTGTTGACAAATACAGGTTGGAGCAGTAATTAGGGTTTGGCTCCAGTTTTAAGAGAGCCAGGGTCGTGTTATTGTTATGGTGTAAGGTTAGGTCACACTAAGTAACCTGTTTTAAAACAGCATATATGTTTCTCCATATGTGGTCCAATGAAAAAAATAATACTGTGTGGTCATTATAGCATTGCTAATACAACAATGTGGCTTGAGATTTTGCACAGCACTGTATACAGTATGCGCTAGGAGAGGATTTGTTTAGAGCTGAGTTTGTCAGATTGGAGCAGTCTGGAGCTCGGCTGGGATTTGCTTCAGTGGGTCCTTCTTTGGCCTGATAGCATCTTCCTTTGAAGTGATTAGCCAGAGGTGCTGGGTGGGGTGGTTGGGTGGGAGTCGAGTGGTATGTCTGTGTGAACTGATTAACCTGAGGTGTGTGTGTGTTTGTCAGGATGTGTATTAGGGGTGGCAGGATAGGGGGAGGGGGCCGTCTATGTAGTGTTTGGGGGGTTGGATGTGGGGACGAGAAGAGAGAAGCAAGGGAAGAAATAATAGAGTGAAACAGAGCCAAAGCTTTAAGGTTCACTTGCTAAAACGTGGGGTTGTGTTTTCTGTGGAATTATACTTCAAGATGCTATTATCTTAATTGGAAAGTAATTGCTTCACTTGAAACCTAAAACAAACATTCTGTTGTGTCTGCCACCAGGTAGCTCAATTTGCTAATGACCAGAGTCATTTGCACAGAGAATATGACCTTCTGTATGTTGATGTTGCCCGTGTTGACCGGCTTTACATCGACACAGCAACACAGCACTAAAATCCTGCCATGCCAGTGTGTGAGGTTAATACTGGAATTATTGTTATTGCTATCCACCTTTTTAGTCAATAAACTAGAATAGCACTCAGAGAGCGCAGGCCTCCGCCAAGGCAGCTCAGCCCCCCACCACCCCCCCTTCCCCTTTGGATCACGGATCTACGGATCACGCCCAAAATGTGATCACATGTTCCTGGTCCCATTGTGGACATTTCCTGAACATTTCATCCAAATCCGTCCGTAACTTATCGAGTTATGTTGGTCACTAACATACAGACAAACAAACTCCAGTGAAAACATATACCTCCTTGGCAGAGGTCAATAAACTTTTGTCCACACACTTGGAATTGGGGCTCGTACACATAAGAACTAGCTTAAGGGAATCTTCAAAAGTTTTTGTCATATCGACTTTTTATCCACACATAAGCCATAAAAACGCTGTAAAATATCTATTACTCAATCCTGGGAAAATAAAGATCCCTGTAGCAGATGTTGCCATCTCAGTTGTTGTCATCTTCTTCTTCTTTTGTTATGAGTGTAGGTTTTAAGCATTTGGAGTCTCCAAACAATGCTGTGTTCGGGGAATTGTTTTAGTTTCCATGTGAGTAAGGCAAAACTAAGGTGATAAGTTGACATTAGTTATGTTTTGTGAAGGTCAGTTGAGGCTGATGAATTAATAAATTGACTAAATTGTTTGAATAGAAACCCCTGCCCTTCATATCCTTCTCTTCCCCTTTTTCTTTGGCACAATAGGAACGTTTGTATTGGAATTATTTGTTGTTTCTGATGGGGCCCCATGGAGTGAGACAGGGTGCATCTCTTGAACTATGCTCATCCTCGTTCAAAGCAGACCCTCACTGAACTTCAGCTTTCATAATGTTTTTCTGTCCTTAAGCCATGACACAGACTCTGGTTATGAGTAACTGTTGAGCTAATGTCTGCAGCAGAAACAAAGAGTTACTTTACGTTGTTTCTGGAGCTCATCACACAAGTTGATTCAGCCTCAGAATTGAGACCTGGGATCTTGACGGCTTTACTAATTACTACCATAGTCATGGTGTTGTGATTCATCTGTGGGAGACATGTTAATGTTCGCAAGGTTTTCAGGATCTAAGAAAAGCAGCTATGGTTTTACTCGCCATATGCACTTGAGCTGATCAAACAGATTTTGAAAAACCCCAAGATGTTGTACAATTTCCGCAAGCTTTAGATGAGCTGAGGATTCCAGGGAGGAGGGGTTTTCAAATGACAACAGCAAAGTACTGACTGGACTGTTCCTGGCTACAAGCCTGTGTGTGTGTGTATGAGCGTGCGTGTGTATATGTGTGTGCCAGTTCCCACGCTGTAGGCAGTTCCGTTTGTAGCACTCTGGTGAAGCTGGCAACTGGACTGCAGCTGTTCTCTGTCCCTCTTCTCCGCCTGTTTGCAGATGTGCTGCGGCCAACGAGCTGAAAAACCAGAAACCAACAAACAAGTGTAGTACATCCATTTATCCCGACCTCCCTCTATCTTCTGTCGCGCTCTCCTCCTGGGAATGTTCTGTGCTCAACGGCTCTGGATAATTACAACATGCATCCGAGCATTAGTTAGTTAGAGTGTGTTCAGTCATTTATTGAAGATCCAAACATAATGGAAAGTCAACTATGTTTGGCAAAGTAGACTAAACTACACCAGGACAGTGTAAACCAGACCTTTTTATAAATAAGCAAATGTTAAACCAGAACAAACCTATTTAAATTTGTTCAAGACAAAACTGAACAAGACAGGAAATGATTTCTCTTTGACACCTGATAAGATGTTCACAGCTTGTGTATTCAGAGCTATACAAAGGTCTTTTCAACAAAGGTCACTGCACAGACTGAGAAACGTGTTCTTGAGCATGAAAAGTTGAAAAGTTGAAAAGTTAAACCGAACTTTCATCATTGTAGCATGTAAGATATTCAGATGATTCAGCAAACATGTGTGTTGCAGGCAGCATATTGAATGCATTTCACAGCTTATTACTTTTGTTTACAACATTTGGGACTGTACTATAATGACTTCTTATTGTAATTAAGTCTGACGAAATGTGTAACCACATACAAGAGTCCAAATATCTGAGACTAAGAGTGAGAAAGAGTGACTTACTGTTTTTACATAGGACTGGAAATAAAAATGGATGTAGATGGTCGTAAGTAGCAGTTAGCCACCAGGGGGCGACTCTTCCTGTTGCAAAAATAAACCTCAATTTAAATGGAAGTGATTAGAAAGATGAGTCTGACTCTAATTAGAGGAGTTAAGTCTTATTCACAAGTCTGTTTTTCTTCAATAGAACATGATGGCAGTTTTGTAAGTTATATTCCCATTTTAAAAGAAAATAGACAACACAGCATGGCACATATGAGTGAAAACTGTTTAGATTGACAGCTACTATCATGTAAAAGGTGCCTGGTTGCAGGTTATGGCAAATTGTGAATCCTGAGGCCACACAATGGGAGCCAGAAAATATGTCCAATTCCTTTTACATACTAATCTTATTTCTCTTTCTGTTTGTTTAACACCGCAAAAATATTGACTTTTAGTGAAAGATGGACGGTGCAACATGAGAGTTGAGTGGTGTGCTCTTAAAAAAATTAAAGAGCACGTACAGTACATAAGGGAAAGTGATAATGCTCATAACTACCAAATTACATCCAACAATTATGTTAAGTGACTAGTTGGTAGCCAATAATATGGAAGATTATGCAATATTCAGTATTGGTATTGTCCAATACTGGTCGAAATCACTGGATCGGATATTGGCAAACGAAAAATGTGATATCATCCAAATCCCCCAACATCACGTAAATGTATCATTAAAGCTCCCATAGACCTTAACTTCGAATAAACACTGTTTGTTGGTGTGTATCTGCACCATTACCTCTTTTAGAAAGCTCTAAATTTTTTCGAAATTTTATTCTCTGGCTCTGCAAGTGGTCTGAAAAAGCCTGGAATCGTTACATAAGGATCCCGTCTCCTGAACAGCGGATCCTCCTGCTCCGGGCACTAGTCAGCAGAAGAAGAAGAACGTCCATTGAGGTGTTTCACTTGCGACAGTGTCTTCTGACTCTGTGTCCGACTCCGGGTCAAAGTCGTAAAAGGGACTGCGGCAGGGAGTCGTGACGAAGCCATTTTTAAACATTGTTAAAACATTGTTTTGATAATGAGTAGCAGTGCATCCACTGTCCCATAGGGGGAGCTGCGCTTCTGAGAGCTGGTGTGCTAATTACATCACTTCTCGGTACCTGGCCAATCACAGCACAGTCTGTCTTCTCAGGGTGAGATTTCAGTCTGAAACAACACAGCTGACGAGAGCTTCAGTGAGGAGAGATTGCTCTCGGCTCGTTTGCAGCAACTCAGGGCTTTTTGACCATAAAAACAAGTTAATGTATGTAAGTAGACCTCCATAACTCACATATGTGCGATAGTACCACTCTATGGGAGCTTTAATACATTTATGATGTGATCATTTTATGGTATGGTATGATTTGAGGCTTATGGCCACACCACATTGGATGGGAGAACGCCTGTGGGGCACACAGTTGGTGTAGTGATTTGGGCTCTTGCCTTTGCAGCAAGAAGACCCATGTTCAATGGAGTTTGCATGTCCTCACCGTGTGTTCATGGGTTTTCTCCAAGTTCTCCGGCTTCCTCCCACAGTCCAAAAGCATGCAATATATATTAGGTGAATTGGACACTCTAAATTGACCTTAGGTGTGAGAGTGAGAGTGAATGGTTGTTTGTCTATTTTTGGCCCTTCGATGGACTGGCTAACTGTCCAGGGTGTACCCCACATATCGCCCTATGTCAGCTGAGATTGGCACAGCACCCACTGCAACCCTCCTGTGGAGGATAGACAGGTAGAAAATGGATGGATGGATATGATTTTACTGCACAAAAGTATATATATATATGAAAAAAGAACGAAATGGAAAATAATTACCTAAAAACACAGTAAAATAGTGGTTTATAAGCTCGTTATTTCCAGCCGGTCAAAGCCTGCACCACCTGTGCGGCAGACAAAGTTGAGGCTATGCTGTCACCTTCAACAGTCCGAGTGAGTCTGACAACAAACATCAGTTGTTGCTGGAGACTATTAACATCTGTGCATGCGTCTAATCAGTGCTAGGACGCTATTTTAAAAAGGTGTGAAACAATGCCTCAAGGGAGGTCATGGGTTTTGTGTGTGTGTGCTCTGTGCAAACACACACGGACACACATCCACAGACATACTCGGCCACACACTTAAAGTCTTTGATGTGTGTTGGCCACAATTTGTTGTCTTCCAGCTGTGAGTCTTTAAAACACACCAGGACTACTTTACACACACACACACACACACACACACACACACACACACACACACACACACACACACACACACACACACACACACACACACACACACACACACACACACACACACACACACACACACACACACACTGTGACTCAAACCCACCCTACAGACACACAGCAAATGACCACACAGATAGTGGAGGGGGTGGAGTAGTAGAGGATGCAAATTAAAGGAATAGTGCAACATTTTGGCAACACTGCTTTCATACTTGGAGTTAGATGTGAAGATCAGTATCACTCTCTCCACTGTACATTAAATATGAGACTAAAGCCACTAACCAAGTTGAATAATACAATTACCAGCATTTATTAGAAGATATGAGGTAACATGTCTGCATTAAAATGTCAAAAATCAACGTCATCCCTTTACCTGTCCTTGTGAGCCAGTGTGTTGTCTTTTATTTTGTTTATATTAATGTGTGGATTTGTCACTAATGTATCACAACTATTCATTATTCTGCCGCCAAAGCGCTCCCCAAGAAACGTAAATGCAAAGTGAACCAAACAAGGCAAGAAGACAACATTTCCTATGATCCACCTAAAACACTTAAAAGTGTTTTGAGAAATTTCATTGTGTTGTGCACTGTGTGTGTTTGCGTAATTGTGAACATGTTTTTTTGTAATTAGTTTAATATCCGCAAAATTCTCAAGGTAAACTTGTTTGTATCATGGATTTTTTTGTGAGTTTGGTACTTATGCCTTCGTTTTTGGTTTATACACATAAAACAAATTATATGTTACATATAAATTGATGAGGTTTAGAGGCACTGATTGGCCAGATGCTTCCCCCTGTTTTCTTTTTGCAAAGCTATTGCTTCATACAGCTGTGAGAGTCACAATGATCTAGCCATTGTCATTGTCTCTAATCAGATTTAGTTCCTTTAGGCTTTTCTTTTAGTCTTTTTAGACTTTCCCCTCTATCCCTGGCACCTGAGATAAACTGAGCAAAAACACAATTTAAAGAGGTAAAAATGTGGCTTAAGATATAGCAAACATACCAACTTACTTTTAAATAAACACACAAGTATCTGTTTGAAATTCCATAGCAGTTAACCCAACAGTGGTGACAGATGCAGCCACTGTAGATCCCAGGAAGAAGTCATGTTATGTGAGGACAGAGAAAAATAAACTCAGGAAAAGGAATTTAAAGGCCATCATTGAGAATGGGGGAAATAAATGATTACAATTCTGGATTGAAAATGTGTCTCCTCATAGTCCTACTATTGTAAACCAGACTTATAGCCGCCCTCTGCTCTCACCCTTCTATCTGTCGCGCTACCTCTATCTCATCTACTCATTCTCCAAGGGGGATAGAAGGAAAGGCAAATGCAAAACCCAGTGGGAATATTAGGCACAAAAAATAAGTAGATCCAACTTCTTCTCCTTCCTTTAAGACAGATGGGAAAAAAGGACATGCCCCTCTCACTAATTAGACAGAGCCTGGAGGCTACAAAGTCCTCTTGCCCACAAACAACAAGATTGTTTAAAGATGTTGATGTAAACAGTTCAGGAACACACACACAAGTACATCCACAATAAATGAATGTAGCTGGGGCATCTGTGTTTGTCTACGTGCCTGTGTGAGTGTGTATGCATATGTATCTCATAATGTAACAATGTTGTAACATCATTGTGAAAGACATGCAGACGCACAGGAAGACAGCTGTTGAGATCAACATCTGGGCTGGGGGTTGAGAGACCGAGGTGTATGTAGGTCTTGGTTTGTGTGTGTCTGTGTGCGTTTACATAATCAGATTCTGTCCCAGAGGAAAACAGCATGGGATCACTCACAGTCTTCCTTCATTCATTAAATGTGTGTTTTTTCTGCTGCGGTTTAGCGAAGCGGCTGCGATACACACTCAAGTTACAGTCCAGCGTTTAGAAAAGAAGTTCCGGTTCAAATTTTTCCTTGATTCATGAGTATGCACTAATTCGGTTAATTTGATTCATTCTAATTTGTGTAAAATGGATGTTTGGAAACCAAGTTACTCAGGTCATTATGTCAATAAATGGTGGCAGTCGGAGGAAGGCGGGTGTGAAAGCCAGGAAAGCCAGTGATGAGAGGAAGGGAAGGAGACACAGGGAGGGTGTTAGGAGAGGTGTGAAGTTTAAATATGAGGAGTGAGTGCTAGGATAATTTGAGGCTGCTTGAGCTGAGCCGACTCCCTCAAATTGGAAGTGACTTTATCGTTTTAACTCAAATGAGAAAAAGTGTTACACACTGAATTCAAGCCATCGACTGAACATTCTGTCATCAGGGGCAGAATTACCAAACAAAAACACTGGCATTTTACATGAGAATGAAAACTATTCATGGATCGCTCCTCAAGGACGTAATTGACAACCTCAAATAGTCAATTTTCTTGAAAGAATTTAAATAATTTAAAGGTTCGGTGTATTGTTAGGACTCCTTCACTCACTCCTCCCTTTCCCAAGCATGTAAGGGAACTATGGTGGCCTCGGTATACCAAAAAGGATGAACAGTCGTTATTTTTGATTTTTGTTTGTGTAATAAGCTTTCGCTACTCTTAGAAATAAGGGTTCCAAAAGTGTCCTTCTACAAGGGCTGAGGTTCTACCTGGAACCATTTACCTCTGAAAAACCCTTTCTTCGGGAAAGTATTTGTTCATTTTAGAAGTAACACTGTACCTTCTTTATCTTTAGATCAACACTTTCCAGGCAGTTATTGGTTACGATGAGTTCGACTCATATGCCATCTTCCTCTACCCTGAGGGTGGTTTGAACTTCTTTGGAACACGACCCAAGGTAAAAAAAAATATATATTGTTACAGTCATACCAAATTATTTAAGAAACAAATTATGATTTTTACATGTTGTTGTATTCATGTATTTTTCTGCTTTTAGGAGTCATATAATGTTGAGATAGAGTTTCCTGCTAGAGTTGGCTTCAGCAGAGGTGAAATTCCATACCTAATCTTTTCTCGAACCGAGGGACCTTACTACAGTGTTATTGGTGAAGATCAGAGTATTCAAAACCTTTACCAGTAAGTATAAAACTGTCCTCATAATAGTCGCTCTAATAGTGCCATTAGAGATTTACCTTTTTGAAAACAACAGCACAGAAAAATAGTAGAAAAATACTGTGCTAACAGTGGTTTCTCTCTCCAGGGTTGGTAATACAGGAATACCAGGTATATGGCTTTTCCACACTGGGAACCATTATTATTTTGACAACATTGTCCCTGCATCCATCAGTGGCCTCCTTGCTACTTCTCCAACTGGAGGCCTCCCTCTGGTAATTTAGATTTTCTTATTTATTTATTCAATTCTCATTCTACACTTGGTCTTTTCATGCAATGTGAAGGAAGGTCCTGATTTTAAGTCAAGTTGTTTGCTTCTAGGACACAACCACACCTGAGTATGCAGAGTTTGAGGAATATCCATACAATACATTTGAACCTGATAACCAAGAGGAAGAGGAGGAGGAGGAGGAGGAGGATTACCCTTTGACAGGTGGGGACCCTGAATTCCAAACAGCCCCTGATGGTGGTGACCAATCAGAATCTGTTCAACCATCAAGCCCTGGTTCTCCTTCAGAGGACCCTGGACATCAAGTGCCACCACATGGCAGTGAAGATGTACCATTGACTTCAGAACCCAGGTACGGTTCAGAGCCAGCAGAGCGGCAGTATGTTCCCCTAAATCCCCCAGAGGCACCAGCAGAGGGAGGTGATCGGCACAATCAGGAGCAGCAGCCACAGGTAACACTGAAATGTTTTTCTATGAATATTAAAAGCTACAGCCTGTATGTTTGTCGTAAACAGAAAAGATGTAACAAAAGAGGCAGCAAAATTGTTTGCGGCGTCGTCAGCAGCACAGGGGCAGGTGGGGACAATTCTTTGCGTTCTCATTCATACTGCTGTTCTGTTGATTCTCTGTCTGTCTTCATATAAAGCAAGAAATGGTGCTGGCAACACAAGATCTAAAAACCACTTAATTGGTTTAATCAGCGCTGTGTGAACTCATTTGGCAGGAGTTGTAATGGGAACCTAACAGACATAATAGCAGACATTTGTTAATATTTAAAAGTTCCACACAACTTTTTAAATGTTTAATTTTGATGCTTTTTATGTGCCTTTTTATGTATTTTTAAATTGAAAATAGCTAAAATATGAGCTAATGGTTTTATGTTTATGAGAGCGTTCTTACAGACAGCAGCAATGTGTGGCAGTGCTTTTAAATTCTCTGGAAACCTAACTCTTTGCAGTGGTTACAGAGAGGAGGAGAATTACACTGGCAGTGCTGTCAGGGGGTTTCTAATACCGACTTGAAATGGCAGTCACTTTTTGTAAAATAAATAAATAAATAAATAAAGTGGTTTTAATGGAACGCTGTTTTGGAGACAGTATTGTAGTTTAAACAAAATTACTGGAGATCATGATTCTCACATACTGTATACAATTTATAAAATATGTGCAGATCGTGTCTTTTAGCATCTGGAGAGAGTTAAAAAGTTCTAGCTCTCAGTGACAACACATTTCAAGCTACCCAACATGTCCCCCTATATTTCCATCTGTAGGATCCTCTGGAGGTGGTGGACGTGTACCCACCTCAAAGAAATGAACCACGTCTTTCCCCCGGAGGTCATGTGGTCAACGTGGATGAGGAGGATGTTGATTTTGACACAGGAGGTAAAGGACAAACCACATACACATCCACACGACACAACGTGTGTGCATTATGTCCTTTATATACGGCATGTGCCTTCTGAACGTATGAAAGGAGGGAGAAACGGGAGGGTAAAGGGTAACACTACCTCACCCGCTCAGCAGCTGGCAGGACAATACTGCCGTTGTGCTGGGCAGCTCCCAGGTGTGTGTGTGTGTGTGTGTGTGTGTGTGTGTGTGTATTCAACGCTCCCTCCTCTGCATCTACTCCCACAAGTGTTTGCCATAAATAAGAATGTGTGCTCAGTAAATTTCTCTTCTCGCTTACATGAGTCAAAAAGTCTTCCAATGTGATGAAATGCCATTTTTCTAAGATGCAGTAAAGACAAACCTGTCAACAGAAGTATATTTGAGACATGGATCAAACCAAACCCATATTTACTGTTAAAAGTAAGCCCTTTAAGAGGTGATTGTGAAACATCTGTACAGCATGTAGTACGTGCACATACATATGAAGTATGTAGGGAAATTAGAAAAAAAGCATTATTTTCCATACACATGCTATTTTTCACAGCTGCTGCTTTTACTGCTGATTATGAAAACAAAGCAGAATTTAAAATATGTGACTCATGTGTCTCTGTTGTTGAGACATACTTTATTCATCTCCAAGCTTGTGTGTGTGTGTGTGTGTGTGTGTGTGTGTGTGTGTCATCCCCCTGTTGGATGACAGAATGCTGCATTATGATCCAAAGCAAATATTTGCCAAAAATACAAATACAGTGAGATAGAAAGTTAGAAAGTGCTCACTTGGTAGTTGTGCAAGTTCCATGTTGTCATGTAAATCCAGTAAAAGGCGCTGCAGTCAGGAGCAATAAGCTTTAGTGACAGCTGTGCTGTTTTAAATCAACACTGTCAACAGCTGCATCATTTTAGACACATTTAAATTCTTAAATTGCTTCTGTGACTAAATATTTCAGTGGTCTGAGAAATGTTGCCAGAAATATAATTCTTTCTTTTTTCAGCAGCAGTGTCTTCTGCATTTCAAGCTCACCACCCATTTTCTGTTCTGTTTACCCCAAATAAATGAGTGATAGTGCCATCTCTAGGTGTAGAACAGCATATGTTATGCTGTATAATCTTAATCTTAAAAACAAGACTGGATGTAAATGTGGAAGACCAGGCTACAGCAGCTGGTTCCTCTCCAAACTTGAGTTTCCTTGTGTGTCTGTATTGTTTCCATAGTTCTGTCTTCTCCGTCCAGCCGTACTTATATGGAAACACTGTTTAGTCTCCATTTGTCTAATGTTAGGTGAAGTGTTTAAACAAAGCTGACCCTCTGCATAGACAGTAAAGGCTTTTACATCTTTATTTCTAAATAACTAACTCCCGTTTAAGAAAAGTGATGTAAAATAAACAAGTATAGATATATACAATTTCAATTTGGTGTTTTTTTTTACGTATGACGCATGATAATAAACGCCTTTTTCTTCCACATCTCTCACAGTGATTCAGTACACTACAGAGAATAAAGAAACATGTGCCAGGTATGTAAATAACTGTTATAGTTACAGGAAAACAATTGTTTAATAAAAACATATCTGCCATAAATGCAAATTAATGTTTCTTTCTCTGTCTTGTTACAGATTCCAGCAACAGTGCTCCCAGAATGCAGTTTGCTCTGATTATGCAACAGGCTACTGCTGCCACTGCCAGTCTGGCTTCTATGGAAATGGACGCCATTGTCTTCCTGAGGGTAAAGCCTTGTGAATGTTGTCTCTATGGACATAAGCCTGAATGTACATTGAATGTCATTTGTTAAAGTTGTTTTTTCTTGCATATACTCTGTGCTGCCTCTGTAGGTGCCCCTCAGCGTGTCAGTGGTAAAGTGAGTGGAACTGTCACAGTGGGATCCACTCCAGTTACCCTGAACAACATTGACCTCCATGCCTACATCGTGGTGGGTGATGGAAGAGCGTACACTGCCATCAGTGAGGTAGGACATGCACTAAATATGTCAATATACTATAAAGGTCCAGTGTGTAACATTTAGGAGGGTTTATTAGCAGACTGCAATGTGCCTTTTCACATTTTTAAGCAAAAGCTTAACACAGACAAAGAAAAATCCTTAATGGTATGCGAAGGCTACCGTAGTTCCTTGACAGTTTTCTGTTTGTTACAATCTGCAATCTCACCATTGCCTGTCACTAATCTACACACTGGACCTTTGAATCTAGATCTCTTTAAAAACAGATCACTGTCATGTAGTTACTGTACATTAAAGGAGACATATTATGCAAAATCAACTTTTTAATCATTTAAATCCCTATATTTGGGACTCTGGAGGTCGTCAGTCGCCAAAGTGTGAAAAAAGATGACTCACTCATGTTTTTGTGGTCCTTCTCAGTCAGGAGATAAAACACGCGAGGTTAACGTCTGTGCTCATTGGGACGTCACAAAGCGCTAAATTCCTGGAATTGTTGTCTCGCAGAGCTCCGTTTGTCCGGGCAACAGTGCAGCACAGAGTTCAAACTTCCAGCCTCAGAGGATTTATCTGTCCAGTGGAGACATGTTATATTTCATGGCAATGTGCCTGCTAGAGCCTGCAAATGATCACCTTTCCAAATGCTAACTGCTGTTAGCTCCCAGTAGCCTCTGTGACTGATGCCATTTCCTTTCCCTTAAGTTTCTTTTTACTTTTTTTGTTTTTAGAGATACTATTAAATCGAGCGTTCTGAACTGGGCTGTTTTGGCAGGGTGATTGAACTGCTGTGGTGCTTCATCCTTATGGTATTTTGACAAAAACATGTCACAGACATGTTCAATAGGACACCAGGGAACTAGTTTAACTTGGAGAAATAGGGAATAATATGTCCCCTTTAAAGTTTCTTTGGTTGAACATTGCTAAATCAATGCTGTTTTGTCAGGTACCTGAACCAGTGGGCTGGGCTCTGATGCCAGTTGCACCAATTGGAGAGCTCTTTGGATGGTTGTTTGCTCTAGAGCTGCCCAACAGCCAAGCAGGGTTCAAAACCACAGGTAAACTTTAAGTGTTGTGTCTGTTTGGTTGAGTATCCTGCCTTGTATGTCTTGAAAACATCTGTGGAGAAATTAAGAAACTCCTCTACAGTGAGGACATTGTGTGTGTGTGTGTGTGTGTGTGTGTGTGTGTGTGTGTGTGTGTGTGTGTGTGTGTGTGTGTGTGTGTGTGTGTGTGTGTGTGTGTGTGTGTGTGTCTGTGTGTTTTCCTTCTCTAAGCCAGCTGTATTGTCTCGGGGGATGTGGTGTGATATCAGGCTTTCACCTCCCCTCTCTAATATGAAACAGCTGTGTGTGCGTGTGTGTGTCCACATGTGTTTGTCTGCCAGCTATAATGTATCTGAAAAAAAATCTGCAGATTGACCAACAAAAAAAAACTGATTGATGAATTTGACTGATTGTCTCAATGTGTTATCAGGTGCTGAGTTCACTCGTCATGCTGAGGTCATCTTTTACCCTGGCAACCAGCACCTGTCAATCATTCAGACTGCCCGTGGCCTTGACGACCACAACCACCTCACTGTGGACACGTTTGTCAGCGGCAGCGTGCCCTTCATACCTCCTGGAGCTGAAGTTACCATGGATCCCTTCAAGGAGATCTACCAGTATTACCCATCGGGTAACTATGACAACAACAAGACAGGGATACTTCACTTAACATTTGATGACCTCCAGCTCTTAAAAACTTTTTTTTTGTCTCTCTACGCAGTTGCCACATCTACTTCCGTGAGGGAGTTTTCAGTAGTTTCGGCAGAGCGAGGATCAGAGTCCCACTCCTTCCAGCTCAAACAGAATATCACCTTCCGCGATTGTCGTCACGACAACCGCGCCAGTGCCCTGGAGACGCTGCAGATCACTATGGAGAGGGTGTTTGTGATGTACGTCAAGGAGGAGCGGATCCTGAGATATGCCATCACCAACAAGATCAGCCCAGTTGGAGGTGAGTCTTAACACACAGGAAACAGCTTTTTATTATTAATCGTACAAATATCCTCATAGCTTTATAGCTGAACTGGAGTTAATTCGATATTTAATTAGACATGTATCCAATATCACTGAAACTAATGAAAGTAGTGTTTAGTAAAGTTTAGGATATCATTATGTCAGTGTTTGCCCACACTTTCTATCAGCAGATCCACTTTTTTAAAGATGACAAACTCTTGTGACCCATGACATAACATTTTTTACTGATATTTTTGTCAAAAAAAAATAAAAAAATAATAATAATTTCTGTTTTTAAATAAAGCTTAACGAACTGGCTGTAAATGTATTTGGTGGCCCGAAAGAAAAACTCCTGTGACTCAGCTGTAGGTCCTGACCCAGCCTCCCGGAATGAGTGCATTGTTTTACTTGATTAAATTCATTCCACATCATCAATGTGAGTCTGAAAGTGCACGGGCACTTTGGAGACATTGAAAACGTGAGGTTTTCTCCTCCAGATCCCCCCAAAACCAGACCGCTTAGTAATTGTTGCAACGCTGCCACAGAAACGTCAGCCAAACCACAGCACAGAGTTGAACAGAGTTTAGCTCTCAACACATGCTGCAAACTGAGGGCATAATTATATGTCCAAACCATAGAAGACAATGTTATCGTGTGTGTATAACCCCTGTTGTTTCTGGGTTTATTGTCTATCAAAGGCTGCTACCACCACCGGATTATTACACCACAAGTTACACAACAGCTGCCCATAAATATTTGATTAGTTTGCTTTGCTTATGCTGATAATTAACATGTATAAAGTGGATATGGACGTGTGTTAGAGGTATTGGACACTGTCCTGAGGAGGGAACTGGTTAACCAATGAGGTTTTATTGGTTAACCAGGTTTAATGAGGTTTTTTAATAAGCTGAAAGAAAAAAATGTACAGGTACACTACCAGTCAAACGTTTGTGCTCAAAATCTCTGGGAACTCCTTCAAGATTGTTTATTTTTTAGAGATTTAGAGATATTTCACACTTTACTACATAATTACATATGTTTTCATTCATAGTTGTGATGCCTTCAGTGAGAATCTACAATGTAAATAGTCATGACAAAAACATTCAAATTAGCAGGTGTGTCCAAACTTCTGACCGGTAGTGTATGTGCGGAGAGAATGCTTGTGATCGATAAGTGAATTTTGGACGGATAATTTCAACTTTGTTACATTCTGTCGTGACTAATGCATTACCTACCATATCTGCGTTTATGTGTTTGGCTCACTGCCACACTGTATTGAATGTATCCTCTTCTATTTATGCTTTCATGGTTGCTCTTTACTGGCCACATGTGAACGGTAAATCCTTCACGTCAGCCAGAGGTTCAGGAGTCTTTTAAATCCTAACCAACAAGTTTCATCTCTTCGCTGAAAAACAGAGAGACTAAAGTCGTGTGGGAATATAGCACATACACCATGTGTCATGGTTTTTCTCTATCAGCACAGACCTCTAAAGATGGAGAGGAAAATAAAGAGTTTTATACAGAAAGACAGGGTTTTTTTTTCTCGTCGGGTTTCAATTTAAACCAAGTTTCTGTCATTTAAATGTCAACACGTTGATTAAAAAGGTTGTGATGACACATCTCACATGTGCACACGAACACACACTGATTCACCCAGTGCACAGCTGGAAGAGCTTTTGGGATCAGGGGTTTCATAAACACAGGTTAAGTGGTGTGTGTGTGTGTATGGGAGAGGGAGAAAGAGAGAGGGTATGTGTGTGTGCAAGGGTCTTACACTTTCAGGGAAATAATATACCAGCCAATGACAGATTTTCTAGTGGGGGGTGTTGCTGGGCAGAATAGCTGCCCATTGATGTCATGAGAATCAGAGGTGCTCTGGTTTCACTGTGAGCTCTTTAGACACAAGAAAAAGCAGATTTTAAACAAATAGAATCTACACCTGTCTACAATATATTAGGAATATGTCCACAGCTTTTTATTGGCATAACACTATTATCGCTATTACTTTAAAGGTGCATTATGTAATAAATCTAAAGCAACTGGCCATAAAATCCTCCTAATATGTCACAGAGACTCAGGAATAATGTTCATATACCAAACTGAACTCACCAACAACAGCAGTACAGACAAAATATTTGCATTAAAAAAATATTTTGCAGACTGCAAATCATGTTTATGTTTTGAAATCATGTTTTGGCATGTGGTGCCACCTACCGCCATCTACCAATCATTGCAGTCAGTAGTGTCTCAGCTGCCGAGCAACTACGGGTTGCCAGTTACGTCAGAAAACGAAACCTAAAAGACCTCGGTATTTTGAATTTGAATGTAGTAACCGATTTTGGCCACATTCTTACATATGGCACCTTTAATGTTTGTTTGCAACAAACAACAAAGTGTGCAACTCTTTGTTTTGGTTTTTATTGTTGTTTTTTGCACCATCTCAAATAAACATTCACAAGAACCTCACCTCTAAACTCACAGCAGTGTATTAGTTACGGTTTGAAGACTCCAACATTAACATTCTAACATTGTAATCTCTCTGTGATTAGTAAAAATGACCTTTAAACTTGCCTTTAAGATCTATGACACAAATTATCTGCTCCTTGCATTTTCATCTTGAATGCCTCTAAGACTTGGTCAGTAAAAAAGTCAGTGATGATGGATGTTGCACTAAAAGTGGTTCATCACATCCTGAAGATAGTCTCAGTTATGCCCAACCTGTGTGTGAGTGTGTGTACTTGTATGTGTTACCTGTTAGGGACATTTTCTGGCAAAAACACTGACCTTGTCAGGACCAGTCGTCCTCAGTCAGCGCAAAACCTCGTCCTAATGAGACAGAACCTAATTTCTGAGGAAGTGGTTCGGTCTAAAATGTGATTTGTGGTTAGATAAGGTAAGGGTTAGGTTATTAACTGGTTAATGTTAGGAATAAGGCTGTGTTAAGGCTGTGTTAAGGCTGTCGAAATAAATGAATGGAAGTCAGTGTGAGTCCTTCAAAGGATAGCCCTGCGAACCTGTGTGTGTGTGTGTAGGAGGTTAGGAGGCTTGCTAAAAAGCAACAGGTG
Source organism: Microchirus variegatus (assembly GCF_963457635.1). Classification (NCBI taxonomy): domain Eukaryota; kingdom Metazoa; phylum Chordata; class Actinopteri; order Pleuronectiformes; family Soleidae; genus Microchirus; species Microchirus variegatus. The sequence continues at coordinate 27,233,411 of NC_139802.1, read as the reverse complement.
GGAAACTGTGGTGTTGCTTTGATGGTGTACATTGTGTATGTGTGTGTTCTCTTCTCCCACTCGCCCTCTCTCTCGATCTCTCTCTCTTTAATTATCCCTTAGTCTTTTCTCCCATCCATGTGTATCTCACCCTCTCATCTCTCTCTCTCTCTCTCTCTCTCTCTCTCTCCCTCTCTTCCCGCCACAATCTGGACTTTGAAGAATCTTTCTCTCTCTCTCTCTGATAATGAACCAAAATTGCTCGACTGCCTCAGGAGATGGAAGCAAGCCGAGTCAGTGAATTGAATTTTGTTTCGGTGTGATTTTGTGTGTGTGTTATTGTAGTAACATCACTAAATGCACATCTTTTTTCATGTGAATTTTATTGTCATTTTTCTTGTCTCAGACTTTGTAGGCTTTATATGAAATGCAGCATTTGGGATTAGATTTACGTGGTGTCGGAACATGGTTTTCCAATTAATCCTACACTCTCTATTTTGGAAATATACTATTCAGAACAGCATTATTTAAACCAGTCCACCAATAAACCAGACATTTTCTTTACGTAATGCTTAAAACCAACACTAACAACACCTCAGTGGACCATTGAAACAAAGGCCATAACAGTTCCACAGTTTGAGGTTTGAACCATCCGAATGTACACTGTGTGTCACTTAAGCAAATATTTTTTATATTCTTGCCCAAATGTCCCATGTTTTTCTTCACTCCTCACATTTTGATTTTCAAAAAAAGTTACTGTGTGTCTGACCTGTGTCCACTGGCATGAGCCAACTTTGAACACACATTCACTCACTCATCTGTGTGTCTGTGCCTCTCTGTGTGTCTAACCTCATCCACATGTTCAGTATTGAGAACATGAAGGGAGGCCTTTTCTGAGAGGAAACCACTCAATGGGAATTTGTCTGGAGTGATTTTACATGTGTGTTTGGTTAGGCAGCCCTGTAATCATCGCTGTAATCATCTGACTTTAACTGTTGAATAATCCACATCTCAATTAATCTCATTTGTGGACATTTAGAGTGTGGCAGTAGGGTTGTCTTATCCTGGGTCACACAGGTTACATGGATGTTTTAATGTTTACAAAAGTAAGGTTTTTGAAATGCAGAACTTCTATTCATTACACTGTGGTAGTCCTGTTATTACTTAACAGCTGTGAGTCCCTTACTGAGAGATGATGACAATAATTGAAATCAAACATTGCAATCCATATACAATAAAGAGACATAAATCAACAGAGTGAATCCCTCCCAGACAGCAAGTGGTTTAAATCATTAAAAAAAAATATCACTGTTGTGCTGGATTAATTAAAACATCCTTCGTCTCTGATGTAATTTAATCTGTCTCTCCTCCTGTCTGTAGTTGAGCCAACTGGGCCGGAGTTGGTTAACCCCTGCTACGCTGGGAACCACGACTGTGACACGACAGCCCTTTGTATCCCACTTGAAGGTCAGGCCTTCCAGTGCCAGTGTGCGACTGGTTACAGAGGGGATGGACGCAACTGCTATGGTAGCTGTCTCTATCAGCATGTTACTATATATTTTACTGCATGTGCACATACACTGTACCGTCAAGATTTATATAGATCTTCTTGCAGAGTTTTATGGTGCTGTCCTCCGTTTTGCTTCATCTCATCATACCTTGTGTTTCTCCCTCATTCACTTCAAACACTTGCGGACAGTTCAAGGCTGTGCGTCTGTGTTTCTTCAACATGTGCCTATTAAGTTTAAAGGGTCAAGTACAGGTTGGATGGAAGGAATCATCTCTACTCTCATCTCCCCCTCCTCTCTTCCCTCAATCCCACCCTCCATCCCCTCCTTCGGGTTAATTTTTAGTTAACAGGAGCTTCTCTGGCTTTAAGCTGGTGCGTGGCCTATCATTAGCCCAGCAGCATGTCTGTCTCTCCTGCTGGCAGCGCTAGGAAAGCCCCAGGCTCAGCCTCAGTTCCCATGACTGGGCTGTAGCATCTCTTCTTTGGTCGCATATAGTCTTTGTGTGGTTTTGTCTACTCTCTTGCACAATACATTTAAGAATGTGGTTAAGACGCCAGGTGTGGGGAACATGTTATAGTCACACAAACAAGTAACCACCCAATGTATGCACTGGAATAATTACCCTTAATTACAACTTTGACACTCACATACGCACATTCAGCGATCTCTTATAGGGGATTCCAGGTTAACGAGTTTATGTCTCACCCCCACTCCTGTTCTCTGACTGCAGATGTCGATGAGTGTGCTGAGGGTTCGAGTCCATGTGGTGCTCATGCTCAGTGTGTGAACCTGCCTGGCAGCCACCGCTGTCAGTGCCAGAGTGGCTATGAGTTTGGCTTTGATGGGCGTACATGTGTTGGTAAGTTGCACTGAATTACATACGTGTAAACTGTGTACATTATGTTCACAGGACAAGACTCTCATAGCCTCTACATCCATGATATGATTCTAATAATAATTATTATTCATTAAATGTATATAGTGCTTTTCTATATACCCAAGCGCGTACAAATTACCCATTATTATACACACATTCTCACTGGTGGTAGTAAGCTACGTCTGTAGCCACATCTGCTCTGTGTGTGGTCAATTTACCTAATCCTCAGATTTGTTGTGTTTGTACCAGATATCATTTTAATACATGTACTAGCTGTTGGCAGGACATTTTACTTAAAATTAACTTACATATACACCTTATAATCATGTGAGGGGATCGTTTTCTTTGACCAAGTTAATTCACGAGATTAAAATATTTGACTGAATAGGTGAGAAATTGTACCTGTCTTGGTGCTACTTGGACAGTCCATCATAGTTTATCTAAAAGACAGGGTGATCCGTCTTTTGAATCCATCTACTAATTGCCAATCCATCCATCATTTACCACTTTATCCTCCACAGGAGGGTCATGGGGGCTGCTGTGCCTATCTTAGCTGTCATAGGGTGATAGGCGGGGTACACCCTGGACAGTTCACCAGTCAGGGGCCACATATAAAGACAAACAACCATTCACTCCCACTCTAACACCTACGGTCAATTTAGAGTGACCAATTCACCTAATCCCCAAATCTGCATGTTTTTGGACTGTGGGAGGAAGCCGGAGAACCCGGAGAAAACCCACGCACACACGGGGAGAACATGCAAACTGCATGCAGAAAGGCCCTTGTCCCAACCGGGGCTCGAACCCAGGGAACCTGGGTCTAACCACTACACTACACTCTACGTCCTCCACTAATTGTTGAGATGTTTAATTATAAACAAAAATGTCAATCTCTGTAGAGGAAAAACTAATTGCTACCAGTGAACTTCATTCTCTAGTGTCTGTGCAACATTTACATTTGGCAGTATGATTATCATCAGTGATGCTGCCTGCTTGCTGTTAGTATGGTTAATCCTTCACTGTACTGCCATGATATTGAGCTGTACGGTCTGTTGCGTTCATAATTCCCAGTGAAGCAACTGTGCAGTACAACAAGCCTGTTGTTGTGGTCTGTCAGTGAGCTGTGCTTCAAAACGCTCCATAATTTGTGTGAAACGCTACATCAACAGACAAGTACAATTGTTTCACTAGCAACAACTAATGTTTATCATGTGGTCTATGTACTGTAATTATAAAAAGTGCAATGCACTTTACAGGGAACTTAAAACCTCCTATGTAAACAGCATTTATTACATTATTCTCACCGTTTTCATCATGCTCCCTGGGCTCCCAACTGCATGCTCCAAAAACGAAGTTAACATTTGGAAGAGACCTACATATTTGTGTAAGCAAAGGAATAACATTTCTTCAATAACAGTGAGGCACAGCTGCAAAAGCTAGGAAGCACAGTGAGAGGGGAGGATGGGTGACAAATGTGAGAGCAGCGGTGGGAGTAAATGTGAGAACAAGCGAGTGAGATAAGGTAGAATGGGGGGGTGAAAGTGGACAACAAATGGAGCAATGACATGGTGTGTGTGTATGTGTTGCTTTGGAATGTGTGGAGGAGCAAGGTCTTGCTTGAGACTTACAATCTCCCTGCTCTGTTTGGATAAATCATTCTGGAAGTTATCCAAACAGCGATATGATGCATATGAACTGAATAATTTAGAGCCAACAGATTGATATCACAAATTCAATTTGTAGAGGCGGTTTCTAAATTCCAACTCGAGCACGCCTCTCTGCATCTATGCTTGTTGATTTATTTCTTTCCCTCTGTTTTCCTAGATATCGATGAGTGTAGCTCGTCTCCATGTCACGTCAATGCCAGATGTATCAATGGACTAGGATCTTTTGAGTGTCGTTGTGAGACGGGCTTTTATGGTGATGGTTTCTTCTGTTCCACACAAGACGGTCAGTAAAACTGCACTGAAGCATGAATGTCACAAAAGATAGATAAGGGCCATTCTTTTATACCTGGATTCCGTTTTTGAAATTATTGTTTGTGTACAGGTCAGACAGTTCGTCCAAAAACCCAGTGCGAGCAGCACAGAGATAGTCTGCAGAGTGGAGTGGATCTAAACGGACAGCCAAGTGTCGGCGCCTTCGTCCCTCAGTGTGACTCTGATGGGCGGTACCGACCACTGCAGGTGATGACCGACTGAGAGTGCATGGCTGACTCTTAATATGAGTAAAACATGTGCTGATTTTAAATTTGAAATACTTCTTTCAGTGTCATGGTTCCACTGGACATTGTTGGTGTGTGGACAGTTGGGGACAGGAGAGACCACGAACCAGGACTCCACCTGGTACGGCACATAAAGACTGTGACAGACCAGGTATGAACTTTGTTCCAAGTGGGGAAGAAGACAAGTGAGTCTTCAGTTAAAAGACTTATGTATAATGTGTTTGTCTTCATTTTCACTAAGATGAACCAGAGCGCCCTAAAACCTACTGTGAGCAGCATAGAGACAGTGTACAGACCACCAGTCCAGAGGGATATCCTATTTTGGGAGTATTTGTACCTGAGTGTGATGCTAATGGACAATACAAGCCATTACAGGTGAGTACTTGGTTTTGCTCTATCCATTTAGCATCACTGTCATACCTGCAATCTTGTATTCAAACCAAAAACAAGTAGTTAGAAAATTTGTAAAAACAAGAGAGACAAAGTTGTTGCGCCTTCAGTTTTTTACTGGTTGTGTCCATATAAGTATTGTATTATGTCTATTGCAGTGCCACGGCTCTACTGGACATTGTTGGTGTGTGGACAGCAGTGGACAGGAGAGAACAGGAACTAGGACTCCACCTGGTACACCATCTGTAGACTGTGACAAACCAGGTGAGGATGTTGTTTGAAAATGCAAGCCAAGTTTGGATAAGAATTGACAGACTGTACTCACTGATTTAAAGCTCATGACTTCCTTATGTCTGTTTTACTTAAGCTGTCATAACAGGTTTTAATATTTTGACAGATTTATACCTAAACTATGTTTACTTTTTCCTCATCAGATGAACCAGTGCGTCCTAAAACTCACTGTGAACACCACAGAGACAGCGTACAGACCACAGGTCCAGAGGGATATCCTATATTAGGAGCTTATGTACCTCAATGTGATGTTAATGGACAGTACATACAACTGCAGGTCAGTATGTGATGAATGATCTGAGGTGCAAATTAATAAATTAATCAGTTTGTAGGTGCATGAAATTAATAAAATGTCTTTTTCCTTCAGTGTCATGGTTCAACTGGATACTGTTGGTGTGTAGACAGTAGAGGAGAGGAGAAAGCAGGAACCAGGACACCGCCTGATGGACTGACTCCAGACTGTGACAAACCAGGTAAAGAATGAAAAATATGAACAAATAGACTTCTCCTTCTATTCAGCTCGTCACGAGCACTTGAACTGATTATCAGTGGTAACAGTACCAGCAGGTGCATTATGTCATGGCTCCCCAAGGCTTTCTTTCAAAACACTGACCTGTGACCCCTCTAATTCCTCAACACAATGGCAAAGTCAAACAGACGGCACGTTTCCATGAGTGCATGTCTAACCTTGTGAGTGGTGCGCTGTTGAGGTCATTGGGCCACAGACTTGGAATGCCAGAAAAACATGTGATATCATAGCAGAAGGCAAGAGTAAGATGACGTTAAAAAAAACAACTAAAGGGATATTACGTCTCCATATTGAGTTTGTTTTTTTCCTAATACAAGTTATAGTGTACCACATTTACTCATTACTACCAATGAACATAAAAAAGGACTGATATATTCTGTCATTGTCCATCTCTTAATCAGATGAACCAGTGCGTCCTAAAACTCGCTGTGAGCACCACAGAGACAGTGTACAGACCACCAGTGCAGAGGGATATCCTTTGGTTGGAGCCTATGTCCCCCAGTGTGATGCGAATGGAGAATACACATCACTGCAGGTCAGAATCTTACTTATTTAAATGTGTTTTACTTTACTTACATGCTTTAATATCGCTTTGTTCTGACTTGACTCACTAACTATGATTCATGATCGCCTCAGTGTCATGGACATTGTTGGTGCGTGGACAGAAGTGGACAGGAGAGAGCAGGAACCAGGACACAACCTGGTACACAACCTAAAGACTGTAATGAACCAGGTGAGGAGAAGGATCAAGCACAATTTGCTTTCATGCTTCCTTCTTTTTTTTTAAATGAACAAATGTCAGGTTATCGTTCATTTTTTTCCCTTTGTTTTAATCTTTAGATGAGCCAGTGCGTCCTAAAACTCACTGTGAACACCACAGAGACAGTGTCCAGACCACAGGTCCAGAGGGATATCCCCTATTAGGAGCATATGTTCCCCAGTGTGATGCTAATGGACAGTACATACTACTGCAGGTCGGCATCCTACTTATTTAAATGTATTTAATTTGTGTTTTAATATTTGACCCGAATGACAGCAATTACAAACATAAGTCATCCATTTAATACATTATTACTTCAGTGTCATGGTTCTACTGGACATTGTTGGTGCGTGGACATTAGTGGACAGGAGAGAACAGGGACCAGGACACCACCTGGTACACCATCTGTAGACTGTGATAAACCAGGTGAGGAGAAGGCTCTTACCCAATGTGTTTTCATATCTTCATGTTTCCATCTTTACTTGACAATAAAACAGCTTCTCGCTTTCATCATTTTCTGTTTTGAAAATCTCTAGACGAACCAGTGCGTCCTAAAACACACTGTGAGCACCACAGAGACAGTGTACAGACCACCAGTCCAGAGGGATATCCCATATTAGGAGCTTATGTCCCCGAGTGTGATGCTAATGGACTCTACAAACCCCAACAGGTAACATTCTGACTGTGTTGTAAATGATGAATGCTAAGTAACTTTGTTTATGTTGTTTTTTTTATCATACAAATATTATTTTCTCTTGTTTAGTGTCATGGTTCTACTGGACATTGTTGGTGCGTGGACTTTAGTGGACAGGAGAGAGCAGGGACCAGGACTTCACCTAGTACACCATCTGTAGACTGTGACAAACCAGGTGAGGAGAAGGATCTTGGGATGTGCTTTCATATCTTCATATTTCTACACTCTTATAAATAAGGGTTCCAAAACGGTCCTTCTACAAGGGCTGAGGTTCTACCTGGAACCATTTGCTTCTGAAAAACCCTTTCCCAAAGAAAGGGTTATTCAAGGGTTGTTGGTAACATTAATGGTTCCAGTAAGAACCATTTTGATCCAGAGAACCCTTTAAAACCCCTTTGCTGAATAAAGGGTTTTAAAAAGGTTCTTGGTGGAACCCTCCAAAAGGGTTCTCCTATGAGGACAAGCTGAAGAACATTATAAGGTTCTACTTAGCACTTTTATTTCTAAGAGTGTATGTTTACTTGACAATAAAACAGCACCTCGCTTTTATCATTTTGTGTTTTGATAATCTCTAGATGAACCAGTGCGTCCTAAAACATACTGTGAGCACCACAGAGACAGTGTACAGACCACCAGTCCAGAGGGATATCCCATATTAGGAGCTTATGTCCCCCAGTGTGATGCTAATGGACACTACATACCACTGCAGGTCAGCATCTTAATTATTTAAAAATGTTTTATTAGTGCTTTAATATTACTTTGGCTAGAATCAAAGCATGTATAAAAGATAAGGCTTAATTATCAGTCATTATTTCTTCAGTGTCATGGCTCTTCTGGACATTGCTGGTGTGTGGACAGTAGAGGACAGGAGAGAGCAGGAACCAGGTCTCCACCTGGTACACAACCTAAAGACTGTGACGAACCAGGTGAGGGGGAAGAGCTTGCCCAATGTACAGTCATGTTTTCTGTGAATATTACAATTTTTAATTGTTTTATTTTCATTTTCAGATGAACCAGTGCGTCCTAAAACCCACTGTGAGCACCACAGAGACAGTGTCCAGACCACCAGTACAGATGGGTATCCTATAATTGGTGCCTATGTTCCCCAATGTGATGCTAATGGACAGTACATATCTCTACAGGTCAGCCTTTTGATCATTACATTGACAAGAATGACAATAATCACAAACATTAGGCCTAAATTAGTATTCATTCCTGCTGCAGTGTCATGGCTCTTCTGGACATTGTTGGTGCGTGGACAGTATTGGACAAGAGAGAGCAGGAACCAGGACTCCACCTACTACACAACCAAAAGACTGTGATGAACCAGGTGAGGGAAAAGGATCGAGCACAATGTACCTTCATATGTCCTGCGTGTTTCTATGAATCTTGTCAAGTCATGCCTTAATCTATCTCCAAATGAACCAGAGCGTCCTAAAACCCACTGTGAGCAGCACAGGGACAGTGTCCAGACCACCAGTCCAGAGGGATATCCTATAGCTGGAGTGTTTGTACCTGAGTGTGATGCTAATGGACAATACAAATCTCTACAGGTATCATTCTGACTGCGATAAATGAGAAATGTTACGTATTCAAGATCGTTTTGGCTGTTTTTACAATGATTTCTCTTACAGTGCCATGGTTCCACTGGGCATTGTTGGTGTGTGGACACTAGGGGAGAGGAGAGAACAGGAACCAGGACTCCACCTGGTACACCATCTGTCGACTGTGACAAACCAGGTGAGACTGCTGTTGACTGCATTCATTCAAGTTTTAGAAGTGGATTACATTATTACATTTACAATTGACTTACAATTGAGTACAAAGTGGATAAAAGACTGAAGGGTATAGCCCACATGTATAGCAGTTTATGAAATGTTTGTTCAAAGCTTGGAGATGCCACACCCATCAGATCAAACAGTAAGGTCTGACGGAAGTATGGTTCTGGTAGTTAACCTCTTCATCACATTTTGGTCCAGTGGACTAGTCTCTGAAGCATTTTCCTGTTGACTTGGTAAAACAGAAACACTCACCAATGGATCATTGGTGCTCTGACCCAGATCCAAGACATGTGACTTGATACAAACATTTAGTTTGTTCCTTAATATTTTGTGTAAACCTATGTTTTCTAGATGAACCAGTGCGTCCTAAAACTCACTGTGAACACCACAGAGAAAGAGTCCAGTCCCCCAGTCCAGTAGTTGGACCATATGTGCCCCAATGTGATGCTAATGGACAATACATACCACTGCAGGTCAGCATCAATGGACAATTCTAACTGACTGGCTCCGGTTTGTTGTTGTTGAGTTTCATGAATAAGACTAACATAAACTTTCACTGTGTTAGTGCCATGGCTCCAGTGGACATTGTTGGTGTGTGGACAGTAGAGGACAGGAGAGAACAGGAACCAGGACTCCACCTGGTACACAACCTAGAGACTGTGACAAACCAGGTAAGACTGCATTATTTTCCTCCACAAGACCCTTTGAGTTAGTTAAGTCAACATAACCTCATTAACATGGAGATGCTACCCAACCAAAAAAATATGAAGATTAATTTGTGGTATTTTGTTTAAGAAAATAACCAATCTAACCTTTCATTTTCTCCAGATGAACCAGAACGTCCTAAAACTCACTGTGAACACCACAGAGACAGTGTGGACACCACTAGTCCAGAAGGATATCCTATAGCTGGAGTCTACGTCCCTCAGTGTGATGCAGAAGGACAATACCTATCTCAGCAGGTACAACTGTGATATAATTCATTTTGTGTGTTTTTTCTTGCTTTTGTTTTTAACAATTAGTAATGTTGCTCTTATTATTTAGTGTCATGGTTCCACTGGACATTGTTGGTGTGTGGACAGCAGGGGACAGGAGAGAGCAGGAACTAGGACTTCACCTGGTACAGCACCTCTAGACTGTGACAAACCAGGTGAGACTGCTGTCACTGCTGAACAATGTTTTCTTTTGTTTTATAATCATTGATCCTAATCATGCAGTATTTTTGATTTGGGGTGTTCAAGACTGTTGGTGTTAATTGTTGAGATGTAGTTAATTCTGGACTAAAATGAGGTCTCTCCTTCTCTCATCCTCTCACTCACACTCTAATGTACACATAGAGGCAGTTTTATATTTGAGCTATAAATTCCATTTATGTCCACTGAAATATCTGAAGCGGTCACTTTGTGCACTTTTTGGTAAAATGAACTGCCAGCTGTCGCTGGGAAACCAAACAAAAATAAGGCCGACTGCCTGGCCGGCTGAGTGACAACACAGTGATAACACCACCCAATGGATGCTGCACAGATACACAGAAACATGTTTACTTTGGTATGTTGTTTGTTTTCTTATAGATTTGCACATTTTACTGAACAGTTATGTTTCCTAAACACTGTGCTGGATATTCAATTGCACTTACTCACTCCTGGAAGCTGCCCAATGCAACTACAGTCGTCTTTTTATGAGTGGCCACTGCACTGGGACCTCATTCAGGGATTTTTCAGTAAATGGTCAGAATGAGGGGGGGTAGAGGTTTGGGAGTGTTATCCTGTGATCTAAATCAGGAGCTCTTTCCCTTTCTCACTCTCCTCCCAAATGGTATCCTCTCCTTTTCAGTCGAGAAGCTGTGCAATCTCACATTAGAAATCTACACATGCAGAGAGAGGGGGAGGCCAGCATAAACATTAGGGGAAGCCTAAAGTGGTTTCAGGTTTAGTTTTAAAGCCCTGTTGTCTGGTGAGATGTTAAAGGGGTTTTACAAGGTAAACAGTTTTGACAAAAGCAAAATAAATGCATGTGTTTTTTTTTGTGTTTTTTTTTAAACAAAGAGCTGCATCTTACCATTCTCACATCTATCTCTGTGATAAACTGCGAAAGAAAATGATATGAGCTGTAATTTTACAACTTGGTGATGGGTTTGATTGATCTGTGTTTCCCTCAGTCCATGTTGCTCCGACCCAGCGCCCTGAGAGTGTGTGTGAACGATGGAGGGCCAGTTTGATTGAGCATTATGGTGGGAAACCTGACCCAAAACAGTATGTGCCCCAGTGTGAGCCGGATGGACAGTTCAGGTACACTAGGAACAGAAGTGTGGATGATAAACAAATCAAAGTGGATTCCTGTTCAGATCAAGACTGTTTGTTTCAATTCCTTTTCTCACATAGTCCAGTCCAGTGTTACGGAGAGACTACTTACTGCTGGTGTGTTGACCAGGACGGCCGAGAGGTTCCTGGCACTCGATCACATGATGTTGTCAAACCTGCATGTAAGTATCTGTCCACCATCTTTTACTTGGAGAATATTATTATTTTTTTTTTTTTTTTAAGAACCCTTTAAGTCCCGCAAGGGGAAATTCAATTCTGCAGTGAGTTAGTGAACACACACAGCACACAGTGAGGTGTAGAACATGTAACCCAGCGCAGTGAGCTGCCATGCCAGTGAGCGGCGCTCGGGGAGCAGTGGGGGGGTTAGGTGCCTTGCTCAACAGCACTTCAGCTGCGGACTGGTCGGGGATTGAACCGGCTACCTTCCGGTCTCGAGCTCGAAGCCCTAACCACTAAGCCACAGCTGCCCCAAGCAGCGGACCTCACTGTACACTCTTAGAAATAAGGGTTCCAAAAGTGTCCTTCTACAAGGGCTGAGGTTCTACCTGGAACCATTTGCTTCTGAAAAACCCTTTCTAGAAGAACGGGTGTTTCAAGGGTTCTTGGTAACACTAATGGTTCCAGTAAGAACCATTTTCATCCAGAGAACCCTTTAAAATCCCTTTCCTGAATAGAGGGTTTGAAAAGGGTTCTTGGTGGAACCCTCCAAAAGGGTTCTCGGTGGAAGATCCTACCTGGAGCCAAAAAGGGTTCTCCTATGAGGACAAGCCGAAGAACCTTATATGGTTCTACTTAGCACTTTTATTTCTAAGAGTGTATAATATCGTTTTGTGCCAACAATCTTTGCTGAAGATTTCTTTATCTATTCAATTCTCCAATCCAGGCATCCCTTCAGTGGCTCCACCCACCGTTCGACCATTGCCCCGTCCAGATGTGACCCCTCCTCCAAATGCTGACATCACACTGCTCTACGCTCAGGGACAGAAAATAGGAGCATTGCCACTTAACGGGACCAAACTAGATGCAAACCGCTCTAAAACACTACTGACTCTGCACGTAAGAGATGCATGGATACTCGCCTGCTTATATTTTGTCAGTTCATTCTTATGCACAAAGCAAATCATTGTTTCTTTGACAGCTTTGTCTACAATAGAACAGAGGTGAAAATAGCAATGTACTTTTAAACAACAAGGTGTATAAGGAACACCTTTGACTTACTTTATCCAGAAGTAGTGACTGAAAGATAAAAATGTGACATCCATTTTCGAGCCATAAAGATTGAAAACCACAGCTCAACAATCAGCTATGAACGAAAAGTTTTGTTCACTCTTGATTTCTGTTTCACCTCGACCTGTTTTGTGTGTGTGTGTGTCCAGGGGTCCATAGTTGTTGGTATAGCCTACGACTGCAAAGAGAACCATGTCTACTGGACAGATTTGTCTGCAAGAACAATCAATAGAGCTTTATTGGCACCTGGAGCGGAGCCAGAGATACTCATTAACACAAGTAAATCACATTATTTCTCTCTTCATATTACAGTGCAATAATGAATGGTGTTTTTAGTGTTTTAAATGTTCTTAATATTTACTTTATGGTCTCCTTGTCCCTGTAGATATGGTCAGTCCTGAGGGTTTGGCTGTGGACACCAAACGTAGGCTGATGTTCTGGGTCGACTCAACCCCTGATGTGATTGAAAGCGCCAACCTCGATGGCAGCGGGAGGAAGACACTGTTTGACACAGACTTGGTCAACCCCCGGGCCATCATTGTGGTCTCTTCCACTGGGTAATCCTCTTTTTTTGTGGCTTATTTAAAGTTTGAAGTAAAAAAAAGAAAAGAAACATACGTCATTAAATTTCCACTTCTAAAGCCCGGGGTCAGTTTAGTCTGGATTTGAAAGCACTTACAAAACTCCCTGAGCAAGAAACAAACAAGAGCCCACGCACTCTCATAGCGATGGAGTGTAACATCCTGGTGGTTCTCCACTGAGGCAGAATGAGATACAGCCTTCACTGTTTTTATATCAGAACAAGGCACAGATGGTTTTCAGCCCATTAACACAAGCAATCCTCAGACAGTCTGAGTCAACAAGACCATGACTAATTAATTAGTACACTGAACATTTTAAAAGCCATTTCGCAGAGAGGGCTCTTGTTGAGTCTGCTCTCTGGACTTGAGAGACTGTGAACTAAACACACAAGTTCATCAGTGTGAGGCGAGCTCTCTGAGGGAAATCCGTGGGACTGTTTTTTTTTCAGGGTGGAGTGTCTCTGTAGTCATGTATGTTCCATAATTCAGTTGTATACATGTGAATGGACATTTAGTGCTTTCTGTGTGGGTGTTGCACTGTACCGAGCCAAGAAAAGTGTGCTGGATTTACTGATGCTATTAATCCTGGACAGTCGCTCACACACACACACACACACACACACACACACACACACACACACACACACACACACACACACACACACACACACACACACACACACACACTATTAAAACCATACAGGAATAACATCTGCTTTTCATCATTACAACTAATCAAATAATCAACAGGTTTGTGTGTGTGTGTGTTAGAAACAGGGACCCAACTTTTAGGGAGAGTGTGTGTGTGTGTTTGTATATTAATACAGTTGATACAAATGATTAAACACAGCAGCAATAACTCAAATAATAAAAACTCCAAAGTGTGTTTCACATTATTGGTTTGACAGTTTAAAGTTTATGCCTCAAGGTCGTGTGTGTGTGTGTGTGTGTGTGTGTGTGTGGGGGGGGGGTGTGTGTGTGTGTGTGTGTGTGTGTGTGTGTGTGTGTGCGTGCGATTTGAAAAAAAGCCAAGTCCTAAAGGTAATTACTGCTTCACACGGTTACACTTTGATGAAGCACATGCTCTGCGATTTCTGAGCCTGCACATGATCACCACATCACCACACGCTGCAAAGCAAACACACAGAGTGTGCGCTCCACACACATTATAAAAGCATGTACGTGTTTACGAACTTCTTATACTTACACCATCTGCTCGCCCATCCATTCACACACCCATAAACCTATGGTGTGTGTGTAGGTTGATTACTCATGTGGTGTGTATTACCTGTAGTTCCCAGAGGAGCTGCCCACATGTACACCATCATCTACAGATGAAAAGCAGTGTGGCGTCACGAGCAGCCCACACACTCTGCCTTTACCACTGATATTTTCCTGCTGAGAAACATTTTGGGGGGGCTTTTGAAACATTTTAGATAATAAAAAAAACAAAAAAATAAAACAAGTTCATTCATCACAGAAACACATGAAAAATGCACCAGCTTCAGCTCAGTTATGTGATGTATGCAGATGAAACTCCGCCCCCTCCAAAAAATGCACTGGAAGAGCTGAGGTCAGAGGTTGTACGTTGCTCAGAGTAACCTGACCGTGACCTCATCAGCAGGAGACAGCTGCTCCCTTGAGCCCTGTGCTCTAGTATGCTTATATACCCACTTTGTGTGTGTGTGTGTGTGCGCGGCTGAATGTGAGCTTGTGTGTGTGGTTTTCCTCTTGTCTCTTTATATTAGCCAGATCCCAGCACTCAGCTCCAAAACAAGTCTGCACAATAAGCAGGTTGACTGGTCCACATTCTGTGTTGGTTAACATAAAGCACCTTCAACCCCTAGATGAAGTGAAACAGTAAAAAAAACACTGACATATAAAGAGAACGTGTTCATAAGTCTAAACCTTTTCTGTCTATCGCGTGCAGCACTCTGTACTGGACAGACTGGAACAGAGAGGCTCCGAAGATCGAGTGCTCGACGGTGGACGCTCAGAACCGCAGGGTGGTGGTGTCTGACGGGATTGGTTTGCCGAACGCTCTCACGTACGACTCTTCCACGGGACAAATCTGCTGGGCCGATGCAGGTACAGAAACAGCTGCTACGATGAGTAACAGCATTAAGAGTGCTGCTATTTAAGGCTGTACTTAATCTACCATCTACTTCCATTTCAGACAAATTCGCCGAAGTATTCTTTAAACAGAAGCTTATTCTTGCCTGAAAGTGCCAATGTAGATAAAAGACGCTCTTTAGCAGATGTCCCACTATTTACATTTAAGTTATAATGAATAGTGGCCCATTATCTCCTCTTCCTTGTTATGTTTTGTTAGCAAACGAGTCTGATAATTAGGTTATATTTATCACATTATTAAGGTATTACATTCAAGCTTTAATTGTATATCAGCTTGTTTTGTGTTTTAATTACAGTTGTATGTTGTTTCTGTCTGTTTTTGTTATTTATAGATTCATTTTGTATCATAAATGGGTTTTTATTGTGAACTGTATCAAGTTAAAATATAATTATGAATGTCATTACTACTTTATCGTAGTGGAATAGTGATATCATTGCCCACCAATACTGCATTTGACTGACCCCATCCACTGACCACACTATCTGGCCCTTGGCCCCCAGAGCATTTGAGTTTGAGACCCCTCAAATCTAATCTGATTTTGGTCGCCTTAATGGTCCAGTGTGTAAAAGTAGTGACATCTAATCTAAATCTGCATGGTTTGTCATTTTGGGCTGCTGTAGAAACATATGACTGGTCAACATGGCAGCTTCCATAAAGCAAGGCTGTTGTCTAAAGTACACGGCCAATTTTTGCCAGTAAACGCTGCTAAATGTTATACAATGGTATTTTTTTGGATACGATATAAACATTCAATGAAATAGAATATGCGTAACCACATGCCTATTCCCAGTTCACCCATTATAAACATTTTATTTGCTCTTTATTTCAGGTACAAAGCGTTTAGAGTGTATATCTCCAGACGGCACAGGTCGCAGAGTGGTCCACCCCACCCTCAACTACCCATTCAGCATGGTTTACTACAGGAACCACTTCTTCTACACAGACTGGAGGAGGTAGCCATCTTTTTTTTGTTTGCTTCACGACAGCTGTGTATTCTTGTTTTCGTGACCGATCAGTCGTGATTTACCGATGTACCTGTCTGTCCATCGTCTGCCTCGCAGGGACGGCGTGATCGTAGTGAGCAAAGAGAGCAGTCAGTTCACGGACGAATACCTGCCTGACCAGCGTTCTCACCTTTACGGCATCACCATAGCAACTACCCAGTGTCTATCAGGTGAGATGGGTGTATTGTATAAACGGAAGCACTTTTCTTTTTAGAAATGGTAAGGGTTGATTTCACTTTGTCACTGTCCAGACAGGGAGAAGCATGCTGCATTTAAGTCCATGGCAAATTTGAACTCCTGACACTAGCATTTGCAGCTTGTTAGCTGAAGATAAGCTGCAGTAGCTTCACTGCAGAGGATGCATTAAAGTGCAGCATTGAGCATAGGTCACTGTCATTCTCTTTCCCACCAACAACATGAACGCTTCAGTTCTTCTCTCTGAAGTTTGTGGTTAGGGCCACTTTCTGATAGTGAGTCACTATAGCATCTCTGTCTCAGTCTGTCCTGCAGATGTAGCTCCAATTAGAGGATCTGTCTCATAAACACAACAATGGCAAAAAACGTAAAAATTAAGACGCCTGATTCACAGCAGTGGACACATTTTGTAGTTAAGATAAATAAAGCATAGTATAAATACAATTCAGTCTTATACGTCATGCAAACACTTCATCACCAATGTGATCAATGTGAGCCCTGAGCCTGTTTTCCTGAAACAGTGAACGCGTGTATTGTTTTGGTTTGGTTCAAGTAAATGAATCAATACATATTATTATTATGTGATATGGAATTTTCCACAAAAATATTGTAAAATCTCATGGTTTGATGCAGATTATTTGAAGCTATGTATCAACATATGGGAAACATGACCCTGGTTTCTGACAGTGGTTATGTGTGTCTGACCACTAGGTGGCAGCACACTTTTAGCCATTTGACACTTACGTATCTCCTCTCATGAGATAAAGAAAACTGTTTCCTTCAACAAATATTTTGTTTATAGTCATAGTCACAGTATCACATACTGTGTATTGGAATATTATTGTATTATCCAAACCCTGTATTTGACCATTTCTGTAACATCTAATATTATTTTGAATCGATAAAACAAATGTAATTGCCTAGGCTCTAGATTCTACCTGATACTAGCTCCTACTTCAAAGCGTCTACTTACATAAACAAGCAAGCCGTATATGTAAAAGCAATACATATAACGTCATGAGTATACTTTTACCGTAGCCCTACATATCTTCATGCTAACAGATAACAACGACATCATTTCATGCCCTAACATGAAAAACAAGTTGTGATAAAATCGCTGTATCTAAAACAACTCTACACGCAGAAAAGTAAGTATAGCCTATTCATGTGACTCCATGGGTGCCGCCAATATTCTCCGACGCCATTTTGGTGAAGTCGGGATGGAGGGCGGATAAGTCCCACGTCCAACTGGTTTGGATGGGCTCTGGAACGCAGCATAAACCACACATACAAAAGCTGAAGAGACACTCATGGTACATGAGTGTAAATGAGCGTTTCATTGTGGTTGATTCAAGTGATAAAACAAAGCAGTGATGAAGTGAACCATTAAAGCTTAATGTTAGTTTCACATTATTGCTTTGACAGTTTAAAGCCTGAAGGTGCGTGCGTGTGTGTGACGTGATTGACAGAGCAATGATCAGAGCAATGATCATAAAGCTGTGTGCGACCCTCAACTTGTGACCCACACGCGCCTCCGTGAGACCAAAGAACAATGATTACACAGTTGTGCTGCTCTACCTGTGTTTGGTGTTGTGCGCGCGTCACGTTTGATGTGTTGATGTCTGCACATGCCTTCAAGTCACGTCGTGCGTTAAACACCATTTAAAGTACAAAGTACCCCCCTTTTAAACATGGGATAATCCCTTAAGTAGCAGCTTGGCAGATGTCGCTGTCACAGCTGCGCACATCTGCAGCGTAAAAAAACCCTGCTCACATCGGTCTGTGCACACAACTCAATTTGTTCATTTGCCTCTCATTTCACAGCGACGTGTGCGTGTTGCTATAAATGTCATGTCCGCGTGTTCTCACACTCCAGAGACTTCAAAGGTGTGGATGTGTGGTGTAATTGTGACCATGATGACAGCTCTGAAACACACTTGTTAAGGGTTTGCAGGTCGCTTGTATGAGGCTTAAAAGCTGTTATTGTAAAATACATGAACACACACACACACATGCTCTTTACAGAGATAACGCCACAACTTGTTAAGTGCAGGGCTTTTTTCCAGGATGGAGGGTCTGTTTGTTCTGTCATTAGGTCACTGTCGCAGTAAAGCTTTCATCCTTTCACATATGGATTAACACAGGAAGAGAAAATTAGACCTTTACTGCCTCATATCCACCTGGACTGTTACATCCAGAGAAAAGGTTTGTCGTTGATAAAAATGTGATCAAATGAAACATTTCATCATCTCACTTTGCATTTGCTTTGTTGCAGGGAGCCACTAATGACAGACAGGCAGCTGCAGTCCTTTGGTGCTAAATTCTGGGTTGATTCCTGAAAAGAGGATGGGACCACACCTCACCAGGTTCCCTCAGAGAAAAAGGGCGAATAACGGGGCACAAGATGGCGTCCTGCTGTCACACTGACTGTCAGAGAAAACTCCTCCACACACCCCTGACCCCATTATCTCACCTTAAAGATATAACCCCAAAATAAGTGTTGTGTACATTTGTTTTATACCTCATTTTTAGTGTTTTTTCTAGTGTATTTTTTTAAGTGAATTTTCTATTGATAAAAGCTACGCAATGACATTTGATTTTAAATGTATGAATATGGGTTTTTGTGTTTTTAAAGCCAAAGAATGACGGATGTGAAGAGCTTCAAACTGTTGAAACTGAAGTTCTTTTGTGAAACTGAGCATCTTTCTTTCTTTCTGGTGAGGTGGCTACAGTGGCTGTTCAATTCAGTTTCAGCATCATCATACAGAAAATCTATTTTCTTGATACGAGTTAGATGGGAAATGAATACACTGGCTTCATATTTTCTAGATAAGTCCAGATATCTTATCGAACTCACAGCAAGAAACAGAATCACTGCATCCACCGAAATATCAAACTCTGTAAACAAATGTTAAAAGCATTGCCTTCTGTAATCTAATAACGCATAATCCATTTCCCTCAGCCTGCTGTACCACATGGTTCACTGTGACTAAAGATCGGCCACATTTCTCTGCACTAACCTGTATTTCACACTTTTTATTTTTTTGCAAAATTATTTTTTACTACATCAACTACATTTGAAATCTTTATCTTTTTATAAGATGTGATATTTATAACAATAAAATGTGATTTGGTACTTGACACATTTGTTGTGTGTGTGTGTGTGTGGGGGGGGGGATGCCAAACTTGAATGACCACGACACAGGAAGGAAGGAAGGAAGTACAGGAGACGGACTGTTTTCGCTGCATTTATATTCTACTGTGTGAATGAAAACCGTTTCAAAATCATCATTCCTGAAGCTTCTGCAGTTTGAATACCCGGAAAATAATAGCAGCGAGGAGGGGATCAAAGATTCAACTCACTTGCTGAAGAAATTCATAACTCAACATATCACTGCAAACAAGTACTTCACGCTGGAGCAGGTTTATGTTTTGTGTGATTTGGTTGTCCTTGAGGCAGCATCCTGAAAAAGCATTTGCCCAGATTTCCAAGCTGCTCCATCTGAACTCACACGACAGAGAAAACAAACTCATTTCTGTCCATCACAAACAAAAATTCTGCTCAAAATCAAATTAAAACTCCCGTGGTTCAGTTTCTCTCTTCCTCCAACATTCCTCTTCATCCTCGTTCTCATCTGCCGACCTTGCCTAGCCTGTGGTCAGTCTTGGGGTCAGCTATGATGGCCTGAACGGCCACTATGGCCTCGTTGATCTTGGTCTGAAGCTCCCTCAGCTCCTCGATGTGCAGCAGGCGCAGGATCTGAGCTGCTTCATTCAGGGTCGCGTCTGAGGGGGAAAGACCAGGACATTTCACTTTCCCTTCACATTTTGTTGGATACATGTGTCACTGACACTGAGAGCAGGGTTGTCCGACTGTGTTAATGTTGAAAAAACGAGTGCTTACCTCCTGTGTCAAAGCCCAAGATGTGTTTATCTAAAGTTACTGGAACTCCCTGAGGTGGAGATGAAAATATACATCGTCAAATCAACTCTAATTGAGTAAGAGGTCAAAAGAAATGGGGATCAAATCTGCGCTTTTTAAAGTTACCTCTCTATTTTGGCTGGCTTTAGCAATGGCCTCCGGGGAAAGTCTCTCTTGGATGAGAATACGAATAGCCTGACGTAAACAAAAACATTTTTTTTGACGGATTCAAGTTAAAAGCCTTCATCACAATAGCCATACACTCCCCAAACTCCTCTCTTTGAAGTCATTTTGTTTATTAGTGGCAGATTTTACTTTTCCTGTGTTGGATTTAAGATACTGATTACAGCAAAAAGCAGAATATAATCCAGCTTTAATTGTAACATGACCTGACTGATCACTCTTCACTCATCTATTGACAGAGTGAAAATGAGCTCAGTTGGCTGCACTGTAAAACCAGCTGCTACACTGCTGTATTTGCAAGTTTGGAATCAACAAAAACCTGTATTTAAAACATTTTAAAATAAAAAAAACATTTAACTGTTATACGCTTTGAAAATTTTTTTTTCACCTTGAGCATAACCAGGTAGTCATCATGTCGCTGAACTTTGAGGATGTTGGCCAGAGCTGTCACTCCTGCTTTGAAATCTGGTGAATCACCTAAAAGAAAAGAAAAAGAATAAAAAAAAAAAAAAAAGACAACAATACTTCTAAAAAATAATGTTAAATGAATAAAATACTGCAGAAATGTGCTGCATTACATACTGTCAAGGTTGACCAGAGGGTCAACTGCTTTGTCACTGTTACTGGAAGCTGCGAGTGGCTGACAGTCCTTATACTTATCCACTGATGACAAACAAGAGAATACATTAACATGACGTATTACATGAGGGTTTATTTTTAGTGTAAGTTTTCTTTACAAATTACATATTTGAGTCAAATATTTTCTGCAAAAAAAGAAAGATCTTATAATGACTGGGTCGTGCAGCAAAGAAAAAAAAACACTGGTGAGTTTGCTGCCATCATCAGGAAAAATGTTTCCTTGTCCAATGTCGCCACCTTGTGGTCAGAATCAGTATGGCTTCTCCAACCACGCAATACGTAAACCATAAATTATCACAACATAAATGTCTTCATTAGCAACAAGTTTAACACTTAACACTTTCACTCACATTTAATATTTAATTACTGTATTTTTGCAGTAAATATCAACATCAACTGATTTGAACATCATTTTTTGGCCGTATTGCCCAGTCCTTTTTGTCTCAACATACCTAAAAATTATGCAATAATTACAACTACAACAGGTGCATATATATATGTGAGGGCTTCACACATATGCTGTGTTTACTCTGCTATTGATTTTTCCTCACCATTGTCTCCATATTCATATCGCACAGCCAGACCCAGTAACCAGTCCACAGCCTCCTTCTTCTCCTGAACGCCGAATGGACAGTTGAGATCCTGCAGATACTGCACAGACAACTCACGCAAATGAGATGATGCTGACATTACACACCGTTAATTGTGATGATCATGAAGCAGTTTGCAGCAGGTGAGACGGTCAGGCACACACTGCTGCTGTAGGTGGTACTGGTGTCACCTTCTGGTAGGCTGTGGGCCAGTCTGAGTCTGGGATGTTCCTCAGGTTGCCTCTGTCCTCTATCTTGTAGTGTCGTATCTTCTGGTCCTCGAGCCACACGATACAGTTCCTGAACTGGGTCTCATCTAGATGGAGAACAAGGTGAGAGGTTGGAGCACAGTTACATTTAGACTGAGTGAGTAAATGTAGAGATCAACTTTCTTTGTAGCGATAAGGGACTGCAGGGTAAAGTAATCGCACTGACCACTAGTGAAATATCCAAGTTGAAAGATACTATTGTGTGATATTTTTGTTTGTTGACAGACTCCAAAAGATGTCAACATTTATAATTTTGATACATTCTGGGCTGAAAACAACTTGATTATATCGCCCTATGTCAGCTGAGATTGGCACAGCACCCCCACGGCGCTCATGTGGAGGATAAAGTGGTAGAAGAGGGATTGGATGCATCCATCGATTATTTAATTAAAGGTGCATTATGTAATAAATCTAAAGCAACTGGACATAAAATCCTCCTAATATGTCACAGAGACTCAGGAATAATGTTCATATAACAAACTGAACTCACCAACAACAACAGTACAGACAAAATGTTTGCGTTAAAAAAAACATTTTGCAGACTGCAAATCATGTTTATGTTTTGAAATCATGTTTTGGCATGTGGCGCCACCTACTGCCGTCTACCAATCATTGCAGTCAGTAGAGTCTCAGCTACCGAGCAACCACGGGTTGCCAGTATGGTAAGAAAACGAAACCTAAAAGACCTCGGTATTTTGAATTTGAATGTAGTAACATGCTTTCTTACATATGGCGCCTTTAATCAATCAATCAAAAAAAAAAAAAAAACAGAACCATATTGGTTTGTGGACACAAGACATTTGATAACATCATTTGAGAAACACAACACTGAGCAATATCTGTCATATATAAAACAGATGAATCAATTATGAAAATAATCGTTAGTTGTAGCCCTAATATCAATATCAATACCGGTGAAATAAACGCAATGTCTCACTTTTAGTGCAGCTCTTCTGCAGAGCCACATGGTAAATGTAACGTAAGCCTGCTGACGTCTGCTGATTCACTGAGCTCAACACAGGACAAGAATAGCTTATTTGTAGTTCATCTGGTACTTCTGGAATATCATTTAAAATTCGATTGATTTAAATTACAGTTATTAAATACATGTTGTACAGTACATGGATCAGTAAAGGGCTCAATTAAGGATTATAATCAATATAAATGGTCAAAATTGTCAACATAGATGGGTGGTAGGTTAATAAAACCGTCTGTTAGCCGAGCTGAATACAACAGTGAGGTGCTAACAATGAGTTTATATATAAATCTAGTGTTTTTTCGGTGTGTAATTGTGTCCGCGAAACACATTATCGTTGAAGTACCACTCTTACAAACACAGTTTGGCACTACGTTCTCCTCACAGTTGACAGCAGCACTGGTGGACACGTTAGCCGGCTCCACGTTTCACTCACTGAACCAGTTCAACAGCTCCGTTTTCTCACCTGTGCAGTCAAATCCAACCGGGTTGTGGTAATCTAGAGCGGTCAGTTTCCTCCGGAACATTTCTGTGCGTGTTTGTGACCAGAAAGTGTTGCTTTATTTAGCTAATGCTTTGATTTCTTAGCTTTCTTTCCCCCCTAGCTTCCGGTTTGGTGTTGCGCATGCGCCGCCCTCAGCCGCTTCTTCTTGGGTTGCAATGTGCGACTAGACGCTCCGATGGCGTATTTTCTGCCCTCTTGTGGTCATTTGTGAATTTTTATTTATTTATTTATTTATTTATTTATTTATTTTTAAATTAACGAGAAGAGACGATGTGTGTGTTTCGTGCATTGTTTCATTAAAAAGTATATCGTAGTT
This sequence comes from Microchirus variegatus, assembly GCF_963457635.1. Classification (NCBI taxonomy): domain Eukaryota; kingdom Metazoa; phylum Chordata; class Actinopteri; order Pleuronectiformes; family Soleidae; genus Microchirus; species Microchirus variegatus. The sequence continues at coordinate 27,209,513 of NC_139802.1, read as the reverse complement.
CACTGATCTGGTCTTAAAATAAACAAAACTATATACTAATATATATATATATATATATATATATATATATATATATATATATATATATAATGTAATTGAAAAATACTCAGTAAAGAGGAGCATTAACCTTGTAACGCCCTTTCGTACAGTAAAATTACAACGTTACATTTAGCCATCCCAAAAAACAGTCTGTTATATTTTATCTTTTTTTTTTTTTTTTTTTACCACATTTACATAGTTATTGGGTCCTGTTGTTCAGTCTCAATGCTATTTGTTTATGGCCATGACCTCACAAGCTCCCACAGTTTCAAACACTGGATTCATCAGATTCAAGTAAGTAAAATGTCTTTTACATTTTTTTGGTTGTTATTACAATGTCTAGAACATGTACATATTTAGTTAATGTGGAATAGATTCATTAGAAAGGTGAACATGTTCCTTAATGTGGGGTGTGGATCTAAGTGGGGGGTACAATATAAAAAGCATATTTATACAGGTTAATTGCTACTTTATTTTCAGAATGCCAAGGAGAGAGCTGTGATACAGTGTGCAGGATGTGATTGATATCATCCAAAATGGAGAGATTGAAGTTGAGATGGAACTCTATGACATTGATGAGAGTGATGAAGACTCAGATGAAGATGTCTGTCAACAAGTGGACAAAGCAAACCATCCACCCATGGACTGTCCAGCTGATTATTACATGGACATCGAGCCAAAAACAAACTAACACCATGCACCGTGACAGGTGTCGCTGGCTGAAAAAATATTTCATCAGTCCCAACACTGATTTTTCTGGTCTGGATATCATCTTCAGGCAAAGAGAGCCCAGCACCACACAGACAGTGACATCTGGAAGCCAGAAGAAACCATCCAAGAGATGTGAACACTTCCCATTGGATGTACGCAAGGACCAAGTTGCACATTACCCTGTGAAGACAGGGAGAGGAGGCTGCAGACACTGTAATAAAGGATACACCAACACGCAATGCAGCAAGTGTGGTGTTCGCCCTTTGCTTTTCAGAGGACAAGAACTGTTTTTTGGACTTCATAAAAATATTAATGTGTGATTATTATTGTTATATACATTTAGGGGCCAAGTAAGCAATCCACCCGTAGTTGTTCTGAATTTCTGTTCAGACAGCGCGAGTACAAATACAGAAATTCTGCTCCCAACTGAGCCTAACGTTGCAATATTACTCTAGTCAATATTTCTCATAAAAATATACATAAACATATTTTTTAAAATCTTTGATTTCTCAAAGACCTCCTACAACAACATCTGAAAGGTTACTTTTTTTTTTTTTTAGGTTTTTCTATATTTGGGTCGTACAGAGTTAAAACATTTAACACCAACTGAATATGCCCTTTTCACTATTCACATGTTCCTGTCGACAAATAATTTAATCATTTACACCAGTGCTTTTCCCCTGCTGTGACAGCTATTCAGTAATAAGGGCATCTCATCTGGACGGTCTTCAAATGGTGAGTTTCTCCACATCGATTGCAGATTTATATTCACACAATTAAGACAGAGTTTTTGAAGCCAACTTACAAACTGTTTGGACTTTGGAAAAAAAACAACTTTATTACACTTCACATTTTATAAAATGAGGCAAAACAAATCCAAGATGATGCAAAATAGAGATGGAAGAAAAACAGCACTGTGTTGCTTTATGTGTGTGTATTCAGAATGGCCTCATGCGTGTGGTAAGGGGCGGGGCTCTGTTAGGCGGCGTGATAGCAATGTCGAGATAATCTCCAATCTGGAATCGCTGAGACTGCAACGTCATGGAGTCGTCTGCACCCTTCCTGCCAGATACTGTACTGCCAATATCTTTCAACCTAGTGAGGGAGAGACAAGTTTTACAACACAACATTTATTATCAATTGGGCCCAAAACTAATAATACTGATTGTTTGGTCCATAAAATTTAGATCAGTGTTTCCTAGACCTTGAAATGCCTTTGTTCTCAGATATTTTGTCCAAAAACCAAACATTTTCAGATTTTAAAAGCTGAACAAGGAGCTTATCTTATTTATATATATAAAAAATCATTCAACTTAGTGAATTAAAAAAAAGGATTGTTTTGTAATCACTTAATAATCATAAATATCATTGTTAGCAAGTAAACTGAATTACTGCAGTGTGATACCAACCTGTATGCTTTTGCTCTGGGGTCAGGGAAGACTATGGCAAAGCTAAAGTGTGTCCCCTTTTTCCTGGCCTCTGGATACACTTCTTTCACCAGGCCAGTCAGCTCTTTCAGAGTAGCATCCATCCTAAAACAAACAAACAAATCACATAAAAGGCTCCAGTGGCTGCTTCTGTTAAAAAATAAAACAATAAAAAAGTAATGGAAGAGTATGGCGCCTCACCATGTGTATATCTGCAGTTCACTGGATGGCACATTGCCACGAGAAAATTCATCTGGTCTGTGATGTCTTCCACTGTTGGTGGTGAATACTCGCAGCAGCAGAGGACAGGTCTATAAAATATAATATCATTATTGGTAAATTCACATGATCTGGCACTAAAAATCCACTAAGAATAATAAGAAGGATTTAGTCACAATATAAGATCCAGTGAGTGAAACTACAATTCAACGGTTTTTAGGTTTAGACAGTAGATATACTAAGACGCCTAAAGCAGGGATGCCCGATATTAATATCGGTATTGGCACATATTGGATTTAATATGCACAATCAGATATCAGCAAACGCATCAAAATCTGCCTATACGAATTATGACTACAGCAGTAGGCTAAATGAGCTGCTACCTCCCCGACTTTCATGTTTATTTATTTTGCTCAATGAGGAAAATTATAGCTACCCATTATATCCAACTATATATATATATCTCTAAGGTGATGTGTATGAAAAACATTACATTTTACTACAGACGAAAGTAAATGGGAAAGTAAAATCTTATATCGGTATCAGTTATCGGCAAAAGGTCCAATATCGTAGCCTGAACCTATTACTTTTAATAGGAGTTTCCAATACTACCAGTGTAAACAAAAGCTGCAGTCAGCCATGCCGTGTCCACATAATTGTTACACTTAAATGGCTTTAAAAATATAAAGTCCACGGGGGAAGGTACTGGTCAAACATCTGCAGCCTATGGTTGTTGGATCATGGTGAATCAATGATTAGCTCGCACGTTAGCACACTTCAGAGCATACGGTTCAAATTGTTTTCACTCTACTCCTTACGACCATAGCAATTTACAACCAAATTGAACGCACATGCGAACGTTTTAAAGTTGTGTTTTATTTCTTTTTTTATTTTTATTATTATTTTTCAGTGTTGAATAAGAAGACAATTGTGTGACCGAACTAAAGCCCGGAGCGCCTCATACATTAGCTTAGCGCGCGTGAGCTACACGAGCTAACACATACTCTTACCTTTTCCCGGTCAATGGGCTTCTCTGGCTCCTTCTTTATCTCTTCCTGGGTGATACGTGACTCCAGAGCCATTTCTGTTGAATTAAAATGTTTTATTTTCAACGCACGTACGACTAAACTTCCACCCCCTTGCCTTGACGATTTGTCTGCAGCGTAACGGAGAAACTCGATGGAGGAAGAAAAGAAAATATTGTTTCCGTTTCCGGTTTCTATTTTTTACTCATCGCCCTCTTGTGTTTCGGAGTGTTTAAACAACGAAAAGTAACGATTACTCGATTTAGCGGATGACAATAATGGAGTTAATAAAAAACGGAGTTAATAAAAAGAATAATAAAAAAACACGTCTGGAAATTGTTTCATCCATGGGGAATGAAATAAATCAAAGGCAGCTGTTTGACATGAATCAAACTCTCATACACTAAGAATTAAATGCGGGTGGGGATAAGCCAGGAATAATAAATACAACTGCTGATGATGATATGATAGTAAAAAAAAACCCAATAATATAATGTAATAATAATAATAAAAACAATAATTGGGAATTTCTGATTCGGTTCTGCACAGATTTCCTAATTGACATTTACATGTCAGTACATTTTATTTATAGGCATCTTTCAAGATACTCAAGGTCTGTGAAATCTATACTTTTTGAACTTCTACTTACGTTCAGCTGTGTTTGACATAATCTGCACTCTCACCATCATGACATCAAGACACTAATTATTTTATACTGGATCATCATACAACTGGCACAATATTTTCTTATTAACTGCAGCCTTCATTCAATGGCAGAAACTGTTATTTATTTTATTTATTTATTTATTTGAATTAGGACAATGCATATTCATCAACATGTCAGCATAGAGCAACAATGTAAGTATGCCGGAGTTAGCACAATAGCTCATTTTTATCCAGGCAGGTTAGCACATTAGACATTTAACAGGACATGGTACAAAAGAATACATAAATCACAAGACATTACAAAAAAAAAAAAAAAGGTGAATAATCTAACTGTGAGTGCATGTCTGGTTAGTTTTCAACCATCGTTTGAGTGCAGTTTTAAATGTTGAATATAGGTGACACAGTTTCTGACATGGTCTGGTAGCCTATTCCATGACTGTGTGCCCCTGTGTGTTAAAAGCATTGTACTCACAAATGTGCAATGCAGCCGCTGTGCACGATGTTATATTCAAAGGCTTTTTATTACAGGATTTGAGTCCAGTAATGACAGACAAGGACCAGTCCTTCTAACATAATCTATAATCTCAAGTTTACTGGTCTGACTTTTATTGAATATTTGTCCATTGATGAGCTGAATCTTTCATTATGGCACATAATGCTAAAGGTTGCTATACTTATACTGCTATACTGATACCAGAAAAGCCTGAGTCTCCACATATTTAGTGTTACTGAATGAGAAAATTGGCAAACTTCAAGAAATCACCAAGATGTATGCAATGGAGATCATCCAGCCAAGTCCACCTACAGAGCTGAGACTCTTTTAGTCACATGCTGCCCCCCTCCCTCCCTCACTCATTACTGTATGTGTGTGTGGTTGTGTGTGTTTCCTGACACTGGTCCCTTCTGTTCTCCCCTTTGCAAACTGATCAGGGATCAGGAGTTACTTTAACAATTGGCTTCATTTTACCTCTCTCCTTTTTTGAAATAGCCCTTTTACTGACCCCGTCCTGCCTGAGAAATCAAACAGTGGCTCTTTGAATTAGCTCCTGACACTGATATCCATTCACTGATATGCATCAAGGGTAAGAGTCACTGTTATTCCCCCAATGACTCCATAAGAATCACCAACACCTTCTCTTCACCTTCCCTCTGAGATTGTTGCTTGTGCAGAAGCATATTTGAATACAAAGACTTCAGCAAATGTAATCCTAATCACTGTTTGTTTCTTACACTGCTGTGATTGTACGTTACAGTCTTTTGAATATGTTTTATTTCATATATTTGTGAGGATCCACAGTGTGAACCAAGGAAGTTGTGTTTTTTTTTTGCTCCCACACTTTAGCAAACAGTGGGAAAAGCTTGTTGGTCACAGTCATTAGTGACACACAGAGCTGCACTGTCCTGCCAGTCGGCCACTGCCAAGTGATGGTTTGGCTCTGAAAAGCCTCAAAACACTCACACACAAACACACACACACACACACACACACACACACACACACACACACACACACACTCACACACACACACACACACACACACACACACACACACACACACACACACACACACACACACACACACACACACACACACACACACACACACACACACACACACACACACACACACACCTTAGTGCAGCTGTATGGAGCCCTGTACTGTAAATGTTGGACAGCAAAAACAGTAAAAAATTGAAGCTGCGTTGTGCGGGACCTCGCAGCCGGGTAAGCCACCAGCAGGACGGCCGTGGGGTTTGCATGGTTTGATATCAGAAAGCTTGATTTATGTCTTAAAAACCAAACCAAAACAAAAAAACAATTGTTTCAGTTTGTTCAGAGCATAAGACATTGTTAGTTTACACATTGAAATGTGTTGGGATGCAGGATATTATCGGTATGGGCAGATAATGGCTTTGAAAAGCTTTATGGGATATCGGCAAACACGGCGAGATCTGCCGATATGACGAATCACTACAATAGTAGACTGAAAAAGCTTCTACCTCTTTGACTTCTATACTAGCGCCCCAACAGCTATTTTTTATGCTCATTTATTTTGCACAATAAAGATATTTCATATCGACACAAGTATGAAAAATCGTTTTATATGTGCTGTTGCAGGATTTATGTTGTTGATATACTGTATGCTAATAATCAAAAGTGTTGTAAAATACAAAATTTTTCTGTCACATAACCCAGGGATTTTATATATTATTGTCCAAGAAAATAATGACAACATTAAGTACTTTTATGATGATTAAAGAAAGAATTCCATTGAATATTAACCATGAATAGGATTTTTTGGTCCCATTGATATGCTTTGTATTTTGGTTTACCCAACTTTTTCAAAGTTCAAATGTGTTGTAGAAGTGGCACAAATGCAGCCTAAACTTATCGTCATACTTACTATTATGGTGAAAATAATGATAATTATCATGAAATATTTAAATGAAATCAGGCCAGAAAACCTGCAAACTAACATGATCTTATTATTAGGAACAATAACAACGTGTTAAAGTAGTTTTATAACTCCAGATTCTTCCACTCAACATGTTTATATTCAAGTCATGTGTTCATCACATTTATCAGTAACTTTATGAACAGACGATAAGACAAACAGCCTCCCCAGGGAATCAGTGGTGAAGTGAGCGCAGGTCTCAGTGCATCACAAGGTCACAGCTCCACAGCGACGAATAACTAAAACCTGCTTTGTCGTAGTATTATCAGAATAAAGGAAAAACCCCTCATCGCCTTCATTTATTCACATTTCTCATAAAGTTTTCATATCGTACGGTTATGGCCTTTAGGAATATTTTACAAATATGAAAATCGAAAATATAGAATATGAAGATCTATAAAAGTCTATGTCCATGTCTCGATGTGTCCTTTGGACACTTTTACAGGCGTCTCTTATGCTATTGTGGTCAATGGGATAATTGCTTTTTGGGCCCAATTAGTATTTTTTGTTGCAGTACCCAGACTGGCCACCATGACAAAATTGTCTTCAAGGCAGAGGGGGGCGGTGCTCTATCCAGTTCATATTATACATACATGGAAAGAATCAGATGCTGCAGGTTTGTCTGTTCTTCGATGCATTTGATTCTTACATTCTTTGATTCCACTGGATTTATTTAAGGTGCGTGCGTGCGTGCGTACGTGCGTGTGTGTGTGCGCGCGCGTGCGTTTGTGTCTTGTGTCAAGGACTATGTGGAATATCTTCCTGCAAGCAATCTGACTCTTCACACACAAGGTGAGAAATAAGCATTTTTACAATCATTATATATGACCATATTTACACTGTTATATTCTGTAATATCTGTCTAATACATGTCATTATAGAATAGAATAGAATAGAATGCCTTTATTGTCATTATACAAGTTGTACAACGAGATTTACTTGACTTCACCTTGAAAGTGCATACAGCTAACAACGAAGAACAATAACAACAACAACAACAACAACAACAACCAGAGTATGGGTCAAAAGGACATTAAAAAGAAAAAGTGACCCTAGTTAACGTAAAGTGGGTTTTCAGTTTCAGCGTACTACATTAAAAGGATAAACAGCCATCAAATTCTTATTGCACAGTATGAAATAGCAGGTCTATAGCAGGGTTTAAATATAAAAAGTGCATTTCTATGAGACGTGACCCATAGCAGGGTATAAAAAATAATAAATAAGACTATTTCCACAGAATGAAATGTAATTTTTTTTTTTTTACAGTATATGAAATATAGAAATATAAATATCACAGTGTGAGATGTGATTTTAGCAGCATATAGAATATAAATATCACAGAATGAAATGTAATTTTACAGTATATAAAAATAGAAATATCATTTTTCCAAATGAAAACAAAGATTTAAACATGTTTATTTACATTGTAAAATAGTTTGATATGCCATATCTGTCTAATGCATGTAATTTAATCTTTTTTCCAATTGTAACTATGATTTAAACAAGTTTATTTACATTGTAAGATAGTTATATGGCATATGTGTATAATGAATTGATTGTAACAATCAAATGAAAACAATACATATTTACATTCTTGTAAATGGAATGTGTATATAAACATGCCATTTAAATAGAGAGTGAATCAGTCAGTGTATAGTACTGTGGGTTTGTACAGTGTGTTCAGTGTGTTTTTGTGGAGTGGGCCACTTCTGGACACTCCACAGAGATTCATCCATTCACATGAATGTTGGCACTGAGCCTTGACTCCTCCTCCTCCTTACTTTCATTCCTTTTCATCCTCTTCCTCTGTAAAACTTCTCTTTTGTTTCATTGCCCCCATCTTCCACTTTCATCTTTTGCCACTGACTTTATTTTGAATTTCCACCCATGTCACTGTAACATGTGAAGATTAAAGAAACCAGTAAAATCTGCAGATACAAACATCCATTCCCTTTTTGGTCTAATGTCTTCATCTGTCTCTCCAGGATGTCTTGGCCTATTCTGTACGCTCAGTTATTCGCAGTGACCCGTCACTCCACCAGCCTGGGTAAAGTCTGGCTCTCTGTGCTCTTTATCTTCCGGGTCATGGTGCTGGTTGTTGCCGCTGAGAGCGTATGGGGAGATGAACAGTCTGACTTCACCTGTAACACACTACAGGTGAATAAGGCACTCAGTGAAATCATGTATCACTTTCATATCTCTGCACAAATTAATATGGTATGTGGAAACTATTTAATGTTTTGTTTTAGTTTTATTACACAGGTTTTTCTAAAAAAATGTTATGTAATCTACATGAGGGAATGAAACAAAGCACATTCACACACAAACAAACAGCATATAGAAAAACCATAACATCAGCTCAATTTTACAGTGAAAAAATGAAACATTTGTACACATTAGACACAAAATTTAGTTTCCAGATGAAAAAAGCAGTTTGACAGTGATATAAACCAGCAAACATACAATATTATTGTACACAATACTTCCTCCAGTGGGCAGTGCCTAGTACCAAGTTGCAGGCATCAACAATCAATCAACGACCATTTTAGCGGTTATTTTATTGTGCTTGATCTGAAATAGACTGAAACGCAAGCGCATTTTGTGGCAGTGCAATGTAAGTCGTCATATTAATGGGAAACTAGAAAAGCACTCGGAGAGCACAGACCTCCGCCAAGGCAGCTCATGAAATGAACACCAAGTACAGACTAAAGGCTCCGTCTGTCTTTTGCGTATGAGTATAAATGGGCCTTAAGATGCCTTCAACCACAATTAAAAATGAGAACTATCCCTTTAACTGCATCAGATTCATTCAGACTAATCTCCTTGTGTCTGTCTTTTTCAGCCTGGCTGTGAAAATGTCTGCTATGATCAGTTCTTTCCTGTCTCCCACATCCGTCTCTGGTGTCTCCAGCTTGTCTTTGTCTCCACACCAACACTCCTGGTTGCGATGCATGTGGCCTATCGGAACCACAGTGACAAGAAGAGGCTGCTGCAGGTGTGTGTGTGTGTGTGTGTGTGTGCACTCCAGAAATGCACAACCAACTGTTAAACTGTTAAATGTAGAATATGATTTTACAGCATCCCATGTCTGGGTTTGTCTTCTTGTGCTTTGTAATGGAGGTGTCGTCATGTCTTCATGCTGTCCAGGGGTCTGGTAGATCTGGTTTCCTCAGCAACAAAAGCCAGGTTCAAGATTTGGAGACACTGAAGGCACGGAGACTCCCAATAGCTGGCGCCCTCTGGTGGACATACACGTGCAGCCTGGTGTTCAGGCTGGTGTTTGAAGGAGGCTTCATGTAATATGCAGCATTGTATACTTGAGTAAAAGTATCTTACCAGAATTTTACTTTGGTATAATTTGAAGTCACCTTTTGTAATATTACTGAAGTAAAAGTCTTACATATATATATATCATTTACTATACTTAAAGGTGCATTATGTAATAAATCTAAAGCAACTGGCCATAAAATCCTCCTAATATGTCACAGAGACTCAGGAATAATGTTCATATAACAAACTGAACTCACCACCAACAACAGTACAGACAAAATATTTGCATTAAAAAAAATATTTTGAGGACTGCAAATCATGTTTATGTTTTCAAATCATGTTTTGGCATGTGGCGCCATCTACCACCGTCTACCAATCATTGCAGTCAGTAGAGTCTCAGCTGCCAAGCAACCACGGGTTGCCAGTTACGTCAGAAAACAAAACCTAAAAGACCTCGGTATTTGGAATTTGAATTTAGTAACCGTTTTTGGCCACATTCTTACATATAGCACCTTTAAGTATCAAAGGTATTTTTTTATTACTGATTTTATTTGGTAGTAGCAAAGATAGTTAGTGGAAATGTAGTGGAGTAAAAGTTGCTAGAAATATAAATAACAAAGTAAAGTACAGATACGTGAACGTGAATTCATATCATATTTGTACTTTGTTACATTACAATATTGGTAATATGATATTATATTCTGTGATTTTCAGTGTCAGTGTAGCTCTTAAATGTGGTATTCAGACACTAATGTATGTGTGTGTGTGCAGGTACGCCCTGTATGTGGTCTATGATGGGTTCCAGATGCCACGGCTGGTTCAGTGTGACCAGTGGCCGTGTCCTAACACGGTGGACTGTTTCATCTCACGGCCCACTGAGAAGACTGTCTTCACAGTCTTCATGGCCACTGCGTCCTCCATCTGTATTGTCCTCAACATGGCCGAACTGGCCTATCTCGTTGCCAAGGCTGTCACTAGGTAGAAATATTCATCAGTCAGAGAGGGGGGTGATAAATCAGCAGAAATCAGTTATTTAAAGGTGCCATATGTAAGAATGTGGCCAAAAATGGTTACTAGGTTTCATTTTCTGACGTAACTGGCAACCCGTGGTTGCTCAGCAGATGAGACTCTACTGACTGCAATGATTTAGGCTGTACTGTTGTTGTTGGTGAGTTCAGTTTGTTATATGAACATTATTCCTGAGTCTCTGTGACATATTAGGAGGATTTTATAGCCAGTTGCTTTAGATTTATTACATAATGCACCTATTATTTAATCATAAAAACTTGATAAATCTTAAATAAATGGTTGGGTACCAAAAATACAACCTCCTAACCTGTTACCTATACCATTTTTTTGACCGGCTGCCAATTCTTGTTTGGATAATAAAACAAAGCTTATCCCCCCCAGAATGTTTGGTAGTTTTGAGCGTTTTTGGAAGTGGACATTTTTGTCCTCCAAAGACTTAAAAGTATGATCAATTTTGTATTGATCTATTAGAAATGTTTTACTGAATTCCAAAAAAACACATCCAACATGATGGCAAGATCAAGCGGACCAATTTGCCCAAATGGACAAAAATGTCCATAATGATGCCTTAATGAAGGGTTAATGCATAACATATTTTTCTGTTTGTCGTCTTCTGTCTCAGAGGTTTCAGGGGTCGGAGGAAGAGAACCTTGTGCAGCAGAACCAGCAGAGAGAAGTTGCACAATAAGACAAACCAGAAGTTACTCGTATCAAACTGAGGGAGCAGCAATAAAGTGGATCATTCTGACATTACAGAGACTTACAGACTTTACAGAGACTTTATGGCTGCGGTGGAGCCTGTTGAGTGTTTGAGAAGATGTCAAGTGAATTTTTGTGATTCTCAGTTTCTTTTTTGTTAGTACAGTTGTATAATAGGATTATGTACAGACAATATATTCACATGTATAATAAAGATATTGTAGGGTTTACGCAGTTAATTTATCTGAGTAAATTTGACCCAAATTGACAAATATTTTACTCTGAAAAAGATAATATTTGGTCCCAGTCTAAATAGAGTGAAATTTACTGTCAAAGCAGAGTAATTTTTCATTGTTCCTTTTTTACTCCACATGATGATAATGTACTTAATGTAGTTTAAAACGAAAAAACAACAAACATCCAGTTGTGTCTCCAGATGAAAAGTAGGATTCAGTTGTGTCAGAAACACACTTAATAAGAGTGACTAAAACAGTATGACTGAAAAAATGTTTTTGCTTATGCAGTAGTTTACATATACATATCATGAATGAGACCAAGTCCAACCCCAATCAATGTCACATAGCTACCAATTAGTGGTGACTGATGGAAGGTCTTCTTTTGTCCCTCTGATGCTTCCTTTTGGACAAACTTCAGTCGCCATGCCAGATACCCACTACCGTCTTCTGCATTGTAAAAATGCTCCTAAAGTAAATACAATGTTATTCAGTTTCAAAGAGCAGGTTAAAATGTCTGTGGTAATCCAAATATTAGGACTAGGCCAGGGGTCTGCAACCTGCGGCTCTGGAGTCACATGTGGCTCTTCAGCCACCCTGCAGTGGTTCTTTGTAGCTTTAGAGATCAAGGCGACAAATAAAAGTATTTTAATATCTTGTGCATCACATCCAACGTTGACGTAAAATGCAATATTCAGTACACGTTTTGGATGTGTCCTGTCTATCTTTGTATCCACATAACAGGTCTACTTCAATATGTGTTTTGTTTTTGCTCCACTTTGTAAGAGGTTGGGTATAAACTGAACATGTTGTAGTTCTTAAATGTCATAAATGAAAGAGACTATTACTATTGTATATAGTATGTCTGTATAAAAACCTTTATACGTGTTATTATCTTCATTTTGTGGGTTTTTTTGCGGCTCCAAATTAATTTTATTTGGGCGGAGAGACGACAAAAATGGCTCTTTTCATCCTAAAGGTTGCAGACATCTGGGCTAGGCAATTGATTAGTTGCCAATTACAATTAATGAATCAGTGGAGAACGGGTGAGTGCAACTACTTGTAAACGTGAACACCAGTGAACACCCCATATTAGATCTTATAGGAGAGACGGGTATATAAATGCTGGGATTTACAGGGAAGTGCGTAAATAAGTTTATGAATGTACTTACATAGCCAAACTTGTGATATGTGTGTGTGTGTATATGTGCCTGTGTATATATATGTATATATACATACATACATACATACATAAACACACACACACACACGCACCCATTGAGGTTGTAGTTGGGTTTGGCCACCACCATCCTCCTCCTCCTCCACCTAAGGACTCATTGTCTGGCGGAGCAATGGAGTGCTCCTGTCCAAGCACCTCTGCCATGAGGAGACACCAGGGCCAAGTTGAAGCAGTGGGCTTCCCACTCACCCTGACCCTGGAAACTTGCAATCCTGAAACAGAGGATTCAACATCCATCAGCAGTCTGAGAAGGGACGCCCAGACCTCCCTCTCACAGGACACTTCCTCCAGCTCTTCCGGGGGGACCCCAAGGCGTTCCCAGGCCAGCCGAGTGACGTAGTTACTCCAGCGTGTCCTGGGTCTTCCTCTGGGTCTCCTCCCGGTGGGACATGCCAGGAACACCTCCCGAGGGAGGTATCCAGGGGGCACAGATGCCCGAGCCACCTCAGCTGGCTCCTCTCGATGTGTAGGAGCAGCGGCTCTAATCCGAGCTCCTCCCGGGTGACAGAGCTCCTCACCCTATTTCTAAGGGAGCGCTCTGCCACCCTGCGGAAAAAACTAATTTCAGCCGCTTGTATCCGGGATCTTGTTCTTTCGGTCACAACCCAAAGTTCATGACCATAGGTGAGGGTAGGAACGTAGATTGACCGGTAAATCGAGAGCTTCGCCTTTCGGCTCAGCTCCTTCTTCACCACAACAGACCGATACAATGGCCGCATTACTGCAGCCGCTGCCCCGATCCGCCTGTCAATCTCATGCTCCATCCTTCCCCCACTCGTGAACAAGACCCGGAGATACTTAAACTCCTTTTTCCGGTCGAGAACCATGGCCTCGGACTTAGAGGTGCTGATTCTCATCGCAGCTGCGCATCCTGGAGTTCCCGGTTCGAAGGAGCCATCAAGACCACATCATCTGCAAAGAGCAGAGATGAAATCCAGCTGCTCCCGAACCGGACTCCCTCCGGCCCCTGGCTGCGCCTAGAAATTCTGTCCATAAAAATAATGAACAGAACCGGTGACAAAGGGCAGCCCTGCTGGAGTCCAACATGCACTGGGAACAAGTCTGACTTACTGCCGGCAATGCGAACCAAGCTCCTGCTCCGGTCGTACAGGGCCCGGACGGCCCTTAACAAAGGGCCCCCGACCCTATACTCCCGGAGCCAACATTAAAGTCAACAATAACAACAATGAAAGTAATTTAAAAAAGTATATTGCCCACCAAACACAATGTAAAACACTGTGAACAGACTTATCAAACTAATATATGCATACTACATGCTGTATACATACTTCTTTTTTTTTTCCAAATTGTTCTATTTTTTTGTTGGCCTGCAAGGTACCCTGCAGGTCCATGATGTATCAGGTAGGCACAGGGGTTTTAAATTACACAAGGTGCTGCCCCCTTTCAGAGTTTAGCTTTTAGCTAGGATTTTTTTAGAGGGTGTCCCCCCTCCTGGAAAATTGTGGGTCATGCAGAGATTTTGAAAATTTCACGTAAAAATGGGGTATTCTCTGCGCTATGGTCTTCTCCCTCTCCTAGCGGGCTCTAACACAGCCTGGATCATTTCTCGAAGCACAGCTTTATATTTACATCCAAATAATGATTCTTATGATGAGGATCAAGTACAGTCGCAATGAAGTGCAGGGGATCTGAGTAGATCTTAGTAAAATGTGGTGACAGACTCTTAAGAGCAGAGCGCACTTTTCATTGTTTTCTCTCCGGGGGCTCAATCTTTGTGTAGAAGACGCTTTAGTGTTGCAATTAAGGGAATAACTGTATTTTCAGTATGCCCTGCTGTCTAAAAGCCTGCCACCAACTATAATTAGTGTATGTGGCAAAATAAGCATTATAGATCATACATTCCTGCTAATGAACAAATCTGCAATGTCAGCTTGGAGTTTGGAGTAAAATATTAGGCGCCTCAAATGTCTAAAATCTGGGAAGCTTAAATCGCCAGAATAATGTTTTATGTGATAATCCGGTCAATAGTGACACAATGTACATCCCTCAGTTTTTGTGTTGACATGTTTTATTTGGTTATTTCTCTTCTTTTTTTTTTTTTTTACAGTAATTTTTATTTGGAGCGGGGGTGTTTTTTGCAAAACCGACAACAGACATTATAAGAATTATGTTGCACAATAATAATTAAGAAAAACGTGTTAAAAATGAGCAAATTAGACATTAAAACACAAAACCTAAATATATAGAACCAGAATGAGAATATTTGTTTCAGTCCAGTACTTTTACCTGAACTGTACTTAAGTAAATTCCATTATTTACTAGTACTTTTACTCCAGTCCAATATTTCAGTACACTCTCCTACATCAGCAGTAGTCATTTAATGTTAGAAGTTAAAATAAACGTGTTTTCATTGATTTAAAAGTGACTGTTAAAGTTCGACTTGTCTGATAAACGACTGATGAAGTGGATTTGTCCAAACACATCCACGCACACACAAACCCTTCACCCCCACCTCCCCACCCCATGCAGGGACACGCCAGTGTGTGACAGTGGCGGTTGGCCTTGGCCACGCGGGACGCACCCACTGCGCTTTGCCTTCGTGGGACAGATTTTTCACGCGCACCCACTTTGAAAAAACAACAAAAAAAACCCTCGCGTTTTCATTAACTTTCTCTCTCTCTCTCTAACTAATCTCACAGACTCCTCGCTCAGTCGCTTTGAGCCCACGCGTGGGACTCAAAATAAGACAAGAGGGACAGAAGTGAGAGGAGGAGGAGACGCGCGCTGCTGGCTGGGAGACGACGGTAAGCAGATGGTGTTGAGGATGAAGTGATGCTGATGTTGAAGTGGGAGGGAAGAGGAGGAGGTGATGAAGTAGGGATTATCATCCTTCCACCTGCTGGATTATCAACTCCGCTCATGCTGCTTTTACCAGCTTGTGGGAAATACACATATTTTAGGCGTATATAATATAATATAATAATATTCCTTATTCACCCTACTTTAACTGAGTGGGTGAGACACTGTTGAGACTCTCTGCAAATGACCTATCACTCAAAGTCTATATTTTTATGATTTTCACTGTCTCAAACAAAGACATTTAAGACAATAATGCACATCCACATACATTTATGCCATCAAATGTGTACACTACTGTCTTTATTTATATTTATATTGCACTTTAGAAATCATGACACATTTAGCACAGTAGATTTGTTGTGGTTTGGTGCAACTGTATTCACCACATCTGTCTCATTTTTTTTTGCACTTTTATTCAATTCACTTCGAAAACTGCAATTTGAAATTAACAAATTGCAACATACTCCATTAATTTTTTTCTTTTTATCGTTGGTTGCTCCGTGTTCTTTTCCAACTTAAAATATGCATACATATTAAAAACTATATCACTGAGTTCTCATGTTTCTCATGTCATGCTGAAATGCTCCACCTTGTGTTAAATCTATTGAAGTGAAACTTGACTGTTACAGTTTTATCTTAAATCAAATATGTCACAAACATCACAATTAGATATTTTACTGAAATCGGCTCCTCTATTCCTTTACTTTTCATTTTTTTCCCCACTATTACATGTTTAGCACAGGTATATGAGCTTGCCTTGGTTGATCTAACTGAATTGTCATATTTATGGACGTGTATCCAGCTAATTTTGGGTCACTGACACTGTCTTCATGACTTACAGCATTTTCAGGTGCAAATGGGAAGCCAGGAGTTAACTGTTTGGGCTGTTGTTGCACAAAGACCTCTGATCCATCAAAAGCACATACCAGACGAGACAATGTCCATCTGGCAGCTTCTCATTGTCTGTCATGACAGATGGTATTTCATCATGTCAACACATCATGTTCATGTTCAAGTGCTGCTGTTACAGTAGATGGGAGCATCACTAAATTGGGTTCTTTATTTTGTTAGCTATTTGTTTCTTTGTCCAGCTGTATATCAGAGATGCCATGATATCAGTCAAGGAGAATTGTATTAGTGTTGTAAAGGGGTATCGTAACAGACAACTTCATTGTTCTTATTTCGGCATTTGCCATGTTCCTCTGTGGAACTCATTGGTGTATTCTGATCTTTTATGTAGTTGTTGTACCTTTAATTTTCAAATCAGATTCAAGACTAGAATGTTAGGTTGTTTTTGTACTGGTTCAGAAATAGAGATGGAGTCTATTCTACTGTATTTGTGTGTGTGTGTGTGTGTGTGTATGTGTGTGTGTCTGTGTGCGCGCGTGCATCAGTTGATCCCAGGAAAACATTTGCCCCCTCAGCATTCCTGGGATGTGATGAGTCCAGCTTTCAACAGGGACAACCTGTTATCCACTCATTCACTTCCCACAGATGGCAGCTATTGTCTGCCACACACACACACACACACACACACACACACACACACACACACACACACACACACACACACACACACACACACACACACACACACACACACACACACACACACACACAAACATAGACATGTGTGCATGTCTATGAAAATGCACACACACACACACATACACAGTGTGTATAAGATATGACACTGGTAGACAATTACCAGCACAGATACAGGCAGTGGAGTTGTTGTAATTTATTCCAATCTGAAATATGGAAACTACATCAACACTTTAACAGCTTCTTTAAATAATGTGTAATGATTGTAATGGTTTATAGAAGTTTCAAGCAACAGTTTACTCTATCAAAATGATCAGCACTACTGTCGCGACACTCACAAAGGTACTGATTTAAAGCCATTTCATTAAAAAATGTTTTCTTATTTACTTAGTAAAGACATAGTTTTGTCCCTCCGCAGAGTAAATGTTGGACTTTCAGTTGATCAGTTTATCAGGTGATAAATGTCACTTTAAGTAAATAATAAGGCTGCACATGTCATTAATGTCATCCCAATTGAGATGAGAGACCATAAAACCAGATGTGACCATAAAATGCAGCAGTTTATTTTAACAACATTGTCGACAATATGCCTTTATTCAAAAATGTGCAGCCCTTGTAAAAGCAAATAATATAACATTATTTTAGTGGACTAAGTAAAAGAAGAGTTACTGTATGTAATCATATATGTTAGCATCAATGATTTGTGAACTATAAAGTTGACACATATCTATTCTCCTCTTTCCAGATATTGATTTTCTTGTGATTTCTGGTCCATGGATTTAAAACCGATAATACAACATTTTCGTAAGTCCTCTTTCCCTCTGTTTTTAATGATTATTTTTGTTATTTTGTTGCCAGCTCAAAATCTGGTACAGGTCTTTGAATACCTTCAGTCAGATTACGGCAACTGAAAACAGCACCAGAGACTGAGTGAAGATAACTGTTTCCTGCTCATTTCCACTTCCCTGCTCTTCACCACAGACTCTCATGTCTTTCTCCAGGCTAGAAAATCAAGTGAAGCATGGGTGACTGGAGTTTTCTGGGGCGGCTGCTGGAGAACGCTCAAGAACACTCCACTGTGATTGGAAAGGTGATTCTCTAAGTATTGGTTAACTTGATGAAAATCACATTGCATTATTTTTGCAGAGCTCGGTTGTAGAAAGCAAGATTAAATAAAATATCTAATAATATATATATTTTTTACTTATACATACATATAGCATAGTCAAGTACATGATAGGGTTGTAGATTCAAAACAAGATGGAGCATTAATTACATGATGCCATCAAAATATTATCTATAACTTTACACTTATGCAAGGATAAGACGTTCAAGATATGAATAGTTTTTCTCAGTTAATTGATTATATGTGTAATCCATACAACTCTGAAAATTATATTTACTTTACTGTCATAGAAAAGCAAATTAATCAGAACATATTCACATATAAGACGGTAGAATCACATGGTTTTATTTGATTGAGAACATTTTTTTTTTTTTTCCAGCCTTCTCATTCTGGGCTGTTTGCTCTGATAACCTCTCCCTTCTTCCTCCCCAGGTTTGGCTGACTGTCCTCTTCATCTTTCGCATCTTGGTACTGGGCGCAGCAGCTGAAGAAGTCTGGGGAGACGAGCAGTCGGACTTCACCTGCAACACACAACAGCCCGGTTGCGAGAACGTCTGCTACGATGAGGCCTTCCCCATCTCACATATCCGCTTCTGGGTGCTGCAAATCATCTTTGTCTCAACGCCCACCCTGATCTACCTGGGCCATGTGCTGCACATAGTCCGCATGGAGGAGAAGAGGAGGGAGAGGGAGGAGGAGCTCAGAAAGATTGGGCAACACCAGGAAGACCATGACCCCCTTTATCACAATAGGGTCGGTGATGGAGGAGGCGGTAAAAAGGAGAAGCCACCTATTCGTGATGAGCACGGGAAGATCCGGATCCGTGGGGCGTTGCTGAAGACATACATCTTTAACATCATCTTCAAAACTCTGTTTGAGGTGGGCTTCATCCTGGGACAGTACTTCCTCTACGGCTTCCGTCTGAAGCCACTCTATAAATGTCGCCGCTGGCCCTGCCCCAATACAGTGGACTGCTTCATCTCCAGGTTAGAAAGTAGGACTCACTGAGGACTTTATCTGGTTGAGTTGTCTTTGTTTTTTGCTTGTGTCCATTTGCTCATGCCCATGTAGTCTGCAATCATAATAGTGTAATCACAAAGGACCACTGAGAAAGAGTGTAAGAAATGCAGGACTCTTTCTTAAGCTCGTCAAGGAACTACAAACTCCGGTGGCCTTCACATACAAACGATTTGGTTTTGTCCTGTATGGGCTGCTGTAGAAACATGGCAGCCTTTGTATAGCAGGGCCTTTGGCTAAAATGTAAATAAAAGGCTTATTCTAAGGAACCGTTTTCATTTTAAAGATATACAAGATCATCATTTCCACAGAATAATTATGTCAAAAATTGTCTTTATTTGTGTATTAAATCAATTGGTTTATTTCTCATCCCAGGCCCACTGAAAAGACCATCTTCATCATATTCATGTTGGTGGTTGCCTGTGTCTCCCTGGTCCTCAACCTGCTGGAGATCTACCACCTGGGCTGGAAGAAAGTCAAACAGGGTGTCACCAACGAGTTTGTACCTGACAGCGAGTCGCTGCCGTTGAGCAGGAAGGACCCCAGTGACCCAGAGATGATTCCTGAGCGGAAATTCCCATCGGTGCTCGACTGTTTGCCGGTGTATGCCACTGTGAGCATGGTGGGGGGTGGAGCCTGCGGTCCAGAAGAAGCCACAAACGCAGTAATTACTTCGAACCCAAACGTAGCTGTCACCCCCGTGGCAGCCGAGGTCAAGGGGGATGGCACAGATTACCACCCAGATGACTTCCTGTTGGAGAACCTGTCTGCTTCTTTTTATGGCGGCAGAGACAATATGAGCATCGGAAGCCAGGGGCAGCTGACTGCACTGGAGCAGAACTGGAACAACATGGCACTGGAGCTCTACGATCTGAATGGAAAATGCTCCTCCTCCTCATCTTCCTCATCCTCCACTCCTCAGGAGGAGGCAACTCTAACACCTGAAGAAGAACGCTCCATGTTTCCTACACTTCCTCGTAATACCCCTCTTTACTCCCTCATGCCGGAGGAGACGGCGGTGGAAGAGGAAAACGCTGTGACCACAGCATCTGGTCTGCTCCCCCATGATGACTTTACCGTGGTCACCTGGGCAGAGATGCATCAGCCTCCATCTGCTGCAGCGTCAGACGTCTGGAAGTCCAGTCACGCCAACAAGAGCAGCAGAGCTCGACCTGATGACCTGGCAGTGTAGCTAAAACACACACACACACACACACACACACACACACACACACACACACACACACACACACACACACACACACACACACACACACACACACACACACACACACACACACACACACACACACACACACTCACACTCACACACATATACACAATCTCACATACACACTGTATATGCAGGAAATCTACACAAACGCAGCACACAAAAGACTGACGCTCTGCAAGGCAGATGATAAACAGGTGGCTGCTGATTTTAATCTCAGATTTATGAAGCAGAAATAGGAAAAAGAAGAAGAGTTTGGCCAGATTACACTGAGTGAGTTCCCTCTGCTGAAGCTCTGTTTACCAATCAGTAGTGATATGTCAACTTTACAACATTAGTTTATGCATGCTTTGCTCAAAAATCCTCCAGTGACACCTCTGGCACCATTGTGTTTTGTTTTAACGTTTCCTTACATTTTAAAATGAAGTCAATTTCACTGATTTAAATGAAAGTGTTTATAAACCAGCGACAAAATGGCTGCAAAGCCACCATGACTAAGCAAAAAAAAAGAGAGAAAGAATCATTTAATTCCCATAGCATGTTTCATTTACATCAAAGGAGAGGTTTGCACTTTTGTTTTATTTTATCTTGTGTCAGGATGATGGAGCTGTGTGTTTGAAACAGTGAGTCTGTGTGTGTTTCAACGAAGAGAGGGATGCACAATCTTAGGACTGAGCAGTCCCACCCTGTGTGTGTGGGAGTACTTGTATTTATATCTATGTGAGGCTCAGAAAAACATAGAAATCTATCTTTGTGGGGATAACTTTGAAGGGCTTTTTTCAGGGTTAAGACCTGTTTTTACACCTAGATGTGATGGTTAAGGTTAGGATAAGGGGCTAGGGAATGCATTATGTCTCTGATGTGTCCTCACTAAGATATAAAAACAAGTTGTGTGTGTGTGAACACCCTTGTTTCAGTGTTTGCCAAATAACATCTCTGCCGTAACATCAGTTTCAACATTATAAAGTTTATTAACATGTGTGCGATCAATGTTGATAGACCCTACACATGATATTTGACAACTACTTATATTTTAATAAGAAGTTTCGATCAAGCTGCAAGAAAACCTTAAGGAACCAAGTGCTTATACTGGTCACTTTATGCAAAAAAAGAAAAAAAAAAGTTAGAAAGGCTCATGCAAATAAAGAATAATACATATTCAATATATAAGCAAATTCTTTCTTTGTTGAGCAATGTGTAGCTTTGCAGCTTGAACAGAGCATAAATCAGTACACTTTCCTTCTGATGCTTGTGTTTGCAGTGTGTAACAGGACTGTCGGGTTCTGCAAGGTGTTCTGTTTTGAGGAAGTTTATTTTCTAGACGAGTTGCTGAATATACAGTAGCTTGTAGACTTAAAAGAACAAAAGCAATATAATTGGAGAAATTGATTTTATTCCTATTAGTTTTTCACAAATACCCCCCTGTAGGAATGTACATTTTTTTCCCTCTTCGTTAATTCCTGCCTCACAGCAGCCTGTTTTCTTTAACATTCAGAATCAAATAATAAAAACAATACTTTGTACGCAAAGTGTTCTATTCTTGGCTGTACAGTGCAGCACAGAGTTCTACACAAACTTTCAGCCCTTAGATGATTTTTATACAATTCTTTTAAGTTTACATACCCCGGCAGAATGTATGATTTCTAGGCCACTTGAAAATGTGAATGAAAACACAAAAACGTTCACTCATTTATTGTCAAACAACTGTTTACTATTTTTAAAGACAAGACAACAGAAACTACCCAAATTACCCCGATCAAAAATGTACATACCCTGGTGATTTGGCCTGATAATATGCACACAACTTGACACAAACGGGTTTGAATGTCTATTAAAGGTAACCATCTTCAAGAAAGAGATATAAGAAAATATCTCCGGAATGGAGAATGCCAATGTGCCAGCTGTGTTCAAACTCTAATGAAAAAGTGGAAAATGAGGGGGTCTGTTGAAACCAAACCACGGTCAGGTAGACCAAATAAAATTTCAGCCACAACTGCCAGGAAGGTAGAAATAGGGTATAATATGTCTCCTTTAAAAATATTTGTTCAGTACTTCCTCCATGGTCGGTGCACAGACTCCGTCTGACAGTCAAGACCGCCTTAACTGACACCAAGACAATACCACAACCAGAGACAAGACCGAGACCACGTAAAAGACAGAGACCAAGACCGGTCTCGAGACACACAACTTTTCACAGTCACACAAGTTTTCAGAAAAAATAATGTCAGCTGTGATGTGAATGATTTTACCAAAGATTTAAGCAAAATTTGTGCCAAACCACACACTGATTTATTTATTATCAGAGACAAGAAAGAGAGAAAATTACATGATGTCACACTATTTTTATTGCGGAAATGTTTTTTCATAACCTTTTTCTTTCCAAGCTGTTTTTTTTTTAATATATTTTAATATGTAAATAAAATTTGCACAGCTAGATAGAAAGACCACTGTTGTGAGGATATGACAAATATAAACAGAAAGGAACAATAACAAATGGTGTTTGACAGGAGGGGGGATATTTTTATTTATAGCAATAATATAATCACAAGAAATGACTCTGTTCTGAATCTGGATTGGGAGATATGTTTTTATCCCAAATTTTACACCACAGATGTGCCTTTAATCAGATATCCCATTTTGGAAAAAAGTTGTGCAATGGGATTTTTCATGGCAACCTGACGAGCAGGGAAACAGACTACCACATGTTAAAAATGAAGAACAACTTCCTGCTTTTTACTGCTATTGTAAAGTGACTGTCTTTAAAGAGAAGTGCCTCGTGTCTGACTCTTATGTTGAAGAACATGTTGATGTAAATGTCCATTTACCTCAGATGTTGAAAGAACTGTTACTGAATAAACTTTTTGTACCTAACTGGTTGTTGTCTGTCATGGCACAGATTATTTTCCACTTGAGAATCACAAAAGAAAAACCGTTGATCCTCCAACTTAAACTGACAGCAATATTTTGTACACTGCAACCACCTACTGTTAGAAAGAAGGCTTTACCCCATTCACACAACAAGCCTGTGCTCGTCATACTGGCAAGTGCAAGTGTGGAAGCACAAACAAACAAACAAACAAACAGACAGACACACAGAGCCACTAAAAACAATACTTCACTCCCAACAAACCGTAAGCAACCACTGAAAAATGGTAAAATGCTGTCGAACCTTTGGGAATCAACAAACATAGGCATGGTCAGAAACATCAATCTGTGCAACATGTATTTCTTTTTTTTTATTTCAACCCTTCTTCAAGTAAAAACAGGCTGCAATAGCTGCAATATCTTGCAATAAAAAATGTATAAAACACATCACACACAAATAAACGTTTCAAAGATTTCAGCATCTGATGCCTGGGAATTACATCTCATGGCCTCATGGCCTCACCCATGAAGCTGTGCTGAGACCAGCTCTTCTTTTATCCCTGCTGAAAATCCCAGGGATTTTGGTTGAACAAAAACCTCTTCAGAGAGTGAAAAGGCTGTGAATGCCTGCTAATGCTGTTCCAATACGGGACCTTCTGTCTATAGGCTGTCAAAAGCACTGTATATTTTATATGAAATTCTACAAATGCAGATAACAGCATGATAGGTATGTCAGATTTTACACAATGATTCATCCACGAGGAACTTTTATTTTCTGGTTTATGTGTAGGCCTTATTGGAAATAAATGTTTCTATGATTCTTTCGTGCTTCAGTCTGACCTGAATGATAAAGTAACAGTGAAAGCCAACAGCGTGGATCTTCACACCCGCATAGAGATGGTTACATGAACTGTAGATCTGCAACAAGTGGTTTTAAATCAACTCACTAACACGTGTATTTGTACAGTAGGTCCTCTAGTGGTCAAACACTGCTTTAATGATTCTCCTCAGGCTTTTCTCCATAAAACTATTTCTAATGAGCCTCAGTTAACCTGCCAACTCAAAATGACAGAAAACAATAACAAATAATGTATTAAAGGTGCATTATGTAATAAATCTAAAGCAACTGGCCGTAAAATCCTCCTAATATGTCACAGAGACTCAGGAATAATGTTCATATAACAAACTGAACTCACCAACAACAACAGTACAGACAAAATATTTGCATTAAAAATAATCTTTTGCAGACTGCAAATCATGTTTATGTTTTGAAATCATGTTTTGGCATGTGGCGCCACCTACCGCCATCTACCAATCATTGCAGTCAGTAGAGTCTCAGCTACCGAGCAACCATGTTACCAGTTACGTCAGAAAAAGACCTCGGTATTTTGAATTTGAATGTAGTAACCGTTTTTGGCCACATTCTTACGTATGGCACCTTTAATATAGAAACTCTGTGACATGCTGGTCTCACAATTTGATTTGATTACAGTGATAATTGATCAATTATCATCCTGTCTTAACCTTAGCTGTTTATGGAACACTATTACTATTTCTTACAACTTTTTATTGACACTTGCTTGTATTCCTTGGGACTCATTTTATGTGAAATTGTTCGACTTATTTTTAATGTAAAGCATGCAGTTTGTGATTGTATATCTGTAAAAAAAATTGGATTCCACAATGCAGTAGTGACTTTTTCATCAGTCATTACGGGCAGTCAAAGAAAGATGAACTTGCAGGTTAATTAATATTACTTTGCAAATGAAATGTTCTATTGCCAAAAACAACAACAAAAACACGACTCATTGACTTTACTGCCAACACCCAGAAGTGACATTTTGAGGGTTGGTGGTGATTCTGCCCATAGCCAGTATCTGAGCACTACCATACAAACTGAGAGCCCTTGACAACACAGACCACCATCAATGGCAGCTAAGGGCAGAGGAACATCTGCAGTCACTGCCCTGGGTCAACATCATACATTTGTTTTCCTGTTGAAAGAAAAATGTTTGTTAATCAAAAGTCAACTAATATAAAGCTCATACATCTCGTGCTGCTCCTGTATACCCCCAAATCAAACTCTCTGTATAGAGATTTTAAATTTTCGTATAAATTCATACACTCATACATATTATTTATTAGTTATATTAATATTACACATTCACAAACACACTGATACTGGTTCTCAGTATCCTCATCTTGGATTATGTGTTCATCCAGACAGACAAAAGCAGCGTCCACATGTCCTTCAATGCCAAACTCCTTCAGGGTTTTAGGGTAACCTTCAACGAGAGAGTAGTAAGCAGCTTTTATATATATATATATATATATCTGTATATACAGATATATATATACAAAAACTCATCCTGAGGGTGTTTGGAGAATTTTTAATTTCATTTCAACATTGGAGAAAACAGCATCCAAGCCATTATCACTTCCTTTCACTTCCTGGTGATTTGGAACAGATGAAGGATGTCACGATGGGTGTCCTAGACATATGTACGACCTGAGAAGATTGAAGCATATTCATGGTTTTTTGTTTCACAACAAGCTTAAAAAAAACGCAAACAATTAAAAGAAAGAACAGATGACATACCATTGTTGTGTATGTGCAGTTTATTGGTTTAAACACTGGGTGGAGCACTGACACAGGAAATGCACAGAGGTTAGTAGAAGGAACAGGTGTGAGAAGGGGAAGCAAACAGGTTTTAATTCTGACTGTGGTGGTTTGTCAGCATTGGTTCTGTGTTAAACTAAGGTGAGCACACAGACATCAGTTTACTGTTTTACACACACCACACCTTTCTTCCTGTTTGTCCCCCAGTAGCTCAAATAAGTGACTTCACTTCAAGTGTTCTTTACTAATTCTGCCTGAAGTCTACTTTCAAACGGTGTCTATGTTATGGAAACACTATGGCTTAATGGAGATTTGATGAGCTTAAGAGTGGTGTAAATGTTCTCATTTATCTGCCTAATCCCTTTTGATGAAGTAAGATGAAGAAATATGATCTCCTCTGCTAATGCTAATAATAACAATGATGATGTTTTGCCTGCATCATCAGCAGTGATGGAATGTATTTGGATCTCACTGCATCTATTTTCCAGAGACCGGGCTGAAACTGGTGAAGTTGTGTCCATGGAAACAGTGGTGCTCCTGCCAGCGAAAAATGAAGGTACACTTGAGCAGGTGGGGCCAATACTTGGAAGTGCCCAGGACCAGGCTAAAATCCAGGGGGACCGAGCCTTCGCAGTAGCAGCCCCCAGGCTCTGGAACTGCCTCCCCCCACACATCCCAGCTAAAGACTCATCTTTTTTCACTTTCCTACAATTAATGTTTCCATTTTAAGTTCAATCCGATAGTGTCCCTTAGTTACCTTTTAATGTTCTCTTTTTTATGTATTATTTTAATTCAGTCATTGTATTTTAACCCTTTTCTTTTATTTTCTTTCTTTTACTTGCATTAGGCCATTTCCAATGTGTATTTGCACATAAGCACTTAATATGATGGAAGTATACTGTAAAGTTTGACCATGTATGATCATGAAAGAGATGGCAGTCAACATTGTGAGGATTTACTAAGGAGGTTATTCATCTTTCCAAACTTTTTGGATTTGGACGCAGTTGCGGACCATGGGTGTTCCCACCAGGATAGCCACAAAATCGCAATAGCGAAAGATTGGAAAGGGGGAAAAAAACAAAAAAACTGTATAGAGCCACTACAGGCTTCCTTAATGAAATAAATCAATAAAATGATCAACTAAACCACAGCCCGGGAGACCTTTGATAACCCAAAAGGCTGAAGTCACAATAAACTCCTCAGCAGCACAAGTTATACACTGGGAAACAGGCAATTGACAAACACACACAACGTTCTGAACTGCACTGGAAAACTTTAAGGTCCTCTCAGGTAGTCAGGTAACACTGGAGACCCTCCCCACCCTGGGCTTAATCAACGCCAGTCAGAACCCTTGAAAAAAAAAGAACTGAATCTGCTGTGCACTCTCCTCTGGGACACTGCATCCATGTGGCTGGGAATTTCTGGGAACTGATTATGGATCTGTGTTGGATATCTGTCTTTCATTGTGTGGATATCATAGCTGAACACTTGTTCACCCTAAACTGCAAGACATCATTGAAATACACCGCTCAGCTTCTCCATCTGATTTATTTCTCCTTTTTCTTATAGACTTAAATCACAAGTGCAAGAATGATAACTGGAGGAGAGACATGTGATCATGGACGTCTGGGTTCTCTGTGTTGTGCATGCAGAAAGCAGTGTCAACATGACCTCTGCGATTGATGTCATCCAGCTCCTTGAAAACCTTGTTGGAGAGCTGAGCTGCACCATTGAAACCCTCCCACAGGACCTGAGAGGACATTGAAGTTTTCCTTACTCCCATCAGGAGTAATGGCATCACACCCGAGACCGTCACATCTGACAAACCAGTGCTATAATGTGATTACTTCACTTGAATGTGTCTCTTAAAAGCCCACCATATGTCTCTTCATCTTCTATAAGTCTGTGGAATTAAAATAAAAGGTCATTCGCTGATACAGCACCAAGAAAATAGCATGACGTAACGTTTATCTGTTAGCTCTATTGACTTAACAGGAGAACTTTGTGAACTGGCAAACAGGGTTATGAAATGACTGGACAGTGACCCACAGACAGAGGCGGACAGAGTACACAGCTTCATTACTTGAGTAAAAGTACAGATACCCCTTGCAAAATTTTACTCAAGTACAAGTAAAAGTACTTCACTACTTTTCGTCAAAATTCAAGTTCATATTTTTTGAAGACCATCGATCAAATTACATTTGTAGATGAGTAGATTAGTAGATTAGATTTGTAGATTAGTCACTACATTATGCCAGATTTCTTGTCACTTTTGATGGTGGTATAAGTTCACTATTTTCTTCAAAGAAAGCTTAGGAAACACTGGGTTAAAGGAATAAAGGAATACACAGAATAGTGAAAGTGGGGAAGGTGGACAAAACAATGGGGCTCTGCTATGGAAAAAAAAGCAGTTATACTAACTAATTATAAATAAGGTGAGTTCTGTCTTGAACTTCTGTACAGCATATTATGTTTTAGCAACTGTATATGCTCATGTATTACAGTAAATAAATAAATACATTTTTTAAATTTATTTTGGAAACCTGAAGAGGAACTCAAATCTGAATCGTATTGCATATTATTGTACTGGAGATTGTAATACCTTACAAGCAACCTGCATAAGCATCTTAATACCGTAATCTGGATAATAGCACATACAAATAAAAAGAGTCAACTAATACTCAAATGTGCCATCAGCAAGGGCAAGTGCTAAGCACAGAAATCATTTTGATGAGAAGGTCCATGCTGCGTGGTCCTGATGAAGTCATGTCTCTGTATTAGCTAATCCTTCCCTTTTGAAGTGTGTTGACATGCTGGGGAAGTATGTATGTTTGCATTGGGGTGCCAGAGGTTTTGTCGTTCCAAAATCAGGCTTTTACATCAACACTTAAGATCATGCATTGCAATTTACTCATTTGGTTATATCTTTATTTTTTTTTAAAAAGAGGAATATTATTAATAATTAATGCTGCGCAGCATTGTGCAGGCCCTCGCAGCCACTGTGCTGCCGGCAGGAGGCACTATGCCCTTCACTGTAAAAAAGAAAAAATATCAAGGCAACTTAATGCAATCAATTTTACAGCCCAACAAAAGATATTGAGTTAGTTCTCAATTAGTTCTATCAACTAATATTATTTTGTTAGACAACAAAACCATATTAATTGTTGTTACTTATAAGTTAGAGTTGTGCCAACTCAAAATTAAAAATGTTTTTATTTCATTTTTAAATTATCTGAACAAGATTAGTTAGCCAAACTGTTTGAAAACAGAACGCTGATTTGGCACAACTCTAACTTGCATAGTTGATTTGACTTGCAACTTTTTAAAAACTTGTTGGGCTGTAAACAAAAAATTGATTGCAGAAAGTTGCCTTGAAATTTTGATTTTTCTCACCTGTTTTTTTTTTTTACAGTGTTGACTCAGTTTACATGTGCTGATTTTCGTGCAGATTGGTCGATGTATGGCAATGGCGAAACCAGCAAAATGGCAGCTAAATTCAAAATGGCTGACTTCCTGTTGGGCGAAGTTCATCTTCATAGATGTGGTTGCTCTCTTGTGTCACGTATGAGTTTCGACCAAGTAAATCCAGTAAATGTCCAGTATATCATACTGAATCATTTTTATAATACCATGTGATCTACCCACACTGCCTTTATGATCGACCAGTCAATTGCGATCGATGCATTTGGCCTTGATTTACAGTGTTCTTTGTCTTAGAGAAAGAAGACAATGTCCAGTGGAGAGATCTACAAGACTACACTTGGAGAGAGAACTTTTGCTTGTGATTTCTGGAGATACTCACAGCTTTTTTTCGTCAATTTCTTCTGGAGGAAAGGAAGTTTCTTCATTTGAGACCAAAACAAAGGTTTTCTGCTTCATCTCACCCTTCAGTGTGGGTTACTTCTCTGTTCTGCTTTGTCGGCCTTATAGACCCCTATTAATCACAAATGACACTGACTCATGTGTGCAGTTTTCCACTTTTTATTCACAGACAGAAAATGTGGAATGCATGGATTGAGGACTTTTCAAACATTTTACGTGTTGAGTGCTGTATTCTTAATTTCAGAAGTGAGCTCTGACTCCTATTCTCGACACCCCAACATTTCTGGGGTAATATCTTGAGGTCTGACAAGGCGTTTGCCCATAGCCAGTATCTTAGCACTACCATACTCATAAAACTGTGAGCCCTTGAAAATAGTGACTCCCTCTGCACCACACAGACCACCATCAATGTCACTGATGGGAATAGGAATATTTGCAGTCACTGCCCTGGGTGAGGCAGTGAGATCGACATCAAGCATTTGTTTTCCTGTTGAAAGAAAAGTGTTTGTTAATCAAAAGTCAATAAAAATAAAAGCCACCTTTACAAATCAAACGTTTTACATTTTCAAAATAAATTCATTCACTCATACATATTATTTACTTTTTCTGATTATGTTAAAAGTACAAGTTCAACACAGACAAACACAGTGACATTGGTTCTCAGTAAAACCTCACCTTGGATTATGTGAACTGTGTTTTCACCAGGACAGACAAAAGCAGCGTCCACATGTCCTTCAATGCCGAGCTCCTCCTTCAGGGTTTTGGGGTAACCTTCAATCAGAGTGTAGTGAGCAGCTGTTTTATAGATGTAAACCTGCTCGTCCTGAGGGTGTTTGGAGGAAGACAGATAAGTTTAAATTCGATTTCAACATTGCTCATGTTTCCCAACAGGAGGAATCATAACTCAACCTTAATCATGTAGATTTTGTCCACGAAGGAGAAAACAGCATCCACGCCATTTGTCACTTCCTTCCATGTCTTGGTGATTTGGAATGGATGAAGGCCGTCACGATGGGTGTCCAGACGCATGTACATAGGACCTGAGAATATTGAAGAATATTCATATTTTTTTTGTTTTACAACAAGCTTACAAAAACAATTCAAAAGATGACACAACATTATGTAAAGGAGCCGAACCATGCAGCTGCAGTCAGAAATCGATTTGCTTAGTGTTTGAGCTGTAATGTAAGTTTAGTTTTTTGTCATCTGTTTGTTTTATTTTCATTTTTAAATAATACAAGTGACCAGTAGTTTGGTTTGAACACTGGGTGGAGTACTAGCACAGGGAATGCACACAGGTTTTATTTGGTCGGCATTTCTTCATTTATCCCCACTCGAAGATGGTTATTCTCACCATTAAGGTTGACAATTGCCTGTTTGCTGATGGGAAGGCTTTTTTCTCTGCTCTAGGAACCACCACTCCAGCAAGATGACTCTCACGCCAGCCGAAGGGCCAAGACCCTCTATGACTCATGAAGAACCCATGCAGGTGGGAAGAACTCGTCTAACTCGTCAACTGCCTACGGGATGGCAGTTGCATCTACTGTGGTAGCAGTACTTTGCCTCCCGTCTACTAAAAGGGTTCACCAGTAATGGGAGCTGTACTGGTGAGCGAGTTCTCAAGCCCTTATCCCAGGTACCACCTCCTTGAATCTATCCTCATTGACTCTGGTGCTGACAAGAGTTTCATGGACCAAACCTTGGCTACACAACTTCAACTCCGGCTCCAGGCCCTGCCCAGGCCCTGGACGGTCAGCTACTCAGTCGTGTTTCTCACTGGACTCCACCCCTTTCTCTCCTCACATCAGATAACCATTCAGAGTTGATCACTTTTCACATTATTGACTTGCCACAATTCCTCATAAGTATAAGTACAAGTACAACCCACTGATAGAATGATCCCAGGGTCATGTTTTAGGGTGGGGAATAACGTGTGTCTTTTGTCTGCTTCTCCTCGTGTTTCCCCTGACTCTTAAGCTCCATCTTTGGATTTTGCTGACCTGACAAGGTCCCCAAGGAATATTTGGATTTAAAAGAGGTATTCAATAAGGTTAAAGCCACCTTTAAGTGTGTCACATTCCCCAAGGGTCATTTGCACTCCCTGTCCGCCCCTGAGACCTGAGCTATGGAGGAATACACAAAAGCAGGGCTCAAGGCAGTCTTCCTTTCTGGCTGGTGCTGGATTCTTCTTTGTGGAGAAAAAGTATAAATAAATCCCTGTGTCCCTGCATTGACTACACTGGCTTCAACAACATCACAGTGAAAAACACCTGCCACTTAGACTGGAGAACTGCAAGTTAGCTCCACTCTTTGTGGATCCATTCCCCATCACCAAGGTGGTCAACCCAGCTGGGAAGGTTATGGTCGAGAAGAAAGGACTTGGGCATTATGTCATTATGTTCTGGATAAATCCCTCATTTGGAATTTCCATCAACAACAGGACTCTGTTGGATGTCTAGAGACATCCATTGAGGATGGGGCCATTTCAGGACTTTGTTTTCGGTTTTTCAAGGAGTTCCTGTTTTATTTTGAAATCAGTATTCATTCCTGTGTTAATGCATCATTTCCTGTCAACCTCTTTACTGTGAAAGTTCAACCACACCTATTGTATTGAAGTTTGGGCTAACACCTATAAAGCTAACCAAAAAAGGCTATAAGAATGATCACGTATTCTACTAATAATAAATGAAGTAATGCATTATTCCTGAACCTGCAGACAACAACCTACAATTTTACAACTTGGTGGCGCTATTTCTTAATGTTTATTCTTTCTATATTTAATTGACAAGAATGTGTTTAATATGTGTCAATACAAATGAATCTGCCTTTATTTGTGTATACCCATCACCAAAATAAACTATCAATAATAACAATAGCAATAATAATGAAGTTATTGTGTTTGTGACTCATACCTTGAAATAAATATGTTTTGCCTGCATCATCAGCAGTGATGGCATCTATTTTGATCTCACTGCATTTAGGGGCCGTAACATTGGATCTATGACCTGCAGTTAAAAACAAAATAGGACACATTTATGTGAAAGTAAATACACACAGTACGTCAGAATAATGTAACTGTAAGATTTGAAGGGCTCTTTTTCTTGGTGAACTCACCAAAGTTGGGACACGTCATGAAGTAATTGCGGGCGTCTTTTGGGTAGGATGTACCGCTCACCTCTCCAGAGACTGGGCTGAACTTGGTGAAGTTGTGTCCATGGAAACAATAGTACTTATCCAGCCAGCGTAGAATGGAGGTGCACACGGGCAGGTGGGGCCAGTTCTTGATTTTCACCTGCTTGGTGCTGATATCATAAACGTGCACATCATGACCTGTGAGGAAAAAGGAACATTTATTTGGCATTGTGACCAGATTTTTGTTAATTCCTTTACTAAATCAATATTCCAATAAATATATCAGGTTTTGTTTCTGTTTTAAATAAATGAATCACCTTCTAATTTCAAGTTGTTTTTTTGTTTTGTTTTTTTACAGGGAAACATGTAAAACTCTAAATGTGAAAATTCCAGATTTCCAATATAATGTGTGTCACAATTTAACATCGAAATACATTTTTTTACCAACTTCTGCTGCAGCTGCTCCCCACCACAAGAGGGAACCATTACCTTTGCCACACTGAGATAGTCCTGTTCCTCAGGCATTTATCAAAGTGTACCTTTATTTCATCACACCTTTGCTTCCATTTATTTTAAATGTCACTTTAAAGCCTTAAAGTTTATATTTGTGGCTAAGTGAATGCCAACACACCCTTGAAGAAAAGAACTGCATCTTCAGTGCACTCTCCTTTGGGACACTCCACAGCTGCATCCAGGTGGCTGGGAATTCCTGGGAACTGTGCTTGGATCTGTTTTGGATATCCGTCCTCCAGGGTGTGGTTATAATAGCTGAACACGTTTTCACCCTAAAACAAACAGCAGACATCAGAGACAGACACTGCTCTGCTTCTCCATCTAATATATTTCCCCTCCTTTTTTAAACAGAATTATATCACAAATGAAATAATTATACCTGGAACAAAAAAATGTGATCATGGACATCTGGGTTCTCTGTGTTGTGCATGCGGAAGGCAGCGTCAACATGACCTATATGATTGACATCATCCAGCTCCTTGAAAACCTCGTTGGAGAGCTGAGCTGGACCATGGAAACCCTTCCACACGTGAGCACCTGAGAGAACATTAACGTTTCATTTTATACAAATCAATTTATATTGAGTTTCAAAAAAAATTGTGTCCCGTTTGAAAGACAAACAAAATATTCACCTTTGAAGAAGAACGTGGTTCCATTCTCATCAGGAGTGATGGCATCAAACTCGATACCTTCACATCTGTCTGGCACAGCACCATGTGCTTATTCCAGAGTTTAACAAAGGAGAACATATAAGTTGAATTGCTATCAATATAGTTGTAATCATAGTAGATGCAGCAATTGTTTATAAAGAAACATTCGCTGTTCAGAATAACAACTTATTTTGATAAAATGTCTTCTGTGATTGAGGATTAATGATTTTAGCTATTTTATTACAGAGGCATGGACAAACTAGTGATAAAATGTGGTTGTTTCACTTAAATGTGTTTGTTAAAAACCCACCATCTGTCTCGTCATCTGGTCCAGGTCTGTGGAAAAAAAAAAGAAAAAAAAAAAGATTGGATCACTTTTTTTTCCCTTAGAAGAAGATCAAACTGCAAACCATCACATTTCACTTTCAAATATTCTTGAATTAGCTAATGAAGGTCACCAAGAAAATAGCATGACGTAATATTTATTTGTTTGCTCTATTGATTTAACAGAGAACTTTGTGAACTGGCAAACAGAGTCATGAAATGACTGGACAGTGACTTGTGTGTTTCTGTTGCAATGGTTAAACCAGTGATTACCAAAGACTGGGTCGGGACCCACAGATGGGATTATTTCTGGGGTCCCCAATGAAATTTTCTGAATCTGCCAAACCCTTTAAGTTCTGATTTATGTTTATTTTAATACCGTTCATGAAATAAAATTTTAATTAATTCATCAAACATTTCTTGGAAATTATATGTTTACTAAATCAAAAATTATATTAAGTTTTAAAGCTATGGATACCGATTAGTCATGACATAATGACAAATTTGCTCTCGTCATGTTCGATTATGAACAAAAAAAAAATGGGTCTCGTATATAAAGTTTTTGAAAACATTGGGTTAAACTAATAAGAATATACACAGAATAGTGAATGTTGGGAGAGTGGACAAAATAATGGGCCTCTGCTATATTTTTTAACAAAAACTGATGCCAGAAAAGTATGTTTTGATCAACTCTCCTATGATATTATTATTATTATTATTATTATTAATAATAATAATAATAATAATAATAATAATAATAATAATAATAATGATAAAAAATAAATTTTACTTATAAGGCAATTTTAAAGATTCTAAAAGATGACTCTCACATAGAAAACATTATTTTCACATTATAAGTAGTTCGAATTATGTGTTTTGATTTGGAAACCTGAAGATAAAGTTGAATCTGAATCATACAGCATATTATTGTTCTAGATAATGTAAAACTGTTGAACCATCGTGCATGAAGCACCATAACATTGTACATATGAAGGGTCAATTAATACTCACGCAGGTGCGCCATTAGCGAGGGCAAGTGCGAAGCACAGAAACAGAGTTTTGGTGAGCAGGTCCATGCTGTGTAGTCCTGATGAAGGCAGGTGTCCCTGTGGAGCAGACTGTGAAGTGTGGCTCTGCAGGAGCTAACCCTTCACTTTTGTACTGAAAAGTGTGTGTGGGTGTGTTGACATGTTAGGAAACTCTCTCTCAATGTCACACAAGTTGCACAAGTTGGGGTGCTGGAGGTGTAGTTGTTGCAAAATCAGGATTTTACATGATGACTAAAGGTCATGCATTACAATGTGTTCATTTGGTCATATCTTATTTTTTTGG
This sequence comes from Microchirus variegatus, assembly GCF_963457635.1. Lineage (NCBI taxonomy): Eukaryota > Metazoa > Chordata > Actinopteri > Pleuronectiformes > Soleidae > Microchirus > Microchirus variegatus. Next base: position 27,173,502 of record NC_139802.1, on the reverse strand, counting down.
AAAACAGGAATATTATTAATAATATCATGCAGCCTTTATACTATAGCTTGAATCACAATATCTAGTGTGTTCTGTAATCATAGTCATGATTGTCCTTTGATTTTGATAGGTTTGTCCTTTATTTCTTAAATGCACAAATCAAGTACTAAAGACAAAATAAAGTACATTCATGAATATCATAAATGTGACTGAACTAATCAAACCCAGTTTTCACTGACATGTACTTCCAATAGTGAATAGCCTTTGAGATTGTGTGGAAATGTGCTGTTTGTGCGTTTGGAAATAGCCAGACAGTAACACATTATGGAAAATTTGATTTAATTTGTTCAACTCAGAGAAAATATCAGTACAAAAATCTGCATGCCCCATCCCAATCTTAAACACACTAAACTCTTTGATCTGTGATTTACAGTTTTCCAACTTGTCATGATTCCCAATTAACTAAATCTTTTGGAATATTTCAAAATTTCAAAATGTCACTCAGTTCACCAAAGACTAGAAACTCTGAAGGTCACTTTAAAAGCATGCATATAGTATCAGGTACATGTATACCTTTTGTGTTGTATCGGAGTAATAATACCTATGTGCACTAATATTGTACTCCGTCCTAGAACTAAATGATTATCATAATGAGGGAAATAATAATGTCTTAACACAATTATATTATTATATGAAAGAGGTAGAGGCTGTAAATTGTTTTCAAAGAAATTCACTCTATACATTTCAAAGGGATATAACTCAATGTTACAAATACAGCCCAATGAAATCCATCCATAATTCTCTCTCTATCCATTTGCCTCCTTCCTCTGTAGTTCATTTATAGCGGTAGATCTTGATGCAATGATTCATACTGTCTGAAATGACCACATGGCCATCAGGGAGCACTGCCAGACCTCTTGGGCTGCTGAGATTATCACTCACCAGAGGCCAGCCAACACCCTTGGATGGGTAGAAAAGCACACGATGGTGCTGCTTGCCCCAGTCTGCCACCAGGACATCCCCATCGTTGTCAATAGACAGGCCCCAAGGACATGTCAGAACAGGCCCCAAGCCAGAACACACCCCCAGGATTCTGATAGTGGTCCAGCTTGGGTCCAGAACACGAATACATGGGACTCGTCCAGTCTCGTTTCCTCGTTCTGATACTGCCATGAGCCCACAGGTGAGACAGGCCGCCACCAGGTAGGGTCTGTGGTACCCTGTCACTACAGTGCGTTCCAACCTGGCCCCAGTTTTAGGGTCCAGTTGTAGGGCAGTTAAAGTTCCACGCTTAATGTCAGCAACCAGGAACTCATCTTCACGGGTAACAGTTACTCCTCTTGGGGCGTCCAGCTCTTCATTGGTGGTACCAATCGTTGTTCCTCCAAATGTTTGCAGGAGGCGTCCATGGCGGCTAAACACCAACAAAGCACGTTCAGCAGCACAGGTCAGCGCAATGAGGCCTTTTGAGTTCACAGCTACATCAAAGTAATTGCAGATACGGGAAGACCTTTCTGATCCTGAAGGGGTCACCTGCTGTACAACGTTCTTCTGGAGATCAGTCACCTGAATACGGGCGTTTCCACAGTCAACGACAAATAGCTGCCCTTTGATGGATGCATGGACGCCGCTTGGCAGATTGAAATCAGTGCGGCCTGATCCTTGTTTTCCAAACTGTTTGACCAGATAAGCTGAGTCCAGTGCAGTTGAACCACCCTCTTCCTCCAGGTTTCTCAAAGCTGGCACAACTTTCTCTTTGTCTGTGTTGTGTGGCTGTGGTTCTTTGACTAATTTGTCACCTTCAATAGCTGACATGGACAGAGATCTGCTCACATGGTTTAAACCTGAGCCTTTTGTAACACGAGTCTGGGACCTTGATTGTCGTTTATTAGAGCCTGTGTTGTTCTGGTCAGATTCCATGCTGTTTCCCTGGAGTTGTTCTAGAGCAGAAGTTTCAGAGGCAATTCGCATTCTGTTGACCTTCCTGATTCCTTTACGCTCACTCTTGTCTCCGCTAATTAAAGGGCGTAGTTTACCGGGAAGATCAGCAGTAGACATTGAGCGATTCCGGTCTTGCTTAAGTGATCCATTGATGGGAGTATTTATAGTATAGGTGTAATAAGAATCCTCACTGTCTACTGGAGATGGAGGGCTTCCACTATCCAGCACTGCTTCTTTTGTGTTCTTTGTCTTAGAGAAGGTTTGTTGAGAAAGGAGACGATGTCCAGAGGAGAGATCTACAAGACTGCATTTGGAGAGTGAACTTTTGCGTGTGATTTCTGGGGATACTGCAGCATCACAGCTTTTTTCATCAGTTTCTTCTGGAGGAAAGGAAGGTTCTTCACTTGAGACCAAGACAAAGGTTTTCTGCTTCATCTCACCCTTCAGTGTGGAGAGCTTCTCTGTTCTGCTTTGTCGGCCATCAGATTCATCACCTTCAGATTCTCCTTGACTAGAGACTGGTGGGACAGCGAGAAAAAGGTCTTGTCCTTGTGTGTCCGAACAAACAGATTCCAGTTCTTCATCTTGAGAAGATTCAGATACACCACGATTTCTTGGAGTCGGGGACTTGAGCTCATCCTCATTCTCTGTAGAACTTGACAGACACAGTTTCCTGACAACGCGCATAGTCCCAGTGACAGTCTTACTGGTCTCATCTGGACTGTTTCTTTGTCCAACTCTGTTTGGTTGTGGTTCCTTTCGAATTTCAAGAGGGGTAAGGTTCGAAAAGGTTGTATCCCCTGAGTGCAAGGCACACTTCTGTCCTTGAACACCACAGACACCAATGGGATATGTCATACATTGCTCATTGACATCTACTTCCCCTAAAGTCAAGGTCTTGGACCCAGGACTTGGTAAGAAAACAACTCTTTTCATGGTTAGTGAGATTTCCCAAGGTTGGGTAGCCTCGGCCACTCCTTTTTGGAGCTGATTTTTGTTTGCTTCACCAGCAGTACTGCCCCACCGTTTTACCTGCTCCTTAAGTTGTCCCATTTTTCTAAGCTGCTGGTCAACAAGTGACTGCACAACTCTCACCGCTGCAGCATTTTCCCTCTTCAGTTGACTAAGATGGCGCTGGGCTTCTCTGTGGTCCTGTTCGATCTTCTCAAGGAGACGTCTCTCCTCTCTCTGAGCTTTAATCACTGCATTGTCCAACTCACGGTTCACCTCCTCCACCTCGTTTTGCTGTCGATCCCTGAGGGATTGCAGTTCTCGTTCTCCTTGCTCGAGGTTGGAGAGAGCCTGAGTCACCCAGGGAGGTGGTGGCGTGAGCGATATGGGTGCAAAGACAGACTGCCGTGGTGTGAGGGCCAGGGAAGGAGGGGAGCTAATGTCTTTCCTCTTTAGAGTAGTGTTTGTCAGCAGGGCTGAGAACCCAGGTAGGGGTCTTCTCTCTGAATGAGACCTCATTAACATTGTATTGTAGATTTGAACTGTCCCTTTTGTGAAATTAGGCTTTATTGTTATTTTTGTCTGTAAAGAGAGCAAATGCAAAGGAAACACGTCATCATTATAATCATGAACAATACGGCATAAGCATCCATTCACATTTCTGTCAAAGGCACAGACCCAGCAAATAATCTGTTGCTTTTAGGTGCTTTTGTGACTTGGGTTAGGTTTAGGGTTACAAGAGCAACTAAAGAGTTTGATTGGTAAAATTGACTCCTCTTGATGTATAAATACAGATTACATCTGATATAAGTACATAAGTATATTATGCTATACAAAATTCTTGATCCAGAGTCTGTGATTGTTTTCAATATTTTGTGCCACATTAACCTAAAGAGAAACTATGTACATTACTGTTGCTCTTTCAAAACTAGGACACTGGTTTCCTTTCGTTGCAACTGTATCCCCTCACAATATTCAGTTTCTCACAAGACTTTAAAGTGCTCTCAGATAACCACTGTTCTGTTTCCCCTAGGTCAGTCAATCGCCACAACAATAAACTGGATGTTCATTATCACGTTGCCAAAGCATTTCAAAAGATGCATTTCCACCAATCAGTATTCGTGCAGTTCAGCAGTTTGGAACGTTACTGACATGGTATTTTGTACGTCATTATGTCGGGAGGATGACATGATGTATGTTTATGTCATATGTGTGACACACACTGATGGTTTTGCACAAATTAACATTCTAACATAAAAATATAGTTATTGAAAGTTGAAAAGTTGGTAGTTGCCTGCAAATAATGCAGGGGTAAACGTAAGATTGATGTGTTTTGTATTTTTGCCCAGATGTTAATATTCTCTGTCGGTCATTCAACAAACGTTGCACTTTGTCTAGCTCTAAAAGGCAGCCAAAAAGTGAAATGGTTCTCTTTGTCCAAAATTTGACAATTGAACCACAATTAATTGTAATTAATTTAGTGCTTATTGAATCGTTACTGAATGCTACTTTAAGGGTGAGGGGATTCGAGTTGCTTTAAACCTGACTCATCATTAAACCTCATTAGGCTCAGATAGTTGTTTCCAAATGAAGCACAGACCCCCATTGTCACCTTTGGTGGAAATAGGATGCTTACCTGCTCAAGGCATTGAAACTGAGCTATGCCTTTCACCACCTACTGAAGGTATGTTAGAGTCTGCCAAGAGAGGGGTCACCTATGTCTTTTTTCCATTTGGCTTTTAAAATGGATCATATTCTGGGTTGGCAATTGTGGGTATCATTATGTGTACTGTATATTATAGGTGTAGAAAATAGGTAAAGAGCCTTTTAACCCCCTGGAGCAAAACAACAACGCTCTTGCAAGGATGAAAGGGTGAGGTGTCGGTTTACCTCTGTGTTCACAATTAAGTCCCTGTGGAAAAATGTGCCCTCACAGTGTCAGTGGATAAAATCTGTTTCCCATGATTCAAAAAGATGTTGAAGATGTTATCTGGGTCACATGTGACAGTTGTATGGTATTCAGGACAGGTGACGTGAAAAAATCAGAAAAAAGCAGGGGCAGGAGAAAAATATGGAATCAAATTAATTTACGCTTCTAAGACAAAACTTAATTTTATGCATTGCTGGTTTGCGCACAGATAAAAAGATAATGACCTGTTTGTTGGAATGGGGGAAAATGTTGGCTATGTTTCAGAAACAAATCCCTGTCACTGTCCTGGAGTGTGGCCACTGGGTCTTCTCATGTTGCCCCACTTTAATGTTGAATGAGAAGCACTAGTTGCTAAGTTACCGTATGGCCTTTGCTGAGGTGCTGAGACTATGGAATAAATGATACCATTCATAATTGAGAGGATTATGCAGGATGTTCAGGAGCATTCCAGCGTATCAAAAAAACAAAAAAACAATGGCGCTATTCAGCCGCGCTCACAGGTAAAGACCTCTCTGAAACATTTCATTAAATTACTTCAGTTGTTGAAGACAGCCAATCAGTTACAGTCTGTAGACAGCAAAGTGAAACTTTAATTACACTTTTGAAATTATAGTTTTGAGGACACACAATAAAGTTTTTTTCCCCCTCAGAATCCAAATTTTTAAGGGACAAATTACATTTTAGCAGAGCATATACACATTCTGGCATATTCATTTTATTTAAAAAACAAACAAACAAAAAAAAAAACATAAATTATGACCTACCTGAATTCAAGGTGTGCTGCTTCCTCTGCTGCTTTCTCTGTTCTGGCCCCCAGCCTGCACTCCACCCTTCCACCCCTTCTTTCCGTCACTCCCCCATCTCACCCTTCTTCCCTCCCTCTTTCTTTCATTTCATTCTGCACAGGTTGTTGTCACAGTCCGATACATCCCACAGAAGTATATTTGTGGAGGTAAACAAATCAATATTTTTCCTATACACATATTGATTAAACACATAGGCTCATTAAATTGTACACAAAACAAATTTTAATTGGGTAAGAATAGTGTTTCTTTTCTTGATGTCTACTGCACACCTACATACATGCAAATACACCTTTGGTAGAATGTAAAGGTTTATTATTTTAGTTTATTTGATATTTCTCATAAAAAAAAAAATTGTTTTACAGACTAAAATATTAAAAAGGATTGATATGTTAGACCCTAAAATTCAGCCTGTGAAGTTTATGTCACCTCTATGACCACTAGGTGTCAGCAAATACAAAGCATCTAAGTGAGGACAAACTAATTAGAGCGCCAATGCCTCCTCCAAAATTAAATGTTCTCAAAATAGGAGAATATATCATGTCATAGTATGACAGAACATATAATTGTGCAATCCATTTAACTCTGTCCCTAAACAAACTGCACGCCTACATATAAGATATGCAACAGACAAAAGAAATGGAAAATTGATTTCAGACAGGATTTAATGGAACTGTTTTTTCCACCCTTTATTTACAAGTCTGAATCTATAATATAAATTCATCCCACCGCCATAAATTTAAGTGATTTTCTCAATATGGAGCATTCAGTTCCAGAAATTGCAGACGCATCATGTAAAATGCATAATGTTCAATGATTTTCAGTTTAAGAGAAGCCTGGCTGTGATATGTGGCAGGTTTGCACAGCACAGACCTTTAACAAGGTTTTATACCAACTACAGAATCACACATGTTTACCTTTTTATTACCTTACCTCATGTTTTCTTATTTTATTCCAGCCACACAGATTTCAAACACTTTACAGGGGTAAAAATTCATGCAAATCCATCTAACATCAGTTTTATTATGTTGCATTTTATCATGCAGTAACATTTATTCCATCCCATTGATTTTCTTTGGCTGATTGTAGAGATCTTGGCTTTTTGCCACTAAATTATGACAGATACAGACGAAAAATAAATGTTTCTTTTGGGCTTTTGTTAGAAGAATTCATTTTCTCACAGCTGATCATTGTGTCCTCTTTTGTCTGTGTGTTTATGATCTTTTGAGATTATATTTCCACCTGAGTTTGTTACCAACTGAAATTTCTTTTTAGTTAGGTTTATCAACCATTTTCTTTTCAGTGTATTGTCAGTTTAATATATATATATATATGAATATATATATGAATATATATATATATGCCTATCTCAGCTGACATAGGGCAATAGGTGGGGTACACCCTGGACAGCTCCCAGCTATGTTTGTGTGTGTATACATATATATATATATATTCTCTGATAGGATCTAAAATATTCCCCTCAATTATACACACAGACAGAACCACACACACATGATCATGGTGTTGGTCCCTCTGGTCCCAGATGGGTCTTGAGCCATCAGTGTTGCTGCATGTCACATAAGGCCCTACAAGCTGCGTGGCTGGTGTTGTGACTGATTATTTCCATCTCCCTCTCTGTCAGGAGAGATGGAAAATTATATCGGCCTAAGGTGGCGCTCTGTTATTGATATCACTGTTAAAACTCTCCGATCCAGCTGCTCGCCTCCGTCTGCAACATCACTGCAATTAAATCTACACGCTGCTTCCAGCCCGTGTGTGTGTGGCAGAGAGTAATGGTCCCAATAGTTACTGTAAAACAATAATGTGATTCAGCATGGCAGCATAAAAACATTACATATATAATAAATATATATTAACATGTATGTCGGTGCAATAAATGGCAGGGAAGTTAATGGATTGTTATTACCACTCCCAAACAAATGGGAGCATCACAGCAAAGCAGGTACCAAGTGGACTTGTTGCAAACAAACAATTAAACAAGAAGTCCGTAAGCTTTCACAGATGGAATTAGAAATTAGAAAAGCGGTCAAGACAGTCATATTGCACTCTTCTCTCCCACTTTGCATACAGCAGGCAATATTAGGAGATGAATATGGTAATGGTCCTCATTCTAGTGGGACTCTCTCCTTTCAGAAGGGAAGATCTAGTTCTGCTGTTAGATTCGATTAATTCCTCTTCATGCCACTCCTCATTTTGGTGCCCCCCTCCCTCCTGCCCCTCCTACGCCACCCTCCCCATCCTCTCTAACACTTTCAGGCCTATGATATTAGACGAACAATCGCAGAAACAAAACGAGCTGGAACAACCAAGATGGGAACAGATGGCACGTAATTGCCTGGTGGAGGAAGCCAGGGAGTCAATTTTTACCCGTCCTGGGGGAGTTGCAGTTGCAAGGAGGGGAAAAAGTGCAGGTGCATTTGTTTTGATCAGATATGGCCTAGAGGAAGCATCTGAAAAATATTCATCACACGCACATTAGGGAGAGAAATTTAACAAAAGCGTTGTGGGTAAGACCTGGGAATGCGATGGTGAGCTTTGAGGAAGATGTGTGGCTGAGTCAACAACAGCAGATGCAGAACAAATGAATATCACGGTGGAGTAAGTGTTGCAAAAACTGTAAAACTTTCACATGGTAGCAATCAGTCTATAAATGTGTCTTATTTTAGGCTTGGTGATGACAAGCATACAACTGCCTATTGTAATGTTTTAATAAATATAGGGGAATCAATTTCATGTGTGACACTTGTCCCTTAAATGATTATTGTCCACCAATTTTAATTATTTAAAATGTCACTTTTTAAATTTATTTATAAATTTTATTTATTTTATCATGATCTCACCTTAAAGGTGAGATCATGATAAGACATTTTTAAAGACACCATTCTCATTTCGAGTGAGCTTGTCTTTGCTGACCAGCTTTTCAGAGTCTCACTACTAGACACATTATTACTTTACTTTATTAAAAGTCAGTTTCTCTCCCATTACTTGTGCTAAGCTAAACTAACTGGCTGCTTGTTGCAGCTTCATTTTCACCTAATGGATACGAGAGACTGGTGTTAATCAATCTAATCTGACTCTCAGCAAGAAAGCAAATATAAGCATGATCCCAAACTCTGCCAACTGATGAGTAGGGTTATCATATTCTGCTTTTTTCCCCCACCTTTTCTTTATTATTTTATTATTATCATTGTACTAATATCCTTTCCCCCAGGATCCATGTTAATTTAATCAGTCTGATGCAAGTGTTGCATAAATTTCTGTGGGGACGTTAACTCTGTCATGACTACAAAGCTGGATAACTCTATTTGTCTGCACCCACTTCATCCTTGGACATGAATCAGTCACATACTGTACTGAGATGAATTCCTTTTTCTTGGTCCTCCAAGCTCCGACCACATCTGTTCAATTACCAGCATGGAAAGTGCATTACCATTGGCTTTGTTGTTGGAGATGCTTGATTTTCTTAGTAAAAAGCAGATGAATTTATAATCTTGTGGTCCCCTCTGTTGTGAATCTCCTCAGCGGAACCGAAGCCCAGGATCAGAATAAGCATTTTGATGAGCTATAGGCCATCTCTTCTTTTTACAATCCCAAACTTGCGCTGCCTGCCCAATATCAAACTAATAAATTACAGCCCCCATCTCCCACATAACTCACTGATAAATAAAAAAAAGGCTCTTCCATAGTGTGCAGCTGTGACCCAGGGTTACCTAGCAACAGGTCATGCCCAGACGTGATGCACAAGGTAGAGATACACCTCTAAGGAGAAGGAGAGGAGGGAGGCGTGGAGGTGGAGGAGATGGAGGACCAAGGGGAGGAGGGGGGGAATGGGTCTCATCCTCACTCTCGATGACCCTTGACAGATAGAAAACGCACTCAGAGGAAACGGCGTTTGATTGACAGGGATATTTGAGGAACCTGAGACTCCTTGGTTTCTCCATTACTGTTTTCAAGCTGGACTCTGAGCTGCTTTATGTTGGTACCATGTTGGCAGATAAACGTGGAGTTTTATGAAGCTATCAACTGGCAGATCCCGTAAAAATGTACCTTTTCTCGTAGCTGCAGCATATGAAAGGTACATTTAAAGTACTTTGTAACGTCAATGTGCGTGTTTGAAACACAGAATAAAGACAGCATTCAGACATAAAGATATATGTAACATATCTGCATTAAAAATATAAAAACAAGATTATTGCTATATATTTTTGGAGTAGTGTACTTGCATTAGTTTCCAACAAGGTCAAGGTCACCGATCAATTCATTGTGGTCATCTTTTAATGGCGTTATATGCTTGAAAGAGTGAGTGTTTTTCATTTTATTGTGTGTATTTTTCATTAATGGATCACAAGTGCTCATTGTCGTTCGCTACACGTTCTGCCGCTAAAGTTC